>NC_088642.1:49208593-49808593 GCF_036013475.1 Columba livia | reverse complement strand
TGTTGCAGTTGTAGTGGCTGCTGTATCCAGGTCAGGAACTGGAGCTGCCGCGGAGGCTGAGGGGGCCGCACTAGCTGTCACAGGTGGTTCAGTGACTGCGGGGCTTGTAGCTTTAAAAGCGGCAAATCCTGCCACAGAAGTTAGAATCGCTGCAATCCTCCTAAACAGTTCTATTACCAGCAAAGACTGACACACATTTCAGAGACCCAATAATACCAACAAGCTTCACTCATAAGTCCAGGGGTATTCAAAATTCCCAAAAGCTTCTGTAATTTGCTCTAATGACACGGGCAGAGAGTAGTTAAATAGCTCTCCTAAAATCTCACTCCTGAAACTGAGAAAACAAAAGGCACAGGTCTTTAATTTCTTTTGCTTCTACTGAAGAATTACAAAAATGCTTACTCCTGAATTATGATAACAATGAGTAGAAATACATCATTGACTTAACTAAAATCATATGAATCAGTGAAATACAACCCAGGACCAAAGCTATTATAACAAGTTTATTTCTACTTCCAAAAGCAATGTTCTTCACAAAAACATTAACAAGAAGAATTAACCCCACAAAAGGCATTATTAGATCCAAATAGATTTGCAACACCATCCTTTAAAAACAAACTCAAACCACAGTATGCTTTATGACCCGTAAAGCACACAAATCTGTCGTTTCCCAAAGTTTCCTCCCACCAGAGGATTCAAACACAGACTGTGTACATCAAAGTCCGATGCTCTCTCACTTACACTACCCAGTAAGCTGTTTACAGTAATTGTCAGATACTGCTCTCAGCCCGCCTCAGTCAAAACGCCGACCCTGCTCTGGCACAATAAAATCTGTGATGATTTGTCATGCAAATCCGAGTCACGGCACCAGCAGAACCTGTCACGGTTTCTCTTATCTCACCCCTGTACACTCTCTCTCTCTCTGTACGGTCTTGTTCCCTGTACCGTCTTGTCTCCCTGTACGGGCCACCAATTAAATCTGTTATGGTTTAAGGCAAGGCAGCAATAAACCTTGGCAGATGCTCCCTGTTACCCTCTTACTTCCTGACACCCCTTTTCCTTTAGATCGGAAAGATGATAGGGAAGATAGAAGGAAGAGAGACTTAGACTTCAAGTTGGAAGGTTTTGAAGAGTTTTATTAATGCTACTAAAAAATAGAGAATATATACAAAATATACAAAACGAATCTTGAGTGCTTGATGTGGAGTTGGCGTCACTCCAGCAGCAGAGCTGGGTGTGTGGAGCTGGCGGCTCCAGCAGCTGCAGCTCAGGGTCCTGGAAGTCACGGGCAGGACTGCACAGCAAACTGGAACCTGGTTGGAGGATGCAGGGCCTGAGGGCTGTAGATCACAGGCAGACAGGCAGGGTCCTCTCTAGATGCCGGCCATGGTCGAAGAGAGAGTGACCCTCATGATCACCCTCTTATATAGGGGGTATGACAACTATGGGATGGAATACTTAATTGAACCTCAGTTAGTCAGTTCTAGTCACCTGTTCCATCCACCCCTCCTCAAACACGCCCCTCTCACAATGGAACATGGGAAAATTTATCAGTCTTTCTTGGCTACCATAGTAATAAATCTAAACATGAGCTTCTTCAGCATTCCATTGGTTTCTTATCAACACCGAGTACAGCATCCAAGGAAAAAAATACACAGGCAAAAACTCAGAGAAGTACAGCCACCTAGAAGAACTTACCTGGAAAAAAAATGAATAAAAGAAAACTGGTCTTGTTTTTAACTAAACTAGGACTCTACTTTATATGGACAGATTGAAGTGGTTTGTGTTTAATAAAACACCACCATATTTTTAATAAAACATGTTTTATTGTATTACAGATTAGTAAAACACAGCCACCTCATATACAGAAGAGATATCTGACAATGTGATCAGAAAGCTTGTTTAATGGTTGTAATCTAGTCCCAGAATCTTCTGGGTTTCTAATCAAGTTTTTTCTGATATTGTTTTTTAATTTCCAGTTAATTGTTCTTACAAACATGCAGTTTATAACAGTCAAAAATTGCAAATAATATCTTCACAGTACTAATTGGTACGTAAGGCTTAATTTTTGAAACACAAACATTTCACTTATCATTACACCTGGAAATGTAGGTTCCTGCGGATTTGATACAAGCTTGAGTGTTTTAACATAAGATGTAGTATTATTTCAACTGTCATTTCTATAACTGTGTATATATTATCTTTAATTTTTAACATGAAAATGCAGATAATTAAATATTTATTAACACTTTGAAGGTTAATGGTGCTTGCCTGTCTTTTGTGGTGCCACTATTGTCATTAAAGGTTTTGAAATGTATGTTCCAAAGCTATGCTTGGAACCTGCACACAGTGTTAAATTTTGAGGAGCTGCTTTGTTAGACCTATGGAGAAACTCAGGTATTCCTCTGTAGGTGTTAATTTAAGCATCCATAGTTGAAATTTTGAGTATGTTTCTACATACATAAGACACTAGAGTTACATGTGTCAGTCTAGCGCTCTGACCAGGTTCTTTTACATATTGCAGACAAGGAAGGTTTAAGATTTTAATACTAACTGAAGAGATTTGACACTACATGGCATTCTGATTTAGTAGAGCAATATACAGAAATTGCAACACAATTGCAATACAGCAGCTGGTATTGGGACAGTGGCCTCTTGGTGGTGTGAGTCACATCACTGCCTTTCGTACTGAGCCCTGTGAAAACCCGCATGGTTGGCCCATGGCTGACCAGTCTGTTCTGCACAATAGCTCCCTGGAGGTGGCAGATTTCAGCATGGCAATCTGCAGCTCTTGAGTATTATCCCACCTCCATCTCCATTGCCCCATCCCTCCCTGGTGGCCGGCAGGGAGCTGCCTGGCCCTGGAGACAGCACAGCTCCGCAGCAAGTCTGCCTGTTGCAGTACAGGGCTCAGTACTAAACCTTGAGTCTCCTCCATGGTGAGAGTAACCTGATTTGCTCTGTTTCCCCATAAACAGGTCCTTCGTTCTAGGTCCATACCTCCTGGTTTAGCTAGAATTTTAGTTTTGAGATAAATTAACTAATTCTGAGAAGGTAAAACCTCCCACAAAGGGATTCCTATGGTATTTGCTTTAATTATTATAATGGAGAAATTGCTTTAAAGTTACATTGTTTAACACTAGCTGGCCACTAAGTACCACACAGCCACTTGCTCACTGCCCCCCTTGCCTCCACCCCGCTGAGGTAGGATGGGGTCAGAATCAAAAGGTAAACCTAAGGAAACCTCATTGGTTAAGATAAAACCAGTTTAATAATTAAAAAGTTAAATTGTAAAGAAAAGAGGGAAGATAAAAAGGAAAATAAACCCCAGAAAGATAAGTGATACAAGTGAGAAGAATTGCTCACCATTACCTGACTGATGCCCAGCCAGTCCCCCAGCACCAGTCCCCTTGCCAACCTCTCACCAGTTTTGTTGCTGTGCGTGACATCATATGGTATGGAATACCCCTTTGATCAGTTGGGGTCAGCTGTCCTGGCTTTGTCCCTTCCATACTTGCACACCCTTGGGCTTCTTGCTGGTGGGGCCGTCTGAGGAGCAGAAAAGGCCTTCATACTCTGTAAGCCCTGCTCAACAGTACACAAAAACATTCCTGTGTTATGCCATTTTCAGCACAAATCCGAAATATAGCCACATACAAGCTACTGTGAAGGAATTAAGCTTTATACTAGCCAAAACCAGTACCATTTGAGGAGTGGGAGAATTAGGATCAAGGCACGCATGCTCTGACCATTGATCATCCCCAGCACACATAGCAGCCATCACTTTAACAGGATCTGTTTGAGTTGACCTTGGTAAATGATCACTGCACATGTGGATGTTGGATATGATCTGGGGCTGCAGTTTCCATTCTGAGAAGTTATTTAGATTATTCTAGCTGTGTACATCATATGACCTTTGTAAGTTTTTTTCTATTACCTTGTTCTTGCATATCTCCTCTGGTGACTTCTTTGCTACTGCTCACGACTAGCTTTCTAACAACCAGCATAAGCCTGCTTTCTCCTTTCCTCTCTCCAGCTTACTAGAAGATTTCCATTTTTCATATTCATGCCAAAATATCACTGGGATCAGTGTTCTTCCCTCTATTAAAAATCTCACTTAGGATGTCCCCATTCCTCTTTTTCAAATTTATCACCTATTTTTTTTCCACCCTTTATTTGTACTCACAACAGCAACTCTAAACAGTCTTTTCACTACCCTTCCTTACAGTGCAAGTCACCTCAAGCTGTTATTTATGGCTAAAGTGCTAAATCAGAATTCCTGGTATGATTGAATTCTTAGTAAATAACACTCACTCTGTCATGTCACAGATTATCATGGCCATGATGCCAGTTAGTGTTAAGAGTCCACCACTCTTGTGACCAGGTTCTCTCACGTGTTGCCTTTAGGGAGGGTTTAATGTTTTAATACCGTTTTTAAAAATTTTTTTTGACATTTTACTAGTTTTTTATTTAGCAGGATGCTGCAAACCGTAAAAGCATCAGTACTTAACAGAATACAATAATTGTAATATACAATTGCATCTCCATACAAATGTGATTCTTTTTACTGGTCTTTATAATGTGCTTGCCATCACGAAGTGTCCCCAGTTACTGGGAGGGAATACATGGGTTGAAGCCAGTTTAAGCCTGTTGCTCTTCTCAAGCTCTTTTTTTCATTGTTTGGCTTTTATATGCTCTGTTGGGCTGAGATATGTATATACCTCCCCAGTGATGGTCTGGCTAACTCAGGAAGACATGTATTTGCAACCTTTTGATTAATTCAAGGATGAATAGTACACAGCCAGTTGATTCAATTAACTGTTGCAGCTGATCATCTCAACTGTTATGCCATTTTCCTAGAACAAAGACCACACAGGTCCCTGTTAAGTTCAGCTTTCTTTTTAATAGTTAAGGGTGGTTGCTCCTTCTGTTTATCCCTGAGCTTCCGGAGCCTGTAGCCTGTGCCAGTCTCTGCAGAACCTTCTACCACTGCAGCAGTTCATTGATCAGACATAACACAAAGTGTTTGGATTCTTTAGATTTTAACATTCAGAAGGAAGACTTGTATAAGATGGCTTTTTTGGCATTGTATACATGCTTTATTTTTCAATAATTCCATATATCATTTCTGTTTTAGGTCATGCAGGAGTGTCTGCCAGCATGATGAAGAAAAGAACTTCCCACAAGTAAGTCATGAATATGTTTACTAAAGCATAGGTCTCTGTAAATGGAAGTACTGTTATAGAAGTTTATTTGTATTATCCCACTCACTTTGTTCTTGGAAATCATGTGGAATAATATTCAGTCTGTATATGTGTGTAGAGTCAGGCATTTATTTCTTTCAGAAGGGTGGTAGGAAAGAGTCCCCCACAAATAGAGTTTTAAACATTGTTTTGACTGTTAATGTGAAATTATCCTTGAATACAATTTTGAAATTCTTTCTGAAATTCAAACAGAAGCAGTTGAGAGCCAGAAATTAGCCATGTGTACTGTAAGACCTCTGTTCTCTGGCACAGAGTTCATGCATTGTCACCAGGCCAATAAAAAAGTGCAAAGCATGCTTACTGATCAATTAGCCTGGAAATAATATTTTATATATTTTCTTATATGCCTGATCTTGCATTCCCTGAAACTGTAGTTTTGAAAAGGATTTTTTACCTTTCTAAACCAAAGAATATTCTGAAGTACTTGTGTAAGAATGCTGCTATTTGTTTGTGAAGGATACCTGCTTATCCTACACATTCATGGCATGTATTTTTCCCTCTACAACTTTTTTAAATAGTAACAGCTGAGCATTGGTGAGTAGTTGTGTGAAAACAGAGATAATGTTCCAGGCAAAAGTGGGCTTAGTGTCAAACAGCGAGATATCATATCTGGCTACATCTCTGGTGGGAGAAATCTAAGCTGGGTAAGTGGGCAACTCACTAAAATGTTCCGGTTGTGTAAAGTGTAAGTGTTAAGTGTAAAGTCATATAAAGGTGCATCAATCGAAAGCAGTTTGTTTGGCAGGCTTATTTTCTACAATTAACATAGTTAACCATTGCTAACCGTGTTAACTGTTTCCCAGAGACAACACCTGATGTAAAAACTGCTCTAATCCGTTCCACCAGCTCATCATTATCCATTCTTGTCTATCTTCATAGAGGGCAAAGAAAAACATTTTTTTGTCTAGGGGCAGGTAGAGTTGGTTAAAACTTAATTTCTCTTGTTCTCTTTCAACCGCTCAGAGAAAGGAGTGTATGATGGGAAGACTATCAGAGGTGGGTTGCCTTTTGTACTTGAGGGTGGCTAGATTTGTCTTTATTGTTGTGGTGATATACACTTATTTAAATATCTAAATAGGCTGTAAATTTGTGAGCATAAAGGCTTTTATGGCTCATAAGAAGTTTTGATCCTAAGTGACATGATTTTGAGGCATTTAACTCAAGCATCCAGCTTAGTTTTATGTTCATTTAGCCCGCGTCAATTATTTATTTAGTGGAGGGGTTTTTGTACCAAACCAAGATGATTTGTGTGCTGCTTACTGACTTGTCTGAGAATGAGACAGAGAAGTAGAGCATTAGTAGTTTACCAGAAACAAGTAGGTTATGAATGACAATGTAATAATACACGCTGATACTATTCTGAGATGTTGCAATACACTTATCAGTTACTAATGCATACTTTGTCACTAATTTAGTTATTTAGTTACTCATTTAAAGAAGAGGAGAAATCAGCCTACTGGCACTCAAAGGCCATCGAGGACATTTTGAACTGTTAAATCTTCAGAAGGTGTGTGGCAGAGTAAGGAGCCAAGAGGATGAAACGGCAGTTCTTCAGTAGTTGAGGATGTGATAGAATTAGCACTACGGATGAGTCTTCTGAGCTCTTCTTTACTAACTAGCAGTGAACTGCTGAGACTTTTGGAAATGGTTCTCATGGTTACAAGGCAATTCTTCCAAGTGCTCTGTCAGTGAGTGCTGGTAATATCTACCAGTATGAAGCTGACCTCACTGGCATTAGATCAGACAGTAATCTCCCAAATCTCATTCTTTCCACCCATGGTGCATAAGAAAAGAGTACAATAAAATAGTGTAAGCATAAAACAACGCTTTCTTCACATGTCCTCTAGATTTCTTTTAGCTGGCAATTCAAGGACTTTTAGGTGCAGGTTATACCTGCAGTTCAACTACAAGTGAACTTAACCATTTTGAATTTCTCATCCCACTTTAAGATAATGTGCAGTCTTGGTTCCTGCAGCATCTGAAGATGAAATTCACAACTGTATGATATGTTTTGAGGGATTGCAGAAAGTATTTTTTAAAACTTTTAGCTTAACTAGTGTGCATCATAACCTGAATGTTGTGAAAAATAGTTAATAACAATTCTTTCATCACTATTCTGCAAATAATGATAGTCTATAATAAGATCAGAATTGTAATAGGTTTGGGGTCCTATTTTCAATAACTTTTCTTTTTGGCACCATGAAAGACTTGAAATTGTCCTGATCATTGCTGCCATACTGCATTTATACTCTTCTATAGTTTTTCTTCCTATTTTTCACAGTTATGCCTTTTTTTGCACACGTGAGGGGTGTGGTTTTGTTTTACCCATCTGTTTTTTTGTTTTGGTTTGGGTTTGTTTTGTTTTATTTTGGTTTGGTTTGTTTTTTTCATAGTTCTACCCTGTGGTGTTTTTCTGAGATTGGGTAGGGGGGAAATAAAAAAACAATAAGTAAACCACACACTTTATTCGATAGGCTATTTTTTTTTTAAGTAAATGATAGTTTGTCTTTTAAGCACAGCCATGAAGTAGCAGTTGATTTTTCTGCTACCAATACGGTGCAGTTCTACACTAGATTGGTTTCCATGGTAGCAGCTGCTAAACAAAGGTTTGTGTGAAGGCTATATAAATACAGCTTTAAAATCTGGGAAGTTTTCCTTCTGCCTGTATAATCTCTAGAAAGTTTCTAAAGTATCTTGTTGTGATAGTGCAACCTTTTCACATAACTAGGTTTTAGTTACCAGCCTCTGCCTTCAAGACAAGGAAGGCAATCTGAAACTTTGGGGGACTGAAAGGCATTTATTAACTATGAGCATTTGTCTGATGTGTCAAGCTATTTCCAGCACTTGCCATTTTCTGGTATTCCTGGCTCCAGTTTTTACATGTCTAGGAAAATTATTATTCCGTTTTCAAGAGCAAATCTTTGTGGAGTTTTAAAGATAGTTCTAAAGAAACAGAAGGAAGAAATTGTGTTGGGCCATCTGAATACAGGATTGTAGAAGCTACTGTGGATTTGTATTGCTTGGTCTGTTGTGGAAATAACACACTGTTGGAGAGACAAGGGGTTTTATTTGGTTACTTGGTTGTCTTACATGAAAGTATATTCATAGCTATTATTTACTGATCTGTGAGATGTGTGCTTGCTTTCTTATGATATGTTCAGATGCAAGAAGAATTAGGTTTTCCTTGGTAATTTACTGGTTTTAAAATCTCATTTCTTACAGTGTGAATCACTGCAAATGAGAGTGAAAGGCTATTCAGTAGTACAACCTTCAAACAAAAATTTGAACTGCAAGTACACCTGGCTGGTACTTGACGTAATGAAATTTGTAATGCTTTTTACTCTCTGAGTCATTTTAGAGGTAGTTACCAGTTTGAACTGAGTTTTTTAGTCTTTTTCCATCACAGTTTTTGAAATGTGTGAAACTTTTCACTTAATTATTCCTATTTAAACACTAAAGTAGATTATGCTTTATAGGCAGAAAGTAAAATTAACTGTGAGGTTGAACATGAACAGTGTTATTTTTACCTTTTTCAATTATGAGATCATCAGAAACATAGACAAACTGTTTAAAACTGACACTGTTTTATCTATTTTAACTTTTTTATCTTCAGTTGGCTTTATTCTGCTTTAGAATGGAACTACGATTTATTAGAACTGAATAAATTAATTGCATGCAAAATAAACTTATTGTGCCAAGAACCGGATCTCTGATGTCACTTTTTAATAGTAACCTATTACTGAGACTATTGTAATTAAATATATATAAATATATACACTTCAGCAAGAACTAGAATTTGGAAGTGTGTTCTAGTTTCTGCATAAAATTATGCAAAACCAACTTTGTAGCAGAATGGCTCTTAACCAGAAGAGGTTGGAGTTCCTTCAATAATCTGTGCTATCAAAGTTAGGAGTATAATAATTGTAGTTTGATCTTGCTGAAAAGGTCAAATGATAACAAAAGTGAAATTTAACCAAACCCCCTGCTGAGATCTTTATGGTGAATGAAAGTCTGTAGGTGGGACAGGCTGCTGAAGGAATCATACATCTTGTTTTTAATAGTTATGATTACATCTCCAGCATTACACATTCCAGTGTCATGTAGTTAGTACATTATCTGCAAGACTGCTTCCAGGATTTCAGTGTTAGGATTGTTATTAGTCTTTTTTGGATCATATAGAGACTTGTCTCAGAGCATTCATCATTCTTAGAGGTATTTCTCTAAGGTCACTGTCTCTAATCTAAGGAAGAAATTATTTTCTGCAACTGATTTTCTCTTTTCAGTGTTATTTTTAAGCATCCTAGTGGTGTGCATATTTTATTTCCATTTAAATGAAGTGTGCTACAAGTAGTAACCCAAAAATTTATTTTACAACTAGTTGACATTCATGAGAATTTTAATCAGGTGCCCCTCTAAATAATCTTTTCAGGAATGAGTAAGTGCATTGTAACATGCTACAATAGATATAACACACATTTCTTATCACCAATATGCTGTCATGATGTTGTTAGTTTCTTCCATTTGTACTCAAAATTGTCAATTAGTGTTTTTATGAACTGGTTAGAATAAACTTGTTTCAGTGATTTGAAACTGTCAAGTAGCTTACATGGCTGTTGATCCAAATGACTGTTATTTGCCAGAGGGAATTTCCATGCAACCTCCATGAAAACAGAGGAAGGACAAGAAAGTATATGTAGTGTATTTTCCCCATTAAGGAGTATGCCTTCTATTACCATTACCTTTGCATATAATTTTTCTTTTACTGTATTAAAAAAGAATGCTAGAGAAGTGTTGTTGCCACCATGTGTCTTCAAAAATACTTGGAGTCAAAAATATATTTAAATGCAGAAGGAAGCTAAATTTTCTTCAGGTGAAAACATGGGTTAGGAAAAACAAACACCTTGGAAGATTTTTAATCAGCCACTGTTTTCACTGACTTCATCCTCCTGGGGCAGGATTTTACTTATTCTGCAGAGAGCAACAAGGTAGTAAAGTTAATACTGCTAGGTAACCTTGTGCTCTGGGACCTGATCAGGTGAGTTTTACTTTTGGCATTCAGGGTAGCAAGGGTTAAAATAGTTCTTTTGGCTTAAGCAAGCTAGTTTTAGAAATGACTATTAAGAAAACTAACCTTACAAAGCAAATGAAAAATGTTTCACCAGTCTTCGGTGTGTTTTTCTTTTTTTCAGTACAGTGTAATGTGCTTTATACCCTGATTTGAATAAGGTGCACTAAGCTATAAAATGTTGCCATCCTGAAACACACAGTTCTTGTCTCGAGTAGAATTTTGAATATATATATACTTGTTTAATATTATGTTTGTATCTGTGTGCAGAAAGCATAGAAACAATGTGGGACCAAGCAAACCTATTTCTCAGCCACGAAGAAATATTGTAGGCTGCAGAATACAGCATGGATGGAAAGAAGGGAGTGGACCTGTAACACAATGGAAGGGCACAGTTCTTGATCAAGTTCCTGTAAATCCCTCTCTCTATCTTATAAAGTATGATGGATTTGACTGTGTGTATGGACTAGAACTGCACAAAGATGAAAGAGTTTCAGCACTTGAAGTTCTTCCAGACAGAGTTGGTAAGTGTTTGGGGCTTTTCCTGCTAACTTCACATACATATAAGTTGCCATATACTATTAAATGTTCTCCAGTAATCTCTCCAGACTTCCGCCAAGATAACATCTAAACACATAAATGTTATTAGCCTTATTTGTTTTTGTCACATGGCAGGTAATCTAAATGTTCTATTTAAATTTTCTTGGTTCCACAAAGATTTGATGATACTGGCACATGCAGTGCTGTCTTCTGTCTTTAAGTAGTATGCAGTAAGTTTGGTAGTTTTTGGTTAGTGTCTTATCCCAGAGAACGTGTGTGATATTAATGTTGATACTTCTGTCAAAATTTAGACTGTATGCCATCTTGGCTGTATTGTTCTGCTGTGTGTGCCTGATAGTAATGACAGTACATTTTTCCTCATGTACTTCACCTAAGTACTGTTAATAATGGGGGAAAAATACATCTTCTAAGTGAAATACCTTGTTTAGTAACAAGGCTTTTTGATTTTTCAGAATTAGCACTGGATTGTTAAGCTGCAGGTTTTTCAAACTCTAAAGTTCAATATTTACCCAAGTAATTACTTGTTTTTCAACAGAAGAAGCTGTTGCTTTTTTTAAAGTTCTGCAGTTTTTCAGTAGTGGACTCTGTGGAATGGACAGTGTTTGTTTCATATGTGAATTCACAAACATCCAATCAAATTTGTCTATGAATTGGGGTATAGATTACTTTTCACTGAGACATGTGTCCGTGCTTTTGAATGAACCTATGAAATGCTGTCATTTCAGCTTCATCTCGAATTAGTGATGCCCACCTGGCAGACACAATGATTGGTAAAGCTGTGGAACACATGTTTGAGACAGAAGATGGCTCAAAAGATGAATGGAGGGGGATGGTTTTGGCTCGAGCTCCTATTATGAACACATGGTTTTATATTACCTATGAGAAAGACCCCGTCTTGTACATGTACCAACTCTTAGACGATTATAAAGAAGGTGACCTTCGCATTATGCCTGATTCGAGTAAGTACATGAAGATCTTGTTTGTTACTTCCTTGGGGTTTTTTTAAGTATCACAACTAGCAAAGGTTATAGCACAACAAAGAACATCTGTGTTAACTGCTAAAGTATGTTGCAGTAAAAGTGTTTTCCATAATTATTCGTAATTCTGCTGAAAAATATGTATGTACTACTGTGGAAGAGTTTATGCTTGGATTTTTTTAGTGGAAACTGACAATCCAGAAGTTTTCCAGTGTTGTTTTCATATATAAGTATTACAGCTCATTGAGATGGCTCATAATTTGCGTTTCTGAAGCAGTATTGTGGGAATAATATTTTGGGGCTTACTAATATAATCAAATTAATTTTGTTGGAGTACGTGTCTTCAGTGTGAAAAACTGTTGAGTAGATTCTTGCAGGAAAGAAATCCTAATCTTTTGAAAATTCATTTTCTCTCAAATATTTCAACACACTAGGCAAGAAAATGTTTTAGTAGATTAGGAGGGATATTTTTTCCTCCCTTCTGGAAGTAAAAGTCATTGGGGCTTTTCCTATTAATGTTGAAGTATTTTCACGGAATCAGTATTGGTCAGGAGATTTGGATAGCCAGTACAAAAAAAGGAAAAAAAGCTTGTAAAGAGTACTTTGTTTTTATTTCTCCTGTGTACCGTAAACACATTTCTCTGACAGAGGCAATCAGGACTTTAAAGAAAATGAGTCATTAGGTAACTGTAGTGATTGGCTACATCATGCCTTACATAAGTATTAGTTACAACTAATTTGTTGAGTTTGAGACTGTGTTCCTTCAGATATAGCACTGATAACAGGCTGCTGGCTAAATAAACAAGTGGAACTTATTTGCGTAATGTCTTTAGTAATAATCTGTGAGATATTTCCCCCTTCCTCACAAGTGTAACAAAAAGCTGCTGCTTGTAAAGAGTGAGCCACAAATGTTAATGGAAAAAAGTGACCTTCCTCTTCCTGAAGAAATAAAGCAAGCTCTTTCAGATTTGAACCTTCAAATAATGTGTTCATTGTCTTAACTATTAAAAAGTACTTGGAATGTATTATAAGTCTGCTTTGCTTTCTTCCACCTTGGGTGTGGGAGTAGGGAAAGAGCTTATATCCTTTCCATTTAAGAATTAATTTGTTCTAATGCACTTTTTTCCTCAGTGCTCGCCATGAGACTGTCTTACTGCTTACCTCTTTCCAAACCACTTTGAATTATTTGCTACCTTCCCTGAATCTGAATGCTTTCCAGACCTTTTTACTTATGTCCTTAAGTCAATGATTGGATGTTAGAAGTAGTATTTTATGAAACAGATTTTGGGATACCTGGAAGTATGTCTGCAATTTTGGTGGAACTTGCCATGGCATTATAAGTAAAATTTCTAGGGAACTCCCTTTTTTCAAAGACAGGTTTCACATATGTGAGGAAACCAAATTTAGATAATTTCTTTTTGGTGAGGGGAATGTGTATTGCTGGATCTGATAATAAAACTTTGTTCACACTACATAATGGCCTCTATGTGAGAATGTGTTTAATTTGCATCTTTGCCAAGGAAGGCTCTTTACATAGCTGATATTAGAGGATAATAGCTATGCATGACAAAGTGTTTATAGAGGAACTGAAACAAAAATTCAGAGTGAAACATTTTAGGCTTGGGGAAAAATGTTAAGTGTAAGTACAAGCCAATCTATTAATTCCCTGTTGGATTTTTTTCTCCTTTGGCAGTTTTTTCACAACTCCCAGAACTGAAAATGGATGAAATGTGTAAGGGATTTTTAACGCAAACTTGAAACAAAGACATGAATTTGAAAGCTTAGCCTTTCTAGAATAAAAGCCACATCAGATGTGACCATTACAAAGGAAATTCCTTGCTAGAATATGAAATGAAATTTATCTAAAACTAGTTTAAAAGAAGACAAGCTGAGAAAGGTGTGGTTAGCTTCCAGTGCTCCAGTACAGTGCTTTTACCCTCTATCACATTTGTTCAGTGACTGGCTTGTAACCAACCCCTTGGCAATGGTCATGTTACGAATCACACCTTTTTGTACTGAAAATTGTCATAGGCATCATCTGAAATACGAAGATGTTTCTGGCTAGGTTTTGGTAGATAAGCAAATAATATGGTTAGACTTTATCAACACCACTATTCCAATGTGGAGCGAAACCCCCATTTTAGTAGTAGTTTACACTACTGTCATCTTAGAAGAGATGGCTTTGTTGCAGTGGCATGCATTCACTGAAATTTTGAATAATATGCATAGAAGAGGGAGGTTTAGTTTGCTGCCTTTTTGCTGAGGAAACCTATTGCCTTTTTCTGCTGGTGACTTAAATTCAATTATCCACAGAAGTTTTCTGTAAAATTTCTTACCAATCAAAGTACTGGTTTTGTGTTAATAAAACTGAAGACAGTATAACTTAACTTTTTCTGGAAGTGTTGGGTGCTTGTATGAACAAAACTAGTTTTCTACGTACTTTGTATTTCAGACTTGTAATTTTTTCATTTGAGTTTTAAAGAAGCCTCTGCAGTTGTCTTCCATGTTGAAAATTCTGTTAATTTAATTAAGTACAATTAAGTACATTGTTTCTGTGTTACAGATGATTCACCTCCTGCAGAACGGGAACCAGGTGAAGTTGTGGACAGCCTGGTAGGCAAACAGGTGGAATATGCCAAAGAAGATGGCTCAAAAAGGACTGGCATGGTCATTCATCAAGTCGAAGCCAAACCATCTGTCTATTTCATCAAGTTTGATGATGATTTCCATATTTATGTCTACGATTTGGTGAAGACATCCTAGACATCATTGTGAACTTTTGCCAAATTTGTGGAACTATGAAATGTAAAATTTGTAGACACAAAGACTTGACTGCTTTCCAGTTAAATGAAAGCTTAAATGTCCCTGCGAACCCACAATCTCTGCCAGCAAAACTGTTTTGTTCCAAATAATATAAACAAATGTGACACGTTTTGTGTAAGAGAACTCCTTTTCTTGAAGGAAGTCAATATATTTGGGCAGGAGGGAGTTAAAAGCAAAGAACAGCTGCAAATTCAAGCTGTGTAAAGTTGATCTAGTATTGTAATCATTAATCTAAATTTTTTCATAGATTTTAACTTTTTCTTCAACCTTGCACTCACCTGTTCAACTGCCACATGCAAGTGTAGTTTGATATTTTGATATGCCTTCTTTTGTAACATTAAATTTAATTTCTTGGCTACTGGCAGTCCTTGTTTTCAGGGTTGGGACAGAGGTGACTTTTCGGAAAGGTTTAACAGTTTGTGCAGCAAATGAGGAGTGCCTAACCCGAGTAACATCAATCTGCTGTGTTTCTACACTTCATTTCAAATTTAGCTTTTTAAGAACTTGCAGTACATGGAAACGCTTGTGCATTTTTAGTAGTCACTGGGCAGTAGGATATCAAGTGTTTGATTTACACACCTTTCAGTGAAAAGGTTTTAAGCTATAAAAATATATTTAACCTGTATAACCATTTAATTAGAAAATGCAAGTTAATGGCCCATATTCACAAGTCGTAGGAACCGGTAAAATACATGCAACAAGGCTGCCTTCAACCCTAAATGTACTTCTTTCTTTGTTTTTTGTTATTCACACTTCTTAGCAAAACCCAAGTGCTTGGTGCCACAACTTTTAACAGTATATATGCTACTTCAGAAGACTTCAGACTACGCATTGGCAATCAGTAGTCTCTCATTTAATATCAAAAACCTAGCGACCTGAATGTTCATGTATGGACTTAGAAGCCTAACAGTAGTTAATATTTTACATGATAAATACAATATCATACCAGGGGGGTGGGGATTGGGGATCCTTTTACATGGAAGAGTTACTTTAGAGAAGGAGGAGCATTTGTTGCCTTCTGCTCAGTCTATTGCATTTCTTTGTTTGTATGTTTGTTTTTAACCATTTTGGTTCAAGAAGGCATCTTTCCCACTTCCTCTTTTTTCTGGCTTTTCCACATAAGGAGTGTCTGGACAAATCTACAGCTTAAACCTGTTGTTGCCTTTTGTGGTGTACATTGTACTTGCTTTGAGGTATGCTGTTAACGTGAATTTCATTATATGAACACTAGAGTTCTGCATGCCAGTGATG
Organism: Columba livia; assembly: GCF_036013475.1. Classification (NCBI taxonomy): domain Eukaryota; kingdom Metazoa; phylum Chordata; class Aves; order Columbiformes; family Columbidae; genus Columba; species Columba livia. Next base: position 49,792,652 of record NC_088642.1, on the reverse strand, counting down.
TACTATCTAATGGAAGCTATAGGCAGTCTCAGTGGTTCAGTCATCTGCATTAGATTGTGGATGTAAATAGCAGCCCACAACAGCAAAATTCTTTCACGGTTTTAATCTTGCGAGATAGCTGTAAATGAAGATTAGGATTTTTTAAGTGTGGCATCTTTAAGAAGTATCAGAATTGCAACAACAATCAGCACAGCAACAAAATTGTTATGTTACATGAAGGCAGAGCTCTGCAAGTGTCAAAGAACTGCCTCACAGAAACACAGGATGTGAAGACAGTCAACACTGTTGATGGAAGGAACAAATACTCTGATATCCAGCCGTATGCCATTAGTGGAAGGATGCAGGAGAGGTGCTGTTAATCAGAGATCAGGATGACCTCTATTGTGGGTATTCTTGATATTGAAGACTCAGTGGTTTAAGCCCCTTTCTGTCCATTTTTTTTGCCATATGGTTCCATATTTTAGCCTTAAGGCTTGTGCCTCATTATGCTGTTGAATGGTAATAAATACTCTCCATATAAATATGATACCTTAATTCTTTGTCCTTTGCTACTATATCGCATTATGTCCAGTATTTCATCTTGGGCAACCAAAGGCAGGCTATTGTCTTTCAGTGAATAGCTTCTCAATGCAGTCCTTAAGCACTAAGTACCCGAGTCATAAATGTTCCTTGTGTTTTGAACAAAGTGAGCAGATTTGCAACACAGTGTTTTCATCCTGCAGATCTGTTATGTGTTTTCTATTGACTCTTAAGAGTCCTGCATGTAAATCTCAAAGCTGAGCCTGGCTCCGTGAGCCCAAGTTGATATTTGTGGCACAAGAATGAGTGAGTGTGTTGATTATACACAAGATACGTGGATAACCTAGTACACTGAACTTTGGGCTATATATCTGAGGAATACAGCATTTGTGTTGGAATATCTGAGGTTTAGGTCTACTGGAACATTTTTAGCATTAGGCTTGCATTTGTGGGTTTTCTGCAAGCCTCTTGAATACACCACATATTCTGCCAATTAGAGTATAATCTATAAACTGTAAATTTTATGGTTGTTTTTAGATGTCCCCATTGTCTGTTGTGTGGATATTTCTTTCATCTTTTCTTCCTCTTTCCTTTTATTTTTTTTTTTAATAGCTTAAACCACCTTTTTGAGGCTTGAGACTAATTCCACTCCCTGCCCATCTGCTTTGGGCTTTGTTTTAGGCTCATGTTTCAGATCTGCATGCAGTGCTTGCGTTACCCTGGTAACTAAATGTTGGTTCCTTGTTATAGGGGTTCAACATTACTTTCCAAAATCACATAAGACTTGTGATGGCACAAGCCATGGATCTTTGTATAAAAGTTACTCGCCTTTCACATTTACCTGCTGTAGTGTTGTTGTATATTGTGTGTGTGCGTGTGTGTGATGTCAGGCTGCCATGTAAAACTTGAAAAGGAAAAAAAAAACCCTTAAATGCAGACCATCCTTTTTTGCATGCTTAGAGAGTTAGAACGTTCAATGTAACAAACTAAAGTTGCATGTTAAAATGTTTAGGTTTTTGTTTTGTTCTGGTTTTATTTTGTGTTCAGTTTTTTGTGAATTTGCTTATTGTGCTGTTTTAATGGTTGTTAGTAGGATTAAATGCACCGGTGAGACGAGCTTAGTGCCAACGGAAGGTAATTTTCCAGTTGTATGTGTCATACAGCATTTGAAGGGACCATGTGTTCTGTTAAATAAAAAAATAAAAACCACAGTTGATTAGCAAAACACAACCTTTTTCTTCCTTCTTTTTGAGTGCCAAACCCTAAACTATGTTGGCGAAGACTATGGGGAAAGCTTTTTTTTTTTCTTTTTTTACTGCGACAGGTAGAAGCCTTTAAATTAATTATTTTAAAATGGAGGCTTTATCTTCAGATAGAATTGACGTTGCTTCAGGGAAAAGAATTATGGTAAAAACAGTTTCTGGTTCCTTGAAAATGCTGTGCTTTTGTATTTTACATCATTAGTGCAATTTGGATGGTTCTTGGTATGTGTATAGTTCAAAGGTCTTCGTGTTCACATTTTAAAATTAGGTAATGACTTCATCTTTAGAGCTTGGTTTCATTATTTTTATTTTATTTTGAACAATGTAGACAGTTCCCTGTTCTCTGCATTTAGAAGTATACACACTTTAAATCTGTTACTTAATTCTGTAAGTAATTTTTATAATTATGATGTAACTCTATCCTTAAAACATTTAAAATAAACCCTTTATGTGCAACTTACGACTGTAAACTTTGTTCTCATGAGCAATATGTGGAGATGTGATTTCAGATTGTGAAGAAGCAGTTTCTTCAGTTTCAGCAGTGGGGAACAGTAGAAGCATTTGGCAGTGTTTACGTGATAACATTTGTCTGCTTTGAATTAATAGAACTCAAAATTCAGTCAAGCACATTTTACTGATGATAAAAAGCAAAGCTGATCCAAATGTGAGATGATGAGCAGAGAAGAAAACATCACCAGGCTGCAGAGCTTTTTAAGTTATCTAAGTTGTTCCAATTAATGCATGAAGGCTTAATTATGTTGTTAAATAGCTGTGGCAGACTTTCAATATTGACCAGATTTTTATTCCTACCTCTTTTCTCATAATAAAAGGGAAAGAATTATATGGATCCCCCAAAACACATTTTTTGGCACCAAGCTCGTTAGATGTACACTGAAGATCTTGGAGCATGCCAGCATGCAGTTGGGATGAATACCCAAGCCTCTTCAGTTCCCTGAGTTCAGTATCCTGTTCATTGTATCTGGTTGCCTGAGAGACTGGTCCCAGTGAAGATTTATCTCGTGTACATCTGCTGATTAGGGAGAGTCTAAGACTGTGCTTTAGCAAGAGCACCACGTCTGAAGAGCAGACATTAATCTGTATGAGCTGGCTACATTGAATTATGGTTAAAAATAGATAACACTGACATTTTATGGCTAATGCCCGAACCTATTCTGTATTACAGCTGATAAACCAACCTCAGTTTTGTAGTATCTCTTTTCATAGAGGAAGGAGCCTTATAAAAGCAAAGATATTTTTGTTCTCTATTGCTGCGGTAATGGAACTGCCCCTGAAAGCTGCTTACTTAGGAGTTCATTTACAAACAGCTCAAATGTCCTTGCTTTGAAGACAGTAATGTCCTACAAATCTAGGAGAGTGGGGGTAGGAAACCTACCCAGAGCTACAGCTTTAATACTACTGTATTCTGATTTCACATCTGTCAGGTTCCTTAATAGGCTCGTTCTCTCTGTGAGTTTTTTCAAAATATTAATGATGTAAGCAGTTGACCTGCTGCTGATTTCTGTTTTTCAGGAAGGGTAAGCTGGAGTAAAGGTATTTTGGAGGAGGTTGAGCTGCTGCAGTTTAACACCATTAAGGTCTAAGAATAAGAATAGGTCAAAGAAACAAGTATGTTCTTGGTGTGGTACACCACTTAACTCTTTACCAGTATTAATACCTTACTGCTTTAATTCATTTCAGCATTGACAGCCTCGCAAAGTTATGAGGCTACTAAGCTTTTCCTTTCTTTTTTTTTTTTTTCTTTCTTTTTTTTTCCCCAGGCTTCACTCTTTTAATAGATTACAGCCCTGTGAATTGCTTGATTCCTTTTCAAAATTCAGAGTGCCAAGCTGCGTATGCACAATGAATCTGTGTACGCACAATGGAAAGCAGTGGGGGTCTCAGCAGTGTAAACAGTGTGGTGTCTACTTAACACTAACCTGTTCTGCTTAGATGTTAATTACAGATTTCTGCACATTATTTTTCTGAAATCATTTATTTGTGTAACTTGTGCACAATTTGTGTAAATGATGTTGTTGCCTGACAGTTAAAAAACCTCCATGCTTTGGCACTGGTTCCACCCACCCCACCTCTTTGCAATTTATCCTTAAATTTATTTGTGTTCAATGGAATCTGACTTCACAAGTCATTCTTGAAAATTTTGATGCATTTTGGTGCCATGGTGTTCCTCAGGTCTCTGCACTAGACTGACCTGTTCAAAGCTAACTTCTGGTAATGAACCTGGACATCTGCACATTTACTTCAATTTGCACAAACTTCTTTTGTTAATGCTTAAGAATGTTCCATGCAGACCTGATATTTGAGGGGTGTAAATTTGTTAATATCTTAAAATAGCCAACAGAGCTTTATACCACTTTAAGTGCACATTCAAGTTAAATCAAAGTGATTTCATGTAAACAGCCACTATTTTGGGAGGGCAGAGGGCTGGGTTGTTGGATTTTTCTTACGTTTGTATGGAAGATTGCTCAGTGACAGGGCAGCCAGTATTTTAAATATGAGAAAGGTAAGATCATTTCACATTTCACTCAACTGGGTTTTGGTCTGATGATTTTTAGTCCTGCTGCACTAACTTGGCTACACATGGTATATACCCACCTTTGAACTGGGCTGTGGGAAGACTTCTTCACAAAACTTTTACCACTGGAGTCATGCACTGGGAACAGTGGTTGTTACACTTTCCATAAAATTCTAGTTAATTTGAAGTTTACAACTAGCCATTTTTATCTTACAGAAGTAGATGTCAAACTCTCATCAATTTAATGGATTAAAAAACAAAGTAACCTTTTAGGCTGTAAGAACAAAATAAACGCTAGCAAGAGAAGCATTAGAGAAGAAATGTTTAGTGATTCAAAAGTTGTGCTCAAAAGTGTCAAAGATATTTGCTACATAATTGCACATTTCATTATCTGAAGTTGAAACTGTCTTGATGGGAATCCTCATTAACCTTGGGCTTTGTTAACTTATTCTTAGTTTTCTGCCTTAAAAGGATATTCATTCCGCCTGACACAAAATTACCTTCTATTGTTAGTGAGGCTCAGTGTGTTGTCTACTGAGAAGCTGGCAGAGAAAGATTAAAATGAAAAAGTGGATTCATGCGCAGTTTTCTGAAAACAAAAAACTTGAGGTAGAAAAACTAACTACTTTGATTCAGGTTTTGTGGTGGCAAGGAAGAAAGAAAATTGGCCCAGTATCTTCTGATCATGAACTGAGAAAAGGAGTTCATTCCAAATTAACGAAAGCAAGACTAACCAAAAGGATATTCATAATATATAGTAAACACAATGTATTAGATTTTACTAAGGAGAAAAGAAAATTCAGATTAATTGTGTTTTGGGATGAGCACACAGGAGAATATTCATAGCATTTTGGTTTCCACAAAATCAGTTTAAGACATGGAAATTCTCATATTTAAAAAATAATCGAATTACGCAAGCAGATGCCCCAAATTAACATTCACATGTGCTCCGAATTCTGAATTCGTAGTTCAACAAATAATACTCTTGCAGATTACAAAATTACAACTATCTAAAGTTGTTCCTAATTGTTACTAATCAATCACACTCCTACAGATCATCTGAAAGTGTGAAAACAAAGATCTGAATTGCCTGAGACTTGTATAGAATACAGTCATGTGGAAGGAAGGAAAATGCTTGGAGAGTGCTAAAAATCTCACTACAGAAAACCTGTGATGCATGCAGTCATATCCCTGAAAACCATATTTTACTTTGTGCTGAGGGGCTCCTCTTTGGTGTAAAAACCCTTTTTTGCATTCAACATAGGTTCTAAATTGCAAAGAAGAGTGATGCTGATGACTTTGCCCACTTGAGTCAATGAACAACAAAGTAGGCACTGTGCTGCTGAAGGCAGCAATTTGAATTCCGTAGATATCTCTGCTTTTCTGTGAGCTATCTGTTCATATCACTGGCAAACATCTCAGAAATAACTAATGCAATTTCAGGGTTTGGTTTGGTTTGTGTTGTTTTGCTCTGTTTTCCTTACCAGGATTAGTCATTAATCTTGAATGGCTACTTGGCAGGGTAAAGGTGCAGAATAACCACCGGAGAAAAAGGTGCAGTGGAGTGAAGAGGAGGTCACCTGGCCAACCGACCAAATCCTGAACTGCCTCTTGGGACGGCAGTGAGACAGCAGGTGCCGGCAAGGTACAGCAGCAACCAAACCTGCTTTTTGCTAGGCTCTTACCATAACTATAAGAACATAAATACTTTGTTCTGAAGCAGTAATCCTTTAATCACTGGACCAGATTAAGGTTGGTCCTATGCCAAGCTGTAGTGTTCTCTTTGCAAGGTGATTAACTACCAGTGAGGAAGGTTCTGTCTCACTGCTTTGGTACTGGGGGACCGTCGTCCCATTTTAAGTCTGTTATTTTTTTCCGAGGTCCAAGTCCACCTCACAGGAAGGACTTGTACCATAGTCAGTTGGAAATGCATAGTGTGATGTGGTTTCACCATGATCATTGAAGACTTCAGCTTTGGGGCTTCTTTAAAACTTAATGCCTTGTCTATGCAGACAAAAGATCTGCCCTTCTATTGGTAAGTGACCTGTAGAGCTTCCAGGTCCCTGTAACCTGGGACTAACTTTCTGTCTCTTGACTGCACTGCATTTGCAGTGATCTGTTTTGTGGCTTAGCCCCAGAACCATTCCTGAAGCAAGCTGGTTTTCAAAGTTAACAGCCTTCTGATTTCTTGAATATGAAGATAAACGTAATTGAGCTCAAATAACTCCTCTGAATTCTTTCAGCCAGAGAACAAGTTTTGGGATTAAGTTATTCTTGGGATGCAAGAGTTTAAAATATCTGTATTGGGTGTATATGGCAAGGTGCTGACAACAGGGAGGCTGTAGAGCAGCCTCTGTCAGAAGAAGCCAGTGGCTGCCCCCATGTTGGACACACTAAGGCCCAATGGGCCCACTGCGGGATATGGCTGAGCCCATCAGCCAAGCTGGTAGCACCTCTGGAAAGCATGTTAGAGAAAGGGTACAAAATGCTGTACAGCAGCTGTGAGAAAGGAGTGAGAAAAACATGAGCAAAACAGCCCTGCAGACACGAACTTCACTGGAGAGGAGGGGAAGGAGATGCTTCAGGTGAGGGAGCAGAGTGTCCCCTGCAGCTCTTGGAGAAGACCATGTTGTGGAGCACATTGTCCCCTTGCAGCCCGTGGAGAGACCACACTGGAGCCGGGTTGTGGCAAGAACTGCAGCCTGTGGAGAGGAACCCATGCAGGAGTAGGTTTTCTATCAGGACTGGTGACCCCATGGAGGACCCATGCTGGAGCAGTCTGTACCTGAATGACTGCACCCCATGGAGGTGACCCACACTGGAGCAGTTCATGAAGAACTGCAGCCCATGCTGGAGCAGGAGAAAAGTATGCAGGGCAAGGAGCAGCATAGATGCTATTGTTAGAGAATAGACGGCCTTAGCTGATTGAATTATTTGTAGAACTTGTTTAGAAATGGCTAACATAGAACGTGCTTAGCATGAGTAAGTTTGCCTAGCCTAACTTTGGCAAGCTATGAACTTTTGGAACATTCTACTTTGTGAAGTGAAAAAAGGCCTGAGAATCTTCAAGCTACAAGATAAGGGGAGCTGCATCCCTGGAGATAAGTAAAGGAGCAGAACTGCACCTAACAGAAGACAAAATGGAAGAATGTTCTGGCTATTGTCAAGAGCTTATTTTCTTCAGCCACAGGTGCAAAATAGCAACGGAAGGTCAGAGCTTTAATTGGCAGCCCACCTGACAAAAATGGGGAGATCCAATGAAGAACAGAGAGGCCCCAGACTCTAATTTTACAATTAGCCCAGAGTGATGCACGGAGTGTGTGTGGGGGCCTTTGATTGGGGGTGTATGATTGTTTTAAGTCTTTTCCTGCTGAGTGTCCCTCTTTGGAAGGCACCCAGCTCGAGCTGCTCTACGCTGTAGCTTGTGAATAAATTACTTATTTTAAAAGAATTTCTGGAATCCATGCCTGAGTCTCTGCTATGGGAAACCTAGGGAAAATAAACTTCTCTAAATTATGAACTGACTACAGCCTCCATTCCCCTGCTCCCTGCACCGCTCCAGGGAGGGGGTGGAGGATGTAGACAATTCAGGAGTGAAGTTAACCCTGGGAAAAAGAGGGGAGCAAGTAGAAGGGGTTTTTGGATTTGTCTTTGTTTGTCACCATCCTCCTCTGTTTTTAATTGGCAAGAAATAATTCTTCCTCCCTGCCTTTATCTCAACTGATGAACTTTCTCATAGTACTTCTTTACTCTTTTCTGTTGAGGAGAGGAACTGGGAGAGCAGCTGGGTGGGCATCTGGCAGCCAGCTGAGGTTAGCCCACTACAACAGCATAAGGATTTATTCTACTCAACAACCTCATGTATGATTTTTTTTTCCCCCTTGACTAGGATAATTTTGTATGGAATTGAAAATGATGCAGTTATATGAAAATCAAAGTTCATGACACAGAGACCAACAGGTGATTGACAGCTTTCACTCTCCCAAGTCAGGTGTCACTTCAGAGCTCTAAAGCATTGTTGCTGATTTCTTAACCCACGTTGTACCCAAGGAACAAGTCTTCTTTTTCTAGGCTTTTTCTTTTTGTAGTGAAGCTTTCATCTCTGCCAATTTTCTGGTGATATTTGTTTCTCAGTGCAAAAAACATGCCATGTTTTGACTTAGCTCCTGATTATTTCTCCATTTCTAATGATTTTAAAATCAGAAAGCAGGAGACTAAAGGCTAGGGGATGTAATGAATTCTGGGTAGGTCTGTGTAAGGGAAGGTCTTCGTGATTTTCTAGTGGTTAGATAAAGCATGTACAATATAAATGACAGTGAATCCCAGCCTTAAAATAACATTCTCTTTACACAAACAGCAAAACCAGAGAGTTCTTATTAAAATGAGCATGCTAGAGGTAGACAGAAAACTCTCGCTGGAGTATATCTGCAAACCTGAGACAAACCTGTGACTGCAGTGGGGTCAGTGTGCTCTGCCAAGACTCCTACGAGGAGCTCCTACCTGCAGCTGCAACATAGCCGCATCGGCAGCTTGTTTATTTGCAATAAGCTATTGTAACCTTCAGCCCCCTAACACACCAAGTTGGCTTCCTCCCTCCTCCCCCGCAGGACATGTTCTTTTGTTTGCTAATGAAGAAATGTATACAGTGTGAAACTGGAATGGGGACAAAACAGGGCTGAGTACTCAGAGCATGCTCTGTGTTGGTCTTGCACATTATGAATCTGTAATGAACATAGTGATCTAATCAAACAGTAGGTGATTTCAAGTGTCTCTTTAAAAGGTAAAGCTGCAAAAAATGTTATTAGGCTAAAATAGTGCCATTATACATGACAAACTTTTTAGTAGTGTCATCTCCCCTTCTATAAAAAAAAAAAAATAATATAATATTTTTATTCTTAAAAATATAACTCTTTCAACTCATTAGAGCTAATGCTACAAGTGGTCACCTGAAATCCTTGCATTAATTAAGTAGTTCAAAATCAACCTAGCTAGAGTAGAGGCTGCTAATAAGATTGACAGGAGTAGATGGAGGCTATCTTTCTGTGACTGAAGCCTGTTACTCGAGTTTTGCCAGAAGAGGATGTGTTTATATAGCAGAGCCCATTTACTTTTGTATCTACCTATCAAGTAAGTTAAAGCAGCTGAAACTACCACCAAAAACTCTGAAGTCTCTCCTTGTGACAGAGTCCTTGTGACAATCTGGCCTCCTTTTTCCATCAAAAGCTCTGGGAAGGAATAGGATTTGATGGTGGTTGCTAGTGACTGTAGAGGACTAAGCTCGATTCCACAGCAAGTCTCATGCAACCTCACACAGAGCACACAGAAAGGCACAGTCTGATGTCGGATGGTTCTGACCCTGAACAAGATAGACCTAGTCAGAGGTCTTATCACAAAAGAAATATCTATTTGATTACACTGAACTGCCAAAATGCTAAAGAATGAAGAGGAAAGAGTGTCTGAATAGGAATCAACTTGAGCAGAATTTCATTACAGTGTTTTTCCACTGCTGCAGACACAAATGTTGTTCCTTGTTGCCCTGCTGTTGCTGTATTAGATGAGCCTGAATTGCTCCCCTGTTGTACCTGTTTGGAAATCAGAAATGCTACAGCACTGATATTTAGGCTATTTAAAGCCGTTTGGCAATTTGATACACACTACCCAGGATAAAGTTAGATTCAGAGGGTGGTTGAATCAGGCTTTTCAAACTGCAAGGAGAAATTAATGTACCTTCGTTGTTTTCCCAATGTTCAATACCACTTGAATTTCAAACTCAGGAAACAATGCAAAGAATAACATCTTAGTTGTTTCACTCCTTGTAAGAGATTTGTTCGTTAGTTAGAATCTATTAATGTTTTAGTATGTCCCAATTAAAAGAAAAAATAGTCCTTGCAGTCTCTCAAATCCAACTAATTTGTGAGTCTTTGTAATGGCACTTTTCTCCATGCTGTATGTCCTATTGTTTATGCCAAGAATGCACATTAAGCTGAGACACAGGGGTATGTTTTAAATATTAGTATAACAATTGCTACCTATAATAATTGTTACCTGTTGTTTGTAACTACACATTACTAAAAAAAAAAAAGGCACATGTTACAGCTTTTATTCAGTCTTGACTTGATCGCTGGATGTCTTTGTGGTCAGAATGATAAGTTATGTCCCACTATCTCTTTTATTCAGAGAATGCAAGATTCTCTTACGGATAGCCTTTGATGTCTGTAGTATGTCGTTAGGCACCAGACAGTTTGAATAACAGTGATAAAATTGTAATTTAAAGACAGTACACACTACTTATTTCATTAATTTTCCTACTTGGAAAAAGAAATATATATATATATATATATATTGCTATTTCTTTTGTGTTTGGAGGTTACATGGGGAAAGTAGATCCAAGAAGAGTCATGAAGTACTTGTACTACTGCTGACTATATAACAATGAGCCATGTGTTTGCCTCTCCTCATCCCAACTGAGGAAGCAACTACAAATATCAAATAACTGTTTTAGTTGGCAGATTGTATCTAGTAAAATTGATAATTTTTTTTTCGCTCAGTGGCAGAAATCTTCTTTGTGAACTGGTCTCTTTTCACAGCTCACTGGTTAATGTATTGCATAGAGACTAAGAAGCTTTCTTCTCTTTTGTAAGTCACTGTGTACACTGTGGAAAGTAGTTTTACCTGTTTTCTCATCGGTAACTCTAATTATAATAACTGTCTCCTGTAAAGCATACTGATATGTACTGTGGAAGTGAATTATAAAACCAACTGTTTCAGCTACTTGTATCAACGATTGCTACCTGTTTAACTCTTTAATCCACCAGTAGGTTTCCTTTATTCTGTGTGTTCCTTCTGATGTCTCCTTTGGGGTCTGTTTTTCTGACTGGCTAGTATTCACACACAATGGGATTCTCCCAAGTGAGTTTCTAATCTGACTTCTTCAGGGATTGCATTCCATATAGTTTTGCCCAACCAAAGTCTGTATTGATTAGGTTTGTCATTTCTATTTTTGAATTAGTGGGTAATTAAGTACATGGTGTGCTAATGTTTAAATTTAACATAGGTCCAAACAAGCCCTGATCCAGATAACACCTCCTTTGAGTTAATTTATTCAGCTCTTGCCTTATGGGTTCACTGTACATATATATGACTTCTCAATGTCAATTGTGTTATATAGGTATGCATTTCCTACTGACAGCTTGAGAATTATAAGCAGATTGAAACCTTGTGTATAATACTTTTTCACTTAAAAATACAGCATCATGCATATACCAAAAGTAATAATTGTACTCATAAGGCATGGATTATTGCAAATGCATTTGGATTAAGTCCTTCACTACTCAGAACAGCACCAGCTATGGAAAAGGTGAATGAAGGAGGTAGTGAAGGGTATGTTCATTAAAGAGTGGGACAGGCATTCATAACCTTCTCCTAGTTTAACTTGTACACAGCCTGAAGAGACACTAGCTCTGCCACCAGAAGTGTATGGAATTACACTGCCTTGAGAGTATATTATATAGGAGTTGGCAAGTTCGAACATTTTATGCTTCCATTTCACTTCTCTGTCTCTCTTTCCCAGCATTCTGCCCTATATTATTGAAAACATGAGTTTATTGATGCAAAGTCTTAATATATTTTGTTAAATTCTCATTTGCTTCTCAAAACCTGGATATGTAATTAACTTCAATGTTAATTGAAGCAAAATACACAAGGGACATAGGATCATCTTTGCAATATTAGTACGAATTACCTGAAAGTCTTGCTTTCAGATTAAATGTCAGAACTAAGTACTAGTGCATTAAAATAATGCAGTAAATTCAATAATAAAAAATCTGTTTCCTAGCAAAATCAGAAATTCAATATTTTGTAGTGTGAAGTTTTTATCTCAATTATTTTACTCTGGAATTCCCCAGATAATTCCACTGGATGAGTATTTTTTGCAAGCTTTCTGATAGTGTCATCTCAGAGCTAATACACTTCCTTGAGAAAGGACCACAGGTTCTGTGTAAAAAGCTCCATTATTTGCAGTCCAAGTGGAGATTAGGGAAGGGAATAAATCATGATAGTGTTAACACCTCCAATGAGAACAGTCCTAGAAAACATCTGTAGCTGAAACAGGCTCTGGCATCCTTGGTGTAAATCATGAAGTGAATTGGTCCATGCTAGTGTCATACAGAACTGTCTTTGTAGTCAAGTTAAAGGTAGGTGCAAGACAAGACTTTCTGTGATACGCAGCATTTTCAATGAATCTGTGACATTCTGACAGAGTTGATCACCTTCAGCTTCCTGAGGAAGGTACCTCATGCTTAGTAGCTGTTCCTTAAACACTTTCAAGAACTTTAGTGTCACTGTCATTGGGACTTACGATCTGGAAGACATCAGTCAATAATCTAGAATTTAATTAATTTTATATATATATGTTTATATATATATAAAATTTATATAAACAGATATAAAATAGTATGTATGCACATGCCTGCCTTCTGTATAGACAGAGCATGGCTCAAGCCACCTGGTCTTCTCCACACATTTTAAACTTTTATCCTGTCTTCCATTGTTTGCATGCTTAGCGGCGGGGGAAGCATACCCAAACTAAAACAACCTATATGATGTAGCACAGTTATCCTCTCATATACAAGATTTTTTTTTTTGTCCAGCTATAGGAATTAGCGGAGGTAAAACAAATAGCAGTTCCTTTGCATGCAGAGAGGCTTTCAGCAAGTTACACATAGAGGAAGCAGCAGAGCACTGTACTGGTTGCAGCTATTTTCCCTGTCAGCTCAGACTCTCTTCTTGTTACATTTATCAACAAGCTTAACACAGACAACCTGTAAACTCAAACCTTGTGCAGCTAGTGCATCCAGCTCTTCCTCCCTGTGGAGCTGCAGGTAGCTGGGAACTTTTCCTTGTGGCCCAGAGGCCTTGAAGACGATCTCGTTATGTCCCTTTCTCATGGAACAGGACTGAATAACCAGTATCTACCTGGCTAACCAGCTCTCTCACCTGTAGAGGCTGGATGTTTGCAAGTTCTTTGGGTCATTGCTTCCCTGCTGTGCTATTTTAAAAACAGGTAATCTTTCACAGTTCCTTGTGTTTCCTACTTCTGACAGCAGGTGGAAGTCCGAAGGGCGGAACAGTACAAAACAGCATTCAAAACCTGGAGAAAGGATTGATGCGAGATGTGAGAATTATGTTGTTTTAAATGTCACTTTTGCGTTACTTGGCTTTGAAAACAAAGTAGATCAACAGTCCACAAAAATGGAGAAATATTGCATTTAAATAAAAAATGCTTTTCAAACATCTAAGCAATTCCTTTTTCTTCCAGAATAGTAATTACAAAATATACTAGAACATGAATAAAAAGACCTGATCTGTAAAGATTAATTTGCATATAAACAAATATCTTAGAAAATAATAATAATGCCTAACTCTCATGCATTTTTAAAGAAGTGTGAGCTTAGGCAAAGAAGCAAGCAGTCTTTTAATTATCAATGTATCTTCATAATAAAAGGCAAAGGGGGTAAGAGAAAGAGCAGGTGAATGCACCTCCCAAATAAAACTGATCCTACAACTCCGTGATTAAATGTGATTAAGCCTACAAAAAGAACCCCAAAACACAAACAAAATAATAATAATAATAATAATAATAATAATAATAATAATAATAATAATAATAATAATAATAATAATAATAATAATAATAATAATAATAATAAACAAAAACCCAAAGCAAACAAACAAAAACCCCAAACCAACCAAAAAAAACCAAACAACTGACATTGCTGTGCTATTTCTGTAGTGCTGCTTCAGGATTTCCTTCCCATGGTCAAACTTTTAAAATGATACTTTGTTTCTTTCAAGGACAGAAAGTGGCAATAGATAACAAAAAGATTTTCAGTCAGTGGAAGAACAAAAACAGTTCAGAAAGATCTCAAGAGCCGAGGTGTGTGTGTGGGAGGAGACCTGTCCTCAGTCTGTTTTTACAAAAAAATAAATTTGAATTTTTGACTTCAAGTGCTGGAGTTCTCACAGTGCATGTTATATGGTCAGTAGGTGGTCAGATGTAGAAATTAGAGTTCATTTCAACATGAACTTAGTTGCAATTTACCCAACCGAGCACTCATCATGATTAACATCAGTTCTGTTCTGGTGTTCAGTATTTGAATCACAATATACAATTGTCACAACTCTGTCTTTTCTGAAAGCAAAGTTGACAGTTTTTTGAGGAGCTGCAGCTCAAAAAAAAAAGGGGGACCAGCCAAAGAGTAGAAGTCTGAAATACAGTTGCATAAACAGTCTTGATATGAAATATTTTCCATGGTAGATTGATGAATAGACACTTGAAGTACCCATTATAAATACTAGACTTTGTTTTAGGGAATACTGGTAATTTTTCGTTTAAGATAAATTATCTTTTATTTGTGTATTGTGCAATAAATGACAATGAGACAAGGTACCAGATGTGGTTATCACCCTATCATGACCCTCTAATTAAACTGTAATTTAAGTCTCCTACAGCTGAATTATATTTCATTTCCTTTCTGTAGGTTGCTTTATGCAGAAAAGAGATTGCATATTTGTAATGCAATGCTATTTTTATTAATTTCTAACTTGGTGTCAGCTGGAGAAAAAAAAAATCGTTTTTCACCCCAAACATATGAATAATGCACTGGAAAAAAATGATAATTCCTCCTCTGCTTGGACAGAGAATAGAAAGACCCTTTTATAACCAGGATTCGGCTGTTTTTCTGTGCCAGAAAAAAACATCAGTGCCGCATCTCCAACAAAATGAGAAAAGTTCAGTGCCGAGGCTGATCAAGCCTTCAGATGAGCCTTTTGGGAGAGGTGAAATCCATGACAAGCTGAAGAAGTCTGACATGGATGTGAGGGTGATTACTGCTTAAACTTATTAGAAGTTCAGCATCTTCAGTAAGCTTAGGAAGTCTTGAAATGTATCTGCTCTCTCAAAAGGCGATTTGGCACTTAGCGGAACACGAGAAAAAAACATCTCCAGATCAAACCTCTTGTGCTGCGCAGTAGCCTAGTAAGGTAATCGCGTAGGTCAGGCTGAGAAACGAGGAGCGGGGCCTTTTCCCTCTTGAGAAAAGCCGCGTTTCTCTCCACGGGCACCTCCGCACCGCAACCCCGCGGCAACCCCCGCAGCTGGACCGCCCTGGACCCGGCCCTCCGCGGTCCTCGTTGTCCTTGTCCGGCAAGGCTGAGAGGGTTAAGACCTCCGGGCGCGACTGGTATCCCTAGAAACTCTTAAAAAAAAACAAAAACAAAAACCCACCACCGCCAAAACCAATTAAAAAAGCGTTTTCGCGGAGTGCCCCGGCGGGGAAGCGCACTGCCTCGCGTTACCCCGCACGGCTGACAGCTTCACCTGCGCTGCCACCCCTGTCGTCCCCGAGCCGAGGTGGTGCCCGCCTGGCTCCCGCGGGCAGCAGGGCGGGCAGGCCCACGCCCTCCCGAGGCGGCCCTTGGCGAGTGCCGCTGTCAGTCAGCGGCGGGCGGACCGGGGCGGTGGTGGTTTATAAAGGTGACGGCAGCGGTCCGGGGCAAAGCCGGAGAATTGTTCTTCGAGGGCTGTGTGGCGCGGGGAGGAAGGTTCCCAGAGTGGGGGTGCTGCGGACCCGTGCCCGGGGGACACCTGGGCTTGCAGCCCCCAGTGCCATCTTTCGTTGCACTTCGTCCCGCAGGTCCGGCCGCTGGCAGCATGGTGGATGTGTTCAGCGGGCGGCTCCTGGTCAGCAAGGACGGCCGCAGCGTGGATCCCGAGGAGGCCCTGCAGAATAAGGTCGTGGGCTTGTACTTCTCCGCCGGCTGGTGCTCGCCATGCCGTGATTTCACCCCGGTCCTCTGCGACTTCTACACCGAGCTGCTGGAGGAGACACAGCCTCCCGCCCCCTTCGAAGTCGTCTTCATCTCCTCCGACCACAGCGCCGAGGACATGGCGGGCTACATGCACGCCATGCACGGGGACTGGCTGGCCCTTCCCTTCCACGACCCCTACAAGCAGTGAGTACCGGTGGCGGCGACCCCCGGCCCCTCGTCGGGCTGTCCCGCCCAGGGTGCTCGGGACGGGGGCGGCGGAGGCGACGGGGCACGGCGGGCTGCCCCCAGACAGCGTCTCCGCAGGCAGCCCCCTTCCAAAGCACGGAAGAGGGCAGGAGGCGTGGGTACTGAACAGCAGCGGAATCTAACAGCGAAGTCTCTGATACAAAAGCTCCCGGCGACTGCCACCTGCCCTCTTGATCCGCGCCGTCCCTCCCCATGGGACGCTCTGAAACCCGGCTTACGGCTCCTTCAGTCGGAGGAGCGCCCCGTTCAGCGCCCCATCAGTCCAGCCCTGCCTTAGTCCTGTCCTTCGGGCAGCGGCCGATACTAGTTGGCTCTCCGTCCGCTGCCACAGAGGTGTACCGCAAACTAACACTAAACTGGCAGCTTACTTTCTTCAGAGAAGTAGCTTGGTTTTAGTCCATTACATCTCTAAGGAATTAAGTGAAGGAAAACTAGTTTTGTGTGTTTAATTTAGGTTTTAAAAGATCTGTGACGAAGGCTCAATAAAGACCCCAAATATTAATAAGATGACACGAATAGTGAGTCAAAGCCAAGCTAATGGCAAACGGCAATCGAGAGTTTGTTTTTCAGCATGGCAGTAGTTGTTATTAAGGTTGTTCTGGAGTATCTAACTTATTAATGCTCTGGATAAGAGGCAAATGAAGGAGTAGCAAAAACTTATAGCTGAACAACTTAAAGGAGAGCAAAGCAAACTATGAAGAATTTCAGACACGTATGGGTAAGCTAGGTGAAGAAAAGGTAATAACAGCTGGAGTTTATCTGTGGCAGATGCACATGGTAACTGGAATGTAAAATTCTCGTACTGATAGGTTTCCAAAGAGGCATTCCTGTAGGCAACTTGCTCAGTAAAACAACAAAAGGAAAGGACATGACCATGTGTAAGCAACAGGGTGAAAGATATTACGAAGAACTGTTCTGATGCCCTAAGTCAAGGGTGCCAACTCATTTGGACAGCGGTCAAAAATCTGACTTAGTTTATATCAAGAAGTATAGATTTGGATTACAGGGGCACAGATAAGACATTTAGGACTACTGAAATGCCTAGAACTGGAGACTTAAAATATGTGTAAATACTGGTAAAGGTATTTTGCTCCCCCTTGATGTGAAGCTAGATTGTGGAAAATATTGTTGCAGATGTCATAAAAATAAAGGAATTAGTGTGACTCTTAACATAGACTGGATAATTAAAACAAGATTTGTTCTTCTGAAAGAGAACTCTATTCTTAGTACTTCCAGTAACTTCTCTTGTTCATTTAACCCTAGATCCATCCCTGTATGCTACCTGGGATAGAGCTGTGCAGTTTACTAGTTACTCACATTACGTGGAGCAGGTTTAATAATCTTGTTTTGTCACTGCACTTTGAAAGCCTCCTGAGCAAACAAGCTGAAGTTGGGAACTATTTCTTCCTTCCTTGTCTCTTTTCTGGATGTCAGCAGCCAGTTAATGTTATGCTTTTTGAATGACAGTTTCCATTGACTTAAAAATAGATTGAAATAGCAATGCTGTTTTCCATAATTCTCCAAAAGCTCCCCAGGCAGTAATTTTATCTGGTAACTACTAATTCTAATAGAATTCAGGCACATTTCCGGACTGAAATGCAGCACTTGAAGTTCCTGCATCCAGCAAGCTGTTTGGCATAGACCATGGGAATGTGCTTACAGCAGCTTCAGCTTCTGTGGATTAGGGGTCTATTTCTGACTTTGCTCTTGCCCAAGTCATGTGGAAAGGAGGTACAGAGATAGTTTAATAGGCTTTTCTGTGGCAGTCCATAATGCCCTTCAGAATCCTGTACAGAAACACTGTCCTGTCATAGGTAGCTGCATGGTGGTTTACTGCAGAACAAAGTGCAGAGGGATATGAAAGCACAATGATTTTGTTGTGTTTCTTGCATATAACAAGAATGGCAGTGTAGAGATGTTCAGGGTGCTTAGGTTGAATTACCTGGTATTTTGTCTTCGTAGATACTGGTGAATCATTGTAGACTTTGAGCAGACAAGTGTTCGTTTGCTAAATGAAACTGTAACTCTGGGTAGATACTAGTTCTAAGTAAAAATAAAATTTTAACATTGACTAATATAAATTAATAATTTGATTATTAATATAATCATTCACATATGTGTAAACAATTAGTCCTACATTTTAACATAGAAAATATTAAATAATTCAAGTTGATTGTTCTTTTGTGGACTACATAAAGAAGGCATTTCAGTACCTTCAGTGAAGATAAATTATGCTAGCTTCACACTTCAGTGTTTAAGACACATAATTGCAGCACAGACTGAAGTATCTTCTACCACCAAAGGAGCCAGTTTCAAATTTGCCATCTAAAACACCTTTCATAAATGGAAGCACGGAGTTTCTTTGGGACAGAAATACCTTATTTTCTTGGGTTAAGAAATACCCTGCATTCATATCTGTAGTGTATGAAATGTGATGTCTTGCATGCACAAACCAAGAGAAGAGCAAAATTCTGATTTCAGAGCAAGATCTCAAGACTCCCTGACTCCTGACTACTTCTCCGAAGCAGGACTGCACCTTTACTACTTCATGTAATCTGTGGCACGACTAACAGGAAATACTGGTCCTGGTGCCTTGACTTTAATTTTTGACAGCTTTAATATTGATTTTTGCTGCTTGAGCCACAGGCTTTTGATCCTTGCGGGACTGTATGAACACAATCTAGTAGGAAGTGGAGCACTATGAGGAGAAAAGGAATACAAGAGAGGAAAAGCAGGAGTAGGACAGAACATGCCAACAATAAATGCTAGTAAATGGGGACTGATGTATTAGTTATGGTACGCAAAGACAAATTGCTGCTTTTATACTGAGCCCTACAGTGAAAGGTGTCATTTTTCGTGTGGGCGCTCAGCACATGCTAGTAGTTTTATATCAGGAAATTTTAGTTACAGGGATTAATTGGCCCATACAGGGATGTATGGGTGGGGGTCAGCAAAGAAGGAAGGCAGAAGGAGAGGAGTGAAAGTATCTGAGCAGTTAAGAACTATTGCCTGTTCTTAGTCTTTTGAGGCTATCTCAAAATCTCAACAGACACTTTCAAATTGAATCCCATCTGTATGATGTGCTCATTTATGTGACTAACACTTAGGAATACAGAAAGTTCACAGCTAAAACAAAATAGACATACAGCTGTGTATTACAGGGTGTACTGCTAGAAGCAGATTAGCAAGGTGTCTGTCACTTTCAAGGAAAAGCTGTTAAAATTTAAATATTGTCAGATACTGCATTATACAAGTGTATAAAATGTACCATTTATGTTCCCAATATGAATTTTGCCCTGTGTTGTCTATATCCCAAAAACCCCCTTGTGTATAGATCTTAAGCCCTTGTGTGAAAATACTCGCCTGTTTTGTGAGCTAGTCCTGGTACAGCCAAGCACCACTCCTGGGTTGCTCCCTGGCCCAGTGGGATGGCGGAGAGAATCTAAAGGGTGAAAATGGATATACTGGTGGGCTGAGATAAAGACAGTTTAATGGATAAAGCAAAGGTGAAAGCACAAGCCAAACAAGATAAAGAATTAATTCACTACTTCCCATTGGCAGGCATATGTTTAGCAATTTCCAGGATAGCAAAGCTTCATCATGTGTAGTGGTTGAGTGGGGAGACCAATGACCTGACTACCAACATTCATCCCTTGTTTCTCCTTTTTTCAGCTTCTATTGCGGAGCACAGTGTCATATGGTATGGGATATCCCTGTGCTGTGTGAGCCCTGTTCAGCAGTAGCTAAAACATGGATGCGTTATCAATGCTTTTTTGATAACAAATCTAAAAACACAGCACCATGCAAACTGTTATGGAGGAAATAAACTCCATCCCGCCCAATGCCAGTAGGACCTAATAATATAAAATCTGTGCTGTCAGGAACTTTCATTCAGCCTTTTCATAAGAATCAAAAGACCTAACAATTGCAATGACTTCCAGTTTCCCTCAATCTTAATTTAATCATTTTGGTATTTCATGTGCAAATGAAGGCAGTACTTTCATGTTCTAACGGGCATGGCCGAGGTCTAATACCTCAAAGGATTTGACTATAAGATTCCCTGTGTCTGTACAAAAGTTATTTATTCAGTCTTCTATATTATTAGAGCCTCCTTTTCTGCTTCGTCTGCTTGAGTCTTAGTTTTTTGGGAGTTTTGGGTTGGTTTGGATTTTTAGTCATTAAGACATTGTATGTACCTTCACACTTACCTGTGAATAGCTAGGCAACTGGTTTTTAAGAAAGTCATTAGTTACTTCACTGCATTTTACTCGAAGAGAATTGGCATTTTAGCACATGATGTTTCTGTTTATAGTTACTGATTTCATAAATTGGCATTGAAGTTTGTCCCATGGCACATATGTAGTTTGTGCAGGTGAATCACAGGATTTGAGATCCCTGCAGGAGAGGATGATCCTAACAGGTTTAAAAAGTGTGTTTTGTAAGCACTTGCACACACATACACAGTGATTAAGAAACATTATCTGCAGAACTGTTGCTGAGCCTTCTTCAGGTGTATTCATTTTACAGGTGGTGCACAAATGTAAGTAAAATCTGTGCATGCTTCAGTCTGGTTTGAGGCAAGCAATCTTCAGCTGAGAAGCTGTGTAAACAAGAAGCTGTGGTGGAGTGGATAAGCCATATATGCATTCACTTAGGACAGCAAAGTGCTAGTTTCCAGTCTGTAGCAAATTACCTTCAGTTTACTACTGTTCTGTCTCTGATTGTTACAACTGTGTTGTACATCTCAAGCTATCTTACTGTCCACTGAACCAGTAAAATACATCTTCCAACCACCTTGTTTGTCACACAAGTGAGATGAGGTGGTAGTCTTTTACATGGTTTCCACATGAGCTTTCTTTGGAAAGTTTTTTCTCCCATTTTAGCTGACTTTGGAAAGGTGTGTGTGGATTCTTAGTTGTTTGCTTTATTTCAGAATTCACTGAGAAAGCAAACCTGTTGCTGGACTGTATTGTAGCTGATCCTGTAATATTTCCTGCATTAATGCTCAGCTAACTTAGTTAATGGGAGAGCAGTATCCTTCACCTGTTGATTTTTCTTCTCATAAGGAAAAGTACAGAAGGAAAGATGTGTTTCAGGAATGCCTTGTCTGGGCCAGTATTTCACTTAAATAGTATTTTCCGTATTTTTAGGATTCTTTTCTAGGAAATAGTAGAGAATGCCTATATATTAATGTCCTGTATTTTTTAACAATGTCTACAATCAAATTCTTTGGTACTTGAGCCTCACACAGCAGATGTTGTTCTTTGTAGTGATGGTGCTCAGTTACTATATTTCCATTTAGTGTTTACATTTTGTTTTGAGAATTATGTTATTCATATCTTGGAAGATGACTATTCCCTTACTGTTTGTGGTGTCTCTGTCCTCTGGTTCTTCTACACGTGCTTAATTTCTGCCAACTTTGATAGAAAGGAATGCAGGGAAGTAGTTTTCCATACAACAGATTATATTTGTTCTGGGGAGGTTGTTACTTCTAGCTGAACTATTGCAGTTCACTTAACCTGTTTCTTATACCCCTTCTGAAACATGTGACCTCTTCCTCAAAACCAGTTACATTTCTCTGGAATTTCTTTTGGACTGCAGAACTTGCACCTTAGGTATAGATTTTATGCTCCTCGTTTTTCCTCTTAGATACCAGTATGTCTGTCACCATAGCTTGCATTTGTACCACTAAAATGGTGGAATTTTTGGAGGATGATGTGCTAGAAGATGTTTTCTTTAACTTTTGCCTTCCAAAATGGACATTATGAGTTCATTAGCATCTATACGGTTTCATTCACGGGTTTCTAATGTAAACATCTGGTTCAATTAATAGGTGTGCTGAGGGTGACACATGGATAATGTGACATGGCAGGAGATAGGTTATAGTTTTCCTACCTTCAGGCTTAGTTTGAAAAGAATGGAGAAACACCCTGGTGTGGTTCTGACTTCATGACCATCAGTCTAAACACATTTCTTTGTCTGCGTATTTGTACTCAACGAATGGTTTTCTTTCTTCTTTGGACATTTAGTGTTAATGAAAGTAGTGGTTTTTTACTATTGTCATGTATTAGGAAAGAAATAATTTTTGCAGTCTCCCGATCAACATAGCAGGAAACTTCAGATATTCTTTATGTGCTTTTGTTTCTGAGTTACAGCCAGGCCAATGTAGTGATTCTGGGCTCCTGAAACACTTGAGACTCCTACTGTTGAGTAGTTCTCTCAACAACTAACTGATTTTTGTTGGATGTCCATTGACATGTCTAATGAGCTCGGAGCTCATTGACTCTTTTAATTACCTCTGCTGTGAATTAATAAAAAAGTTGTTGTCAGTGCTGGTGATGAAGTCCTAGTCTCAAAATTGGCTATTCTGGCTTATTTGTGTCCTGAATTTTACTTTGTCATTTGCACTAGAAACATCACCTTTCCAATTGAGGTGAATTTAGAAGATAAAATCTTTCTATAAAGAAAGACCCATGTGCCTTGCTCTTTTCCCCTCCTTTATCCTGTAACAAACAAACCATGTCATAGCTGTAAACTGTTTTCCCTGGAAATGTTTTTCATCTTGCAATTTCTGTTGCCTGTGTCATGCTCAGCTGACATGGATTACTATGTGGTGTTTTTTGATTCTCTCTCCTGCTTTTGCATATTCCTTTTGTTTGTGTCTTACTTGTCTCTTTTAACTCACTTGTATAAACAGTGCATTCTATTTTATGATTTCATGTGGCTGATAGCCTGCTTTTTGTGCACTATCATCTCTGTGGTTTGTAATTAGTAGTCATGCCTTCTTATTTGTTGTGTGTCACGGTCAGCAAGTACTTTAGTTTCTCCTTGGATGTTGTGTGTCCTCTAGGTTTTCACCTCCCAAATGTTATTTTTATTTCCAGCATTAATAATACATGTATTAATTTTCCATCTGTCTTGACTTTGATCCCTTTAAGCTTCCATCTTTCAGAGTGTTTTTAGTAATTTTTCCTGGGTTACCTACTCATCAATTGTTTGAATAGATCCTGGATTTGTACATGGAACATGACTGTTTGTATGGCTTTTAAATTTAACTGTATTGTAACTATGTTTTGTTATAAACAGCAGGCTATTTAACACTGAGTTATTTGTAACCTATCTGGATTTTTCCATCTTCTAACATAGAAAAATGGTGACTATTGTCTGTGTGATGGACAGAGGAGAAGTTGACATCTTATTCTTGGACAGCTTAGATGGGTGGCCCTTATTATCAATATTTTGATTCCTTTCTTTTCTGGATGTAGGTGGCCTATTTCACTGAGGAAGTTTAAGGCATTTCTGCAATTTTTTCTGTTTACACTAAGGGGTTGTACATTGTGTTTTAGTGGAGACTAGAGGAAGTTGCTCTGTGGGATGGGCACACTTGAACATCATCTTCGTAGAGGAGTAAAAGTCTGATGCTAGTTTAAGTGAGGTCCTCCTCCTATCCAATAAAAAGGGACCAGGAGACATCAGTTCCTGGCTAGTGAAAACAAGGTGGAGGGGACACCAGAGCAGTTACAGCCAGGGTACTGCAGTGCTCCCCAAGCTGAGCTGCACCATGTGAACTCCCAGCTGCAGTGTTGTTCATCTCCCCCTTCCACCCCGTGCTCTGCCCAGGCACTCATCACTTCTGCTTGCTCATGCATCCCGGCCAGAGTACCCTTCCTAAGAGGCTAGGGTTTTTCTTAAAATGCCCCCTAACGGCGTGTTTTATTTTTAATTTTTTTTTCTCCTCAGTGATCTGAAGAAGAAATACAACATAACAGCAATTCCTAAACTGGTGATTGTGAAACAAACTGGAGAAGTCATTACTGACAAGGGAAGAAAACAGATCAGAGACAAAGGGCTATCCTGTTTTCGGAACTGGCTTGAGGGTGCAGATATCTTTCAGAATTTTTCTAGCTAAAAAGTTGGCAGATGAAAGCAAGACAAGGCATAATGGAAAACTCTGTATTTTGACTTGTCCAGAACAAGAACAGTAAGGCTTATTTATCTTTACTTGTAAACAAATTTTGTTTTCAACTTGAATATTAACTGTTTCAGTAGGTCATAAACTGCAATTATTGTTTTATTTGTATTGCTTTATGTACTATATTCAGTATGAACCAAATCATTCCTCATAATACTGAAGAACTTCAGGAGGATAGACTGTTTTAAACTTTAATAATGGAGAACTGTGAAATCTATGCAAACACTTACTTTGCAAAATCTGTACAGTAAAAAACATATATATGCACAAACCTATTTTTCTTGAAGACTTTTTTTTGTGATTAGCACATATTTTATTAAGAAAGAAAAATTATTTGCTTTAATAAATATTTATGAAGTATATGTGTCTAATGTGTCTTTATTATCTATCTTTGCAAGCTAATCAGAAAACGTTATGACTGTTAAATAGAACACATTTGTTTGTTGGTATTGAAGAAATACTTTTATTTGGTTTTACTTTTACTTTGTGTGGCATTTATGTAAGTTGTGCTGAGTTTTCCTTACCCCTGGATTTTTAAACTTGGCACTGTACGCTAAGTTGTTATCTTCCAAGTTAATGTCAGGTCAACTCTAAGAATAACACATTTTCCAGCTCCTCCTTTTGCCCAAGTGTGTAGAAGCAAATATCAAAAATGGTACCATCTTTTCACAAGGAATGTTCATGTTGCATCTGAAGTACAGCCTGGTTTGCCTGTATTCTCCATCAGTTGTTGTGTTGAGATTTGACAGCCAGTCCTTGTGACTGGGGTCCCAGGCCGAACATACATGCAATTGGTGAGCTAAAGGAACACTTCCTATGCAAGCCAAGGGTCTGTTGATTACAATTTAAAAACTTCAAACTAAAAGAATTAGTATTAGTCCACTTATGAGTGCTTACATTTCTAACACTTTGAGTTCAGATTACTCAATTATTAGAAGTTATTCTCAATTCTCAAGGTACAATTAAAACTGATACATACTTTCAGTTCTCGTATTACGAGGTGGATAGATGATGGCAGGGTGGTGGATGTGGTCTACCTTTACCTCAGTAAGGCATTTGACACAGTCTCCCATAGCATCCTCACAGCTAAACTGAGGGAGTGTGGTCTGGATGACTGGATAGTGAGGTGAACTCTGTGAACTGGGTGAAGGGAAGAAGCCTGAGAGTTGTCGTCAATGTGGCAGAGTCCATTTGGAGGCCTGTATCTAGTGGAGTGCCTCAGGGGTCAGTACTGGGTCCGGTATTATTCAATATATTAGTCAATGGTTTGGATGAGGGAATAGAGTGCACTGTCAGCAAGTTTGCTGATGACACCAAGCTGGGAGGAGTGGCTGACATGCCAGAAGGCCCTGCTGCCATCCAGCGAGACCTCGACGGTGTGGAGAGTTGGGCGGGGAAAAATTTAATGAAATATAACAAGAGAAAGTGTAGAGTCTTGCATCTGAGTAGGAACAACCCTATGTTCCAGTATAAATTGGGGAATGACCTACTAGAAAGCAGCGTAGGGGAAAGGGACCTGGGGGTCCTGGTGGACAGCAGGATGACCATGAGCCAGCACTGTGCCCTTATGGCCAGGAAGGCCAATGGCATCCTGGGGTGTATTACAAGGGGGGTGGCTAGTAGATCGAGAGAGGTCCTCCTCCCCCTCTACTCTGCCCTGGTGAGACCACATCTGGAATATTGTGTCCAGTTCTGGGCCCCTCAGTTCAAGAAGAACAGGGAACTGCTTGAGAGAGTCCAGTGCAGAGCAATGAAGATGATGGAGTGGAGCATCTCCCTTACGAGGAAAGGCTGAGGGAGCTGGGTCTCTTTAGTTTGTAGAAGAGGAGACTGAGGGGTGACCTAATTAATGATTACAAATGTAAAAAGGGTGAGTGTCATGAGGATGGAGCCAGGCTCTTCTTCGTGACAACCGATGGTAGGACAAAGGGGTAATGGTTTCAGATTGGAACCCAAGAGGTTCCACTTAAATTTGAGAAGAAACTTCTTCTCAGCGAGGGTATCAGAACACTGGAACAGGCTGCCCAGGGGGGGTTGTGGAGTCTCCTACTCTGGAGACATTCAAAACCCACCCGGACACATTCCTGTGTAACCTCATCTAGGTGTTCCTGCTCTGGCAGGGGGATTGAACTAGGTGATCTTTTGAGGTCCCTTCCAATCCCTAATATTCTGTGATTCTGTGACTTGCAATGAAAGGAGTTTTCAGGCACACACATTTTGGCTTTGGGGCTTATTATCTAGAAGATTCCTTTGAGAGCTCTAGGAAGAAAACTGCAAGACCTTATGCCAGAATATGATGAAACCATCATAAATATGCAGAAAATAGTTACATTTATCTCAAAACTCCTACTTTTTCTCTGGGAATAGAAATATGGAAATTAATGAAGTTTTTGTCACACCTAAGCTGTACAATTTTGACATTTGGGCTGAAGAATACAGATCTAAAACGGATACTTGGAAATTTCTTCAGATGCTGTAATTATTCCTTGAATATCCATTTTTAATATAAACATAATCTTTCACTTTGCATCTCAACTGAGACTGCATACAAAATGAAACATCACTAGCTCTTTTTGCAGTAAGAGGAAAGAGTAGACTGCAAACAGGTATTCTTCAGAAAACAAGTAACAGTCGATACATACGTGACAGCTCTTTGCATTTCATACCATTTCCATCCTGTGCACAACCGTATTTTGCTTTTTGTACAGCTGACTTGTTTGTTAAGACCAGGCACTGATAAGAGTCAGCTCTAGCTGTTTTGTGTTCTCTGTGTAGACAATATCAACACATGGGCAATCTTGAATTTTCTTCTATCAGTTTGATGAAGATGGGCATACAGATGAGCAAATCCAGAGGTGGATTTAAGTCTTCTACCTCCTCAATTTCATTTAGTTTTCCCTAGATCAAGTTCAATACAATTCATGACTCTCCAATGTTAAGAAATGCTGCCAGTATTAACTAAAGAAGTTATAATGGAACAACTATTTTCTATACAAAACACAGAACTTAAGCACAGTGGTACAGTACTTCAAACACAAGTTGAAATAATTTAGCACAGGAGCATTCTCAGATTCCTATCTGAGTAGGAACTGAGGTGTGAGCTGTGATGATCCGAACAAAACTGTGCAGGCAGGTTGTGAACAGATACAAATACTGTCATGGAAATGTTTGTATCATGCTGACCCAGTAACTGTGCCTGCTTAGATTTTTAAGAAGTTGATAAATAAATAGGTCCTTGGAACAATAAACAGCAATTTTGTATAGTCAGTAGCTAAGCTTCCCCAACCCTTCTCAAACTAATAACCTTAAGTGCACACAGAGCATCATAGAAAATATTTTTCAGAGATTAGTATTTTTTCTGAGTGTAACATGAGGTCACAGTTCCAGCGCAAAAATAAAATTCACCAACATTACTATGCTTGGATCAAAATGGTTTTCAGAGGAAATGATTGCATGGAAGTGAGTGGTGCTTTGTCCTGAAATGAGCCTGTTTACTGTGATTATGTGCTTTGGTTATAGTTCTAGCTTGGTTTCAAAATGTACCCAGGTTTCTAGGAAGACTGTCTGAGGCCCAAGCTTTCTTTAACAGAAAGCCTGCCTGCTTAAACACAGAAGATAGTATTTTTAGTTGTGTTTCATTTATGCAGTGATCTACTGGTTATGTTTACCTCTCACTCTGAGATTAAAAACAATATTCTGAGCCTCAAGTGTTACCTTGGGGCTCCCAATCTCTGTTTAATTTGAAAGTGACCAAGTTTCTCTGCTTCTAGTTTTTCCCAGCGTAACATATAATTATGGAATTCATACCATATCTGAAGATTGAGTTGTTAGAGGTGTGCTATGGAGCTCCAGGTAAGCTGATGCAAAGACAATGCATACACATTTTGTGATCCAGAACTGTCTATATGCATTGCAGGTGGGCAGCTGTATCTTGTTGGCATCTCCAAAGCAAAATTCCATCATCTAAGTCTGGGTATCTTCTTTCTACAACTTCCTAAAGCTGCTATCACATGTAGTCTCATGTGGTGACTAAAGCAAAGCCTGGAAGGGCAGGCAATGAGTCAGTCTTTATTGTATCCTGGTTTCCCAGTCCTCACTTGCTTATCAACACTGAGATACACATGCTCTGTTCCTTGGTTCCATATTCAGCACTGCAGCTAGTCTGTGGTTATGAACAGTGCTGCTTTTACTAAGACCATTAATTAACACCTATCACCAGCATAGTATTCACATTAACTGTATTTCAATTTATATTTGTGGTTCACACATTGTTACACTCCTTCAGGATAACAGATGGTTACTTTCTAAATGGGATCTGTTTTGAAATCTAAACAATTGCACATCTAAGGTCATACAAGAATTTGAGTATATGGAGGATTTTACTATACATAGTGCAGAAGGAGCCATCACACTCAGAGACCAAGGCACATGTGGAAAGACAGAACTGAACTCATTGGTGTAGAAGTAATTGTAACTGCCATAAAAGAAGCTTACAGGGAAAGTTGTTGGGACTCTCTGCTGAAACAGGTGTGGGATTGTGGAAATAAAATCCTACTGTATTCATTTGAGTCACACTACATTCAAAATAGTGGGACTTTCTTAGAAAATGAATAAGACTGGCCAAAACATGCCCCCCCCATCTTTTAATTAGGTGGTGGTAAATTAGAAAAATTCAAACCTTTGCCTTTCTGCTCACATTGAGGGAGTAAGCACCAGTTTTAAATCTTTTAGCAGATGTCCAAAACCAAGCAACTTTCTGGCAGGAAGGTGAAAGCAGGCCTTGCTGTGCTTAGAACTGACTCATGGACACAGCAGCATCACAAGTGAGAGATGGAGGAATGGACAAAGGTATGTGAAGGTTGCCTGGCTGCAGTTTCTGAGTTACGAGGAAGAAGTGGGTACATCTGCTGGAACACAGTTCCCCTCGTTGCAGGTGCTGCCTTACCATTATCAAGCCCTTTCACAAAGCAATTGTATTTAAGTGGGAGTTCATACTGGTAGAGAGCTGAACTTCTGTCTCTGCCTTCTCTCCTATAGCTGTAGAAATATCCTTCTGCTTGACCTGAATCTGCAACGTAGACTGTGTGTTTACACTGCAACAGGTATTTTGTGTAGCAATGCACAAAAGCATAATAGATCAGACAATTTTGTAGCAATTTATGTTCTGTTGTACTTCAAGCCTGGGAATTTCTGATTGGTTGAACTTGACTCTCTAAATCTGTGCAGAATGTTCCTTGCTCTCAAATCAAGACACGGTTTGTAATCTTCTTACCAGATTTGTTTTAAAAAGAGTTGACACATTTGTCCTTTGAAGGAAAACTGTTATGTTGAGTTATTTATTTTCAATCTCATCCTAGACCATTCTTATCTAATGGTCAGATGACAAAACACAACATGCAATATAAAATCCGAGGGCACTAGCAGCTACGTTAGATGTATTTTATCTGTTAGATCTTAAAGGAAAGAACTTGATGAGACCATCAAGTGCAGCCTGGATATGCCACAGAGTATTGCCAGCTGTATTTGTTGACAAACTGTACTTGTTGACAAATAATTTCCTGCTACACCCCAACTGCACTTAGCATGTAGATAATCCTTTAGTGCAGGGCTTCCAAAAGGGCTCCTGTGGCTTTCAGAAGGGTGGTGTAATTATCGTGCCGGATAGAGCCAGGGTGATTATTGAAGTGGGACGTGGGAGAGTCTTTTCTACTTAAAATAGTCAGGAAGTGGGTGTTCAAAAGTTAAGCAAACTAGCAAGAGACACAGCCAGCTGCAGCAAAGAAGGAGAGGGGAAAGGGGAACATGTATTACCTCGGGGTTGCTATTAGCCTGGCCAGTAGCTTTCAGACTGTTATCTGCTGCTGTAGGTCCAAGGCCAAGAGTAGCTTAGAATAAGTGGGGAGAGGGAAGAGACAAGGGGCCAGTCCTCCCTCTCTGTGTTGTCTGTGCTTTCTGTACGGAACAGCAAATCCAAGATCCAGCAGCAAAGCCAAACCTGAATCCCCAAGGGTAACAAAGAGAAAGGCTTGGTCCTTTGCTAGGCAAGGTGAAGGAGAAAAGAGACAGCAATCTGTATTTATTACATCCCTCTTTCTCTGCCCAGTGCTACATCCGTATTGCGAAATCCTGCCTGAAGATGTTCAGATTCCTTCTGAATCCTTAGATGTTTTATCTAAGGAATAGAGTCACAGTTCCTGAGGACTCATGAGAAAGTCTGTTTTAATCTCACCAGCTGTTGCACTTCACTAAACACAGGGCCAGTTAATGCAGGGGTTTGCCCTGGAGCTGCAGTTCCCTGCTGGTTTTCAGCATATAAACTTTACTTTGCCATGTGTTTCTCCAGTTTTTGTCATCCATATTCATCACTACTCTACTTACCGTTTGTACTGAAGTACACTAGCTCCTAAATTTTCATGCATTAGTAAGATAAAATCTTCTAGCCGACTTTTTTTTGTTTGTATTAGGTATAACTTACAATGCATCTAAGAAGTAAAATGGATTTTTTTTTTTTTTAATGAATGTGCAAATTCAAACCAGTCTGGAAGTTAAGAGGGAAAATTAAGATTAAAATTTAAGGTCTGTGTACCTATGTCTGATTTAAATATGCAGAACTGTGATTTATATCACCTGATATCAGGTGATCTTCCCAGAAATAACTCATCTTAAAGCACACAAAAACAAACATATCCAACAGTATATTACTGCATGAAGATAATTCCTTGTTTTATTTTTTGTAATGCTTCAGAAAATTTAAGACTAAAAGTGCTGTTACAGGACTTTGAAAATAAACACAAAATAAATTATGATTGACCACAGATAACTAAGAACCCTAAGAAAGCAAAGAAACCTCTTGATCAGACAGGAGAGCATTCCTAGTTCATATCAGTTACCCAGGATGGGACAGTAGGTAGCAAATATACAATTTAACAAAAAGCAAACAAACAAACAAACAAAAATTTATCATCTCACTCATGCTGATTTAGTGGTGCAATTGTGACTCCATGTTTATTTGGTTTTATCAGCAAAGTACCATTCTTACTGATTTTATTCCTGATACACACCACACTAAGAATCCCTCCATATTCTAGATTATTTTGAAAAATAAAACTGTTACTTAAGAATCGATTTTATTGAAAAGAATTTATGGACTGACAAAGCTTTCACCTCATTATGGCCTTGTGAGATTTTTAAAAGGCATGAAAACTCTGCCACTATACTTTTAACAGCCTTGAAACACAAAACCTTTTTTTACCACAAGTGATTACCCAGGATGAAATATCACTGCTTTAAAGACATGTTTTACATTATTCCATGAAAGGTTGCATTAAGATCCACATTTCTTTGATTCTCCTAAATTTAATGCCAAATTGCTGCAAGAAAATTTTTAATTTCTCTGGATGATAACTGTTTAGGGTATTTCACACTGACCTCATGCCCTACGAGGTAACTGTCTGATCCTGGTGTGAATGCTTCAAGTGGTTTCTTATCCTGATACTTTATCATAATGGGAAATCTGTTGTTGTATGTAAAACAAAAGCAACTATAAAACAGTGCTTCTATTTGAAATTAATTTATCACTTTTTTTTTTTTTTTTCTTTATTCCCTCCCCTCTCTTCTTTCTAGTTCGGAGGGTGAGGTAGCAGACTATTAGTTACAGGCATGTCTGGAACTGCTGACAGTGCTCAGGAAGTTAGTTCATCACCATTCTCTCTCAGGCAGGTGAAAGTCTCTGGAGAAAAACTGAACCACATTAATAAACCATCATCTAGGTGTTCCTGCTCTGGCAGGGGGATCGGACAAGATGATCTTTCGAGGTCCCTTCCAATCCCTAACATTCTGTGATTCTGTGATATATCTGTAGGAGACTGGACAGATTCTTGAAGATAAATTCTCCCCTATGCTAGAACAGTGTCCATTACCCATTTAAATTAAATTTTGAAAAGAGGACTTAAGTGGGATTTAAGTAATTCAAGGATGATTTTCAGTGCAGGAATAAAATGTGTCATTACTGCAACTGATCTCACCACAACTGTGGCATTGATCTCTGCAGACACCGTTTTCTTGGTTTACTCCAGTTACTACAGAATTTACACGACCAATAGGCATAATTGTAGAGGGAAATGCAATGTAAAGTAGCTCCCATTATGTACTAAAGCAATGGTTACTCTCCATGCAGAAGGTACAAGTTAAAGCATTTTTGTCAGCATGCAGAGAAACATCAATTCTTATCACTCAGTGTGGACCAGCAGTACTCTTTCATTTTTTGCACTAGGTGGAAATCTTCGCCTGGGTTGCAGTAGTATAATAACAGCAAAAGCAAATTGATGGAAGTAGCAATGATGAAAAGCAGAATGTTGTGGGTTTATTGTTGTTTTTTTCTCTCCTAGGACTCATAACTGCAAAAATGAACAGAAGAGCATAGTTCTTACTATGAAACTGATTCCAGTAGATTCCAGGGCAGATTTTTAAGGCTGATTTCATAGCCTTCAGTTGAACAACATGATTTGTCCGCTAGCAAAAAGTTCTGCTGTGATAAATAATGCAGCAATCCTTTTCTAAATTTAGTTTTGTAGAAATACAAATACTAGAAGCTGCAAAGCTGTAAACCAGCCAGAGAAATGACAGCTTAAAAGTTTTTCCAAACAAAAGAAAAAACGAACATTACTTAGTGGCTAAAGCATTCTGTTTTTTAAAACATTGTGACAAACAATGCCATTACCCAGCTTCAGAGAAGGTAAAGCAGCAGCTAAAGGCAGAATTTTTTTTTTTTGAATGGCTGTTTGTTTTGACTTTCTTCTCTTGTGGATGAATCTGTCTGTTTTCTGTGGCTGTTGAGCCAAGTAATTTTGTTTTTCAAACACTTAATTTAACAAAAGATGATGAGCATTCTCTGTTGTTTAGTCCTTGGCTACTTTTAAAATCTCCTAATCTGCTTTCTTAAGTGTCTGCTGAATTCTAACTCTAAACTGAAGGGTTTATTTGATGGCAAAATATGATAATGACACTTTGTGCCTGTCTAGTCACATCCACCCAGATTTCATCATCATCAAAACACGAGTCATCCCAACAGTCCTGGTAAGCATCTGATATGATGTGTTTTCATTTTACTGATGAGGAAAACAAGACATAATGAAAGTGTCTGGAAAGATTATCTGTGAAATTCGTGGCAATGCTGAGACCTGGACACAAATTGTGGTGTGAGGTGTGGTTTGGTTCCTAAGCCAGTGGTTGCCAAATGATGGCTATGGACTTACTGCAAAATTGCAGTAAATAATCTATAGGTTATTCACAAAACCATACCACCTTTATAATGTTTTAAGTTGGAAAAGCTGATTGCAAGGGAGTGTGAAAAGTTATGCTCTCTTGGGCTCAAATAGTTGCAAAACACAACCTTTTGCTGTGAGTATGAAACATAATAAAGCCAAAAGGCGCAGAGCTGTAGTTGCTAAATGAGTTTGTGCCTTTATGCATCCATGTTTTTCTTTTCAGAGATGTACAAATGAAA
The DNA here is from genome assembly GCF_036013475.1 of Columba livia. Classification (NCBI taxonomy): domain Eukaryota; kingdom Metazoa; phylum Chordata; class Aves; order Columbiformes; family Columbidae; genus Columba; species Columba livia. Next base: position 49,758,786 of record NC_088642.1, on the reverse strand, counting down.
AACACCATGACAGCAAGACGCATTAATTACATACTCACCCACAGCACCAAATGTATGTATATCCTAAAAAAGAAAATGAGAGAATATTTACTCTAAGAAAAAATACATAGTTCCAGTATATGGAAAGAATATTTACTCCAAGAAAAATGATGACATTCCAGCACACTTGTTACACTAGACGTAAGGTAGGACATGGGAAGGGTGCAGAGTCACTGAAGGCACCTTCTAAGCCCATTCTAAAGAAACAGGAACACTGGCCAGTTACCCTAACAACATACTTAATATGCTTGTGCTATGGCTACTGCACACAGTTTTACAGGACATGTTCTCCTTTCCTGCTCTCAGAGTCTTGCCCAGGCAGATTTTTGGTAGAAGCAGCTTGTGCCTATGGTTTTTAATCTCTGTGAAAGCAGGAGCCAGAGTTGTGTGGGAGGGGGAGCAGCAGCAGTAGTTGAGCTGGCAGAGCAGGAGTATCTGAGCAGGAGGCATTTGGCTTCTGGACAAGAGATCTTATGCAGGAATGAGAAGACAGGGAAAGATTGGCAGCTCAGGGTGAGGAATTTAGGGAGACATTTGAAAGGAATGCAATAATCCAGCATTGGAGAAAATGAATTTTCTACTTGCAGCTATTTAATTCTTAGTTGGGTTACACTAGCAGTGTCAGGACAAGCTGGGACTGGAGCAAAAGAGACTGGGGACTGTGTGTTATGTCAGGGTCCAGGAGGGATGGGGTTACACTGGGACACCTCCACCCTTTTCCCACTCAGACAAGACATTCTCAGGTTTATGGATCAGAGCAGACACGCAAAACCTGGTGAAACAGCCACTACAGCCAGGAGCCTGGGTGCTACCTTCTCTTCCGTTTTGAGACTGGAAACTTGTTCTGTCACTAGCAGATGTGTCAGGAAGAAGACACAAGGCCAGTGCAGCACCAGGCAACAGTCACCGAGTTCACAGAGGGGGATTTTCTTGCTATCTGAAGTGTTGTGCAGGGACCCTGGGGACTCCTGCTGCCCAGAAGGGACACTGAGGGCCACTTGAAGGCTCTCAGGCCAGCTCTGCTTTTGCAGCTGGGGTCCTGCTTGGTTTACCTGCTCTGCAATGCCGTGCTGCCACGGTGCATAGGGTGTGCAGCAGACATGGTTGTGGTACTACTTGTTGTTTAGTCCCAGAGTCAGCATGAGATCAAACCAGGCACTGTTCTGCTTACCTCAGCGTGACATTGTTTGCTTAGCTAAGCTTTGCTACATGTCTAAAACTGGATCTGAAATAGTTGTGTTTGCTCACAACTTTTAATGTGGCTGGCTTCATCTAGAGATGCACTATTGCTACCATTTGTCTCTCCTTAAATACCTTACACGTGCAATATCTAAGACAACAAAAGTAGCTGTATTTTAAAAGTGCTTGCATGCTTCTCTGTTGTGTTGTCCTGAAATACAACTGTCAGAATGTGGTGTCTTTTTGTCTGCATTGGTCTGTTAGACAGTCCTCTTGTCTCCCCTTTCTCCTTTGCAACAGTCAGCTGAATCTTCAAAGCACTGTTCATTCTCTGAGCAGATATTGCTTGTTCGCTCAGTATTTTTCCTCCATCACAAATAAATGGAAGTAGAGACAGTTTGAGTGTGAATTTTGACAGATTAAGGTTTTACTTAGTCACTGCAGTTCCTACCAACATTTTCAGATAGACAGAAGATAGACAGACAGATAGATATGAGGGAATGGGAGATAAGCAATTTTAAAACCAGAACATTGCTAATTTAACATATTCTTATGTAGATTTGCTGTGTTTTAATAGCTGCTCTTCTCAGTTTGTGACAGGAGCTGGGCATGTTTTTCTGGTGTTAAGGGAAGAATGCTTATTAATGATTAACATCCCAGCAGCCACCCTTCCTGTAACAATCCTGTGTATGCTGTTGACATTGACCTGCTTGTATAAACAATGTACTTCCTTCAAAAGATATTCTGAGATTAGTGATTATGGCTTTTTTTGTCATTGCAGCAATGTGGACTTCACAAACATTTCTGGGCACAGGAAAAAGCACTTTTAATTAAGGCAAACCGATGGCAGGCTGTCTGCAGCCTACCTGTCCTCAGCCTGTCTTCTCCTGCTTGCTTTTGCTCCCTCTCCTCCATCTCTAGTTTAACAGTTGAATAGTTCATCTTCTATGATACAACCAGGTTCTCTGAAAAGATCTAGGCAAAAATCAAAATCAGGTCTCTTTATTACATGTAACACCTTAGCACAGCCCATTTTTTATGTCCACAACCATCATGGCAGGCCAGTCATTCACTCTATACCACAGATTTTCAATATCGTCCATAAATAGTTTACACATCTTCTGAAATTAATCCTGTCTCACCTCTGTCCCACCACTCTGTACTGTATGAACTCCTCTTTTAGGAGACGTGATCTGAACTACTTAAGTTAAACAGCTGGTGATGAACGGAAAAGAAAAGGCATTTTTAAAGCAAAGCAGTCATGGCCAGATTTGATTCTCAGTGGCCTAGGCATGTGTTTCAGCTATTAGGCTAAAATACTAAAATGTGGTGCTTTTCCCTCTGGTAGTCCTAGCCAACACTCCCAGTTTTCTAACTGAGACTAAGTCCTGGTCCTGCAGCATGCCACGAGTTCTCAATTCTGAATGACCTGAGTACACAGAATGAATATGTCGAGAGGTTTAAGTGCCAGCTGTAATGAGACTTGCAGGGTTAATAAACCAGGCCGGCAGTAGGACCGGAGTTTGCCATTTTCCATTTCAGCGATTAGCCACGAGAGGGCAGTGTCATCCCTACATTCAATCGTTCAGTAGCAAAAAACATCCAGGGTCTTTAACATCCTGCATATTGCCACCTCCGCTGACATCTCCAAATTCTGTTTACTGAATAGTTCTTACATAAATAGATCTATCAAACAGCATGGTTATTAATTATCAATGACGGGACTGCCATTTATTAGCAAAGGTACTGAAACCTCAGTAACTGGGGGGACATTCACCGGCAAAGGTAATGTAAGCTCAAAAGTTATCTGTCGTTATGTGAGCCCCAAACTTGTATGTTCTGCTGAAATCTTGTAATTTACTTTTTGAATTTGTTTATAAAAGGAATGCAGCTTCACACTTTGGTGCTGGCCTGCTACCCTTAAGTAACAGTATTATCATAGAAGCATAAAATCGTAAAATACTTTAAGTTGGAAGGGACCCTCAAGATAATTGAGTCCAATTATTAACTTAACACTGGCACTAAACCATGTCCCTAAGAACCTCATCTATACACCTTTTAAACACCTCCAGGACAGTGACTCCACTGCTTCCTGGGCAGCTTGTTCTGATGTCTGACAACCATTTTTGTGAAGAAATTTTTCCTAATGTCTGATCTGAACTTTCCCTGGCACAACTTGAGCCAATTTCCTCTCATTCTATCACTTGCAACTTGGGAGAAGAGACCAACACCCAGCTTGCTACAACCTCCTTTCAGGTAGTTATAGACAATGATTAAGTCCCCCCTCAGCCTCCTTTTCTCCAAGCTAAACAGCCCCAGATCCCTCAGCTGCTCCTCATCAGACTTGTGCTCCAGGCCCCTCACCAGCTTTGTTGCCCTTCTCTGCACTCTCTCCAGCACCACAATGTCTTTCCTGTAGTGAGGGGCCCAAAATTGAATATAGGATTCAAGGTGGGGCCTCACCAGTGCTGAGTACAGGGTGGCATTCACTTTCCTAGTCCTGCTGGCCACACTATTCTTGATGCATGCCAGCATGCTGTTGGCGTTTTTGGCCACCTGGGCACACTGCTGGCTCATGTTGAGCCAGCTGCTGACCAACACCCTCAGGTCATTTTCTGTCAGGCAGATTTCCAGCCACTCTTCCCTGAGCCTGTAGTGTTGCATGGGGTTGTTATGAGCCAAGTGCAGGACCCGGCACTTGACCTTGTTAAATCTCATACAACTGATCTCAGCTCATCCATCCAGTCTGTCCAGATCCCTCTGTAGAGCCTTCCTACCCTCCAGCAGATCAACACTCCCACCCAGCTTTGTGTCATCTGCAAACTTACTGACAGTGCACTCAATCCCCTCGTCCAGATTATTGATAAAGAGATTAAACACAACTGGCCCCAACTGGCCCTGGAGAACACCACTGGTGATCAGCCACCAACTTGATTTGAACCTGTTCCACACAACTCTTTGGGCCTGGCCATCCAGCCAGTTCTTTACCCAGCAAAGAGTACAACCATCCAAGACACGAGCTGCCAGTTTCCCCAGGAGGATGCTGTGGAAAACCATGTCAAAGACTTTACTAAGTACACAACATCCACAGTCTTTCCCTCATCCACTAAGTGGGTCACCTTGTCATTAAAGGAGATCAGGTTGGTCAAGCAGGACCTGCCTTTCATAAACCCATGCTGACTGGAATCTCCACACCAGAGGGTGGAGATTCTCCTTAGCCCTCCTTTTGTTGCTGGTGTATTTATAGAAGCATTTTTGGTTCTCTTTTACAGCAGTATCCGGGCTAAGCTCTAGTTGAGCTTTGGCACTTCTAATATTCAACCTGCATAAGTTCACAGCATCCTTGTGGTCCTCCTGATTTGTCTGCCCCTTCTTCCAAAGGTTATAAACTCTCCTTTAATTCTCGAGTTCCAGTCAAAGCTCTCTATTCTGCCAGTCTGGTCTTTTTCCCCATCAGCTTGTCTTTCAGCACATGGGAACAGCCTACTCCTGCACCTTTAAGATTTCCTTCTTGAAGAGCGACCAGCCTTCCTGGACTCCTTTGGCTTTCAGAACTACTTCCCAAGTGACTCTGCCAACCAGTCTCCTCAACAGGTAAAGTCTGCCCTTCAGAAGTCCAAGGTAGCAGATTACCAAGCAGTTTAAAGGAACATGAACTCAGTGTTTGTTTGTTGCTGGTGGGGAGCTGTTGGAGGAAAAGGTGGATGATGATAGGAATTACTGTTCAGTGTCCTATCAAGTCATCAGTGCGTTGGTACACACTTATGTCAATTGCCCTATAAACCAGCCTTGGGTTTTGTTAATTTGCTTTAAGAGTTATTAATACATAAGAGTAAACAATTGTGTTCACCTTTCTGAGCTCAAGGTGGGTCAGTCGTGTCTAGCCCCTCAAGCATGTGTTCCTGCCTCTTTAAAAAGTGCCCTCTTTACAGCTAGTGTTTGGTCTCTTCGCCTTTATACGTAAAGAGGACGAGCTAGCAACATCATCCATCCCAGTGCTACTGGTTGTTTTGCTATCTGGCATGTCAGCAGTGCAAGTACAATATTGCAACATCCAACTCCTCCACATCATTCTCTCCTTGCCACAGCGGCAACGAAGATAAATGGTATTCCAGAGGAGACACCTCAACAGAAATTCATGCCAGGGCCACATCTCTACTTCCCACAGGAGGCACCTAATATCCTTCATGATCTAGCTGACACGAATTACCCAAGTGAGTCTGCGTCATGTTCAGGGCTAAGCATCAAGGCTTCCTGGCTTCAGGCCTTCTGTTTTGACACAGCCTTTCAGAAAAGAAACTGTAGGCACATCCAGATGGTGAGCCTTCAGTATTGAAACCGGTGAAGCTCACACAATACTTGCTTTGCTCAGAACATGCATGCTGCAAGTTTTAAAACCCTAACATCAAGTAAAGAAAAAAATAATAATAAATAAACCACAAACAAAACCTAAACAAACAAAAATGGCATTCCAGTTTGAGTTACAGCATTTTAATTATTCTAACTTTTTAAAATAGCCAATAAAGCTCCACAAAACAGAAAAAAATACTACAATTGGAATAGTCTATTTTTCTTTGAGTTATTTTGGGAATTTCATAATTTGGGGATCAGAAAAGTTCAAGTTGCTGATATTTTCTTTTTCAACATTTGGAAATGTTCCCAGCAAATGCCTTTTTTGCATTCCTTGATGCCTCCTGTCATTGTAGATAATGTTCATTCAGTGCAGTCTGGGCTGATGTGATTATTCATGTGCTGCAGTGGTGATGATCTCTGAAGCATTCAATTACAGCTGCAGATGTGTGATGGAAAATAACTCTGTTGCCTGACTACAAACAATACACTGTGGTCCCTTTTGGCTGTTTTGAGGTTCCTACTGCCTGAACATCCATCTACATCTGTCCAAAGCCTCTTCTGCTATCTAAATGGTGTAAAAGGCCATAAACACCCGTACAGTTTGTGTTGCAATTGTCATATATCTCCCCTCTCACTTTATCTAGAGATTCGTTGTTAGTTTCATTCTTCTGAATGGTAAAAGAGCATGAACACGTTTACAGAGCTGTTTTTTAATCTTGTTTGTTTGTTTGTTGGTTTGGTTTGGTTTGGTTTGTTTGTCCGTTTGATTGCTTGTTTTGTTTTTGAGTGTTATCCTTATTAAAAAAAAATGCAAATGTCAATTTGTTGACACTTAAGTGCAGTTCACAGTTGACTAACAGATATTTTGTCTAGGTACAGCCTGAAAAAAATAGCAGCTAAATGCAGGGTATTGCTCTAACTGAACAAGCTGAATGTGGGGGAGAATACTCCCTCAGCACTTTGTTGTTACCTATGGAGTACAGCCAGACTGGGAGAGGCAGTGATCTGATGTTGAACTGGGCTGGGCTGGGCCGAGCCGGGCTTTGCAGTGGCTGGGTACCTGTAGTACAACTGCCGTCCTGTATTCAGTCATCTTCATTTCTCACATATGGAATAAGCTTGATGGGAAAGAATAAAGATTACATTTCAGTGTTTTCTTTACCCTACTAAAATAAGTCATGTGTCTTGTATGACTGAACTAACTGCCCCTTGCAGTCTTAAAGCTTTAAATGTAAGGCACATGTTTCTGGATAGAACAAAGTTGTTTTCCAAGAGCCCGTCCTCTAGTTTTTGGGACCCTGGCTTAGAGATTTGAGATGTGTGAGATGTCAAGAACAGATTTTCTTCTGCTCCTAAGGCATTATGTTTTCAAAAATGCTAGCTAGCATTGCCAATGGCACAAAACTATAGAGTATGACATGATTATGAGAGGCTCTCTGCTAGATATGGCAAGTCACACTACTGTAAAAATATTTAAACAATACCATTGACTAGTCCAAACTGTAACACTGTAGTTTTGTTGAATGTTTTTTAAGCCTCTGTCATTGTTCTGTACTACCTGGATATGCTTTGAAACAGAACCCTTTGAAAAAAAACACTAAATACAGTTCAGAAAATGGTGTGGTTTGAAATAACATGGGGTGTTTGTTTGTTTGTTTGTTTGTTTTTAATTTGGTTCTATAATCATTAAGTTCTCTGTGGCTGGGAAAGAGATCTAGATAATTGTGTTAGTCTTATTTGCACCCAGCTGATATAAATTGACACGTTTTCATTTTGTCTTTCATGGATTTTGGCAGAGAAATTCAAATGTGCACTTTGTTCTGTTCTATGAACAGAGCACGATACTGACCTGGGAAACAGTTGAAAACAACGATTTGAAAAGGTAGATATCCATATTTTTTTTTAAAGATCAAATGATGTCCCATGAAAAAGACAAATGCATTTGACAAAAGGCCTGCAAAGGTAGTACTATTGTTATAGTTCCATATTCCTAAAGTCGTTGAATTTTATTTCTGTTTCTTTTAACTACATTGATATTTGTCTGAGGGTATGAAACAGAAACCCTGTAGAAAGACAGACATGATAGGAATTTTGTTTCTTTAATGCATTAGCAATAAAGAAGACAAAAGGTCTGTACGACAGATCATTCAGCCTGCAGTGATAAGCTGTGGGTTGTTAATAGTGCAATGGTCTCTATAAATGCTGTCAAGTGTCATCCTTCAAAGCCAACATACTAAAAGATTAAAGATTTGTGATAGTGGCATAACTCATTATTTTCCTGTCATGACAAGGGAGACAAGTCTGTTCCTCACCAAATCCCAGTCCAGCCTGTGTTCTGATTATTGTACCAGCTGCTAGAGAACCATTGACAGTCTCTTTCCATTTTTCTTACCCACTACCCATTTGGTCTTCATCCTGCAGGTGGATATTGCTGCACTAGAGGATATGTTAATGATGCTTTTTGCCAGTGATAACCTGGTAAGCAGTTACCTCTGAAGACATACAGTTATGTCCTCCTGCTTTGCTGGGAGCTGGGACTGCACGAGTCAGAGTACTTCTTTTCTGCTGGGTGTCCAACACAGAAGAGGTGGAAGCTTAACTCCTCAAAATTGTCACCCATAGCACAACACTGGACAACTTTGGTTGAGTACAATAGACAATGCCTACAAGTGTAAATTACAAAGCAATTTTCAATGACTTGTTCTATTGACAGGAACAAGGAGATGGTTACTGGTCACCACAGGCATAGTGTTTTTCTGCTACTTGCTGCCAGATATTTCATTTTGGTGGCTCAGCCCATATGAGTTTCCTCTGTTTCCTAGAGGCTTGCTTGAATCATGAACATAGGCTATTCCTCTTCTTTTCTGTACCTGGTGAAAGCTCCTTCTGGTGAAATGTAGCAGAACAATTCCCCTACAGATAGATCAGGACTGGATAAGTGAAGGGTGATAGCAGGCACTAACCTCCCGGGACAGGGTTCTGGAGAAAAAAAGGCGTCAGCTGTGGTAACAGAGCAGTATCAGTCATATTGAAAGGAACTCTGGGCTTCAGGAGTTCTTTGATGAGGATGTCGACACAGTAGGTTTAGCACACAGGACTGCACTCAAGGGCACCCTATCCTGCAAAGTGTTGAACAACTCTTGAGAAATGTCAGTCTTGGAACAGGATGCTCTTTTGTTGTACACTTTGTGAGCCAAGGATCAGTTGTCTGCTTAGAGCTTGTAGTGGCTAATCCAATACGATGAACCATCCTAATTTCCTTGCTAGCCTGTGGATTTTGGAACAGATGGATTACACAACAATTAAAACCAATGGTTGGTTAAGACTGTGAAATCTTAGTGTTACCTAGAGCAGCTTAACAATGTAAGCTGCCTGCAAGATGAATCCTCACCATTGTCATGCAGATTTGCTATTTTTGTGATCTGGGCTGTGTGAGCTTTCTAAAAACATAGTGTGAATATAAGAAAGCAGTATTATGACCTTTATTATAGCAATAGAGTGTCATCCTTCTTTCTCAGAGAGATTTTATAGCAAGCAATGAGTTCCACCCATTGTATGCTCTGCAGACTGTGCAGCGCTCACAGGGAAGATGTCTTAGAAAGCATAAGTGCAGGTTTAAAAGCTATGGCTTAAGTGGAATGCAGACAGAAGAGCCTTTCCACCTCCCATTAGATGCTGAGCCTGTGCTATGACTGAACAAACAATGACAGTCACTGTGTCCCAAGGCAAGTTGAACATGAGCCAACAGTGTGCCCTGACAGCCAAGAGGGCCACCCGTGTCCTGGGTGCATCAAGCACAGCATTGCCAGCCGGGCGAGGGAGATGATTGTCCTGCTCTGCTCTGCACTGCTGCGGCCTCACCTGGAGCACTGTGTGCCTGAATTCCTCCATACTTTGCAAGCAGCCTGAAGTATCCATTGGGCACCTGTAATGAAGCTTGCATTGCTCTTGCCCAAACTACCTATATTGTGAGTGGAAAGTTCAGTTGCTCAGCCATCACAGGGAGACAGGGCATGTTAAACCACATCAGACCTGATTCCTATCTAGTTTACATGGTTGCTGCTGTGCTGATTCCAGGAATCACAAGAACCCCACAAGAGGTAGCTGTGGGACCACCTATCGTACAGAAATGCCACCTGGCTCAGAGGAAGATGGGCCCAGGGACTCAGCATACCGTCAATTAGTGAGGATACTATTTGACATTTTTATATCTGCACCGGTGTGTTACAGGACAAAAGTAAACACACATTTGAATTTAAAAGACGCATAACAAATAATTTTTTTCCCTTTGCACAGCTGTGAGATTGTCAGTGCAACAACTTTCTTTCAACTCTGTTAAAATAATAACTTTTTCATTTCCCCATAGTTGTTGTTGATGTGACCTTTGGGATGGATGGATGATCTGTAAAGAAGTGTAAAATCCGTAAAGAATAGGCCTGCAAGGACATGATAATTTCACAACGGAGATCTCATGGCTGTTGTATCTTTTGGTATTCCTATTGTCTTTCTGTTTCCTGCCTTTTCTAAAACTGAGCACAGTATTTTTCTTTTCTTCCTCTGTTTCCCACTCCTTTTCCACACTGTCTCCCCAGTCCCACAAAGGTGCTCAGAGTCATTCAGTTACCTTTTTCACAAAGGATGCTAACATCAGTGCCTTTTCAGGAAAAAAACAAGACAAGACAGAACAAATGAACAAACAACAATGACAACACCCCTCCCCAACAAAATAAAAACAAACAAACAAACAAACAAACAAACAAAAACCAATACAAAAACCCCACAACGAGCAATTCTCCAAAAGACCTATGACATGTAACTTCAGTGAGCACTAAATACATAAGGTAATGTGACATAAACAGTGTCAAGTAATCTATCCTGTTCACGTCGAAGGGCTAAATGGACACTAACAGGGAGGAGCCTGATGTCTCTGGATAATAAACGATTATACAGACACCTCAGTCATGCTCATGACCCCAGTGTCTTGTTTCTATTCACTGGATCCGCAGCACTCCCTGTGCGCTTACAGCACTGACATTTTCACTGCTGTTTTCTTGACTTTTGTTTGCTTGTTCTCTTCTGAATCCCAACAAATGTAAGAGAGCACACAAATTACTCTCCAAAAGATAAATCTGTGGCTCAAATCAAGTGCAGGGTTGCACGTTTGTTTTTTTTTTTCTCCTCTCTACTTGACCACAGGGTGCAGAGCTCTCTTTCTTTGTTGGGAAGTTTGTTTGAGCAGCTATTTCTCTCCATGGTTGTCATCTCCTCTTTCGCTATCCCTGCTCCAGTTTTCTATAGCCAGTCCCTCCCTGGCAAGGGCAGCCTGTTCAGTGCTGTGGGAGATGGTGTGGAGCTGCACACACACACACAGACAGTCTGTCCCTGGAAATCCCAAGAGAACTGAAAAGGCAGCATCCTCACTGGGATGTGTGACTTCAGCTTGTGTCCATACCTCCACTGGAGCCCAAGTGCTGTTGACATGACAAAAGCTGACAAAGGGAACCTTCTTCCTTGCTCCAGCCTGGACAATCCATGGTACCGATTTAGGAGAAAAAAGTGGGTAAGATGTTATTTCTTGCTGTTCTTTAAGTAAGAGTGAAGTAATTATTTCAATTGTGATGCTTAATATTGCAACCATTCTTTTCTTGTCAGTGCATTTTCATCATATGCTAGTATAGTCTGTGACACGTTTTTCTTTCTGCAGTTAGATGGCAAGATGTGGACCATACTTACACAGAATTTACTTTGACTAAAAGAAGTGTGGTGTATGTGTCAAGCCATAACATGTGTCAACAGTCTAGGCAGAATCAGAGTCAGGAGACTTAGTGGCAGCCTTTTCGTTTTGAATGTGTATTACCTCAACATCCATTTAAGGATAAGAAATACAGAAAGAGCTATTACAAAGAACACAGCAGTTCATGTAGTAAATTGTTCCCTTGTGTTCTGGGTGTGAAACAGCACACAAAATGGCAGCTGCTATTTGCAAGAGTCTGAGGGATTCCTGGATAATTAATATCTCTGTGACACTGCCTGTACTATACAGAGCACGATTCCATCATCTTCTTCATACTGTGCTTCGTAAGACAGACAGCCCTCAGAAATTACAGAAAGGCAAGAGCCACTGGGCTGGATGTGCCTTTGCTGGATAGCCAAGTAAGGGGGCTCTCAAAGTGTCCTTGGGCTTTAAACTTTTATTCTTCAGCTCTGAGGAAAAGAGCTTAAGTTGAGATCACCTGGCTGAAAGTCACAATCCTTGACAATTCAGGGAACTCTGAGAAAAATAAGAGTCACAATCAAACCCATGCAAGCTGAATTTCCTAAAAGAATTGTTGGGAGCCCTAAGTATAAGGTTTACATACTAATAGCCCAGCTCATGTTTTGGAGGACTCACAATAGAGAAATCATTTAATTTCCAATATCTTTGTGTTGTTTTTAGCATTGTATGATGTTCCATGCTTAGATAATTATTCTGAAATCAGACATAAATTTAACAAGAAAATCACATTTCAAGTAGCATATTTGGCTCTCAGAGTACTCTTATTTAAAAAAATAATCATCAGTAAGGCAATAGAGACTAAGGGCTTTGTGCTGGTCATACAGTGAATCAGTGATTCAACTAAGATAAAATGACTGACTCTTGTTCTTGCCTTTTTTAGCTCAACCATTAGGTCCTCCTGCCTGTACAAACAGTCTTCATAAATTGGTAAGAAAGTTAAAAAGTCAGGTCAAGTTCATTTTAAATTGCTCAAACCACTTGTGGAATGTAAACTCTATGATCAAGTTTGTATTTAACCATGCATCTTCAAATAGTTCAGTGCTGGGAGAAAAAATGGTTGCACAGGATGGCTGCATAATAGGTACAGACCAACAGTGTAGGTGGATCTTCTAATCTTCTGCTGGAACCTCTAAAGTGATTTACTCTCTCCATGTAATAGATGTGCTCCATTCTCATTAGAAAAGTTAAACCCAAGTGTCTGCATCAGAATTAGCTAACAGACAGCCCTGCTAAACAGGGTTTGTTGGAGTATGTAAGAATAAAACTACTTAATGAGCTATTAAGAATTATGAGGAAACACTCGTGATGTTTCTGTAATTTAGCATAATAATGAAGCAATACTCTGGAAGGAAAATAAAGGGATATAGGGCATGCCCTGCTCTGAGTGGGAGGAATAGTTGCACCATGTGCAAGCATGTTGAATCAATCCAGTTTGCCTTCAGAGCAGCAAAGGCAGGATGGTATTGTCTTTAATGCTAGTTCCCTCAGGCATAATCCAGCTCCTGTTAAGCTTGTTGCAAAAATAAGAGCTAAATACCTTAATATCTGTCCCTATTATTTACATCGTACTTTCTTTCAGCTAGAAAGCGTGGAAAATCGTATTAAGGACTAGTCTCTGTCACCAAATTCCCAATATGAGAGACCAAGACAAGTAAACAGCTGAAGAATAGTTTTTGATTCTGTATTACTTCTGAGGACTGAAGGCACAAAGATTGTCAATGCTGTCTTGTTACTTAAGGATCAAGCCTGCATTCATGCTCCAAGCCCCGTCTAGCCTCACTAACTATGCACTAGTTTCCTAGGGTGAAGCTCAGAGCAGGAGAGATAAGGCGAAAGGCAAGTCTGGTTTAGAGTGGGGTCTCTGGTCATATGAAGTATGGATGCAGCAAACTCAAATCCTTTGATCATAGTCACGGAAAGCTGCCTAGCCAGTTGAAAGCTATTAAACCAGCAAAGGCAATTAACTCTGGCACCTGGGTTTACTTGGCCAAATCCAGCACTTGGAGCTGAGTCACCCTTTTTTGCCACCTGCTCACTCTTCAAGATGTCTGCAGTCCTACAGCAGCGAAGTATCAGAAAAAGGCGTCCTTCAGATGCTTATGCATCTTTAGAGGCACCTCTAGGGCTTCCCATGCCTGCAGCAAGCTGAGCAGCTGGGCAGCCACCTCAATCTGCAAACCTGACCAGGGACCATGCTGTTCTCCTCTGCAGGGACCTTGCTTGATGCTTCTCCCACCACCTTGCTCCAGGCCACCACAGAGAGGAGGAGAGTGGTATGACAGCCTGAATAGGGTTTGGGGTTACCCTTCCGTGTCCAGATGAGTGCAAGGCAGAGACCCGCACACAGGCATGTGTTGTAAAACACCCTAGGTGTCTACTGCTGTTGCAAGGAACACAAAACAGACAATGCTTGAGTATTCGTTTTATACAAAACTATATTTTTCTGTAAAGCATTAAGTGTAAGGGCAAGAACCCAGGTTCTGTTGCTCAGTAAGAGATCTAAGGGCAAACATAGCTCTCTGCTTTTTTTTTTTTCCCCCCTTCAAAAGAGCTTCAACATGAGACATTAAAGCTCTGGCTGCCTTTTCTGTCTTCAAGTAAGCTGGCCTAGCCTGAGTTTTCATCTTGGCTACATTTCTTACGTGCACAGAGCAATCTTACAATCCCATCACTACCTCAGCTTTTTAGATTTAGAAAGCAGGATGGCAAAAACTCCAACCAGCTCTTAAAATGGCAGTGAACAGGAAGAATTCAATAAAATTTCAGTGTAAGCAAAATGAAGCTAAATTGATACGTAAACCAGCAGCTTGCACTCCCACCCCTCTCCCTTCACTCTCAGCACACCCTGAGAAAGGGGAAGCTATTCTCCTTTTCCTTTTTCTGTCCTTGCCCTCCCACTGCACAGACAGATTATTTTCCATTGGACACCTAGAATGATAACCCTCTTCCCTCTGTTGTTTTTTTTTTTTCTCCTTCAGGTCTGGTCCAAAGCCCACTTAAATCAAGAGAATTAATGGATTCTTTTTTTGTCTGACATACTGAGTCTGAGTCAGCAAAAGTTGGTCTCCAGCAAGAATGGCAAGAGATGTTGTGACATCAGGATTAAATCACTCCTTGAAACACTCCTGAGAAAAACAGAGTACTGATTTCTCAGTGGTTTATAGTTAAGACTTTGATTTTGATGTTCCAAAGTATTTTTTTAATTTCTGCAAAAAATTCAGTTGCTTCCAAGCAGCAGGACTGTTTCATGATTACGTAATTAAAAACAATCACAGCATTTAAAGCTGCAGTTAGTACCCAGTAAAACACAATAAACTAATAAGGAGATTAGAATTTTCAACCATTGCAAACCTCACAACACTTTTCTGTCAGACAGCTTTTTTTGTGTTCAGAACCTAACCCAAACATTACCAAAAAAGGACACTGAGGGAAAAGAGTGGTATTAGGCATAAGAGAGCACTCCTGCCACTGTGAGCATTTCCCTTTAATTTTTCTACCAACATAGGAAATGGCCAGAAATATAGAATACCATGCAGCAACCGAGGAAGAGAGACTGAATTTTCTAGTAATTCAAGAAGGTAATAACCTGCAATGAGTCATTTGTACTAGATGTTAAAAAGATTGTTGTGGCATGAGAAATATATAAACTTGCCTCAGTGTGCTGCTGTAGTGCTCACACTACTTGAAATGATTTATTTTGACCTTGATGTAATCAAGAATTATTCAAGAAGAAATCTTGGTAGAGTTACATCAGAACAAAACTGTGTGAAGAGAGGAGAGAGAGGAGAGGAGAGAAGAGGAAAATAAAAGAAGAAAAGAAGAAAAGAAGGCAAGAAGACAAGAAGGAAAGAAGAAAAGAAAAAAGTGAAGGAAAGAGAAGAGGAGGGGAGAGGAGGGAAGGAAGGGAAAAGGAAAGGGAAAGGGGAAAAGAAAAGAAAGAAAAGAAAAGAAAAGAAAAGAAAAGAAAAGAAAAGAAAAGAAAAGAAAAGAAAAGAAAAGAAAAGAAAAGAAAAGAAAAGAAAAGAAAAGAAAAGAAAAGAAAAGAAAAGAAAAGGAAAGAAAAGAAAAGAAAAGAAAAGAAAAGGGAGTTTTGTTTGTTTGTTTTTCTGTTTGTTTGTTTAAAAAATCCTAGCTTTTCATAAAGCCTGAGGTAAAACAGAAAGGATAAACTAAGGCTGAGTACACAGAGCAAAAGGCAGACTTGATAATTCTATGGGTAGAGCAGATTTATCCAGCTGTATTTGAGAGCAGGACCTGTTCATCCACAAGCTGCAAAATGCTGCTTATGAGGATGGGGCAAGACTGCACAGGAAGCAATGCAGCTTAACATGCTGGGACTTATAGGTGCTAAACTAACCCAGGAAGCAGTTGTTCAAGCAGATGTAAATTAACTAGGAGGTTACCCCTTTCAGCATGTATCAGTGCAGATCTCAGCTTTACGTGGTGATAGAAAAAAGCCAGGGACAGGAAAACAGACACAAAATAGGCCAGTAATTTGTATGCTTGCTTGGGAGTTAGTCATTGCAAGCTATCTCTGGGCAAGCCACATCTGCCTGTGCCTCAGAGGATAACAATATTTTCTTATCTCACCTCAGTTCTACAAGACTAATATATGTAATGTGCAGTAGCCAAAGCAAGAGGGGTTACCCAAATACCAAGAATTCACTCCCAGAAAATGCTCAAATAACTGGAAAAAAAAGTGTCTAAATAAAGTTTGAGCTATCCTGTGAATGATTTTTTATCTCATGGAAAGTCCCAAGTCTGGTATGTTTTACTGCACCAGAAACATTCCTTTGGCAAGCTGTATGCATCTCAAAAACCAAAAGCCTTCAGACATCATTATCCTAAAGCACTTGCAGGTGCTCTACCCAGGATGCAAATACAAATAAAATAAAAGATAGCACGACTCTTTCCCCTGTCCCTCAAACAAGCTCTCTTCACTTTTCTGCTGCAATTTCTGACTCCCCAATGCTGCACATCTCTGGCACTTCCACACCTGCCCAAATCATGACCGCCGGTACTTACAATTACTTTGCTCATGTTGCCTGACTCTGTCTCTCTACTTTTCCTATATGGCCTGAACTGCCTGAACTCCCATGGTGGGAGACCATCTGTGCTGCTGTCAAACTAACTTTTCCCTCTGAGGGCAAGCATTTAATGAGATGACTACTGCGTTTCTTTCCTGTGCAGTTCTTACCCTCAGTGACATGATGTTTAAAGTGTTGTCTAAAAACCTCTGTCATGGCATTTCCTAATGACATGTTTTTGCTTGCTACATTAGGCCTATTGACAGTGGACCAACAAGGACATAAACATTGCAGCTTCTACTTATTTAATTTTCTTAAGTGCAAAATTATAGCTGAAAGCAAAAAACTTCTATTTAGCAAGCCAGGCTATTACAGTGGACGATTATAAAAATACATTCTGGAAAGAGACCAGGAAAGAACAATATGAACAATAACACAGGAATATGTTTGGAATTTAACTCTGTCACTGCCTCAAAGTCGGTGGTACAGAGTGACAGGAGGCAGCCAGGCAACCTGAGGGTGAGTTCTACAGCCCCCGGGATTGGGGAGGGGGAGCCAGCAGCGAGCCTTTGCAGGTCTGTGGTAGGAGAGGGAGGCAGCGCTACAAAAACATTCCTTGCTTTGCCTTTTGTTTTCATTCCTTCCTCATTGAAATGCCGATAAAGGAACTAGAATGTGGAGGAACTTCCACCCTTGCAAGAGAGCTACAGCTCCTCTAGTCTGTTTTGTCCTCAGCATCCCGCAAAGTGCGGGGTTCCCAGGGATGATTAAGCTGATGTTTTTGAGAAAGCAAAGAAGTGAAATGGATGTAAACTCATAGTGACCAGTTAAAGCATGGGAGAATAACAGTGTGACTGCAGGCTGGGCTCTACTGAGACCAGTATGTGTGCTCCAGACGAGCACCATTTTTCTAAGATGTCATATGTTTTTAGGAAGCAATGAGGACTAGAGAATTAGTATATCCATTTCAAAGCTGGAAGGCAGAGTTCATCATTTGCTAAGGGGCTTCTTCGGTGGTAAATGACAGGTAAATTAATGGCTCACTGACTCCCAACATGTTGGGGAAATGGAGAGAGAAAAGGGGGAGAATAATAGGGGTGGGAGCATAAACCAGCATGCTGTGAATTGATGCAGCTAGGTGAATATGTCAGGTTTATGAAAATGACAGACTTTAAACACTGGCTTTTTGTGTCACAGTAAAAACATATTTCAGGGTGGTGCTGAGACTTTCAGTGTTATGAACAGTTCCAGATTTAGCCTTTATCAAGATATGAATAGGTTTGATTAATCCTTCAGTTACATGCTTTCAGGTGAGAAGAATCCTGCTGAAATCAAGACCTTAGTCAAGTTCAATTGGAAGCTGAGACCTGAATCACATGCACTGTACTTACAAAACATAGTATTAACCTGGACACTAAGATTTCTCTCTGTTTTCAACAACAAGCAATTTTTGTCTACATTTCTGAATCGTGTAAAGTTTTGCATTAAAAACAAAACAAAATAAACAAAACAACAAAACACCAAACAAATAAACAAAACAAAAATGACAAAACCTCCTAGCTTTGTTCACAAAGAAAGAAAGGGCTTTTTCTGTTTTGCATTACCTCTATGGCATGTTCCTTATCATTGCTGACTGCAGTACTTACTAAGCAGATCAAACACCAATTAAATTCTTAGAAAATGCTTTTTACGTTGCAAGAGAATTTTTTATACACCCCTATTCAGAGGGAGGAGGAAGATGTTAACCTTGTCCATTCACAGTACTAAGAAATGGAAGGGAGAAAAATAATCAATGTATACATAGATCTGGACCAGCTTGAAAGTAGTACTTTTTCCTGATACAGTCACGGGCAGCTGCTCACGTGTTGTATAGCATGTGATCATCTACCTGATGAACCGACAACACCATCTTGGGAGTTTTAATAAAGGATATCCAGAAGCCTCTGTCGTTAAAACAGAAATTATAGTTCCAGTGGTTCATTGTGTTTGTGTGTGTGTGGTATGCATTAAAAACAAAGATAGATTCTCACTTTGTGTTAGAGGGAGATTTATTTTAGCAGAATGATGTTAGCTGAAGTCAAAACAAAGTATTTCATTTGAATCTGGATTTAATGTTTTGCTACATGAGACAATTATTTATTTCATCCTTTTGTATCAATTTGGATCGTGCGTTATACTTTTGCTACTGTTTTTCCCAGAGTACACAAATTTCAATTTTGATCAAATGAGTGGCTTAAATTTGCCAGAAATTACCAGGATTGATACAAATTGGTATTTTTATTAGTATTTTACAAAAGCCTACTAACGAAAACCAACACTAATTGAAAAAAAAAAAGGCTAATATTATCTTTTTAACCTGGTATACCAAAAGATAAACCAGCAGTAGATAAATATACGATTTAGTACTTTGACAAGAGTTTGCATCTGTTTCCCATTAAGTTTGCTTGAGACAGGCAAGGAATCAAGGTTTCCCGTGATTTAATTTGAAGAGCAATTTGGATTTCCTGTGCCTCAGCTGGAGGCATTATTGGTATGAGACCAGAAAGACCCTAACTGTCCTAAGAGGTTCATGTTTCACAAAGAATAATACCTACAGAAATTCAAACAGGATGTCAAGAAGTGTTACATGAGGGCTTTCAGAGGTCTCTAGTGTTTCTAATATAAATTCACAAGGCAAACCAATATTAAATGGTAAGTTTCATTCTCTCTTCTTGCCACACATAAAGTGACCAACTTGGAAAAGATAATAAGCTAGCAAATACTGCTAGGCACATCCGCCCAGTGAATTTCTGCCTTGTGGAGAAGCTAAAATTCTCCATCATATTCCCTGAAGCTTACATTACTGACCTGAGTAGCTGAGACTGTTGTTCACAGAAAGTCTGCATAGGCAGCTGCCAAGCTCTGGTGAGGCCTGTTTATCAGAAAGGGCTGAACACATTACCTGTGACACCGAGTCCCTCTAGTTTTTCTCAGGCTGTGTACATAGAAGTGGAGACACTCCAGACTCTTACTTGATTGTTTAAACCATGGTTTTGGTTCCTGTGATGTGTGCTGTACACTGATGGCATACTTGCATGAATAATTAAACATTATTAGGGAGCTAATGCCCACCTGTTATCACCTTTTAGTGGACTTTTACAAAGCATGTTTCACTGTCTTTTACTTTTAAATTAGGAAAGAAATTATTCTGAGCCATTCAAATTGTGAAAAGGCTAATATGTCAGAATCAGTCTGTCTCCTTCCTTCAGACATAGAATGGTTTGACTTGGAAGGGACCTTAAAGATCATCTAGTTCCACCCCGCCTCCGCCATGGGCAGGGAAACCTTCCACTAAATCAGGTTGCTCAAACCTCGTCCAGCCTGGCCTTGAACACTGTCAGGGTCGGGGCATCTACGGCTTCTCTGGGCAGCCTGTTCTAGTGTCTCACCACCCTCATGATGGAGAATTTCTCCCTTATATCTAATCTAAATCTACTCTATTTCAGTCTAAACCCATTACCCCTTCTATCACTACATTCCCTTGTAAAAAGTCGCTCTCCAGCTTTCTTGTAGGTTTCCTTTAGGCACTGGGAGGTTGCTACAAGGTCTCGCTGGAGCCTTCTCTGGGATGAACAACCCCAGCTCTCTCAGCCTGTCTTCATAGGAGAGGTGCTCCAGCCCTCAGGTCACCTTTGTGGCCCTCGTCTGGACTCATTCCAACAGGTCCATGTTCTTTTTAAGTTGGGGGCTCCAGAGCTGGACACAGTACTCCAGGTGGGGTCTCACCAGAGCAGAGGGGCAGAGTCACCTCCCTCAACCTGCTGTCCACGGTTCTTTTGACGCAGCCCAGGTCACATTTGGCTTTCTGAGCTGCAAGTACACACTGCTAGCTCATGTTGAGTTTCTTATCAAACAACATCCTTAAGTCTTTTTCCTCAGGGCTGCTCTCAGTCCAGTCTACCCTCAGCCTGTATTTGTGCTTGGGATAGCCCTGACCCATGTGCAGGACCTTGCACTTGGTCTTGCTGAACTTCATGAGGCTCTCATGCACCCACCTCTCAAGCCTGTCAAGGTCCTCCTGGATGGCATCCCTTCCCTCCAGCATGTCAACTGCACCACACAGTTGGTGTCCCACAGTTGGTGTCCCACCAGAGTCAGCTCTGGATTTTGCCATCGGTCTCAATACATCTGACATTTTCATCTCTGGGGCTCCCTGTTATCTGAGAGACGTCTGGACAGGCAAGTGGAGAAACTGGGATTTTTAACATCTTCCATGCTCAGGTAAATATGATTTTGAGCATTCTTGCATACAGACAGAATTGTGCCTAGAATACTCATTGCTTATTTTTCCTCCTATTCAGAATAATCCACAAGACATTTTAACAAGACATTTTAAGACATTTAATTTTAACTCAGATGCCTCAGTCAGAAGAGGCAAAGCTGGTTATTATTTGCACTTTACTTCCTTTCAGCTTGTGTTATGCTTGAGAACTTGTAAAAACTGTATTAAAATTCAGTCACTGTCAGTCTTGTGGAAAAATTTGCACTGTTTCTTTGACAGTGTAAATTTCTTTATTGCTGTTTCTTCTAGTTATTTGGCATTTGTAAGATCATACCATTACTGAATACCTAAGGAAGCTTCAAATCATTCTGGTTTTTTATAGTTCAGAAAAATAAATTAACCCGAAAAAAAGTTGAAAACTGTTTCCCTAATTGTGATGGCACTACTTAGTTCTCCATAATGAGCAGAAAACATAAAAGGGCTTAATTTAGGCTATGATGATGCAAAAGTTAAGATTTTTTTGAAAAGTCACAGATTTTTTTTCTGTTTTTTTTTTTTTGTTGTTGTTGTTTGTTTATTTGTTTGTTTAAATGCTGACTTTGTATCTAGAAGTCTAAATGTTTTAGGTGAAAGTAAAAAAATTTTCAATAGAGAGGCTTATATCACACCTTATGTTTTGGGAGCCCTCTTTATCTCAATCCCCCCCCAAAAAAAACCCAAAGAACAAACAACCAATGCCAAAACCATACAAAACAAACCAACCAACCAACCAAAAAAAAACAACCCAAAATGGAAAAACAAACAAGAAAGCAAACAAAGCATGCTACTCTGACATATTAAACTTGTTTTTGCTTGGAAGCTACACATGTATGCTCTGTATGCTATGTATGCAATGAACCAATGAAAGGCTATTCCTGGAAAGTACATTTTCTAGTGTTTTTTATCTACTATCAGGTTTTTTGAAGCATGAGATTTTCATTTTTCACATTAAAATTCTACAGTGTTGCTGATCCCACAGCTAAGACATCTTACGATTTATTAGTCTATATTTGTAGCTGATATATACTGTGTTTGTCATAGCATTCCGCAGAAAAATTCTCTCAACACTGCAGCAACATTATCTAATAAAAACATATTTCATCATGAACAGAACTTCTATGCAGCCTCCATGATTTTTTACTAATATTGGACCACATGCTTAAAAATTCCTAGTCACACAGATGAAAATTTGACCTTTGCTATTCAGTAATAAGTGACAATGATTCATATAGAGACAGAGTTTCATTGTTACATATTGGATGTAGCAATCTTAAAACAAAATTGATGAATTCTGTCATCAGGTATGGAAAATTGCATAAAGGGGTTTATTTATGGTTAATAGCTATTGTATCACATATGATCTTCAGTTAGCAAGGTAAAACAGGTTTTCTCCTAGCAGACAGCGTGTCTCATTGTAAAGACCTTAGGGAACTCTTACAAGCAGTATTAACACAATGTCATCCCTGACTGCAGCACAAAACAATTCTGTAGGTAACAAGAGAAGATCCTCTTTAATGCTATAACCTCTGGATTCCAGAAGGATGTAGCAGTGTCAAGATGGAACATAACTTTATTTCTGTACGAACAACCTTCTCTCATTTCTTGAGATCCTGATTGAGATGCTTTGGTAATTAAACACTGAAACAGCAGCTAGAAGCATGATCTGGCCTACTTTGATCAGTTTCCCCAACAAACAGGTAGTCTGCAATATTTTTCACAGTTGGTTTAACACTCTACAGTTGACATGTGTGGAAATCCTCAATAACTTACTTTGTGACAGTAACAGTTGACCATTCAAAATATGGGCTCTTTTAGGACAGAAGAAGGTTGTTTTGTTTGGTTAATTGGTTGTTTTTTTGTGTGTGTGTTGGGTTTTTTTTGGTGTGTATTGTTGTTGTTGGGTTTGTTGTTGTTTTTGTTTGGGTGGAGTTTTTTTGGATGTTATTAACATGTTTTTTTTCAATCTGTCCATAAAGTCCTGGCCATGCCAGGTTTTGAAGACTGTCTTGGGACTGTCCATGGAAACCTTGACCTTGTGTTCTGTGTGTGACTGAAGAGCCATAAGGATAATGTTTACACAAAGTTATTCATGACACTACTGATAACACAAGTGAGTGCTGCTTTTTCACATGGGTTGGTACATATAATCTCAGAAGCTGGGATGTCACATCCCTGCTCAGCCCATACTTTGGAGAGGTAGTCTGTACAGACCTTACTTCAGTCAAACCTTTTATTTTCCTGAAATTTTTCCAAGGTTTCCAACAGTGTTTTTCCTTACCAAATTAAAAAAAAAAAAAAAAAAAAAAAAAAAAAAAAAAAAAAAAGAAGAAGGATTTCTTTGGTTTTGTCTTACTAAATTAAGGGTTGAAAGGAAAATGGCCAATGCCCAAATGTACATCCAGTGACTAATGTGAGAAGATGGTGGTGTTGTTTTGTTGGGTTTTTTTTGCATCCCTAATGTATTCCCACAGCTGAGCAACAATTCTGAGAATGTTCTGGTAGCTGATCTCAAGAAATCCAACACTTCTTCTTTACTACATTATAACTTTAATTAAGAAAGGAATGGTCTCCAACTCAAAGGCATCAACAAACAGCCTCTCATAGACTTTGGTGGACTGTGGATCCGTCTCATGGGATTTATCTGGAGTCAGAGGTGCTATATTTTGTCTCACCTAATTTTAAACATTTTTTATTGTAGGCATTTATGGAGTCACAACAGTCAGGGGAAAAGAGAGCATGACTATCAGTACTGATTCAGTGTCAGCTTGAAGATGGGAGCAGTCATGACCAATGAGGCCCTCTATACAAAGTGGAACTCTGATCTCTACAACTCTAATCTACAACTCTGAAGTTGTAGACATCTTCAACGCAGACATTTCCATCTAGTCAGACAAATGCTATCAGAAAGATTAATTCTTCCCTGTGAGTCCCCTACAAGTTCCCTTTGTCTTTGTCTTGGTCAAAGGTGAAACATTTCTCAAAATTGTCCATGTTACAGAAGTTAACAGTGTAAGCATTATGGTTATTCTGATGCATGCTGGTGCTATCCACAACATAATGGTAGGCACCGACACCATAGCTCAGTGTAGAGTAAATCACAGGGGTGGCTGTAACTCTGACCACTGGTTCCTCATGGTGTAGGAGTGGTAGAAGGCTGTTCGGCCCCACTGCTCTAAACTCTGTCACACGGTGTAGACCATCCTGTTTTTGTATGATGCCATTCAGAAATGTGCCTGGCAAGTGCTTGGTGCTTTGAGAATCAGAAAATAGAATTGTAAACTGTAGAAGCAACTAAGAATACTTGCTCCTCCATTTTTTACATTGAGATTGCTCAGAGGGTAATTTTTTAACTATTTCAACAGTAAAAAAACACTAAACTTTTCAATTAACACTTCAATTTGCACATCTGAAAGAGGAAAAGCTGTTATGATGTAAAGTTGTTATGCTGTGGTGTCAGCTGTTTGCAAAAATTGGCTAATTATGTCTTTTTCTTGTACATTTAACTATTTCCCATGGTCCTGCCTTGTATTTAGAACCTGTCCTTAAGAACAAAATAGACCAGTTTAACGAGGATACAAACCTGCTTTGTTATATGTAACCCACATGATATTATTTATGCCCAAAAAAAAGGTTAATCATATCAGTATTTAAGAAAAGCAATGTTTTAACACCAGAGCTTTAGAGGGAGAAAAAGTCAGCAGTCTTGAAATGCACAAGCAGATAACAATTTTAATAACCTGTATTACCTGGGCATATTTTGAAGACTATGACAAACTTTAATATCTTCCACCAGAAATTAAAATACATATTTTTAAAAAGGAAGTTAGTCACAAGGTTAATTATTATTAATAATTTATTACAAATTTCCAAGAAGTATGGGAGAAATGAAATGCAGTATATAGAAAGGCACCTTGTGGGCATTGAATGGGCCTTGAAACGGAGCTTGCAACTTTTACCTCTCATTCACTCAGATAGTGGCAGAAACACCCATCCAGCTGCAAGAAAGCCGGACTGCAAACTCTCCTCAGCCACAGGGATTTACATCAATCCTTTTCAACTCCTAAGAAAATGAGTGCTATAATTAGTGGACTGTACACCATCTGAGCCCATGGTTGATGTTGGAGCATTGTACTGCCAAGAGCACAAATCCTGGAACCAAAAAGCAATCAAGACTTTGCAGCATACTGTTATTGCACTTAGCTAGAGGGGGACAAAATTGCATGCATGTTTCTGTGAACCATCAGATGTTGGACACACAAGTTATTTTGTTCCTTGCTCTCTATTTCTGAAAATACATAAAATCCCACACTCCGAAATTTATTAAAATTCCATATTCTTCACATCTATTTATGTGCTTTAACATCATCCAGACTTCTATTTCAGGAAAAGAGAAAGCTAAGAGCAAAGATTCTGGGAATGCAAGAGAGTTCCAGCAATTAAAATAAATGTTTAAAGCATCCTGAAAACGTGTTCAGAGTGGAGGGGCAAAAAAGGCTTGTATAATATATGGTCTCTGCTACACTTGTTGGCGTAAACCAAAATGTCCTCGTACCACAACCATGACAGTTAAAAAATGTAAGATCATGTTACAGATGGCTTTAGATTTGTTTCATTAAACCAATGTAGTGGTAGTTAGAGGAAAAATAAAAGAGTGTGTGAAAAAAATGGTTTTCTTTTCCACAGGTATTTAAAAAAAGGTAACAGATAAGGTTATTACGAACTAAAAGTAACTGCAGGCAATTAAAATTGGGTTTTAATTGCTTTCAGACTATTTCATAAACCAATATGAACTCCTGCAAATAAAATCCACACCACAGATGGCATTTGTCCTATGAGTATTAGTGGTCTAAAAGTTAGGTGTCAAACTTTCCCTCTGTAGTGACTGAAAGTATTAGTCATCCTGGAAACACACTACATCTTATTCAAAAATACAGGTCTAGGATAGACAAGTAGCTGTCCTCTGATGGCTCTTGTCACTCTCCTTTGACCACAAGAAATGTGCAGACTGTCACCCAACTGTTGAAACATAAGATCAAGTGAGAAACTCTATTTTTGTCTTAGATTTTTTCCAAACAGATGACTATGGTGATGCTAAGGAGATTTATTTCTTTGGAGTTAAAGCCAGAGGCAGTAGACAAGTAGATTTGGAAAGCATAGAAATAAATTCACTAGATATTTAAAAAATATAATCAGGTCTTTTTAAGTAATTGAGGCAGATACTAGTTACTGAGGTATAAAACTATCTGAAACTGGGAGCACAAATATTTTTGTGATGCTTGATTTTGGCATAATTTTAATTAATAATTACTTCCATTATTTCTGACCTGGAATATGATTCACCAGCCTCAAATTATTATAAGCTTTGCAAGCGCTATTAGACACTGGAACCTGTTGACAAGCAACAGACAGAAATGATAATTGATACAGTTCTGATTTATACGAAGGGAGTGTGAGAAATACGAAAAAATTAAGAAGTAAGAATGTGATAACAGTGGAATTGGACAGCAGTGGGAGTATTTTCTGAGATACTTTCCAAAAAAATAAGACATCTGTGACTTGTCAACACTAGGAGGATAATCCACAATTACAGAAGAAATATGAGCTTCTGTGACTGGTTTTGGTTTATGTCATTGCATTTAACAAGACTTATACATTGGAGTATTCTTTATATGCTTGGATCCCCTGTCAAGAGACTTAGCAGTGTTGGACTTTCAGGCCTAGAAAATCAAACCCCAAGTATTAAAAAAATGCCATCAGATGCTTGACCATTTCCAGGCCTTCCGATTTGTCTAGCTCCCTCTGCAGGGCCTCTTTGTCCTTGAGAGTGTCAACAGCTCCTTCCAATTTTGTGTCATCTGTGAACTTTCTTCGTATTACATCAAGTCCTTCATCCAAGTTACTTACGAAGACATTAAAGAGCACTAGGCCTAGGATGGATCCTTGTGGAACCTTGCTAGTGACAAGTGGCCAGGCCAATGTGACCACATTTACTAGAACCCTTTTGAGCCTGGCCTATCAGCCAATTACTTACCCAATGCATTATGTGTTTATCCAGCTGTATGCTGGACATTCTGTCCAGGAGGATACTATGAGAGACACTATCAAAAGCTTTACTTAACCCCTAAAAAAATCACATCAGCTGGGTTCCCTTGGTCAACTAGGTGAGTAACTTCATCATAGTAAAGAAATTAAGCTCATTAAGCAGGACTTTCCCCTCATGAACCCATGCTGGCTGGGACCAATGGCTGCATTGTCTTTCAGGTGTTTTTCAATAACTCCCAGAATAATCTTCTCCGTAATTTTGCCAGGCACAGAAGTGGGACTGACAGGCCTGTAGTTGCTGAGGTCATCCCTGTTGTCTTTCTCGAGGACTGGGATGTTTGCCAGCTTTCAGTCAACTGGGACCTCCTCAGGTTCCCAAGAGCACTGAAAAATCACTGAGAGAGGTCTCGCTATGACATAAGCCAGTTCTTTCAGCATCCTGGGATGAATCCCATTACTTATCAACTTATGGGAATCTAACTGGAGTAAGAAATCCTGCACAAGTTTGGGGTTGGCTGAGAGTTGATAATTCTCACAGCCGTGATTCTCTAGCCCATTTTCAGCATTGAAGACTGAGGAGGAGACAGCTTTTTGCCTCACCTGCTCAACTTTTGGTATTTTTGAATTGCCTGCTCCTGTGCTTTCAGGAGGTGTTACTTAAAAGGTGACCAGCACTGATGGACCCCAGCACCTTCAAAAGCTTTTTCCCAGTGGACTTTACTTAGTAGTTCTCTGAAGAACCTGAAATCTGCTCTCCTCATATCTGGAGTTGAGGTCTTGCTGGCAGTTTTCCTCTTGTTAACATAGACTTTAAACCTGACTGCTTCATGGTTGCTGTGGCCAAGGCAGCCACCAATCACAAGGGTCTCACTCTCTTCGACCATGGCCAGCATCTGAAGAGGAGCCTGCCATCCATGCCTGTGATGCAAGACCTGGTTCCAGTGAATCCTGAATCCAGTTCCAGTTTGCTTCAGAGTCCAGCCCAGAATATCTGGGTGCCTGCCCTGCAGCTGCTGGATCAGTGCAGAGCTGGGAAATTCAAGACTGGTTTTGTATATCTTGTATTATTTTCTCTATTTTATTAGTAACATTAGTAAAACATCTTTAACTTTTTCCACCTTGTAAGTCCTTCTCTCTTTTCTTCCTATTGCCTTTCCTTGGTGGGGAGGGCTGGAGGGATAACAGAGAGTATCTGCCACAGTTCATTGTCCCCCTGAAATTAAACAGTGACAGATTTGATTTGATTTGATTCACCCACGAGACCCTCTCTGTTAGTGAGCAGCAAATCTAGGAAGGCACCTTTCCTGGTCAGTTCCCTTAATACCTGCACCAGGAAGTTATTGTCCAGCTTGTTTAGGAATCTTCTGGATCTGTTTGTACCAGCTGTATGATATTCACAGTGGACATCTGGCGAGTTGAAGCCTCCCGTAAAGACAAAGGCAGATGACTTAGAAGCTTCCCTCAGTTCTTTAATTAATAACTCATCAGTGTCGTTATCTTTGCTGGGTGGCCTGTAGTAGACACCCACAATGATAACTTGCTGATCCTTACTTAGGGCAACGTGACAAGGAATTCTGTATTTAGAATAGATACTTATGAAAAACTCCAGAAATGTCAGAAATACAATGAAATTTACTGGAGCAATGAAAAATATTTTGTAGCTGATGGAGTTGTT
Organism: Columba livia; assembly: GCF_036013475.1. Lineage (NCBI taxonomy): Eukaryota > Metazoa > Chordata > Aves > Columbiformes > Columbidae > Columba > Columba livia. The sequence goes on along the minus strand of NC_088642.1, from coordinate 49,730,395 downwards.
ATTTAACAGAACCTGGTTAAATATGCTATTTTATTCTTCATTTTTTTTCCAGACTGATTTGTCTTTGCCTACAGATACAATACCTGTTTGGAAGTTAGGAAGTGCAAATAACTGGTGTTTCACATTTCAGTAGGTATTTTGCAGAAGAACACAGTGAAATCATATTAATTAATATCTGTGACTCCCAGATCTCTTTTGGAAAAAATCAGATCTCTCTCTTTCAGGTATAGAGCACAGTAGCATGGTCAGTTTCCCACCAGCTGGAATGACCACTGTGCGTTTTATGGCATAACAGCCCTTCAACATATTTTAAGTGATCTTTTTCTACAGTGACAGTAAGAAGATTTTGTCAATAAATTTGTTATTTGGAATTAAGATCAGCTATAATATATTGCTCTTGCTAGTTTTAGGAATGTTATTCTTCAATGTAGTTCATCTCAACCAATGACTTCAAAAGAGTAAAGGAAAATAGTATATTCTGAGACAGCAGGAGCTATGAGTCCTGCCACCTAATCAGTACCATCTTCTTTACCAAATATGAGCTACTTGTCTAGGTACGTATCAAACAATTTGTGGCTGTTCATTTCAGCTGTGAAAGCAGGTACCTGTAAGGAAAATGTGGTTGGCATGAATATTGCCATTCACAGCACCTGCCTTGTCAAACATCAGAGTAGGTAATATGAAAAACAAGTTTTGGGAATAAACTCAGAGTATTGGTTTTTAGATTATTGGGTAAAGTGTGTCACTTTGTGTTACTAAAGAGATCAGAACAAATGTTTGGTATGGTATCCTCTCAATTTAAAACCTGACTCCTACTAAGTTGCTCATGGATGGCATTGCATGGATAACTAAATTTACTGAGAAAACTGACACTAAAATGACACTAATCTCTGGTTTTACCTGGCTTTGGCAGTCTAGTTGAAAAGGAAAGAATTAGCATGCCCATATTTTGGAAACAGAAAGTCAGTGTTTTGTTTGGCAGCAGAGAACCCCTGCTGACAGCAGAAGCAGCAGCACAAAACGCTCCAACTCTTATTTTCTAGTTTTCTGTTCCCAGAAATCTGTCACTATCCCCAAACATTTAATCGTTCTGTCATCTGTGAAGCATACCGGTATGTTTCTGGACGGCATAACTAAAACATTTGCCTATGTATTTTTAGCACAAAGCCAAGAGAGAATGGAGAAATCAAAGCATCTTTCTGTAGATCCAAGGGATCTGTGCTTGTGCTGAAGGCTACTCCAATAAATACAGATGTGTGTGGTATTTGGTTATCTAAAAGGGGAAAGACAGCTAGGAAATGATGTTAGTTGTATTGCCTGCTTGTGTGATGCTGACTACACCCAGCAGCAGAGTTAGACTCAAAGGTTATCTTTGCTTTCTTACTTAGCACATGGACCTTTGCCTTTGATTTCTCTGTCTGCAGTTACTGATCTTCTTTTGTTCCACAATATGAAAAGAACAAATGCAATTTAATCTTTGAGAGTACCAGAGAAACTGGGGAATTTAGAGAGAGCTTGTTAAGCAGTGAGAAGAGCTCCTACAGACTCTCCTGAGAGTCAGTTCCTCCATGAGAGATTTTTCTTAGGATTAGTAGTAGCACAAGGAAAACTTGTATTTTATTTCCTGCATAAAAAGAAAAATGCCAAATAGTATAATTCTCAGTATGAAGTCCAGCAATCTGGGTACAATAAAAGTAAAGATAAGGCCGCACAATTAGTGCTGCTACTGAGAACATGTTAGAGTATACAAAGCAATTAAAAGCCTTACTAGGCCAAATGATTTCTAATGTCAAGTGGACCAAATTCAGACTGCAGTTGAAAACTGAATGAAATGAGTCAAAGGTAAGAAATGGGAGAGCTCATTTAAGAGTATATCCCTGCTTGTGCAACAACAGACCCATCAATACAATGCAAAATGAAAGCTGTGGGAGATTTACAGCTCTCTTTGTACAGGTGTCTAAATTAAGTGCTTCGAATCAGGCCGTAGAGGCATGCATCTCCCCACTAACTGCACAGGACACTTAGGGAGCTTAATCTCTGAACATTTTCATCTGCTAAAGCAGCTGGTGTGAATATCTGTCACCCACCAGCTTCAATGTACTCAAAAATTCTGTTTTCTTAGGCTATTATTTCACTTATATGTCACAGTATTCCCTAATTTTTTAGAAGATCTTTTAATACACTTGAAGGATAGATGATACAAAGATGCAATGGGTATTATTTATTTAATTACAGCAATTGAAAAGTGACGATTCAGGTTTACTTAGTGATTCAGGTAGCACTTGAAACTCAGAAACGTGGTAATACAGCTGAAGTTTACATTAAGTATCAGCCCTGAAGTTCAACACTTGTCTTTCAGCCAGTGACAATAAACAACCAGTTCAGATGAAAGGAGGGCTGTTATATGCATCTGTTAATTAGGAAACTAAGAATTTTCTCACCTTATTATCCCTAGATTATGTTACATCAGTGAATAGCCAAAAAGGGGCTCTGGCCCTAGCATTCAGTTTGGTATTTCAGACACTCACTTATTCCCTGGAATAAGCCGCAATACCACAAAATTCAAGTGTTGGTATAATTGTAAATGTGCTAAAGAAGTTACTCTCAAAAGTATGAAAAATGCTTACCCTGGACTTAGTGAATTATTAATGATTAATAAACCTTAAGAATTAAAAATTTTCCATTTTCAACATTTCTGAAAACATATTTGATTCACTTCAACAAGTACCTATGAAGACTCAATTTTCTTTAAGAGAAGTTGTACATATAGGAAAGTTATACATATAGAATTATGTTAGGCAAATTATATGTTGATAGGTAGCAATAGATATATAAATACATTTATACAAATGTTGATGCAAAAACTTTGTATATTTAACAGCTGATACAGACATATCCAAAGGGAAATCTAGGCAATCAGTGAATCAGTTTGGACAATGAGAGAAAACAAAAAGCTGTTAGATTAGAGAACTAAAGGGATAGGGGTGGGAGTTGTTAATTTGTTTTCCCCTGAACAAAAAACATGAGTGATTGACATTCATATATAGTCTAGAATCACATGAAAAACAAACGAACAAACAAACCTAGCCCAGAGAGATGCCAGGACTTTCTGGGACTGCACTGTCTAAAAAGAGAATGAAAACTGCCTTTATTGTGGTATTTGGATACCTTAGCTCCCAGATGAACTAAGTTTAAGGAAAAAAAAAACATCCAGGAAGAGCCGCTTCACAATTTTCTTCCTAACTAGACAAAGGACAAGTTCCCTATAGGTCAAACAGCTGCCACTGGGGAGATTCCTGGCTGAGAAATTGCTCTGTTTTCTCAGCCTGAAAATGACCTCTCTCCTGCCTACATCTAATTCATCGTTCAACCAACCAGCTCAGAGAGGGAAACAAACTGAAGGATGTCCTTCCATCTTTGTGCCAACTTACATTTAATGCTCCTGTAAAAACTTGTGTGGGATGCTTGTGTGATACAACCTACGGACACCAGAAACATGGCTTAGTCTTTCATGCTTTGGTAAACTGTCAATTAAAAGATTTAGATTGTAGTATTTGCTAAGGTGAAGACAAAAAAATCAGTGCTTATTTATTCTCGCAAAGCCTATCAGATAATTAGATGACCATTTTTATCTCTAGATAAGAAAGAGGGAAGCAATCAGAATTAGTGTGATTGACCTGCTTAGAAGCTATTAAGTACACTGAGCTTTTGGTAGGAAGTTTCATAGCTGTACTGACCAAAGTTTTGGAGGGCCCACAGTCCTTCAAAGTTTCCAGGTCCTATGTGTCCTCCAAATCGTTTGCACTGCCAGTTCGTCTCCATGGGTATGAGCAGTGCTGACAGCATTAGCAAGGGATAGCTGTCAGCTCTAACAAGTACCTCAAAGACTAGGCTGATTAGACATGCTCAGAGCCATTGACAGCAAACAGGCTTTGCCTGACTTCAGTAAACAAACTGAGGTGAAGCTGGGCTGGTCAACAAGAGCTTCCAGAGGAGTCAGACTCAGCCAACTAAATCGGAGGAAAATATTATTGTTTAGCATACTGTTACCAGTAGAGGCCATTCAGCTCATCCTCATCCAACTAACCTGTAGGAAATCACAAGAGTCTGTCCATGCTGAGTCTTAGATTAGCATAGATGATGTGCTCTGGATTTCATTAACACAGGGACAGTAACCAAGATAAAGATTTCCATACATCATAAGTGTGCCGGAAAAAATTGTGCATGCAGTCACTATACCTGAAAGACTAATATTTGAGACAACTTTCCTGTTTTGAAAAGTAAATAATAAATAGAGAGTAAAAGGCAATGCCCACATGGGGGAGTTATTGCAGAACAGTTAGGCCAGCCTCTCTGTTAAAGCAAGTACCCACAGCCTTTGGAAAGAGCGATTGAGGTGAAATTAGACTTGACAGTGGTATGGAACTGAACAGTATTATTTTCAGTAAGCAAAGCACTGAGCACACCTCATTTGTGTTTTCTTCATATGGCAGATTTGTCTAGTTCATTGTCTCTTTTCCACATATGTAAATAGTAGTGTTAAATATGCATATATCTGAATGTCAAGAAAATGTCTGAATGGGCCTGTGAAAGTTATTTCACACTTACTGAAAAAGTCATCACACTTAAAAAATTATGTGCAACCAGGTTTGGCTATCAGCTTTTGGTTGAGCAAGAACTTTGAATAGAACTTAGTACCATCTATCATTGTTAAAATTTCAGACAACATAAACTGGGAGTGACATGTAGCTGAAAGGAACTTCACAGAGTTTGCTATGAACACAATGGAGCTGGCTGTATCTGTTTAAACAGCTCTCTTCATATTCAAGAGTCAGAAGCATGCATGCACTCATCTGCTAGGGCACTTTGAATGCCCCTGGCAAAACAGTGATGTAATAGATATTGTGCATCCACAAAGCAAAATCAAAAACACGTCTTCTTCAATGATTAATCTCAAACAATAATAAAGGTGCACAAAAAGAAAATGCATAACAAAAATGGATTTTACTTTCTAAAACAACACCATGGCAAGAAAGAGGAGCCTCATAACTGTGGACAACTAGAAAAAAGTAGGCCACATAACAGTTCTAAAACTGGTAGATGCAGGTGAGATATAGACAAAGCCCTGGAGAACTGCATATTTTGGCATGAGCAACTTAACAAAACAAGAATTTCAGGCACCTAGATCTTACATTTCAGGTATTATAAATCAAATTCACTCTAGCATTTATGTGATACTCCACAGATGCATAAGATTTTTTTGCCCTGCCAAGAGATAAGTTGACATTTTAGTGTGATCTGAAAGAGAAAAAACAAATGAAGAACACCGTGAGACTATAAAGGCACGTTAATGGGTAGAGAATGTATTTAGAAATGAAAGCTAAATTTAATTTAGAGTGTTTTATATTATCATTTAATATGACCACTTGTGACACTTATTAAACAAGCAAATAAGCACTTATACTCCAAAGTGATAAAGCCACCCCTGACAGATATATCACAGACTTTACTGATACTACTAGGAGTGGCTGTGTGCTGACTACAGCTTTGCTGTTGCTGACCGGTCAAAACAAATGTTTATGAATCATAAAAGTTTGTATTGCTACTAGATGACAAGACTTAGGATTTAATTCATTTGCTCAAATGTTGAGGTCTTTGCATTCTGAAAAACTCATGAAGCAGTCTGCTGCTTTAATATAATAAAAATCAGTTGATTGTTCAAAACATTTGCCTTAGTTTTTTTCTGAATAGAGGTCAGGAATGTGTCTTCAGCAAAAAAAAGTAGAGAAAGAGATTCTTTTATAGAATTACCCAATGCATAAAAAGAGATTATTCAGGTAATGCAACTTTCATGTTAAGACAGTAAACCCTGTTTTGAAGCATCGATCACAGACACTTCTAAGTCATGTTTTTAAACAAACTCAAGGAAAGCTTATACAAATACAGGGCTGGAGTGCAGAAAATTTTTTACTGACACATCAGCTATTTAGTAGTGTAACATTATCCAACCAGCCATTCCCCAGGGGATTCCAGGTTCACAGTTCTGAACCCTTTGTTATGAACAGATTTATCATTCACTCTGGATAGACCAGAGCTCATCTCAGATTACTCACTGTCTCAGCAGAATACTGTATCATAGGGATCACTGAAAACCCCCAGATTATATGATTTGGTATGTGCCTTTTCTGTGGCGAAACTTCTAAAAATTCTTCCAACTTAGCATCCAGATGACAGCCCAGTTAGACAGATAGCCTAAATCCTATGTCAATTTCTTCAAAAGCTAGAGCCTCAAGAAAGATGAGTTCAGCCCAGTTATATCACCCAAGACACTGAAACAGACATAAAGTCAGAAATCAAGGGTCTATAATTATAATAGCACATCCAGGCAAATACTTAATGATGGCCTGATCCAAAGACAGTTAAAGTCCATGGACAGACTCATAGGGCTTTCACAGGGCTTCAGCAAGACTACTATTGTTCATATTTTTCCTTCTTAACCAAAGTGTGATCAAACTTTCCCATTTTAATTATCATTTAAAAGTAAAAACCTCTAGATACTTAAACTCTTCACTACTTTTAGCCTGGCTTCAAAAATTCTGCCTCAGTTGTTTGTGGAAATTTCTAATGTTGTAGCTGAGGTATAGAACTAAGATTGAATTCATTTGGAAAAGAAAGAGGGAACAGTGTATGGTTACTAATGAAGTGCTAGTATGTAACTCCTACTCATATTCCAGCCCAAGTCATATTTATTTAAACATAGAAATAGCAAAGGAAGCAATCCAAATAAACTGCCTTATTTTTCTAAGAATGCTGTTTTGTTCAATGAGATATCACATTTTTCATCTAGAAGCTAAGTAAAACCAGGAATAATTTTTCTGTAACAGTAATTGAACACAAGTTCTTTAACGTGGAGTAAGTAAAGATTTTCAAAATAAAGATCTATCCTATGGCTAGTGATTGAATGGGAAGGACTAGACTGGTAAGAATTATCAAGTTTAGAGAACATGACTTCATGTTTCTGGCATGCAGTGTCCTTTATTAGAGAACAAAGAAACATATTGGAGACCTTCCAAAGGTTTGCCTTCACCAACAGGATTTCCAAAGATTGTCTCCTTGGTCTGCCGGTGGAAACCTTGTGCTAGATGCTATTGTGAGGTAGTGACTGTGGTTTCAGTGTGACTTGGTATCAGCCAAAATGATGCTTAACTGGTGGTGAGCATTAGCCAGAGATTAGAGATTTTTCATGGGAAAAAGAGTAATAAAAAACCCTCCTGTGATTTTTAATGTTAAGAATGCCAGCCAGAAACACACAGTTACAATGACACTGCCAGTCTCCTCGAAATGTCTAAATGTCTAAGAAAGACTTTTCTTCAATGGAAAGTAAATTCCCTGCTTGTACACTGTGCTGTCTTTTCTCCTCAGTAAGGCATGTCAGGGTTAGGCTTTGAAGCCCGTACTACTCATTACAGGCTTCTTTCACAGCAAGTAGAAAGAAGTGAGCACTTCCAGAGGGTAGTTAATCTCTTTCTAAGACAGATGACTAAGACAATACATATAAATCACTCCTTATTTTTCTCCTTTGAGTACAAAGGAAGCCAGGATGTGTAGTGCAAACATTTAAACTTTTAAAAGCTTTAATTTCTTTAGTTAAATAAGATGAATCCCATATAAACTACAGGAGACAAAAGTCGTCATTGCATTTTGGTCATGAAGGGTAGTGGGACACATAGGGGTAATGAGGCCGAAGAGATTTCTGCAGATTTAATTTGATTCTCTAACATGATTAAACAGACTCCTCTGGTCTCCATTGTGAGTGTAAATAGACCAAAATGAAGAAGAGCTTCACCTTTAAACAATCTCCCTCGTATCAGCATTTGGGTTATTGACCAGTGTCACTTGCGGGCTGTTGCATTTCAGAAAGTGCCTGTAAGCCCAGTTTGCCTGCACCCACACAGATCAGTTCATGGGAATTACCGATTACTTTTCTTCCTCTTTTTTTTTTTTTTTTTTTTGTGAAGATACAAAGTAGTAAGCAGCTACGTGCGGTTTCTTTTCCAGTATGCCTGTACAGGCTGAGAGACCTTCTCTCCTCTACATATCCCAGCCTTTTCTTTGTTTAGGCAGTTTCTTTGTGTGGTTAATCTTCAACATGCTTCATCTGCTTTCCATTCTCCTGCCTGCAGCCTAAGGCAATTACTTCAGCCCAGCTGGGATAAAGAAAGCAGAGGTTCTTCTTTAACCAATGGAATAGCTTAGTAATGATCATATTTCTTCTGAAATAAATGATTGTTTGTATAATATTAACCTTCAGGCCATAAATTAAAGCCGAATAGTGCAAAAAAGGACCCCATGAAAAAAGCAAATGCTTTGTATTCTGTTTAGTAAACAACAGAATATGAAAATATTTATACATCACTTATTATGTTGTTTTTAATCTTCCTGAATCTTACTTTAAAACAGACAGTAAGGCTCAGTTTAGTGAAACAATCATATAGAATTAATGGGCTAAGAAATGAACACAGTTCTTTCATGGCCACTGGGATCAATTGTATCAAGGGCACTTGAATGCTGGTATATACTAATTTTCCTAGGCAAAGATATTTCAGTGCAAGAGAGGCTGGAATAAAGAAAAATTAAAAGGGTAATTTTCTTTACCCTGAAGCATTTGTGAAGACTGGTCAGTGGTGTCCAAATCCATCATTCAGCATAGCACTAGTTTTCAAGAAATTAGATCAGTGTGTCAGTAATCTGTGTCAGGGAGTGGAAAGCTCAAAAATGAGCTGTTGAATTGCATAATAAATGACTTATGCTAATAAACAGCAATCAAACAATCTTTGCTCTTTCTGATACTCTCTGCAATTAATGCCTTAATATTAATCCCTGATAATTTCTAAAAGATTTTTCTTCTCTTAACACTTTCAAGTTGAAAAATAAGTGAATGCAGAGAAAGATCTTATGTTACAGTCTTCTCATAGTGTTTAAATTACCTTTAAATGATCCTGACTTGAAGCTACAAGAGGAAGGGGTTCAGCTGTAGACTTTTGAAATATGACTCTTGAAAGGAAACTAAACTTGAGAATCATAACTTAGATTGATTTTCAGCATTCCAGGTCCTGTCATGTGGAAGCAATTTAATGGCCTAAATCGCAGAAGGGGGCCAAAGGCAGAGCACCAGTGGAGGTAACTGCTGTCTCTGATAGTTAGATGCAATGAGGGAAAAACCTCATTGTGAAAGTTGCATGTTCTGCGCAAATTTTTATTTACTGGCAGGAGTCCAGTGTAATAAAAGCTATGAAATTGTCTGCTTGTAGTTAAATGCCTGTAAGTGCATATTTCTGAAAGACTTGCTTTATTACATTACATTTTAATCTCTACAGTCTTCTCTGTGGAATGATACCCTTCCCCCACCTCCCTGATATTTAATCCTGAGGACCCTTTTTGAGCATTTCTAAGAGCGGAAGCAGAGGATGAATCACAGCTGGAGGGAACCAGACTGCTGCATGTGTGAGGGGAATGCGTGAGAGATGGGGAAAGAGTGAAGACAGTTTTCACTGTTGAACGGTTTTCATGATTTGTCAGAATAGGGTAGTCATAACTTGATTTGTCCTTTGAGGTACACAGAGTATTTGATTTTCATTCAACTGAGGAGGAGGGAGTGCTTACAAAAAGATGGCCTTGTCATTCAAAAACACCCTGGCGACCTCTACAAGAAATAGTCCCAGATTACAAGATATTTTGACTAAAGTATGTTTGTGAAATTACATTTTTTATCTTTGCTGAGTAAGATGTTTCAGCTCCAGCAAACTGATCAGAACATTAGTTCATCCTCTTAAAATATAGCTCCAAATGGAACAGATCATCAGAGAACAGCTCAATGATTAGAGGATGTTATCAGGTGGATTATCAACTTTGTTTCATTTCCAGGAAATTCAAACACCTACTGTCCAGGAAAATGCCCAAACCACCACACAAACTTTTTAATGCTATGTCACTGCAACAGTTTCAGATGAAAAATTTGATAAGGGGATGCAATTTGGAAGGTGTCTGAGTAACACCATGTTTATGGCATCCTTTTTGGAAGCAGTAGTCTATTTCCAGGTTCTGTCTCTATCCTGACACTTTTCATTATATCCAAGAACTCTCTGAAATGAGGTTAATGAAGTTATTTTATGATATGATCACTAGTGTGATCACCAATGAAATGTTACCTTATTGACTGTCAATGAAAAACCTTGATAATGGCTTAAGGATAAAAGGCTTAGGAGAAAAGCACCATGATTTATAATGTTGATGCCAAGGTTCACAATTTATTGTGCTTATCAAATAGAAGGTTAAGAAGTGATTTAATTTATCCAGAGAACTAGCAGTTTCAGGATTCTGGTTTCGTAAGCCTTATGGATTCTGTCTGATGCTATGAAGGTCCAGAATTAGAAATACTTGCTACTTGTGGAGTCCATTACTTGATACTAGAATAACTCTTGGTAGCAATGTGGAACTTAGGTGGTGGCTGCCAGTCAGATTGCAACCACCTGAAAAGATTTGAAAGTAGAAACCCAGAGAAACTCATTTTCTGCAATATCTCTAAGGCAGATAGAATCTGGAAAAAAAAAAAAAGACCACTTGTAGTAAAGTATTTCAAAAACAACATGCCTCAAATGTCAGATAATGGATTTACTAGCAACAAGGAAACATGAAGATGAAGAAAATTGCTTTTGTAGTCTGAAGAGAGTAGATTACACAGTGAGATCAACCAAGCAGAAATGAAATTTCTTGCAGAAGATACACCAATTTCAGCTTCACGGTGATTCAGAGCAGAAACTCGAAGCCACAGGAAAAATACCCAGGTGCTTCAGAGGTCCACAGCAAAATCACGGTGCGAATTTAAGAGTGGTGAGGGCCCTGAAGTGGGAAGTATAACATTCCATTATTTTCTTTGTCTGGGTTTATGCATCACTGCTATTAAAAAGTAAGGAGTAGTGACCATGCAGATGAACTGCTACAGACTGTATGTCTCTCTTCAAGTTCAGCCTTGTAAGGCTGTGAAGGAAGAAACTCTGAAGTCAGACTGCCCTGGGAGTCTCTACATGGGTGCTCTAGGAAAGAGCATACACATGCCCTGGAATTTCCCAAGGAAAAAGAACCATCTTTGAGTGCAGGGGAGCATAGGCAGCTCAATCTGTACAAAATTTGTACTTAGGAAGTGTGTTAAAGTGACCAAGGAGCTAGTAATATTTTAAGTTTGTTCTGTCCCAACAAAGTAGAAGATCTCAATGTGGTGAGGTGGGAGCACAGTGATGTAGTAATTGTGTGGCTGAGTGGAGCTCCTAGGTTTCTGGAACAGACCTGTATTGGGCAGAGCCTTTAGTAAGCAATGGTATCAAAAAATCCAGTTTAAAGTTCAGATTTGAAGCTAGGCAAGCTCGGCCTAGAAGTAAAATTCAACATTTCTAATAGAGGGTAATGAAAAACACTAGAAGGAGATTTTTCATATTTGCAATTATGGTTAGTAACAGTAGTGCCTTCCTAAAACAAACAAACAAAACAAACAAACCAACCAACCAAAACCACAAAATGAATTCTTGGTTCAAGTGATCTTTTCCTGCCTCCAAATTGGTAAATTTAGAATCAAAGGAGCAAAAATGAACACTGTGATTGCTAATTGTTGATGTTCTATTTATAGGTAATGGAATGCACAAGTTTTGACAAAATAACAAGTAAATTGTGTTCTAAAAGCCATCTTTTCTTATTTGATTAACTTGAGCATCTGAAACTGCATCCTAACGATAGCACTGTGTTGTTCTGCAGGAGCAGCTAATCTCTGGTATTAAAGTCTCAGGCAAACTTGGTTGGAAATAGCATAGTGGCATTCGTGTCTTGAGAGAGTCTGATGTAGAGGAACGAAAAAAAGTCCTAGTACCATGATTTTTTAAAAAGTGAGGAAACTATCACTTTTGGTTGAGAATCCATTCATCAAAATGTAGTTGGGCTGCTGATAGATACAAATTCAGATGTCTTTATATGCTGGTGGAGGATAACAGGCTCATGTTTTAAAGATGTGAATAACAGTTAATTTTTCTAGAGTTTGAATGAGTGTTTACACACTTTTTTAACCACACTTTCCACACTTTTACTGGAAACGAGCTAGGTTATAACAAACCTATTTTGTCACCGAAACTACAAGTTTGTCTCTCTATAACTGTTGGTTGCTTTTCCGATGAGCAAAGTGTGGATAGCTTGTATCATCTGTCAGCTTTTAAACAAACCTACAAAGATAAAATCTTTATATTTTTACCACCAGGTGGAACTGCATGACTTAGTAGATTAAGCAAGACACTTAAAGTAATCAAACCACATTTCCCCTAAGCATTTGACACAACCACGTGGCTAGTGCTGGTCTCAGAAGTATACGGATAGTGAGTCCCCTGTGGGTACAGAAAGTAACCACATGTTGAAAAACAGTAGAGATAGGCTTGCTATTCTGTCATGTTTATCTTAACATTGGGCAACCTCGAACTATATTTCCCCATCATCTAGGGAAAATGTGCAACTAAACCAAGAGCTTTGTAATGTTGTAATATGCATAACTTGATGTCATTTTGGAACCCTGTTACTCTTTGCAAATCTTGGTCACAGATGGCGGAACCCCTGTGTCTGAGGTTACAGTGTGGTGTATTGTGCTGTGGAAGTTAACAGTGGAACATGAACCGCTCGGGGATTTTAAAACCCTCTACATTAAATGGGCAAGTTCCATTTCCTTCAAGTTGTAAACACTCTTTGAGCAAAGCAACATGTTCCAGCATGCAGTTTTCAAAGCAAAACCCTGACCCGACAGAAGTCCATGGGAGGCCTTCTGTAAAGGTCACTGCAGATGAGGCTGGGAGTCCTCATTAGAGAAGCGGGGCTTGAATCCTTCTCTCCCCACACAAATTTTCTTTCTTCCTTTCTCTGGAAAAATCCACTCAACACTGATGACTTATGCGGCTTGTAAATCTGTAAATAGGAAGCAGAGATTTGCTAATGATTAAAAAATATGTTTCACTCTGTGCTTGTGTGTGTTGCACTGTGTGCCTGTGTGATCTGACAAACTGAAGTAGCAATTGGACAGACACTCAATTCATGGATCAGGACTCACACAGCCATAGTGAGGCATGACCCAGAGTGTCCCTTTTTCTCCAGATCATGAGCTCCTGGCACATGCTGACCTACTTTTGAACAGCAGCTGCTTAAAAGCACAATGATAGACATTATCAAATGTGAAAGTGTCTAGAGCAGTAGTTTTCAGGCTGAGGGCTGCAAAACCACAGGGGACTGGAGTCTGCTTGTTCAGGGGTCAGTGAAAAGTGACAAAGAAAGCAAATCTGCAAATGCTTTACAACAATGGATGTACGGGAAATTGGTCCATTTTCCCACTGGAAATGTTTCTGACATTCATGTGTTGGTAGGACCTTGAAAACTACTGAACTAGAAGACAAAAGGAAGAGCTAAGGCAAGAAAGTAAAGATTAATCATGTATTTCAGAAATAAGACAAGCACGACTTTAAGTTTTCAGGCTGTGTGTTAACCTAGAACAGACAAAAAAAATGTAAGTCTCTTCACATTTGGTAGGATAGCCAAAACTTCTTCAAAGCTCTGTCCATGTGTCACAGCAGAAGTTGTCCTTTTCTAGATTGGGAGGGGTATTATTATGGTGTTTTCTGGGTCCTTCTAAAGAAAACAGCCCAGCAAATGTTTTGGCTCATTTTGTATATTATCATGACTATAATTACATGCATGGTAGCATTGCAAGTATTCATGTTTGGTTCTTTCTTTCTACATGAATATACACAGATCTTCCAGAAAGAGTGCTCTGGTTTTATGCAAGAGTGTAATTCCTTTGCAGGGAATTGAGCTTGTTTGTCCCGTCTGACCTACTAGTTTCATTGCCATCCTTCTTATGCTGCAGACTGTAGCAATTACTGAGCCTTGAGGCCAGTCTATCTGATACAGACCAAACACTACAATTTATCTGATGCCTTGGTCTCGTTTGCAACATATATTTTGGTGATACTGATCTCTGATCTCTCTTTTTTTTGCTTTTTTTTTTTTTTTTTTTTTTTTTTTTACAGTTTACCTTAAAATAAATATGCAGGATATTTGCAATGTCTTGTCTGCTGGGAATTTACAGGCTTTCCAGTTGCCTTGCAAATAAACCACTCCTTGATGTGACTTACAAGATGCAGCCCTTCTTTTCCTAGGTACATGCAGAGAGAAGAAATCTGCATGTTAACATGGGCTGTTTCAGCTCCATTTTTACAAAATGACCCATGTTTCCTTTCAGAGTCAGAGTCAAACAGTTGGAGTCTGTTTCCTAAACAGATGCTGTGAACGTTGGGGATGGACCACATCTGCTGTATTTTCTGGAGCAGAAGCAATGTTTTGTGTTCCCAAGAACTGAAATAAAGTTCAGTGCGTATAGAAGGTGTATTTTCATAGAGGCATTCTGCTTGTCTTACTTTCTAGTGGTACGAATGGAGCAAGCACAACACATCCTGCTGGCATTGGTGGCTCTCCTACTAATAAGGGAACATGAACATTGCAGATGACAGTAAAAAACCATCCACCCAGAACAACATCACATTTTAAAGTGCTCAAACAGTTGTGGCAAAATGCAGGTTTCTTGATAGGACAGATCCAGGACAATTCTGTTTATGAGCATCCTTAGGGTATCATCTTGTAGGCTTTCTGAGACGGGTGACATATATTAGTATAATTGTATCATATATTTGTAGAGCATTAAATATAATTATAACAATTCTGGAATATCAGCATTAATTGATAGCTGTTCCATGTTAGGGATTTGTTTTAAATGGCCCATTTCTTGTTCACACAGATCAAGATCTCAGAGCTAAACCCTTTGGTCTCAGATCCAAGACAGATGGGAGTGAGGAAGATCAAGATTAGCTTCAAACCATTATTTTATCCTAATCAGGCCCCTTCCAGGCATGCAGCTCAGCTCTAACCTAGCATGCCTTCCCATATGGGATTGAGAGCTGCTGCAGATAGCTCACCAACATGTTTTCATATCAATAAAAATCAAATAACTGTAATTCTTGCTTTTAAAAATCAGCAAAATACTCAGGTATTCCTGTTTTTATAAGATCTAGTGAATGACAGTATTCATGATCTGTAAGGAAATGAAATTATGATTACAAAAGTAATAACGAAAATTACTCTGGCTTCACTCTTTTTTCGGTTCCTTCTTTGAGAGTGTCCTTTTATTCATGTCTGTTTAACTGAGGACCATAAGTGAGGTGTTAGAGACAATATTACCTGGAAAGAGTGACCTGATATCTCATCCAATGCTGAAATACTGTCCATTTGTTTAAGGCTTCTGATTGCCAGCAAATTACCTGACTTCCAGAACATGAAGGTGCCTGTGAAAAAGTCATTTTGATAAACACAATTATTTTGGCTCTAGATGCGCCTTTTTGCTCAGCCATAGAAAATAAATCTATTTATTGTTTTCCACTGCATAAAGGGGGTAAAGAGAAGAGGGTCCTAGGCTCTTTTTGGAGGCACACAGCAGGAGCCCAAGAGGCAATAGACACAGGGTTCAGCAAGGGAAATGGCGATTGGAAATTCTTCACAATAAGGGTGGTCAAACACAGTAATAAGTTTCCCAGAGAATCTATGGCATTTCCATACTTGGAGCTGGAGAAGTATGGAGCCCATCTCACCTGGACAAAGTCCTGAGAACTCTAATTTAAATCTGAAGTTGGCCCTGTTTTGAGAAAAGGGTTGGACTTAGGCCTCTGGAGGTCCCTTGCAACCTAAATTAATCTAGGATTCTATGAGTACATTTTTTTCTTGTTACATACTACATTTTTTTGAATCACCATAAAGTTAAATATTGGGATTCCTGAACATTTTTCCTTCCAAGGTCAATTTATACAGGTCCCCAAATGCTACAGGAAGAGCATATTCAAAGGCTTACGTGCTGCAAAAATAACTCTTAATTCATTGACACACAATGCCTCAGGGCTAAGGATTTTTTTCCTTGATCCTTTTATGTCATTAAAGCAGCATGCATCCTAGTCATGAAAACTGCTTCCTACCTAGCTTCAGCTTTTTGCTCCTTTAATTACAAAGAACCAAGAGAAACTGAAAGTGTTTTTCTTCCTTTTAAAAATACCAAGTTTATGTTGAGTCATTACCTACAAAGGCACAGAAAGTAGAGATTCTAAACCAAGAACAACCTAAAATACGAATTTGCGAAGTGACCTGCACTGAAAGAAAAGTATTTATGTGCAGAAAAATGCACTTCAGAGTAAATTCTTATCAAGGTCAATGTGTGTCTTGAACTCTTAGTGACTAAAATGAGAAAGACAAATGACATGGTCCTGGGTTCTTATCCTTACAGATCACTCTCCATATGCTTCGAAAGACCAAATGAATGAATTGAGAATCAGCCTGTACTTATATTTTCTTTTCAATGATGCATTGGATGTGTAATTTAGGGATTTTTCCTAAATGTCAGCAGGTTCAGTACTATCTGTGAGATGGCCATAATGATCAATCATTCCTCAAGAGGTTAAACTGAGGCCAAGTCTTGGGACTACTCACATGAGTAACAGTAATTTGCCACCTCTTATTTATATTAAAGATAGCATGAAGAAAATATCTCTAGGCCTGGGTAGTCGTCTGGAGGCCTCTGAAATCGTAGCCCTGAGGACAGGCTGTTTTTCCTGCCAGGCCTTTTGGAAGAACAGCTCGGTACACATGAGCTCTGCACGTTTAAAACAATGAGAGAATGCCTGGGGGGAAAAAAAAAAAAAAAAATCAAACCAGTGCTCTATTTTAAGAACTGTTTTTTAAAAAAATCCTGCTTAAATTCAAAGAATGAACATAGAAAGGCCTATATATCTGAATAAAGTGCACAGACAAGCTCTTCCTCCCAGGCAACTGCAACAGTGCCCTCAACATTTCTCCAGCTGTCAGCTTTCCTCTTGGGAATTCCAGTTTTCAAGATCCAGTCTCCAAATGCAGACAAGTTCTGCTATATTTTTGTCTAAACACATCAGAGAAGCATTAAACCTGTGCTTCACAGCAAAGGCTGTTTCTGTTTTGTGTCTTGTGCACAGCTGCAGCGGGGTGCCCAAATGCACTTATTTGTGCACTGAAGTGTACATTTGACAAGGCCAAAGGCAAAAAAAGGGAAAAGTTCATTAAGGCACTGCTAAGTGGAAATCAAATGCAGACTCTCCAGGACCAGTTTTTAATACGCATTTTCAATGGATGTTGGGAGGTGAAAATGGTTTCTACTGTGTATAAAGATGTTCTTGGCTGCTGGAAAAGCCATTTTGCCTAGGAAAAGGGGCAACACTTGCAACCCAATGTTTTCAAGAGGAGTTTTAAACACGGATGCCAAAAAAATATAATCTTTAAATTCAATTATTTTAAGATATAGAAGTGTTTCTAATTAAATAGGGATAGGATGTCTGAAATAGAAAAATGAGAGATGCTTTTCAATCATTTATTTTTATTTTTCCTAGTTTAGTTTGTGGCTTCTTTAAGCTTTATGCACTCTGTCTTTGGGGAGAGGGAAATTTGCCTGAATGCTGCTTTTGTATCCAGTAGCTCCCTGGTAAGTTTATTCATGCCTTATCTTTGTGAGACCTGGGGTGGAACTGAAATTATAGTGAGCTCAGTGAAGAGAGAAATAGAGGAGATCTATTAAACCTGACAATATTTCACACCCTTAGCAGCCAGTCTAACCAGTTCAGAAAGCCACATGACCATTTCCATTCCTGAATGGAGGAGAGGCTTTCCCTGGAAAAATTAGTGGAACTAGGCACCTTTCTTATTTCATATTTGGGAAGCCTTTTCGTGCATGCTACGGTGAAAACCCCAACTGGGTTCATGCAGCAAGGAAGCATACACAGCAACACACCAGACACTGCGTGTCTTACACTGTTCTTGCCTATGCCTGTCTTTTGGCTGTGTACTCTGTTGCTTTAGTGAAAATTACTCTTGTTTTTTAAGGGATGAGATCAGAATAAGGTCCTCTGAATGTAACTTAGTATAATCTCCATAAATAAAGACTTGCAAACTGGTTGACAGACAAAGTATGTAGAGTAGCCGACACTTCCCTTGGGTCATATGGTTTCTGCTTCAGTAAACCAGTAGGTAAAACTGGGCTAGTAAAGAAGCTGAAAAAGGTGCAGAAAGATGGGGCTAATGTCTCCTTTTTCAGCAGTCCAAAGGCTTTTTGATCTTGTCTTTGAAATCACCAGTTTTGAGCCCTTAAGATCTGTGGCATACTTCTGTTAAGAAGTGGGTACTGTTTCCCGTTTTTGATTTGCACCCTAATCCGTAAAAACGTTTGGTGCAGAGAAGCAGTCTCAATGTCCAGACTTCACAGTCCAGGGAAAAGCGAAAACTCCAGGTGAAGCACAGTTCAGTCTTGGCAGGAGTGCCAAAGCAAAAACCTGTGGGAAGAAGTGACACAAAAGGCAACCTTCATATTGCACAGAAGAAAGGCAGATTTCAAATTAAAATGCTTGCCAGGTGATTTGAGACATTTTGTCTGAAAGTTTCAATAAACGTGCCCACTGAAGAATATCGGCTGTGTCTACAGTGGCTGGTGTGAAACAAAGAAACATCTGTTACGTATATGTTTTGGATACACACAAAATCTTCGAGCCAAGAATGAGGGTCAAGAATGCTCTCTCTCTCTATATATATATATATGTGGTATAAAATGCATTTCTCAAATGTGGAGAATGAAGAATTTGGCATGGTAAGTCTCTTTGAGTGCGACGGGCAGACCGGAGCAGACAGAGACACGAGCTTAATATGAGTTTAGTATCAGTGTCTTTTAATGAACATTTTAACAACACATTGAATATCAATGTCCCTTAACGTACGTTTTAACAACACATATATACTCTTTACTTAGTGGCCATGTGACAAAGCACAGGCTATGATTGGTTACTTTCTGCAGTCATGCGTCACCCTGCTGTATTGTGATTAGCTGCAGGGTACTGTCCACGAGCTGTTCACGAGCAGTGACGACAGCGCCTCTCCTGCGTCCAGCTTCTGTTTACTTAAGCGATTTCTGTTCCGTCTTTGGTATCTTTAGATAACTTTCTGTGTAGGCCCTGGACTACACTTCAGTTATATAAAGCTCTGGCTTGTTCATAGCATACAGTTTATGTCCTCTTTCTTCCAAAAAACTCTCCACACTCAAACATAAGCATAGCTGATGTTCTGGTACTTTGAAAACATCCCCTGCAGAGAAATTACCACCCAGAGTGAGTTTGCAGTGCCTTCACTCTGCATACACAAAAGTACAAGGTGCCCCTGTGCTAAATCAGCCTAGTTAAAAAAGAAGACCCCAGACAGCCACAAGCATAAACATGTCTAGCTGAGTAGAAGTAGCTACACACTTAACTTCAGACTCAGTTTAGAATAAAAACTACAAGAGCTGCTTCTGCACCCCATGAAACTTATGACTCTTAGCAACCATGATCTGGAGAAACCAGAAACATAAATACTTCAATTTTTAAAGAATAAGCAATTAATTATTAATATTTTCCCTAAAATACAGCAGGATAAACATGACTTGGTTACTTATAATTAACTGCTGCTTACTTTGAAAGAGTAAGATGGATATGCACAAACATGCACAGGGTTTCATGCTGCCAGTAATATTTCAGATTTTGTATACCTTGTTTTGGGTCTTCTCTTCCAGTCATCTCTATATCCACTGACTTGGAAATAGTAAAAAAGAAGTAAATTTGTGGAAGGAAAGAAAATGAAGTCTTTATTTTTGCTAATAAGTATATAGCCTGTCAAAATTTCAACCCGGATTTGTCAGATGATATGCATCAAAATATTTTTATAGTTATGTCAAACAGATAACCAACCAAAATATAAGGCTTGCAGCAGGACAGTGTGATTTTCTTGGCAAGCTTTGTGTCAAGGTTGTGCTGATGGTGTAGCACAGAGGAGCACAGAAAAATAAAAGCATCAAGGGGAAGCACAAAGCTTTAGGGAACTAGTGGATTTGTTGGTTAACAAGACAGTATATGTGTTTTTGCACGGCAAAGCCAGCCTGAAAAGGTAAAAAGTATAAGCAGAAAGTGTCTTGTTGAAAGGGGCATGAACAGGGAAAAGCATGATTCTCTAAACAGTAAATCTCAGATTATTTTATCCCCTTTGCCTCTGAGGTGTCAGGTCAAATGTTAATAGCTGAGGTTGATGTGGGTGAAGCCTGCTCAGTCTGTCTTAATTATTTCTATTATGCAAGCCTATCCCACCACAGGGAGCCAAAAACTGCAGCACTTCTGGTACCAGCCACTACCTTCAGAAAACATTACCCAGATCTGGCTGATGTCTTCATAGCCAGCATGGTTTGCCATCAGTGACGTGTTCAGGAATGGTGGGAATTAGTAGCAGTGTAGCAAGGGGTCATGTCTAATTGAGGCATTTCATCCATAAAACACTGAAAAAGGGGGAAATAATCCAAATCTTAATCTGTGCAATGTTTCGTGTGAATGACAGCTGCTCTAGCTGAGTCTAAGGCCAAGCCAATTAATCCATGGAGAGGAGGTCTTGTTGCGCCCTTCGACACAATTCTTAGGGAAATCCTCCCAGTGAATGCAACAAAAGGGATGTTGCAGGAAAGTGATAGCCTTTTACCTGAAAGACAGTGGTATGACCATTGGCTGTTCAGTTACAAGTTAGCTTGTCTTCTAAAAAAGGAAGAAATCTGTGTTTCCCATAGAAGTCACTTTACTGTGGAAGCTCCTCCTATATTTTCACAAATGTGTTTGCTACATGCTCACAGATGTCTTTGGAAATGCGTTTCCTCCCTGAGAACCAGAGGGATCAGCAACATAAGGGAAGAACATATGGTAATGTCTTAGCCCCAGGGGGTATGCAGCTTGGACTTTGCTCGGCATTTTTAACGATATATGATTCTTCCCATGGAAAAAAAAAATGGATTTAGGAGAAAGAAGGGTTTTCATTAAAATTTCAGAACAGAGGATGTTCTGAAAAACAACTACTTTTCCAGGAAATTAATATTGCCTCCTCCAGCACATATCTGTGAAGCTCTTGACTACAGTGCAGAATAGGGCCTCACCTTTTTGGAAGCTGTGGAGCAAGATCAGTGAAATAGACAAATACATGTTAGAGGAGGCATCAGGAGTCTGAAGAAGGTTTATCTATGGAAAAACTCCCTCCGCTAGGCAGAAAAGAGAAAATACATCTGTTCCAAAGCTTCTACTGTAAAAGCTGATAGAATTCTTTTGTGCAACATGGCTCAAAAGGGATTCACCATTTTTTTCTAAACAATAAGTCTCTGGTTTTGTAACAATTTGGATGGATCCTGTGGGGCAGTCCTTCTGAGTCTTGAAACCCTAGGAGGGAGCACAGGCACTTCTTCAGCACCACTGCTCAGCCCTGGCATCCACAAGAGTCTTGGGCACGTGGTGGAGGAGGAGGTCAACATCTTTAGAGGTATAACTGCTCAAATCAAAAGTTTCAGCCACGTAGGGGAGGACAGCACCTTTCCACGTATAACTGCTAAATTCAGCAGTTGTTGTAATGATCATGTACACATTGGCATTTCTTAGGTTTGTCGTCAGATAAAGTTCAAACAGATCTTTTGTCGGGGCAGATAGATGGTAGGGATTTTTTTTTATCGTGAATGGTTCTCTTTAGGTAACATGGAAACTATTATTATAAAACATTTAAGTACTTCTCATTCATACTCTTTCATATTAACTCCTTCCAGTATCCATGTTAGCCAGAACACAGCAGAAGATTCGTTCTCATTTATTTGGTTCTTAAATACTCAAGAGAAAAACCCATTGACCAACTGTAGGGAGGTAAAACTTACATTTTATTTAAGAGGTTTTTTTTACAAAAAGCAATATATTGCATACATTAGTGAAGCACAATGAGTGAACACAGCATAAGTGTATGAATTTGTGAATTAGATTCTGTATATGCAAAAATAACTTTCTTCTCTTAGGCCTCAACTACAGGGACTGGATTTCACCTTTGACAACCTGATCTGAGACAGAAGCTGCAGAGCGGAGAGGGTGCAACACCAAATTTACCAAATAGGTGGTTTTAGGGGAGTAGTACTAGGAGGGAATTACAGGACATCATTTTGGATGATGTACACACATCCACTGGATTAAGGATAAGATGTAATTTAATTTGCATTTGCAAGTTAAGCCAGAGCTTTAACTTTACATGGCTTTTAAAATACCATATGTTACTGGTGTATAAGGAGGTGGATTTAGATTTTGCAGCAGAAGAGCAGGCATTCTTCCACAAGACACTTCAGTATGATTTATGGTTATTTAATGTACTTCCAGAGAACAAAATTATGTATACAACTTTTCTGAGCATGCACCAATCATCCTGAGAACATCAAAGTACTTAAAAAAACCTAGATTTATAGTAAAATCATTTAATATAGCTACTAAACAAAATAGAGAGTTCATGGAAAGGACAAATACAAAACACATGCTTGCAAAAATAGTACTGGTAGAGAGTAACAGTATAAAAACATGTCCGTAAGATCCTTAATGTTTGTAAGCTGCATCTGGCAACACGGAACACTAATGAGATTTCAAACTACAGTATGTCATATTTATGAGGTGTAGAAGGACATGTCCCTTACCCTTATGCAAAATAATTGGCACTAAAGGAGCTTAAAAACATTCCTGAGCTGATCTGAAATTTAAAGTTACACCAGTTACACCCTGACTGGATTTTATGAGAAAGTAGGCATTTTTTTTCCCTTGTCTTCAAAATCTGTCATTAGTTAATATCAGTCTTAATGTTTCCACAGTGCAGTGTCTGGAGCACGTAAGTGTCCAAGTATTTTCAGCAACATGAGTGTACCACTCAAGTGACTTGATATTTATGTCATGAATCTCATGTGAGCTTTCAGAAGTGTCTAAAGATACAGAATTACAAAACACTATGAAAGTAGGCACTCCTAAAAACTGCAATAATGACTTTTTCTTTCTCCCCCTAAAAGAACAAGAAAAGCACTATTTTGTTGTACATATAAAATAATTTTGTTTCTTTTGTCTATGTTTTGCAGTTTCTGGCTGTCCAGTCTTACATGAACAGTTAGGTTTTTATTTTACTTCAGGAACACATTACTCTCAAGGTATGAAAAATGTTAGCCTGTCCTCTGAGAATCAAAGCACTCACTCTGAGCACATTTTTCCCTTAAATTACAAAAAAATCCATAAATACATGGAGTTTAAGTTGCCATAAAGCTAGCAATCAAGACAGGGACTTTTTGAGCTGGATTCAGTTCCTTTTTCTTTTTACCACAAATTTAATTACTGATCTGGGCCAAACCAGCCTCTTGTCTGCAAAGAGCGAAAACAACATCTTCTTTTCTGAAGAGTTTCTGATAAAGTTAGTTACGCTAAAGAGAATATAAGACACTTAAGACATATAAAAGAAAGGGATTTAAAAATACATTTTTTAAAGAAAATACATTTCATTGTTCTGAATGTTCTCTATTAGTCAATAACCATATACCATATATATATATAACCATATCTCCTTATAGCAATAACTCACAGAAATTGTGTGGATTTGTATCATAAATTGTGCAAGCTACTCCAGCCAATTTTGGAGCCTGAAAGAGCTAGATACTGTAAGACCAAATAATAACTTTGAAGTCCTGTTCTGGGGCATCATAGATTACTTTTGCCAAATGGACAGAGTGTAGTAAACCTGAGAAAGTCAGTTTTAAATATAAGTTCTGGGGTGTTTTTCCTATCAAAATATGAAAATGTACATTTGGGTTATTTAAACAGCTTTCATTCTGCCTCAGGCTCTACTGTAGGAGAAGGAAGGGATCTGCTTCTAAGCCATTTAATCTAATTTAGGGTTGTGGAAAAAAAATGGCTTAATCATGACCATATGATAGTTACCATAGAGTAACACTGCATGCAAGAGTTATTATATGAATTTCATAGGCTTGTAATTTTTGCTTTGGAATAATTCTGCTAGCCCTGCAGTAAATGTTACTTTATACTGATGCCATATACTCTCAGACTCAGTTTCTCCATAGAATTTGACTGGGATTGGAATGCATATTTCGAAAGTGGAAAATCCATAAGATTTCATATGAGGTGGTCTTTTTTTCCCTTCTCACTGCAAAATCATGCATGCCACATTGTCCTTAGAAATCTCAAATATCTCTTTGTAGCCTAAGAAGGCTCACTTCCATGAAGGCATTCCTAGCAATAGCATTTTTCTTCTCCTAATTTAGTTACATAGTTCTTCATTTCATCTCTCTATAACATGTTAAGTGGTTGACTCTCTCCTATGTTGGTGTACAGCCAAGGACAGTGTTCATTATATTGATTCCTGCACCCTCAAAATCCACGAAAAGGACCCAGAAGCATTTGGATGTTGTAGGAAGCAAAAAGGTGTTTGGGACATGGGACTGCACTTTGAGACCCTGGCAAACTCCCCAGTCTATAGGCAAACAACCGTTGTCCAGCAGTCAGCAGCACAGACAAACACTGGCTGTGCTTTACCCCAAAATGGAAAAGAGCGTATTTCTCACACAATGGCTGCAGGTGTCTCAACTTTTCTTTGCCAAACAATGAAGCTACTTTTAAGGAAATTTTACTTAAAAAGATCTACATATTCCTGAGCCTGAGTTGGGAAACCAGCAGGGGGTAATTCAGCTAAATAGTAAAAGGGTAGCAAAGCCATAAGCAAAGAAAACAAGGCCATGTGGTATAACCAGGTGTTGTGCCTACATTTCAGCTGCTATTGCCTCTATCTCATCTGATTCTTCAAAAGTGAAGGGACCTGCCACGCGTGTGTGAAATCCAATTGCTGACTGCTAATCTATCATCTTCCTCACTGTCATTCCGGAACACCAGCACAGCCTGTAAAAATTGTCTTTAATCTTTCCTACGTTTATCTTTTTTCCTGAAAGCTTTTCCCAACATGTGTTCTGGGAAATGTCTAACCCACTAACAGCAAGCACAGCTGACTTGAGCAGTTTTGAAGCTGAGCACTTGTCGATTTTAATTTAGGGTGTTATCACAACAAAATCCAGCCATGGTCCACTGGAAATGCATATGCTGCACACTTGATTAAATCTAACTCTTTGTTCAAGGTAAAATATCTTACAGCTTAAGAATTACAATGGCAAAATATCAGAACGAGGGCCAGGGCCTCTTTTGGCCAATATCCAGGCATGTTTAATACCAGCTTTTGGTAGTGTGTAGGCAGGGCTAGCAGGAACTGAAGCAGTGACAGTGGAGAAAGGGATGGGGCCTGAGCCTTATGAATGGTGACATTTACTTGTTGAAGCTTGGGAGCTTTTCCCCAGTGACACTAACACAGCTCTGAATTGTGTAATGGGAAGGGGAAGCTGCTAAATGAAAGCATGGATTCACAAAAGATGAATCAGGTCCGTTATGATGCAGGAGAAATGGGAGGGATATGTGTAGGTGTATACCTAGAAGCATACATATATGTAGGTAAGAGAGAGGCGGGTGCATACACTGGATGTGAGCTGCATGCCCCTGGGCATATACTGAAAGGAAGTTGTGCTGCATGATGGTATCAAAGCTGCAAACAACATCTGGAGGGTTTCTGAGGAAGCACAGGGAAGATTTGCTGAATGAGGAGAGTGCTCCAGTGAGGGTAAAAGCATCAGATAAGGGTGACACAGTGACCGTGGGACTCATAAGTAGTGCTATGCAGTTGGTGGGTCTGGAGACACTGCCTCTTATCAGCCACAGCCTGAGGAAGCAGGAGGGCCTCCCTGCCTCCACAGCTGCCTGTCTCCAACAGTCCAAGTATCTTGGAAAGGTGTTGTGAGATTTGCTACCCTGGGGTCCTTAAAATAGTACTGTAAATACTTTGATCATGACTGAATGACAAGTCCTTGAGAGCCGATTTTTTTCTTTTTCCAGTGAAATGCCACTGTAATGTGGGAAACCTTGATGTTGCTGAACTTGCTTTTTCCAATGAGATAGAACTTTGTTTTGTACCTAGATGGAAATGCCCCTCTCACTTTAGGGCAGGCTTTTGCCTAGAACACACCAAGAAAAAGGTTAAAGTAAATAGGCATATGGGAGAAGACACAAGAGATCTGTTTGTTTAGCCTATTTGCAAAACTGAATTGAAACACAGGACCTATAATACAATAATTTCAGCCCAAAAGATAAAGCACGATGTTACGTGTTAGATAGATCTATTTAGAGTATTGGTGGAATTGTCAAAAGTATGGCCCATTCCAAAAGAAATTATTACTACAGTTTTTGTCATTTGGCAAGTCTTTGGCGACCTGTTAGGATCTTGGAGTGGGCATTTATTTATTTATTTATTCATTCATTAATGGCCAAACATCACTTTTTTCTCAAATGCTACACAGCGTAGGTAATAGCTGAATCAGCTTGATGAAAGGCACAGTGAATTAAACTCAACAACAAACAAAACAACAAAACAAGGTTACTCAAGCGAGGACCCAGCAAGAAGACATTCTTAATATGAGAAACAAAGGACTAAAACCTCATTACGGGTGTGAGGTCAACAAACAGCCCTGCCACTGCTCCTTTGAGTGGCAGGG
Organism: Columba livia; assembly: GCF_036013475.1. Lineage (NCBI taxonomy): Eukaryota > Metazoa > Chordata > Aves > Columbiformes > Columbidae > Columba > Columba livia. The sequence goes on along the minus strand of NC_088642.1, from coordinate 49,703,769 downwards.
ATTTTAATCATAACAGAAACTTTCTCAGCGTTTAATTAACAGAACAAATGAGCTTTAGATGGGCTGATACTTGAAGGAGCCTCTGAGAATATAATGGTTGCTAACGGATATTGTTGAACTGATGAAGAAAGAAACTGGAGAGCGAAGCCTTGCCAGAGTTTTCATCATGATGTACCCAGTGAAGAGACAGGCATCCCACAAGCTGTTTTCTAGGGTTACTTTGATTTGGTTTACATATCTTTCCATTTGCAAAAGATGCCACCAGGTCACCAGCTGAAGAGTTGACTGCCATATACACCAGGATCTAAACTGGAGATAGACTGATTTCTGGTTTTTCTTCTTTCAGATTTAGCAGTGTGAGACTATTCCCATACAATAGCTTCTCTCAATCTTTGCAGAAGCCTGCATTGCTTTTCTCAATTTGTAGACAGCAAAGGTTCAGAAAATATCTGACTTGAGTTCAATTATTTATCTTTTTTTTTTCTTATTTAAGTGTGATTTCATTCTATTTCTAGTTCCCATTTCCTTCTGAAAAACATTTTTTGTGGCACTGTATTTCCTTGTCTGAGGGGAGAATGATGACCAGATGGGTTTTTTAGGACATAGCCTCACAAAGCCTGCAGGCCTCTCAGGCACACCCAAGGATTACTGAGGCTGTATGTGATGCGAAGTGGGAATTGTCAATACTTTTCACAATGTATGCTAGAAAATAAAGCCTGTATCGATTTTAAGCTTGGATGCACATTACATGAAGACCTAGGACCTGGAACAAATGCATTTTCATAATACAGGAAAAGGACCACTAGTTGTTTTATCTTCAGTCCATAACAGGGAATGCTTAGAATAGTGCAAAGGGATGAACCCAGTAAACAAAAACAAAAATTAAGCAGAATGACCTGAGAGAAACAATATCATACTATGAAATGTGGATTTTGAAAGCAAGGAACAATATTGCTCAACTGTATCCAACAGCTTTTCCTAATATTATTCGAATTTTTGAAGTAGCTGCTACCACAGATGCAATTTCTTAGAGTCCTAAGCTGACCATATATCTCTTTAAGGGGTAAAAGCAAGTCATAGAATCTCAGAATCACAGAACAACCCAGGCTGGAAAGCACCTCAAAAGATCACCTAGTCCAGCCTTTCCTGGGAAAGACAGCCTCGATAAGACCACCCAGCACCCTGTCCAGTCACATTTTGAAAACCTCCTGTGATGGGGATTCCACCACATCCATGAGGAGGTTGTTCCAGTGTTCTCTGCAAAAAAATTATTTCTTATGAAATATCAAAAAGGAATCCCATACTCAAGAAATAAAAGATTAGTACCTTTCTATTTAATTTCAATACATAATCCCCTTGAAGAGTTCTATAAAACCACAAGACTAAAGACAAATCGATTATAACCTCACAGCAAAGGGAAGCCCTTGACACTGCAACTATTTTTCAGAATGCACTAGTACTCAAGTGCAAATGTAAAAGGACAAGGTGATACACGAATAGATAAAGTAAAAATCTTGGACAGCTGAGGTGTATGTGACATTGCTGGTACTCAGTCCAGGATACTATATCAATGAACTCACTTTGCTGGTACTCAGTCCAGGATACTATATCAATGAACTCACTTCTTCCACCTTTTCTGCTAGTTAAATACCCCTCACAGCAATGAAGTTGCAGGTCTCAGTGGCCTGCTGGCCTGTCTTTATCATATTCAGAACCAGACAAGTTAAAGTAGCTTCTGGTTTTTCCTCCTTCTATCTTCTCCTAATCACTCTGTCCCATCTGTGAAATTTTCTGACAAAAACTGAAGCAGATTCAGTCAAGATGTGACTCCTGTCCTGTCCTATCCTGTCCTGTCCTGTGTGCTGCCACCGATGCATGCCGTTCTTTCTGATTGCTGAGCTCCTTTTTTTTCTGACAACAGTATGAGCTGGAAAAAGGATGTAGGTTTATTATCAAGCCCACATGTAATTTGAAACTGAAAACCTCAGTCTTTAGTCTGCAAACTGGGCTAATCTGTCATGGAAATGTCCAGATAAGCATCAATATTGCTTCAGAATATTATTTCTATTTGTTTGTTTAACTGTGCTTTTAAATATGCTTGTTTCCTCTTTCTGTGTTACAACAAGTGCTGCAGGTACCTCCCTGGTTCACTGAGGTTTAGATGCCTCCAGAGAAGTGCAAGTGGGGAGTTTGGAGCAGACCCTACTGAGGTTGCTGTGATCATCACCACAGGATTTGGTCCTCCTTGTGGCTCCAGTTGCAGGTTGCCACCACAGGTTCCCCTCTACCTGCAGGATCCTCTCCACCTGCCCTGAGGTTCTACCCCACAGTATCTAAATGCACCTTATTTATTCTTATGTGAAGCAGTAGGTGCCTTCTGTAAACACTCTGGGCCTCTGAAAGGTGGAATGGAGCAGTGGAATATCCTCCCTCACTTTTTCTGTAACACGGTCCCAGAGGGAAAACCTCCAACTTTCTGCTGGTCAGCACCAGTAAGAGAAGAAGAGCTGGGTGGAGAGTGGCGTGCTACACCTTCCACAGCTTGAGGGAAATTGAGAACTTGGGAGGGGAACAGAAAGCCAATCTTCAAAATACATCAAAGTTAAAGCCTTTGCAAGTAAGAGAGACCCTAAACTAACTGATACAGGTCAGGAAATTTCAGTCCAGGCTTTTCAAATCAAGTATTCTGTTGCTCAGTGTTTCCATGTTACCTACTGATATACCAAATGCATTCTGTATTTATGATTTATTTGAATACTGAAAGTTCATCTCTCAATTACGAAAAAATTGCTGGTGTTCAGGATTAAACAAGAGAAAGTTAGTTTTCTTAAAATACCTTAAATATCTGCAATCCATTGCACTAATTTATTATATACTGCCCACTACCACAAGGCAGAGTTCATGTCAAAATCAACAAGATTTAGGTAAAAAACATGCACAGAAGAGTGTATTTAATGGCCTGTCTGAGAACTACTGCAGGAATAACAGTTGAGGACTACAGGATTTTTTTTTTAATTTGCTGTGATAGAATGGTTTGGGGGGCAAAGATATCTTTGTGACTCCACTCTTTTCCTTCTAAAGGTATTTCAGTAGTCTAATAGTATAGGATACAATTAATTTTAACCACCATGTATTTTAAATTTAGCTTTCCCTATAAAAGATGAAGCATGGCATGCTGGTGTATTTCAGACGATGTTGTCTCTTGAAATGAGACGACATTGCAAAAGCAACTGAAAAAATAAGAAAAGCAGAGGGGCAGAATCTGTAATCTTACAAAACTTAAGTAAAACAGGCAAGAGATGCAGGATGATCTGGCTTGGAAAACATTGTCCTGTTAAAAGCGAGCTTCTCTGGCAAGTAGGGAAGATGGTTTTCGTGCTCTTTGTATCTGCCCTTGTATATTTAAATATGAAGATCTAAATTCAACCATCCCACATGGAACCTGTGAAGGGGCAGAGGAAACATCAGTGCAGCTGCCTCGAGCACACCCCTGTCACTGTGGATCAGCAAGAGACCTCAGGGTTTCCAGGAGCCTTTTCATACTATCTGAAGGGTGGATTTACCTTAACAGGTACACAGTTCCCCCAGATTTCCTCCACAGAAAAGATTATTTTGTAATTCTGCTGTCAGATCTCCAGCTGGGGTCAGGTGCTGAGATTCACCTCAGAAACTGAACCAGTGAAAGCCAAGGATATTGTCCCTCACCCTCAGCACCTCTAACCGAAACTTCTTCTCAGTGAGGGTATCAGAACACTGGAACAGGCTGCCCAGGGGGTTGTGGAGTCTCCTACTCTGGAGATATTCAAAACCCACCTGGACATGTTCCTGTGTAACCTCATCTGGGTGTTCCTGCTCCAGCAAGGGGATTGAACCAGATGATCTTTCAAAGTCCCTTCCAACCCCTAACATTCTGTGATTCTGTGATTCTGTGATTTATCTTTCTGGCTCCAGTGACAGTCTAAGTGAAAACCGGCCAGTTTTGGCTAATACCCAGCAACTGTTGGGCCCTTCAATGTGAATAATTTGGTGATAATGTACATATTAAAAGGTCATTCACTTGCATTATGGATATACACGTGTTGGGTAAGGACAAGCTGGTTTTGAATCAAGCAAACAAGCATTGATTTGGGATTCTGTCTGGATCACAATAAAGCAAAAGTGCTTGATTCTCTTTCGGCTTTATGCTCAAGCTGCCCTTTGGCTTATCCTCTGCGAATTACATTTTCTTGGTAGCATTGTTGCAACAGTAATGGTCTGACCACGTGAAAGAAATCAGATCTTTGTGAGGAGATAGGTTTTTACAAGATGGACTGTTATAGTTTATATGGTTTTGCCACTGATCTGTCCGATCGATAGTTTAGCCCATCATGATTATTTTCAAAAAGGTACTACCTCACCATTTCTCTGTAAGTGCATTTTCTGTGCAAGTTGTGGCTACCTTTAAAATTACACATTTTAGAATATTGTACCGATATTATACTGTCACAAATGGTTTTGCACAAAACCAAATTCATTATACGTTGTTAGGCAGGATTAAAGTTAGCTTTTTATGCTTTCTCATTTGCTTTTAAAATTAAACTATCATATCTTCAGCCAAAGCAAGACTGCCTATCAACTTTACTTTGCAGTCCTTTGATCTATTTGCAAAAGTTACAAGGTCATTTTTTATTGAAGATAAAGTTTCGTTTTCCTTCTCTGCAGATCACCCAGGGGCTGAAAAGGTAGAAGTTAGCCAAACCCAGCAAACTTCAAACAGTTTAGTTCATCGAACTAGACAGGAGAAGAAAGAGTAAAATGCTATGTTCCTGTATCTAAGGTGTTTGTTTCTTCAGTTTACGGAAAGTTTGAACTACCTATGTCAAAGATGTCCTTTCTGAAAAACGTATTATGGCTCTTCCACTACTGATGAATTGTGAATAGGTGATGTCATTTGCCTGTCAACATTTCTGTTCTAGTCCTGGTGTTACTGGAAATTCACTTTGCGTGGCTGTGGCCATGTGAAAAATGAGCAGAGAGCTAAATTCAGAACACTAGAGGGAAGAGTAGAGTACCAGACTTGAAGATGGTTTCCAAAAGGATGACATGCAAGTGCACTAAGAAAAAAACATAGAAAAGCTCCTACCTATTGATGAAGTGTGTTTAATGTGGTTTTTTTACTCGTCTCTCACATTAAATTTCAAAATAATTCAATAGAAAGTTATACCTATCTGGAATCTGGAGTTAATAGCTATGTCAAAATTAAAAGCTCTGCTTGATGAAATTTATTTTTTCCTCTAGGTGATATTACATTTCATCACTGATGGGGTCTGCCTCTGTTCCTTACACACATCTGCTGCCTCATAGGTAAAAATACCTGTTTAAAGTTAACTGCATTTCAGTCATAGATCTAGTGGTGAGGAAAACTGGTCTTTCAGTGTTAATGGTTGTGCACATACTAATGAAACACAGCTGCTCTGACATTTTTATATCAACTTACATCCATAAAAATATTTTATAGAATCTTCTTGAAAGTTATATTACTGGGTCTATACTAACTGCAAAGTGACTAATCATTCTAGTTACTCCACACCAGTTAACATCTAAACTCTGCAATTTCTAGGACATACAGTCTGAAAGTGTTGATAAATTGATTGCTCTCCATTCTTGAGGGAAAGGAAACCTGTTCACATCTAGCAGTCCCTAAAGTATTCCAGCAAACCCACTTCTATTTTCTCTTCCGTGCTTGTGGCTCTACATGTGTTACCGAGCCCTACTTCTGCTGTGCAGTTATCAGTGGTCAATGGCAGCTGTGTGGACCAAGTCACTGTCAGCTCTTGTATTCAACAGCTGCTGCCAGCAAAGCTGGTTAACACAGAAGGTAGTTGTGCCTGAATGAGACCAGCCTTGCTTGGTGTCATTTCTGCTTCTGTAAGCACAGGAACATCAGGGGTACACACTGCAACAACGAGGAGATCTGAAATACAGTGATGACATGGCCACTGCCTGGCAATGTCAGCCTCTCTGCACCTAGTTGCTGCACTGAGAGGCCAGAGATAAAAAATTCCAGAGCAGAAACATTTGTCTGTCTGTGCTGAAAAAGACTGAGGGCACATACATTTCTGGTACAGCTCTGAGGCTGATGATGGCCTTAGATAAGGAGAGATCATGAAGATGTTCTCCTTGGCTTTGGAAAATATACATTTTTCTTTCAAGTCTCTCTTGCCTTCAATAGATTTGTGCTTCCAATGAATTGTCATTAAACAGTTTGTGGATATAGATTTCATTCAGTCGTATTGAATTTAGCTGTCCAAATGAATAGCCATTCCTCATAGCAACATAACTGATGCCATCCTGGTTAGCAGCACCAATCCTGTTTCCTGAAGCAGAGAGCTATTATCAGTTCCTCCTGAAGAAGGCTTTGTGCAGTAGGGATCCAAGGCAGCAGCTGGCAGCTGATTGTATGTATCAAAAGACACAAAAAGGTTTCTCGCTAATTTTTGAACTTCATTTCAAACTTGGAAATAAAAATTACAAACTTGAACACAACTTTGTAAAATCACCAACATATGATGTAGTTTCGGGTGTTCATGGCTGGTTTATGCCTTTCATCAGGAAAACGTCTGTCCCTTTTAAAACTGTGGTTAGCTTTTTTTATTTACATGTCATGAATGTCCAATTAGAGCTTTGTATCTTGCTGTGCTCTTTGTTTCAGTGCTCCTTTTGAAAGTGGAGTTCATGGATTTAATTCACACTTTGAAAATTATACACTTCATCATTTTGTGGTTTGTTCAGTTATGTTTATAGAGCAACTACCCTGTCCACATTGATATTATAAGAAAATGTGATGAGAACTTTTTGCTATGTCTTCATCAAGCCATTCATTAGTTCCTGTACTTGTATCTCTTTTCTCCTTCCTTAGTATTCCTCAAAAGTCATTGTGTTTTGTCTCAACTGGCTTAATGAGAAACTGTGAGGTTCTCATGGTGCTGTTGGGAAATGTATATTGTAGAGGCTCATTCAAGTGATTTATGCAATTAGGAAAATGTGCAAGCAATGGCTCCAGGTCATGTCTGTAATGAAATCCAAATGCAGGTAATGAAGTTGAGTTTCAGATGTAAAGCTTTGCATAGCTGAGCTGCAAGCCACATAAACCAAAGCAATTCCAAACTTGCTTGGAAAATGTGATGTTAAAATTACAGGCAAAGGAAATGTCAAAGATATGCAGCTGCCAGTGCAGTTCCACACAGATGTAACAGTTGTCTCTCATCTGTCTCACCTGCCTCCATGAAGTGTTTTGTCACAGGTTTTTATCAGCTACATGCTGGTTGTTTCAGGATTGTCAGGGTAAAGTGAAGAAGCAGAAAGCAGTCTCTATGTGTACGTGTCTTAAAAAAATCTCAGCTTGAAAACACACATCAGAGAGTTTCTACTCAAATTCAAAACCACAAATCGTTTTCCCGCAAGATGAGGTACAAGCATTATGAAGAGCAATGGCCAGGAGTTTCCTCATGAGTTTACAGATTTATTTACTTTTTTTCAGACTGAGATAAAAAAGCAGTATTGGAAAATGAATGAAAAAGAATCTTCACTGAAATGTTTCTTCCTTCAAGACTCAGTTCTGCTGTATACGCACATGTTTTAGACTTAGGGAAGTTCTGGTTTTTTTCTCATGGACTAAGTGGATTCAGAATCAGATTAAAAGCTCCTAAACTCAGTCAGAAGATTTTATTGCACTGAGTATCACTATCACAAAATATAGGTTATCAGTAACACCACCTATCTCATACTACAAATTTTGAAAAATAAATCAAAATCTAGGATTGAACTTCACTCTTAGCATGCCTGTTTCACATAGGCTGAGCAAAAACTTTGGGCCTAAGAGCTTTAAGCATAGGGAAATGTCAAAAAGGCAATGAAGTTAACAGAAGTCTAACAGAATGTCGAAATACAGTAAGGTAAAAGAGCAAAACAGAAAGTGGGGGGTTTAAAAGCAAAAACCATAAAGCATTGCTGTTGACAAGTTTTGGAGTAGATTCTCTGTTACAAAATGTTGTATTCTGCAGAAGATGTCAGAAAAGATAGCTGAAACATGTTTGGGAGTCGCAGCGCATATTAATAAAACTAGTATCTTTTAGTAGTGCATCCCAATACAGATTTCCAGGCCACAAGGAACCATTGGGCTGCTATTCTTTTTAACACAAGCTGTGGTATTTCATCAACTCTTTCCTTCAGCTTGTATTTAATTAAAGCATATATTTTGGGGTGAATGCAATTTTGACTGAGAACTCCCAGAAATGAAGAATCTGTCATGTTGTGTGGTGAATTGTTCTCATTATTAATGAGCTTCTTTGTCAAAAAGCTCTGTCTCATTTATAACTTTGATATGTTTGGCTATGATGTGATTTGTTCTAACACCTTCCTAGCAGGTCAAAGTTGCATTTTGAAACAGGCATTTTGTCAGTTCTGAAAACAGGTCTTAAGCTGGTTGTTTTGGTTGTTGGGTATTTTTTTTTTTGAATGAGAGAATTATGCTTGAAAAAAACTCTAAACTGACATTTCACCAGTGCTTAAAAATGTTGGAACTAATTGGCTGTTGTTAATATTTTATCATCCGCATTTTAAATTTACTTAATATCATCAAACTGTGGGAAGACACTAGTGTATGTTTAAGACTTTGCTTGTAAGCTACCACCCAGGAAAACATTTAGAAGGTGCCATGTGGGTATGGCATAATAATGCCATGAATATGCTAGTATGAGTGACAAGTCCTTATGTGAGGGTCAGACCTAAACAAGATCAGCAGAATGTGTTTCCCATTGTATAACATCAATGCAAGACTGATGCCCTTGTCTCATAAGGGAACTTAGTGCAATCAGAGAAAAAACCCATCCCTGCAGACTTACCAGTTCACCTCAAAACACTCACTGCTTCACACAGGGTTTATGCATGGGGGAGCTTAGATTCCAGGTTATTTTTGCCATCATTATTTACAAGCAAGGTAATTGCTCTGCTCTGTTCCAGTCCCTGTCTTTCTAATTGACAGCAGAGCCCTATCTTTTGCAGAAACATTATACATCACATAATCAAATTATTACCTCTATCTTCTACCTTTTCCTTCGGTGTCAGTACTCATTTATCATATTGGCAGTAACCATACACCTTTTCTGTTTTCCTGTAATCTGTATGTCAGGAAAGCATGAAGTTTTTGGAAGGGAAGGCAGAGGAAGGACATTTTTCTAACTTGTTTTGCTTTCTGTTGATCTGAGAGTAGTTGTTGCCTTTGCCCCATATGGCTGGGCTGCTGTCCCCCAGTGCGTCAGGAGCAGTTTTCTGCCAGGAACTATAGCAAAGCAAAAAAAGATCTCTGAAGCAACAAGGTCAGTGCCCCTGATGCTTCCCTTCACACCCCAGAGTCCAAACCTAAACAGTCACATCTCCATCTCCCTTGTATAACCTTAACTTCACAACCTGCCCCTGCCCCAATAGATCTGATATCAGCTGTAAGGCAGCAGAGTTGAGCCATAAAACTTCTCCAGGGGTGAGTGAAGAGTACAGTGATTTCGCTACGTGCCATTTGAGAGACAGTGGCTTGTTTCTTTTTCGGATATCCCCAGCTGAAGAATCATTTCCTGTTTGGAATACAGGATTTATTACCAAGTTGTTCATTTCTTAAGGGCTGTGGCAGTAGTGGGGTTGTGTAGCAGATGACAACTGATAAATGAATCATCTATTTCTCTGGAAACTATTGGCTAACAATTCCAGAAGGGTTTGATGGTTGGAATGTCCCCATTTTCCCCAGTTCCTGGTTTTCTGACACTTCAGAGAAGCTGAGTTCCTAGAAATTGTTAACTTCTGGAAATCAATCTGCTTGACAACATTTGTTTTTGGGGATGTGTGTGTACAATTTTACAGTTCCTACTTCACTTGTAATTAACGTCTCCATTTTCTGTGCTTTAGCTGCCAAGTGGTGTTGCACAGAGACCCTTCACATGTCACACTCCACTCACATCCAAATTTCACCATATCAGTTACTGAGCTGATCACATAGTAGCAGAGCTAGGTCAGGATGGCAAGTGCTTTATTCACCTGAACTGCATGTACCCACAGGTAAGTCTAGACTCATTCAAGTGAAGAACTACAAGTGGTGTCTATATCATCAGGCTGCTAAATGGAGGGAAGCAGCTGGAGTAATTTGTGGGAACTATGTACTTAAATACGTTGTACATCAAAGTGCTTATATGAGCAAAACTGTGTATATCAGGCAGAGCAGAAGAAACATAGGAAGAGTCTTCATATTTAACTGTATAAATAAGTACTGAAAAGGAATATTTAGGAATAAGGAGATGTGAGATTTAGATGAGCTTTTTAAAGTCAAAGTCATCCCCTTTCATCTCAAAGGCCACTGAGAACTGAGGAACTTACTGCGACTTTTTTTCTTTGAAAAATCAGGTATCCCGTATATCAACAAGTCCACCTTCAGCCCTCTGCGCTCTGCCCATTTTTAGCATGACTGAGAGGTTTCTGTCAAAGGCAAAAGGCATTTCAGCATCTCAATAATTCTTCTATGTCTAGGGTGATCAATGATATAATTGATATAATTGAGCTTTCCTTAGGCTCCAGTGCATGGCTCATCCTGGCCCTCCTGTAGCGATGAGTTTGCTTCTGCAAAGTGCTGAGTATTCCTGGAGTTTATGGTAAGAGCTGATTGCAATCAATACCTTGACAGGCTGTGCCTCTGCTCAGCACTGAAATGAATGGTATTATTGAGTTCCATAGCTTTAATATAAATACATTACATAGAGGTATCCCTTTCCAGAACACAATCTGGAAAAAAAAAAAATTCTAAACGAAAGGGAAGCACATTAAGCTGTAATGTTCTCATCTTTTCAAGACTGCTCATCAGATCCATACGTACAGGTTCTTTCAAAAAGATGGAAGAAGACACTCTGAGAGGCATTCAGGACAAGTTCCACTATTGTCTTGATGTTGTCCATGCAGCAGATGAATGGAACATAAAGCATTTATAAAAAGGTTACTAAAACTTGGTAACTCATTAAACCACTTGTAAATTTTGTGTAATTGTAACATGTTGTCATCATGAAATATACTGCTTTGAAATTGGGTCCATCTTTTTGAAACAACCCATGTTGCATCACTGCTCTGAGATGTGAAATAGACGAGGTCAACAGCCAAACCAACATGAGACAAAGAATGGACAAAGTCCTTGGGGTTGATGTGGCTGCTGTGAGGAACATGCTGGTCTCTTTTGCTTCATCTCTTCCAGACTTCATTGGTGCAACTTCATTCCAATCGCAGCATGACCCTGAGTCTGCAGAGAGAGAAGGTTTTTATCAGGGCTGAAGTTTTTGTGGTGATTTGGTATCCAGAAGGCAGCTAAACCACCAGGGACTGCTGCAGGAGCAAACCTCCAGTCTCGAGTCAGCTCCCACCCGTTTCTGTACAGAATTGCAAGTGCACTGAGAAAATGCTTATTCTGTAGGAAACGACCCCAGGGAGAGATGTTCTGCAGCAGAATTCATTCTCTACAGACTAGAGAGAGCCTGACTTTTTAAAAAATTTTGAGTCTGCTGTTCTTGTGAATATGAGGGAGGGAGGCAATGATGAGGAGAGTGACCTGAGGATTGCACAAGTGATTTTTTGGGTAACCAGGATTTTGTGAAAGTTTTAAATATGGCTGAAAACTAAACTGTTAGACTTTAAGAGAGATTAGTAACCTTTTTCATCCATGTCTTCTGAAACGACATTTTCAGGAGACACACACTGTATATATGGCCAGAACGGCTGATGTTCCTAAAAAAAAAAAAATAGTAATAATTTAAAAAATCCAACCTCTGAGCCCTTATGAGCTACAAACACACTTAAAATAGAGCTTTGGCATTTCTATTAACTTCTAAGAAATTCTAAGTCATTTAGACACTAGGGAACCTGCAAATAGAAGAAAAATGCTAATAATGAGGTCCACTCCCTCTTTCTGTCCTTCCTGTTTGACTTAAATCTTGAATTACTGTTTTTCTGTTTGCATTTACCAAGAGAAAGTGAAACATTTGTCTTCAAACCCTGAAAACACTTTAACTACTATATAATTTTCAAGCTTAAATAAAGTCAATATGACAAAAGAGAACATTCAGAGCTATCAAATACACTGTAGTAAGCAGAATTGGGTAAATGTGAACAATGTTGTTTTCCTCCATTGTTATATTTAGGTAAGATGACTCCTGAAACATATTTTGTAGGAGACAGTAGGCAATCTGAAGTCTTCAGACGAAAGTGTTTGAGCAAATTAAAGCATGTTATTTTAGCAAAGTGTGCTTTTGTCTGAAATGTTCTCTCTGCTATTGTCATGAATAATACCTCTCATTTTCAGCACTGTAAGACATGAAAAGAAAAAGCAAAACCTTTCTCTTTTTACAGTGTCTCTATCTCACTGTTTAGAATGAACTTTAAATCCATCTTTTTCTGTAATACACATCAGTCAACATTTGTATATCAAAAGAACCAAAACAAGACAATGGATTTTAGAAGTCTGGAAAGCAGAAACAGAGCTATTTAATACTACTAGGTTAAAAGAAGTGAATGATGTTTTTAGTTAGGAAAGTATCACTTCGCTATACAAACTGCAATAACAGCTTGTGTCAATCAGTCAATTTATTGCTTTTTTTCAGTCTTTTTTTTTTCCTCTCATGTTTTATCCTGTCTTTTTTTCATCCTTAAATGAAAGTATCTTTTTTTATTTCATTAATTTCATTACAAAATTATTTTCATCTTAAACTGAAACTTCAGGCAATTTTTTGGTCAACTTCATGACCTATGGTAAATAAACAGGGCTACATGCTATGTTTAAACATGGTAATAGGCACTTCATTTAATGTAGTTGTTACCATAATTGCAAACATTCTGGGAATGTAGAATTTTAATTTCTCAGCAACATACTGCAACACAGAAATAAACCTATGCTCATCAGGGAAATTTTAGTGGGCGTTTGGCTTGCAGACTGTTAGTCTGTAAAATAAGCAAACCATTAATCAGCCTTTCTGTGGCTCTAGTGCTGAATCAGCTGAATAGTTCAAACAACGCGACAGCCCTCCATGGGAATATTTTAAAATTATTTAGCAGGCTTGGGGCCTTTGGTGGTTGCTGCTGCAAAGTGCCAGCTGTTGGGTAGGGGTCTGGACAACTTTCCAAAGACAAATGTCTTTAAGAAGAAGTGTGTATGTAAAAAGTCAAAGGTGAGAGATCCAGTCAGGCTAGACAATAATCTTAAACAATATGGCTTGACGTCTCCCGGCTGTAGTGAGAACATATGCAGAGATGCTTTCTCATATTTCTTCTTTTAGAGCAAGGCCAGCCCATGTAAGAGCCAAGCTGCCATTTATAGACATTTACTCAACACTCAGAGGGCAAAGGGCTTGGAAGATTGCAGGGAAATGCCCTGTCAAAGCAGGACCCAGGAGATAGGGAGAAGCAAAACAAAAAGGAAAACCGAATCGAAGGGGCACCTCAATGGATAGAGAAGGCAGCTGATTGTTGTACAGAGGGCAAGCAGAGTATGCACAGCCCCAGTCATGGGGTAAGAGGGGACCCAGCAGCTGCTCCAGAGGCTGCTCCTGGCCCAGAAACTCCAGCCTGATGCTCATTAAGACCCGTGTTCCTGTACCAAAACCTGAAGCAAGTGCAAGGGGCTTGTATCACCATGTGGTAGCTGGCCTTTTCCACATAAAAAAAGAATGATTAGGGTTTAACTGAAAGTTATGAACTTAGAGACATCAGGTTTTTGTGATTTAATTTGTGACAGAGCGTTAATCCTCAATAAAGAATAGGCTTTACAAATTCATCTGGGAAAACAAAATTCTTCTCATTTCTAGTAGGTCTTGAGGAACTCCTCCAGAATTTTGGGGGACTTCACAAATCAGAGTGTAAGGCAAATGGGTAAGTACATGTCCTTTGTTTTGCTTGCTGAATGTCACTACAACCTCCAAGACAAAAATCAGAACCAGCATGTGCATGAGTAGCAGTAGCACACAGAGAAATAAATAAGAGTTCTGGTGTCAGAATTTCCTGCCTGGAGAATAGATTGTCATATGAATAACAATAACATGGTGTTATTATAGTATAGTTGTGCTTTTGAATGGACTGCTATAAAATTCTAAAATCAATCTTTCTTCATTCTGTGTGTGTACATACAGAAATGAATAAAGTAACAGGAAATTGTTCCCATCATAAAATTTTGTTGTGTATTCAGATTTTGGACATAAGGATTGAGTAATGTATTTCTTGGGGCTTTTCCAAGTCTGCACATAAGCTGAGATTTTGCTCTTTGGTTTTTTTTTGTTTTGTTTTGTTCTGGTTTTAAGTTGCATTGTTCTCATTGCTTTTTACAGTGGAAGTCCTACTTTATGGTATCTGTAATTGTTCCAAAATTAAGCTTCATAGATTGGCGTGCAAAATTATCATCTTCACTGACACTTCTCAGTGAGACTTTTGCTTGATCAGCTAATGCATTTGGAACAGAGAGGTTCTATCCAGTCAGCTCTGAGGTATCAGATATTTTATTTCATATAGTTGGTGATAGAATTGTCATGAAGTTTTAAGCCATAAAGTCTGGTGTCAAAAGTCAGTGATGTATGTTACGGGCTTGAGTCCTAGCAAGATGTCAAGGGTCACATTTGCTGCTTACCAGGGGTAATTATTCTCTATGGAAACTGGCAGTCTGACAAAAGTGGTGAAACAAATTCTTGGTGCTTTATTGGGGAGGGAGGGGCTAACAAGGAGTCTTGGCAATGAGTGGAAAATAAGTTAAATCACTGACTGTTTGAAAGGTGTGTGCATTTTATTGCACTGTGAGCTATTTCCTCTACATTCCACACAAATTTTCCATTAGTGTATATTGTCATGGAAGCTTCACAGTATAAGTGAAGGCACCTTGGTAGAGTCTGAAGTCTGATATGCTCACCAACAACCTCTGCTAATGCAGAAGTACCTGAGAAACCCACATGGAAGAGATATTACTGATGCATTAAAAAGTAAACCAATCCCCCGGTTTAAGAACATGTCATTTATTAGGCTGTTTAATGCCCATGCGTTTGACTAAAAGTCACTAGTACATAACAGACGCCTGCCGGGGAGGCCACACGCAGCTGTGCATTTCCCAGCCCCAGGTGCTGCAGGCAAGGAGTGGTTGTAGTATGCTGTGCCCTCTCTGTGGGATGTGAGCCTGGTGCTGGGTGACTCTCATTCCCATGGAGGGTCAGGGGCCATCCACAACAGCACCTGGATGCACAGCCAAGAGCATACTCGGGTTTGCACGGCTGCAGTCTGGACACATAAGCGTCGTTTTCCAAAGTGCAGTAAAAGCATTAGTGCCATCTGAAAATTCATGCCTGGAGTTTGTGTAGTTGCATCACCAGTGTATGTGTGTCCCAGGAAATCAATACTTGCATCTTTTCTTGCAGTCATTCCTGCTTGCTGATCATTTCTATTCCCTTCAGCTGGTGAAGATGTCTCTGTAAAATTAACAGTTGTACTGTACAGTTGACAAACATGTATAAAGACGCAGCTCATCCTAATCTTCAGTGCTGCATTCCTGTGTTTTCAGATTGTGTATAAAGAGCTGTATGGAAATAGTCATTGTTGTAACCCAGAACAGATGAAACAATTCAAAATTCAAGCCTTAAGGACCCACATATTTATGGTCTCACATGGGCTAACCCTGTGCTTTATTTAATTCCAAGCTATTTAGAAATTCAGATGCTAAGCAGACATGTTCATTAAAAAACAAACAAACAAACAAACAAGCAAACAAACAAACAAAAACTCAGTAATTTCCTATGAGAGCCGAGAAACTCAAACAACAACCATAATCTTCCTGAAGAGTAACTGAAAGACCATTTTTATACTATGTCCTGTACTTGTTTCACTATGACATGTACTGTGACCTATGTCATGAAAACAGCGGCAGACTGCTGTCAGATGTCCATGAGAACAATGAGAAAAAGATGAATAAGCTAAGACAAACCCAACCTCAATGAGAATTTTTGAGGTGAAGCTTGCATTGATCTTCAGCTTAGTATGTGTAGTCTCTCTGTGGGAGCAAACTGGCTGTCCCCAGCCGCCTTCTTGCATTGTAAGTCTGTGAGATAGATCATCTGAACAACCACCCCTCAGCTCCATGCACTAATCTGCCTCTGCAGTTCCCACCAGCCGCTGTGGGGAGAGCACAGGGAAAGGAACACCAACACCAGGTCTTCCTGCGCCTCCACCCACGATGCCCTTAGGGAGAGATGAGAAAATAGCCACATGTTTTTGTAGGGAGGCTCTTCCTCACAAATGCTTGCCCACAGCCACCTCTGAGGGCATATTTGATCACCTAGTGGCAATCTGGGTCTGCCCACCATGTCAAGTTCCTGCTCAAGAACATATCCCAAGCAAGCAGTGCTAGATACATGCCGTGCCCTTTGAGATTTCAGTAGCTTGGTCTCCAGTTCTTCAACAAAGATGTTGATCTCCTGCCTCCCCACTGGGTAATTCATTCTGCAAGTACTTAATTTTATGCTCATGGAAAGTGGGAATGTGAACACCAGAACCATGCAGTGGAAAGCACTATAACTACTGCATATTGTAGAAAAAAAAAATATTTTTATGCCATGTAGAAATCCAGTCCTTGTCACTTAATCAGACTCCATAGTTATCATTGTAAGCATTCCCAAGAGCATGAGATTGCAAGATTAAACTATTACGTTTGAAATATAATAGCCCTAAGCACTACAAGGTCAAAATGCTGAAAAAACTGCTGGCATCAGTTTACCTTAATCATAATTTCACATTGTAACATTCATATCATATGATTGGACTAAAAGTCAAAATCAGTTCTCAGAAGTGCAAATGAAGAGATTTGTAGCTAGACAAGCATTTTCTTATCTTAATTTTTAAATCAAATATCCTGGTTTATTAGTTGGAAAACTACAGTATTACCAAATTATTTTTTGTGTCATTATGAACAACAAGCCTATGGAATCACGTCAATCAGATACGTGATTGATCACATTCAGATATGTGATACACTGGGAGGTGACGTTCTGGTTCATCCATTCCATCATCCCAAAACTGTTTTTTTATTCAAGACTTATTTTTGATGGCACTTCTTGGACCAGAGGAGCTGAAATTGCACGTGATTTGTCTTGAATAACAGAATTCTTAGTAAATAAAGTGTCATGGATTTTTCTGATTTGCATGATCATAGATGCGTTATGTGAATAAGCTGACATCTGTCTACAACAGTACGTGCCAGAGCAGAGTGCGATGCTGGCCGAAGAAGAGAGCGACATGCTTCCCTCTAAACCCAGTGACCTTCAGATAACCTTTCTTTGACGAAAGAGGTTTTGCAGTTTCTGTTGCTGCTGCTGCTGACAATCAGTTAAGCCCCCAAATAGATCTTGTCTAAACCTGTACATCCTTTGTCTGGTAAGGTTATTTTCTGTTGCCACTTTACACATGAAAAGACTCTCTGAAGAGGTGCAGAATCAGTATTTTCGAGAAAGAGTAAGAGAGAACCTGAGACATGCTCAGAGTTTTAAAAATGGCTCTCCTTAATGGAACAGAAAACAAGTTTCCAAAGATGGAAAAACCATTGCATTTCCTTGGAAAACTACTCAGTATAGTTACATTTCCAAACTAGACAGATTACATTTGCAGCATAATTAAATACATGTAGAAAAAAACTGTGTCAAGTACTACATTGCTCAGAACTCAGAGGGTTTCCCAGCAGGGGCTCTGAGCCATGCTGAATCAATGCTAAATTGTTGCGTTACTCCTCTGGCTCCATCTGACAGAAAGAGCTCAGGCTTTCTGACCTAACCCTCAAATACCCACAGCCACCATCCACCTCGCCAGTCCCTGTCTTCTGTCAGCACATTCAAAGATAGCCAAACAAATTCCTGTGATATTTTGGACAAGCATCCAAAAAGCACAGGTTACAGCAGGCTATTGATGGCTTTTGAGAGAAAAGTCTTCAGAAATACAGGCCAAAAAACCTGAAGGAGCAGCAAATTGCCTTTTTTGTTTTCCCCAGTAAGTGTGTAAACACTTTTTTTTGTTTGGAAAATCTTGGAGACTGATTGGTTTGACACACTTCTAAAGCAAGTTCGTTTCATCGTGTTCTCCAAATCTGCTTCTAAGGGATAAATCTGCAGAAGCCAATGATAAAACCCTCACTTTTTTCAACAGCAGCCAATGGTTTCACATAAGCAAATAGAAATTGTTTTTGAGAACAGCTTTAAATGTAAAACAGAGCAGTTACTGTCCCATAGAGTATGCACAGAGCTGCTCTTCAGGACAGGGAGACAGGCCAGGAACTTTCATCCCTTAAAAACTGTTGGAAAAGAATCTGTCCATTGCTTGACTTTTGCTCCAGACTTGAACAGTAACTACTCATCATGGATTTTATGGTAAATGTTTCAGAGATCTATCGGAAAGGTCACACTATGATACCACACAATGAAAACCACAGTAATTTACAAACCAGCACCAACTTCAAGAAGGACCAAGAACAAAGGTGTTGTTTTGCTTCAGTTTGTTTTTTTAATTGAAGGTAGCTAAAGTGGACAGTGAAGTGTATGATTGAGACAGTAAACCTTTTATTTGTGGTCCTAGCTGAATTTTCACATTTATACATACATTTCTGACCTAATGGAAGAGCAGAATGTTTTGTTGTTAAATACTTGCTATTCATTTGCTACATTATACAAGTGAAGTTCTTTTTGCATTTAATCTTCTAATCCGTTTTCTATATTCGTTGTTTATTATTTCTCCTTCCTGTCTTCTCATTTAATTTTTTTTTTCCTCTCTAATCAGCCTTCCACCTCTCTTGTGCAGTTGTAAATTCCTTTCAACACTTTTCTCTTGATTGTGTAGTAATTGTTTCATTCATTTATTTTCTTCTCTTTTTAGTCCTTTTATTCTGGTTTTAACTGTTGTTTTCCATTAGCCACCATCTCCTTTGTTCTTCTTTTTCTTCTCCTACTGTACCATCGTTTTATCCCCTCCCAACTTTCCAGTAGTCAGGCAGTGAAAGATAAGCATCACAGGTCCACATTTAGGACCAGGGATCATTGGACTTTTGCCTCACATTCTTAAAATCCACCATTGTCATTGCCAAAAGTCTTGAAAGTACTGCTGTAATTAGTGCAACAATCTTAATGGATGCAACTAGTCTAACTGAGGTAACAAAGTTTGCCTGAACTTGTAGAAAGTCTGAAATACTAATCCAGAAGATTTTATTATGCTCCATGTCTTGCACCTTTGTTGCCCTGCAGGAAAGGAATGATAAATAATGTTGATTTTTCTCATAGGTGCATGGAAAACTTTTTCTTTTACATTAGTCTGGCTGGGTGAGAGGTGGGTGCCACCATCTTTTTGTATGTGGGGCCTTACCTCATGTGTCTGATGCCAGGGTTCCTTTACTTCAGTCCTGTCCATCTTTGTACCCTGCAGATTATGCAGACACAGGGTCTTTTCTACCTTGCTTTCTCCAAGTCCTCTGTCAGAGAGACACACACGTGCTTGCTCTTGGAAGATGACTGTGCTTTATACCAGAGACAAGATCCAGGAAACAGGCAGAAAATTCAGATCAGACGAAGGTGATCAGAGGTAGTTTTTGGTGTGAGTGCAAGAGAGGTGCTTGAACACACATCTGCTAATAGATGTTTAGTAGACAGTAGATGGTGCTCCAGTATAACTGGCGCTAAGTTTTGTAGGGGTAGCTTTTCTGGACCACTACCTTTTCTTAGCTCTCACCAGATGTAGCAGTTCAGGCCCTGCATGAGTTTGTGAAAAAAAAAATAAAAGGAGCAGTGAGACCATCACTCTTGAGGCCACAAATTGTGATAGGATGGAAGATGAGGTTTGGCTAGGGGACTGGCCACAGCTGCCAGAGTCAGGATCTCTGGGAATTCTCTCTGAGGGTCACTGCCTTAGTACTTAGGAGAGACAACTGCTGCCCTAGCAATGGGTTCTTGGGTATACTTAGTTCTCGATGGCCCAGTTCGTCACCAGATAAATGAGGCTGGAGCTCAGGCACATCTCTGTGTATTGTGACAGTGAATTGTGCTTCTGCAATTTACTTTATTCTGATGAACTAGGGAGTTAGTAGACTCATTTTTTCCTATATATAGATTTGGCTAGTTGTGCTCTGTGTACTGATAGCAGTGTAGTGACATGTCAGCAAGGATGCTTCATCATGATGTAATTAGCACACATACCAGCCCTTCAGACCAGCAGCCAGCTGTGGCTCATTAGGATCTTGGCTGCAGGCTGCATTTCATTTATGAGCTATATTCTCCCCTTCATATCTGATCAGCACATCCTCATGAAAATAAACCTCAGCAACATGTCCAGGCAGCACATGTGTGGTTCTTGGACCAGCTGGCAACACCAGTCAAATGTCCTAGCATGGATGAGCAGACCCTGTCTTCTCAGTGGTGAGACACCCCCCAGAAAAATAAGCTTTCCACTGATGTTTCTGTCACAGTCACTGGGCTGTGTCTCCCACAGCTATTTTCTTACGAGGGAATAGAGTGTTGATCCTTCTGTCCTAACACCTCTTCTATGCCAGTGCCCGCCCAGGTGGTGCTAGAAAAGCCTGTCTCCTGCTCCTTGCCCACACCTGTGGAGTGCAACCTCAGTGTAGGCAGCCACGGAGAGACAAAGTGCAGTGTGCCATGATGGCTTGCAGCCACCACCTTACAGAAAACCCCAGGAAAGGAAAAGGCAATGGAAAGCCCCTTGGTTTCTGTCTTTCTAACCTGCCTACTTGCTCTGTGAGTCACTGTACAGGAACTGGGGGCAACACTGTCTTAAACTCTGCACTGAACTATCTGACAATCACTCAGCCACAGGCAGAACTGCCATCGATCCCAAGCCAGAACAATTACTTCTGTACACAAAACAGCACATCTTTCCCAAACTGCTCCAGCTGCAGGACTGCCAAGTGCTTTCTGTGGGATCTGCATGCAAGGGTGTTTCCTGCGTGACTGTGTCTCTGTAACTGCACTCTGAAGGTTCAAAGAGAATTTGATTTTTTTCTGGAGTTTCTCCATCTGAACTCAGTAATTGAGATGTTCCTTTGGCTGTAGTGGGACACACTACAGAGTATCATTAGGTTTATTCTTGTGTCGGAAATATAGGAAATTGAGCTGTTCAGGCCAACAGCCAGTGTAAACAAATATCGACATATGCTGTAGAAAGAGCCAAGCAATCAAGTTGCTTTCCTTCTAGGGAAATAACAGAAATATGTAAGAAACTACCCCAATCCCTTTAATGGACTTTTAAAAATTATTCCCTCAAGCTACATATGGGTGACTTTGAATCCATTGTTAACATCTTTAGAATGTGTTTGGTTTCCTGGTACAGGAAGTAATAACAGTAAAGCAAACAAATGCCTTAATTAAATCAGCACATGAGAAGAGGCAAGGGTGACGTCATAGCATTACATTCGATGGCACTAGTAATAGTAATGGAGCAATAGTCAGTAATAAGTAGTTTTAAGATGTGGCAACAACTCACATGTAATCAGCCAGGTTTTCTACTAGAAAAAGCACATTAAAAGGTAACACTGTAAAGTTCCCCAGGGTGTACAGGGCTCAGAGTGCCAGATGTCTTAGTTGAATAGCATGTTGTTAGAGGGACAGGGACATAAAAGAAATTCCTGCTCTGTGTGAAAAGTATAAAAGAAAAGGCATGAGGGGTTTCCTGAGAAGTGAACTACTGACTGCTATGTATAGCTCTGCTGTGCTACTCCCTGTCATAGGAGCATGAACAAGGGATCAGGGGATAACATGTTAATGTTGGTATGTTATACAATCTATTATGCCTTAATATACACTGTATATATGCTATGCTGTCATACACAGAGTCTCTGACCTTGGCCCAAGGTGAGAAGTACTTCTTTTAGACTTACTTTCTCAGTCATAAGCCATCCATCAGTTTATGACCACAGCTAAGAAACTGCAAAAACCAAACAACCAACCAAAACAAAAACATGCAAACAAACAAACGGGGGGAGGGAAGAGGGGAAGGCAAAATAAGATCAAATTCAGATTTCTGAAAGGAAGAGACAGCCGTGTCCTAATGTCCTACTTGATATTTGTTTGGGCTATGACCTTCAGCACAGCTCCATGGGTCCTGTGCCAGGCTTGTTTCACAGGCTGGATCTGCTGTTGCCGTGCTTGTTCCTACACAAACAACTGCAACAACATAAAAACACGTTTCTTTTCATTACACTGTGTAGAGATATACCACTTACTGTGTTTTTTTTTCATAGCTGGTTGTCAGGACCTTAGGAAAATAGTCATTTGTGGGAAAGTAACCTAAAAATGTAGCAGCAACACTGAGAATGAGACAGGAGGCTGGCAGTTCCTCTCTCTCCCCACACTGTGGGAGGACGTGGATCGTGGAGCACCACCTCGGGCAGCCATAGCCGCGTCCCCTTGCTGCTGCCCTCCGCCCGCCCCTGCTGGGTTACTGGGGTGCAAGCCTGCTTTAGGCTGAAAGCATCACAGACAAAACCTGGAGTTTTAACTGGCCGTAGTGCTTGTTTCATGATGCGAGGGCAGCAGAAGTGTTTCCGTGTATTGAAACTCATCCTCTGCTATGAAAGAAAGTAGGAAGTAATGTAAAAAAAGTGAATCTATTTAACGATATGGTGAATCTCTGTATGTTTCTTTGAATCAATGAGAAGTATAACAGATATGTTGGAGGAAATGCTAGAGCTTGATCTATTTCCACATTTTTTGGATACTGTTCTCTATTTCAATTAAACTTTATGTGTTAAGTTGAAAGAATATTTATTGTTTTTATCTCTAATGGAAACTGGAACTTAATCAAAACTACATCACATTATATCTACACACACAGTCGATATTTCTCCCATAGCAGTCTGAAAAGTTCAGCAAAATATTTATTTATTTATTTATTTATTTTTGTTGGCCCTGGCCGTTAGAAGATCAGAAAGATGTGATAAAATGCAGATGCAGGCAACTTTGTTTTAATCCAGACCACATGAGCCACTAGCAGACAGCACCACATAGCTATTTCGAAATGTATGATTTGTAAGCAGCTTTAGAGACAATGTATATGAGATTGCACTATATGGCTGGCCATTTTTCTCTTGCTAAATGATACAGTTCTGAACTTGTCCTCTCTACTTAAACTAGGAATTATAGTGTGTACTTGTACTGTCTCAGTGGCTGGTGCATCATTGGAGAAAAAAGGCCGGATCACTTGAGTTGCTCATTTTATTTTCTTTCTTCAATAGAAATTTTCTCTGACAGTTTGTCTTGTGAAATAGTTCTTCAAAATATGAAACAAAATCCTCAGGTTTATTTTATACACTCAGGTGGAGAACTTGCCATTGCAGAAATACTGTCAGCAAGAATATCACAAATCTTGGAAATGCCATGGCTGTTGCCACTCTGATTTTTTTTTTCCCATAATACAAGATCAGTTAGTGTTTTGCTACTGTTTTTTTGCCTTAAAAGAAAGTTTAGGTCCAATTTTCAGAAGCAGACTTTGCAGTTTTTCAAGCTCAGATACAGATCAGAAATAACATCACAGGAATTTACTCCCTATGTTTGTGTGTCTTTGTGCATACATGAGATGGCAAGAGTTGCATTGTATGTCTAACCACTGATTTCAAGGTTGTAATGCAAGGCTTTCATTTCTTCTGTGCTGAATAAATTGACTAGTAGCAGCACTCGCAGATTCCATAAGTGGGAGCAAGACAGTCCTCCAAAGCAGTGCTGATTCATTTCAAGCAGAGCAAACACTACAATGTAGCTTTTCTGTTCCTTCACACTGATGATATAAAAACGCAAGAAGAATAATCATTGTTAGAATACAATTTTGAAAAGAAAAAAAAGGAAAAAAGGCTGAAAAAATAGATGTTGTGTCCATACAAGGAAGTGCTAAGAGCTTTATTCTGGCAAAGAGCTTCCCAGAGCTGATGTATAGATATGAAAGAAAAGGAAATGGAAATGGGAAAGTCCTGATGATGTTTACACCACTCAGCTTCACTGGACTTGTTTTGAGTACATTGATAGAAACAAGAACTATGTGTCTCTCTGTGTAGATATGTCATATGCAAGAAAAAATATGCCAGTTAGAGTCTTTGGTAGACTGTAAGGTTTTTTGATCAAAGCAGGGGAAGAAATTCATGCCCTTAGATTTGAAGGTCTTTCAGCAGTGGATAACAAGGCACTCATCACTGCAGAATGCAGAACACTTTTTCGGTGGTTCAACACTCCCACCTCAAAATACATTTAAAGACAGTTTAAAGTAATCATCAGAATAGACAGAGCTGCCAAAATGGCCAAAGGTGTCCATGCTGTGACGTGACAAACTGGTACTTATTTAGGCCACAGAAGACTGGGGTTGTCCACCAATCTATTGCTGTGTGTGTCTATACCATGTGATGCAGAAACTTTGATCTCCTGCAGTATGCTCGTATGACAGCAAACAAGGTTTTGTAGAAATGCTCTTTCATGATCACAGGAAATACAGAGGATGTTGGTGGTATACTGTAATAATTTGGATTGATGTCACCACTGTGAGGACTCACCCAAAGCGCTCTTGAGGAGAGTGCAGCAAAACCGAGCTGGCTGGACTGAGTGGTACATAGGGGATGGGGACTCCCTCTGCACTGCTTCTGGCTTCACACCAAGACTGCGCATCTTCTTCCCATGAATACCTCCATTAATAATCATCCCTTATCTATGCAACCAATACCCGCCAAAAGCTTTTCACTCCAGTCACTGTACTGCTGAGGTCTGGCAGAGCCTTCTGTGTGGAGGGGAGGCATGAAATGGGTGCTCGGGGTGCACCATCAGGCTGGTGCATTTTCATTCTTTCACCAGAAGCTCTGCTTTTACTTTGACTGACAATGAGAGTACTTCATTTATTCCTGCAGAACAAACGAGCATTTCTTCAGAGAGCCAGCGCAGCAGTGCTGCTGGTGCTGACCGAAGGGAAGTGCCGAGCACCAGGGCAAGTTCAGCTGCCTCGCAGGGCTGGAGTGCGTCATCCCCCATGACGCACACTTCCTCTAGAGCCCACTCCACCTCGGAGCATCCTTTCAGAAAGGCTGTGTGAACTCCACCAACACAGGCAGTGGGCTGCCAAAAAAAAAGCCACGAACTTCTCACTTAGGGACAGAAACAGCATCTGCTGAGTATATTCTTGATTCTGAACACCACAAGGTCTGCAGTTTTTCAACAACTGCGTTATTAGAGGAAAGGAAAAGTCTTCAAATCTTTTGGGAAATCTCTGGACAACTATTTCCATTAATATTCTTTTAGGAAGGCTTGAATCCCTCATTGACTGGGATAACATTCCCATAGTGTGTTCCAACTTCTGCATAAGCCATTAACACAGACTTCTTTGAGCAACACAGCTCTATTGGCTAGAATACAACATCTACCATGCAGAGCTTTTAATTGACTCCATGTAACTTGAAAGTGTCTCAGAAGAGCTGGAAAGGGATGGAAATATTTTACCATGCTCCACTTTATGTTTAGATATGAAATCAATGTGGGATTTGTTTTAATACAAAAGGCTACTTTCTTATCTCATATATCTGCAAGTGTCTCAAATGCTATAGACAAAGCAAAATTAAAACCAAAAAGAATGTGTTGCATGTCCTGTATTCCCCACAGTGAAACAGCATATAGACAATATGCAATTGGAGCTGAGTCACAGTCTTTGAAGTACACAGGGTGTTATACAGGCAGTAGGTGGGCTTTCAAGTACTGCAGCCAGGTTTTCCTGAATGAGTTGTAGTTTGGTGGCAAAAATTCTTAGACTGTCACAGATACCTGAGAAAAATCAACCAGACACTGTAGTATCTAAAAGAAGGGCCTACTTTTAAAAAAATCTGAGCGTGCTTGGTTGATTTTTCAAGCTATGATGGTATCAGAGTTGAAAAGGGAAAGGGATGATGTGGTCTCTCTGATCACCTCCACACCTTCACATCTTAGCAAGACAGGAAAGGCAGTAGAATAACACACAAGGGAGCTCTGGGACCATGTGAGCAACTGTTATTCTCGAAGGGCCCTGTCAGAGGGAAGGGAACAAAAATATACATGTTTCTATTTATAAACACACTATGAATGCTGCAATTGTTAAGAATTTTCCCTTACAACAACAAATCATTGCCTTTGAAAATATTTTGTGTTACCTTAGATACATCAGTTGTTTCTGAAATTCAGTACAGATTTATTGGATTCCCAGGAGCCTCTACAAGAAGTAAGCCTGATGTAAATGTACTAAGGGGTATTACAAAGGCCTTTGATCTGGAGCTCCTCCGCAGCAATGCCGCTCATCTGTGATTACCATCACTGCAGTGAACCTAACACTGCAACACACCATTTAACAGTGGCTTTTGACAAAGGCATGACTTAATTGACCCCTCTAGAATCTACTAATTCTATCTTTTGTAATACCTTGGCTATTAAATGTATTACAGAGAGACAGCAAACCCTTCAGTTTCCAGAGGGTGGAATTTGCCTGCTATCTACAATATGGAGGTATAGTATCTCAAAAGAATTTTTGGTGCTCTAAACACTGTTCTCATATTTGTTCTAAACTCTGCACACTGATGCTGAATGTGCTGTGGAATACACGCAGTCTCCCTATGTAACTTCATTCATTCCACCTGTATATATCTATAAACATGTAGGCTTTACTTAAACCAATTAGTCTGATGAAACTCATTAAAAAGAAATTAAACTGTTGTCAACTAGCTTGCTTGCTTTTCCATTCCAAACATGCTAGTAAGAAAGAGACAAACTCAGATCAGATACAGTTTCCAGAGGGGTTTTCAAACAAGTTTTAAGAGCAACAGAAAATAAAAATATAAACAAGAATGGCATAAATAGTATTCATTTTGCTTGCTTCTTAATTATAAGATCTGATTCAGTCTGGGTCTCACATGCCTAAATCCAGAGAAGTTTTATGAAGTCAAAAAACTAGCAGAATTTTATTGTTCTTTCATCAGTTGTGCTTTAGAGTTGAACTGTTTCCTTTAAGTACAAAGCAGCATACATGTTATCAGTAAGTGCTTGCTTTGCACAAGCAGTGAGGATAATGTCTGGAGGTGCTCTTAAAGGCCACATTCGTCTCTTGGAGAAATTCATTTAGGTCATTAACATCAGTGTGTTGAAATCTATGAAACAATGAACTGGATATTCCGTATTCTCCAGCAGTCTGCAAAAGATTGCATTTCCATGAAGGAATTATGTGTGGTGATTAAGCTTTCCACAAGTTATACTTTCAGGAGCAGTAATTTCTCAATTACAGAGTAATGTAATATGTGATTGGCACTGTACTTGCTTTGCACAGCCCTGCTTCCTTCTGTCTCCCATCTCTGGTTAGTTTCTGGACAGGGCTGCTGACAGTGTCTGACACATGCACCCCCACATTACCATGGAGTTTACGTTTACGAAATATCTTCTACTCTCTTGGGATAGGGAGGTACAAGCAGTGAACCACAAAATCTTCCAGGACTATTTCATGGACCATTCCTCGGAAAGGCTGTAATTTCAGAAAACTGCCAGTATGTGTGAAAAATTTGTGTGTGTTCAAATATAGCCTGATTAGTCAGTCACAGTTTTAATTAAATCCTTCTGCCTCTACTCTGAACTGTTTCTCTCATAGGTGGTCTTGGTTTTCTGCTCTTCTAAACTTCTGTGAACTAGCTTGGTAGGTGCTGCAACAGGCACAACTGGACACAAGACTGGTGGACACAAGTGGACATGAGACCACCTGAATATAAGAGCAGCTTGCCAAGAAAGGAAAGGTATGAGGTGAAGCTGTGGCTCATTTACCCTGAAGAATACAACCAAGAGCAGTAATTTGTCCTGTAAGGCATCACTGATGAGTTCTAAGGTAGATTTTGGGACCTGGCCACACTGGTGCTTTCACTGCTCTTTCTTCACAGCTACTGGAGAGAGAGGCAGAGCACAAAATTTCAGTGCCTAAGTCCTCCTTGCCTTCTGGGATGACCTCTCTCCATGCATTACACTCTGAATTAAATGGAGGCACGGGCAAAAAAAAACATGTTTGCATCACATTGTTACATATATGGAGGA
Source organism: Columba livia (assembly GCF_036013475.1). Taxonomy (NCBI): domain Eukaryota; kingdom Metazoa; phylum Chordata; class Aves; order Columbiformes; family Columbidae; genus Columba; species Columba livia. The sequence goes on along the minus strand of NC_088642.1, from coordinate 49,675,636 downwards.
AGCAAATTAGAAGGAAAAGATGACAAAAAAGTGTATGAGCGGGCTCTGATTGGGAATTCCAGCCATGCTGTCTGAAAGGCAAGATCAGATATTTTAAAATTAAATATAGGCAATAACAGTTTAGATACAAGTGGTCAGGGAGAGAAAATGGACTACATGTCCATATATTATGTTAACATTGATGGCCAGAATGAGGGAGAAGAAGCAAGGAATCAGAAAAACATCAGGAGTTTTATGCAATTTATGCTGAGCGTGATTTGATAGCTGGGTATTGAGGAAAACGAGTTAAACAGAGAGACCAAAATGAAGGGATGATGTCAAAGGCTATGAATGAGGGGAAAAGGGAAAACTTGTGAGTCACTGATAGACACTAGGTAATCATGTAGGCAGACTAATCAATTCAAGGAAAGAAGGAAGGGGAAAGTCATTAATCTTAATGGGAAAAATATTAAAGGAGTGTCCAGAATATTGTGGAATTGGAACTAAATGATCTTTAATAATCCAAACCATTCTGTGATTCTATTAACATGGAAGTATGGATACTTCATAGTTAGTTCACAGCAGAATCAATAAGAGTCAAAAGAAGACACGTATTTAGAGTGAAAACTGTGCTGGAAGATCCCAGTGCTCCCTATCACATCCACTTGGGCAGATCATATTACCAAGTATGCAAAAAACCCACATGTCTTCCTGCCTCATCTATCTTGTACTTGTTTCCCCAAAACACTGCAAGTTTTGTTTGTTGGCAGCCCTATAGTGTTTGGTAGAAGTGGATTTTTTTCCACTGTATTCATTGGTAGCTGAAAATGCTTGACAATTGTTGGTATCAATGAAAAAACATTTAGCAATGGAGTGGGGATAGTTCTGTCAACATGGAGGAGTGTTACAAGTCCAAGCTGATATATGTCTATTTCGTTATCACAGAAACACCAAACTGAATTATATTACCGGATTTTCCAAATCATTCTGGCATGAAGAATATAAAGCAATACAACTCTACTGTGCTAGTTAGACTAACAGAACCATACAGACCTTGTAAGCTTTTCAGGGACAGATTATATATTTACATGCCTAGTGGGTCCCTGTCCCTTCTGATAGAGACCTGTGGTGTCTAAGGGAACAACTCAAAGCCTGTGAAAATCAGGATGAATCTTTTTGCCGGCTCTAACCCAAGCCTTGGTTTCACTGATAAAAACGCAGCAGCTGAAAAGCATATGGAAACTCCCGTAAATTTTCAAGGTTTGCAAGCTAGCTCACAAGAAACACAGGTGATTTATAATGTGCACTGAAATACTTTGTGCTGATGTGTAGATATGTAACAGTCAAGGATGTGTGTGTGTCATTGCTTACCAGGGGAAAACTAAAAATCAGCTGCAGCATTTGCTGAACTCTGTTACCAAAAGCTAGTGCTTTTATTTCTCAGCATGTCCTGCCTTTATGGGAAGAAATTATTCTAAACAGGAAAGTATTCTTTCTCACATAATTATGGTGACAGTGAAATATGTTTGTTTACTTTTGTTTGCTTCTGAAATCTCTAATATTAATGTTCTAAATACTGCCATTTCTTCCAATCTTTTCAAAGGTGTTAGTAAATCATTAGTTCCAAAGTCAAAAATCATGAATATCAGCTGGTACTTTAAGCTTGACATACTAACTTCCAGCTCACACAATCAAAAAAAACTGTTCCAGTTCCCACCAACTAGAAATAAGCTGTGTGGTTATTAAAGGACAAAAAGCCGTCTGTCTCTTAGGAAGTTCTTCTCTTCATCATAATGATGAGCACTCGGGTCTATTGCCTGTTGGGAAAAATGGTATTTCTCACACAGTATATATCTTGCAATGTTTACAGTGCCATCTCGACTGAAAAATTAAATAATATGTCATGGAATCCACAGGACTTCAAATACTGTAACTTTGTTGTGTTGAGCTCTGTTACAGTGTGATGATGTATTTCCCATAGAAAGTTTCAGTATTGGCTTTTAATTGGCATTAGTGTCCTTTGATACACACAGATTCTGGAAAGACATGGTGCTTAGAAGTAGACAGCCTTTGTAACCTCCATCTAAAATACCAATCAGCAACAGCTAGACTGATGTCATTTAGAGCGTAAGTGTATTTTGTGCTGAAATGTCCCCAAAATGCTCACAAGATCCTACTATTTTGAGAAGCTCCTAGCAGCAGGAGGCTGATGTTAAAATATGGATTCTTCCTTGAGCTCAACTGAAATTTGTCCAAAACATCCATGCACTGACTTGTCCTTATCCTAGCTCTTCCTGTACTGACTTTCTCTGATGTTCTCCAAACCCCCAGATGTTTTTTTCTAATTCTGCCTTGAGCCACTATATCAGCTCCATCACCCACTATTAGTGCTCATTTCTTTTCCTGGATGTTTATACTGCAAACCCTTCCACATAGCCCTTCTCTGTCAGGCCCTTTCCCTCCTTTCATTATTTGAAGCACGTCAGAATGCCTTCAGACCCAGGTACTGTAAGGGTAATTTTGCAGAAAAAGATAATTATAATTTTGTTTCAAGCTCATTCCTCTGAAGACTTAATAAGGAAGCAAAATGAAGTACAGATTAAATGTTGATTTTTGTTTAACACAGTCACAATGGTGAGATCCTGAATGAATAGTGCTGTAAAAGTAGAACTGGATCTTAAGTTGCAGGATATTAAACACTCCAAACACTCCATTTAGGCAAGATACTTCCAGTCCATTTCATAACTGACAACTGATGACTGAAAAGAAGAAGATTTTTATTAGCGAATAGGACACTGTGCTGGTTTGACTGAAATTGAGTTGATTTTCTTCATGCAATTATTAGCAGCTAGCACGGTCTTTTGTTTTGAATTCAGTGTGAGAATACCATGATAACAGGCTAGGTTTCACATATTTTGCCTGAGAAGAGCTAACTTATTTCCTTCAGTAGCTAGCTGTGTTTTGGAATCGGTGTGAATAGAATGTAAGAACTCACTGATAATTTGGCTGTTGTCAGGAAGACTAAGGACTTTTGTACTGTTCAGCTGCAGCTGCAGTTACAAAATAGCAGCTGGAGGACAGCATAAAGGGACAGCACCTAGTGACATCCAGGTTGGTCAATAAAATATTCCCCACCATTAGCATCATGCTTGTTATGTAACTGGAGTCGGCTTTTCCTGCTGGTTAGACCCATTCCAGTGCAGTTCCATTCCATTGGAGTTTGTCTTTTCGCTGTTCTGCCATTGTGTGGTTGGCCTTTGGTCTTTTTGCCTTTTGCCTTTTTGCTCTCTCACTATGACTGGCTGTTTGGGACCAGGGTGTTCTTCTCTCTGGGACTGGCTGTTTAGTGCAGTTGAGGTTTGTGAGGAATTGTGTTGAGTATTACTTACTTTACATAGTAGTAGAAGGAGGAGTAGCAGTGTATTATTATCATTTTTGTCATCTTATTAAACCATTCTTAACTTAAACCATTAGTTTCTTCCTTCCTTCTTGGTTTTCTCCTCCATCACACTTCAGGAGTGGAGGGGTGAGCAAGCACCTGCTCTGGTCCCAGCTGTGGGTTGGGCTTAGACCACAACAGACACTCAGACACTTTTCTCCAAATGATTACGTTTCACCTGAAACACAACTATGTCTTATAACAAGCCCTCTTAAGTCAAATAATTACCCTTTAATGAAACAGAAGATTGAAATTCAGGCCCATGTTTGTCCTTTGACTTTCAGACTCTCGGACTTACGAGTTTTGGAGAAGATGCATAAACAGTACATATGTTACAGAAAATCTAGTCCAGCTGTCAGATTTCAAGAAAGACACATAGTATTCTCAGTGAATAAGTCAGCACCATTTTAAACATTTAAAATTTTGTTTCCAATTACTACAATAATCTTCCAAGAATAAGGTTATTGGACTTCTAGGATCAGTATAAATTTATGTGTAGATTTATGTTATGTAGCATGAATGTATATTAATGTGGGGTTTCTGTCAGATAATTAACAGCAGTTCTTTAATTTTATATTATATTTGCATATTTTAATCTAATATATTTTAGTAATAGCTGACATTACAGAATCTACCTTCTTAATTACTGTTGAAAACACAACCTACTAGTCACTGGATGTTAAACATCCCTTTTCCCAAGTTACAATATCTTTTAAATTCTGCTTAATATCAGAGACATACCCATTAGTTTCAGCTGTAAGTCTTTCAAAAATCTATAACAGCTTCTGATTCAGTTCTCTATGAAGATAGCAAATAACCCAAATACCCCAGAAGCAGCAGAAGTGACAGCTCAGCTGACCGTGGGTTAAAAGACTGCTTAGCTAGAAGGGGTGCCGTCTTGCATCTAAGCCTTTGAAGTACAATGATATGGTTAATTCAGAAAAAATCTGAATTGGAAAAAATAGACAGCTCAGTCCTACAACAGGGCAGATTGCAGACTGCCATGTCTATCTCCTTTATTGTCAAGTTCCAAAACCATTCAGTAGTTCCACATTTGTCTACCTCAACTGTTTTAGAAAACACAGAATTTATATCTGCAAATTATTTCTTTTCCTTCAGATTTTAGAAAAATGTGAAAGTCCACCTAGCCACTCCCATCAGCAGGTGATGTGCAGGACTTGTAACCTAAGTGAACTTTTCTACAAACACCCAAGGTATGCTGTGAATATGAGGCAGACACTGCTATTCAGAAGGATAAAAAATCCTCTCTGTATGAAAAAAAAAACATGCTAAAAGATTGTTGAGTCACTTTTCTACTTGATGAACTATGGGGAAGACTCCCCTTACACCGCATCTCAATATCTGTTGATGGTGGCTTGCCATGCAAAGACATCCTGGCTGCCTTGGCCATCTCTCTGTCACTTGGCTCTCTGAAGGGAGAACAGTGAACCGCAGCTTTGGTGGCACTGGAGCTGCTTTTCTTCTGTTCCCACCTTTCAGTGCAAATAGTCTGAGTTAATACAGTCACCCTTGTAAAGCTGCTAATGTCACTAGGTAAGGAGATGTTGAAATATGCATGTTTCATCATCAGTTAAATTCAGAAGCCCCTACTGACTCCTTCTAGGCAGTGGAAGAAGACAAGATCTACTGCAGGGAAAATCAGATGCTGTTGTTCTAAGTGCTCTGAACTGTGACTTTCTTCCCCCAGGGGACTTGGCAGTCATGGTCTTGCACTTCTTCTCACACACACATCACAAGTGATTTTCTCATAAACCTACAGCAACTGTACCAACTGTTTCTCAGTGCTTCGGGTTTCATTGTGCCAGTTCTTCAGCCCACGATCCCTTTCTTCGGGGACTGTGCTGTTTCCATGCTTGTGCTTGGCTCCTTGACATGCTGGAGTTTTCTCTCCATAATCCTGGGAAACTACAAGAAATCTTTTCACATCTGCAAAATACTTCACAGACAGTCTCCAGGCACAGGAGCTTCAGTCCTGTTTTCAAAATTTGTGAATTTCTGCTTCCTCAGGAAACAAAACAAAACAAAACAAAATAGGGTGATATTTGCTGCAAAAGAAAGTTTTCCAAAGTCAGATTGAACATAATGTCTGAATTTCAATTACATCTTCTGTATTAAAACAATCAAACGAACAAACAAAACACAACAAATGACAACAACAGAAAACCCACAGCAGCCAGCTAGGTTTCTCAAAACAATAATTCTTTTTGGTTAATGCAATTGGACGTCTTTTTTTAAAGTTCATCTGTGATTAGAAGTTTTGTGTGGACAAGTAGAGTAAGGATCCTGACTGCCCAGAGCAGCATAGGCCGCTCAGATTTTTGACCTGCATGCATGCAGGTAACAGGCTGAATAATTTTATACATTTTAATCTTCTTGCATAGGTGCATAGAGAACAAATAGAGAAAAATAGATGCTCTTTTCTGAAAGTTTAAAGAGAAACCTGTAAAATGTTCTCTTTAGACACTACTCCTGCAAAACAAGCATGCCTTCAATGCACTTAAAAAGAGGCAATAGCAAGCACACATAAACAAAAAGGATGCTCTGAAAAAAATGAGAACTCGGACATTCTCTTCCCTTACCTACCTTTTCTGCAGCCTCTCTTCAAACAATCATATTTATTTAGGAAGATGGTAAAAAAGGAACGTTTTTCACCTCTTTTACAGAAAGAGTATTTCCAGTTCTTAAGACAGATCAGAGAGAAGATACAGACAGAAACATGGAAAATTCAAAGGTTGCAAAGGCAGACTTTTGAAAAGGGCTGTTTCAGTTAAAGTTGAGTCAGAATCAATTCTTCTCCTTAATTCTTATAAAACTCGTGCAAATCAGTGACCGTTTTCCTGAGGACTTCATGACAGTCATTGGCAAATTACACTTTTAAAGTTCAAATCGTTACAGCAGATAAGTAGACTGACCACTACTGACAGCATTAGAAAGACTAGTTGAATTCTGTGCTCATCTGGGCACTACTCAAGATGATGTACATCTGTGTGTCCCTACATATTTTTGCCCAGAAATTATGCTTACATAGTGCACTTCACTAAAGATGCACAGACCTAAGAATTTCTGAGTCATTCGGGAATGTCACAGACACAAATCAAGGTAGAGGAAAGCGTGGGAAGTTGAGCTCTTTTGCATACATTCTAGCAGCTTGTCTCACTAATGCCTTATCACTCAGCGTTCATTGATAACCATTATGATAGTAACCATATTTCCTTTGCTTTTAAACCAGCATTAAGGAAATCTTCAGCAACCTTTATTGAAGAAACTGTCTCTCTAGGCAGATGAAATTATTTTTTCTAAAGAATGTGATGAATCTGACAAAAGCCTCACCATAAGAAGTTTTAGAGGTTTTAAGTAGCAGATGGCCCAACCTGTTTTGTTATTGACTAAGTGCATCTATGGATTCTAAGGTATCTATAAAAACACATGACACTTTGTTTAAAGCACCAATATAACCAATGAACTTATCTCACTGCACAAGAAACCTGTAATGTCTGCTAAACAACAGATGTTGAAACATATGGAGACATAGCCAAAGGCAGTAAAAATATGAATAATCCTCAAACTTCCCTGTTATCATTTAACTATTTTGATTCCATCTAACATCCTGAAAACATCTGCTTGGCCATCATAGGTACACCTGCCTCCCAGGTAAGTTTCAACCACATGAACAGATCACCGTATAAATTGTCAGTATGAGGAAGAAGTAAAGCAAGGACTTACGAATGAAAAAGACATAGGAATCAAAGGCTTGAGAAGAAAAGATGTTACTTCAGCCTTGAGAAGGATAAACAAGAAATAGGTTGGGCAGGGATAGCACCGTAGCAAAAGATGATGAGAACAGAAGTTTTTAAGAACCAGGCACTTCCCTCTGTAGCACCACATTTCTAGTAAGGAGAAATGTAGCAGTACATTTCTAGCAAGGAGAAGTGTAGGGCAACACATCTATTCTGTTTGCCTCTGCTTCCATCCCATTTTGTTTCTTTGCTGCTTTTGCAACGGAGTGGAGAAGGGAACAGGATTTTGCTGCTGTATGTAGTATTTCTGTTTGATTTGGTTTGTTTTTACCATTTTTTTTAATTGTCTTGGGTTCTTTTCTGCACTCTTGGTTTCTAGCTGTCCTTTCTCTTTTCTCTAATCAGCAACAGAGTGCTTGTTTCTCAGGGATCAAACATTTCCTCATTCACATTTGCTGGCTGTGTTGTGTTCCTTATTAAGACAGAAAAGATGATTAAGCTCACATGCCTGCACATGCAAGCGACTGCCCTGAAAGTTCTGTGCTGCGATAGTTAGTGGTTGCCTTCAGGGTACCAGGTCCTTCAAAATATTTGGCTGGTTTTGACTCTGTGAGGGAATCTAAGATGTGAGGTAGGATCACACCACTATCTCCATACATGTAATGACCTCATTTGCATTGAATAGCGGGAGCTGAGACAAGCCCAGTAAGGTCTGGGCACCATCTGGCAGCCTGTTTTGATGTTTCAACCTTGCCCACACAAGTTCTTGATGGCTGATGTTTCTCACAGTTCGTGTGATGTGGTATGGGCCACAGACATAAAAATTAAAAGAAGCTCACTTTTTTTTCTTTCTTACTGTATTTAGGTGCCATATGCTACATTGGTCCCCAGGGTGAGTTTATTCAGAGCAGTGGCAGTTAAGAACAAGACTTGTGGACAGCATCTATGAGAAGACACTAAAATCAAACCACAAAAAACCACCTATATTCATTTCAAAGAAATAAACGCTCATTTTACAACCACGTATAGAACTATTGTGATCCAGCATAGTTTTACAGGAATAATGCTTCTTCTTCTTGAGCAAGTAATGCCCAGCACAAGATTCAACCCTCTGTCCATATCTCCAAAGCTCTTTCAGAGCATTGATCCCATTGAAAACAACAGCATGGCCATGCAGAAAAGAAGAGCAATGCAAACTTCACCCATGGTTGGAGTTTTTGTAGGACTTTTCTGGCTTTGTTCTTGGAAGGAGGTATTTAGGAGGATAATCCAGCAACATTTATTTCTACTGAGCTCCATGGTTTTCTGTTCCAAATGAGAAATATGAACATTCACATACATTTTCATTCACAGAAATTGTGGGGAACTGCTTGCAGCTTCTCATTATCTTACAGCTCTCTGTGTCTTCATTTGTTTTGTTACCACTAGTATGAAATCTATGTGTATTCATTAACTACAAGCCAGAAAAATCACAGATCCATAGGGAGTGGGAGAGAAATTTCTCACAGAGATCTAATGGTTGAAATGTAAATCTGCCTCCCTCTGAGATGTAAATTCAAACCCAAGTGCAGCCAATATTCTGGAAGGCATTTGGAGTCAAAGCCACTGCTGCTAGTCTTATTATTTTGCCTCATCTTTGCTGGACTGGCAGCGTCAGCAACACAACTGTGTAAGTGCCAGGCGCAGGAAGGAATAATTGAATTTTTCAGTTTGCCTTCATTTTTGAAGTCTTGTATGAATATGAGGAAATATCAGAGATTTACATATCTTAAAATATATTTTGAGACTCTATATTTATAAAGACTTATTGTTTATAGTAGGACACTAAAGAGAGATAACTGAAGTAGAGGCCAAGGTGTTAACAATAAGAGATATTTAGCCTGAGTCATTAAAACAGTGTAGAATATATTAAATGTTGAAGGCAAGCTGGAGAAAGTCTGAAGAAACCAGTGGGACTGATAAGAAAGTAAGAAACATGTCCTATGAAAAAAGGTTGAGGAGGAAAAATGTTTATTTTGTCTAGAAGGCACAAGGACATGATAACTGCTGTCTGATACTTAAAGGTTTGTTGTTCTGAGTCTGGTGACCTACTGTTCTCTTCTGACCATGGAGGAAGACAAGAAGTACATTTGAATTGTTACAGCAGAGATATATATAGATGTTAGATTTTTGTTCTGGTGTCAGGATGGTAGAACATGGGAATGAGCTAACTACTTCAGCAGAGAAACCTGGGCATATTTAGGGCATAATTAATGTAATCTGATTTTAGACAACTACTTTAGAATAAGATGAATCATGCCCTGGAAATACCCTTTTCTCTCTGTGGGCTCTGAAGAAAGTCTGGAGTGACTAACTTCAATGTAGTCACCCTCATGTCAGATGAATCCTCATCCCAGATGTCCAGCTTGGCTTGATAGTCCCAGAGCACAGGGGCCATCTTGGCACTCTGACAAAATATAAGGATGTTATTTTTTTCCTCAAGTTTTGTCAGGACACCAGATTTTCCCTGTCTCTTCCTGTCAAGCTGCAGCCCTGAGAACAAAATCATTCCCAGCACCGTAGCAAGGGAGATGTCAGGACCTCTCACGTCCCAGTTCTTGACCTAGTCGCATAGCCTGCATCAGGATGGGGGCATTTCCACCTACCTTACACCCTTTAAAAAAAAAAAAAAAACACTGAGTATTTTTAAGAGATTATCAGAGACGTGTTACTTGTGGTTGGCCTAGATATGATTCATCCTGCTTCTGTTCTGGTCCTTCAACTCAGCTCATCAACAAAGATTTCTTTTTTTTTTTTCAGTCATACAGTTACTAAGAGGAATTTCACGGAAAAGACAACAGAACACTGAATTTCTAAAACACAAAAAGTTTACTAACAGTAAGATCTGTTAGACTGGGGGTAGATAATTATCTCAAGGTTAGAGGAGGAATGTTAATGAGTTACTTAAAAATGGATTTGGAGCATGTTGGAATATAGACCGTGAGCAATGTTCCAAAGATGACCTTGAGGGACTGGACTAGAAGTAATCTAACAGATCTTTTTGACCATTAACATCTACAAGTTTCAGACTACACTAGCACAAAGTACATTTTTCTCATAGATCAGAAAAAGAAAAAAGACCTTCTTTGAAACAATAATATCCAGCTGATTAAAATTCCTAGAGTTAACTATCTGTATCTGTTCAAAAGAGGATGTTACTATCCGTTCAGTAACTAATGTGACAAATTTTCATTGCCTCGATTGCTGCGACATTACAGGTTGAATACTCTGAGGCACCTGCAGATAAAATCTTCCCGTCTACAAGCCTTTCATTTAAAACAGTTTCTCCCTACATACGAAAAGCTATTTCCCAAACCTGGTTTCAAGACACACCTTTATTTTTTTCAGTTTTTCTGAGCTCCTGGTGGAAACTAAATTGTTATTGTCCTACAGCTTTCCAGAGCACGGCCAAGCACTTGAAGAACTATGGTCTAAATCAGTGCAAGTTAAGGTGGGCTCTGATCTGAGTGCAGGAAACCCCAATTAAAATGTCACCTCCTTTCCTTCTTCCCCCTCATTCACTGTCCATTCTCCAGACACTATTACTTACATGGCTAAAAAAAGGTACAGTTTCTTCTCAAACTGATTTTGACAGATTATCCTTGTCAATATAGGTGGTAACTGGAGATGGTAACCTTTCAATGCTGCTCAGTCAGAGGCAGAAAAAATACAGTTCATTCAATATAACTAAGTGCTCATTCATGGACTGAGCATGGAGGAAATGGGACTTAGCAGAAATGTGCCAGCATCCTTTTCGTCCTTAGGAGATCACCCGTGCTACACCTACACGCTGCCAGGAGCTGCCTCCCGAGCCTCCCAGTCACTCTGGGGAAAGCTGCCTCCAGATGTAAGACAGTTTGCTTGAAGAAGACTGTTGGGGTGAGGTCTGCGAGAGACAGTGCTGCTGGTTGGTGTGGCCTATTCTCAGAAGCAGCACCCAACACAGCTGTCCCAAAGAGTGATGGTGAGCCTTTCTGGAACCTGTGGATTTGTGTGTAGGGGGTATTTCTGACCATTCACACTGACACCAACAACTTTCACTTAGTAATGAACATTCAATTTCTCTCAATTCCTAACTGTTTGGTGTGCTACACAGATCTGGAGCAGCTCCTCAAGTTCCTGCCAGCTTCAGGAGATGTTGAGATATGTTCTGCAGTACTGAACAGTTGGAGTAACTGGATGTAATATTACCCTTAAATTGTTTGTCCAGAGTTGCTCCCGTGTTCACCTCATGAGAGTTTGTGAACTGGTGGCTCAAAAGAGCAGTGTTCCCTTGTTCTTTGGAGATGTCCGTGGGCAGATTCACGTGTCCTGAGATGAGTATGAGCTTAAGTGGTTTGGTGGACAAAAGCCAGTTTGCTCAGCAGCATCCCTATTGGATAAAGCACCCACAAAGTAGACTGAGAAGGTAGATGAAAAATCCATCAGTCATACATCACACATTTCACCTATTCAGAATCCTACTCAGTAGCATTGAGGATACATTTTGATTTCTCAAATGCAAAGTCATTCTGCTTTTAGCTATTTCAAAACCACAGAGGACAATATGCTTTCAGATAAAATCTTAGTGAGCATAAGATGCTATCAGTGTATATGATGGTATACAATCAGTCAGTTATGGAAATATTAAGCATGTTGGGTCTGAATCAGAACTCACAAAGGGGTTTTACAGAGGCATAAAGCTTTGGTCCTGACTCACACAAATGAATATCAGATGAGAACTGCAATGTTTCTGTTTGGGGAACAAACACTTAAATAAAGTGGCAGCTAATGCAGTCATGACAGCAACTAGAAAAGGTCTCAAAGTAAACAGTAGCAGCACTTTGTACTAAGATGCACTGCTACTCATCACTGAAGTCCTGAGTTTGACTTTGCATTTGTTTTTCTTTGTGTTGACCTTGGATTATTAACCACTTTCCTGTGGCCTTTCTCAAATGTTGTGAATAATGCTACATTAACATAAGGAGGCTTTTTGGCAAAGTAGCACTCATCATCAGGATTTTCATAGTAATTCTGTGCAACAGGAAAAATGTAGATCTTATTAAAAAGTTATTCCATCAGACTTCTGATTCCATAGCCTCACTCTTATTTCTATTGCCCTAAATAGTCACTTGAGGAACTAAAATTAGAAAGTTAAACTTTTGAAATGTGATGCTTCTACCACCTTCCTTCTTCCTTCTGGCAGAAGCTGCTGGAAGCTTCCCTTGTAGGTCCCCCCCCATCCCACTACCAAAACCTTGCCATGCAAACCAAATACAGACATCAGAGAGTTTTGGAGATAATTCAGAAATGTTCTTGGATTCATGTGAGTTACAATGAGACAAACATTATTGTAATGCTTTTGCAACAGGATAAATGGAAGTGGAAATAGGTACAGCAACACAGAAACAGAAGTGACTTTGGAGTAAATTGAATAATGCACTAGTATCTCACCAAGGTGATTTTTTTCACTCCAAGTACAATTGAACTGAAAACCTGTGAAACTCCATCACTTCATTACCCACCAAATAAAACTCTCCATAATTTCACAGAAGCTATAGAGGACTTTGCATGGAAATGTGAGTAGCTAATCCATGAAAATTTGTCACAGTCAGACTAGAGGTACAAACATGAAAAGGTAGCAGCAAACATTTAAAACCTAGAAAACACCCACAACAAGCAGAAATTAAGCACATCTCCAACTGCAGCTGAATGTTGAGCAATGAAGAAGATAAAGTAGACAGGGAGCTAGTTGAGATGTACCATTCCACCTGCACATAACAGTGGAACCTGACAATAAGGTAGAGCAGGCAGTGACATTACTTCATTTGGTATGTGGGTGACTTAGATGTTAATTTTGTAAGGCTAAAGCCAGGTGATGTCCCCAGTTCAAAACAGACTTCTGTGGTGTTCCTTCCTGATCCGACAGGTCTAAAAGGAGTAAAAATTTGAAGAAACACTGCATGTCAGAGTGTGCAGTAATAGCAGTATGTTATTCCTTTACCCTATTTCCTATTTCTCATATATTGCCTTGAGCTGCAGGAGGTGCTGGGATGGGTGACTAAGAAAAAAATGCATAAAATAGAGTGCTTCCACAGAGGAGTAGGAACCATCAGATTTTTCGCTTCTTTTCATCAGAGGGATATTAAACTTTTAGTCATAGGTTCTTTTCCTTTATAAATGAAGCAATATATCCCAAATCTATGAAAACTGGGTCCCAGACTCTCCCAGGGGCTGTGTGTAACAAGCCAACCACACAGTCAGAGACTGCGTAGCTGTAGCAGTTTACAGCCTCTTAACACTCAGTGATCATCACTGTTGTCAGTCAAGGAATAGATTATTTGAACTATAGCAGTTCAAGATTCCTAGAAATCTTTTGTGAAATTTCCTAGGACTGCCAAATATAAACTATAAACTGGCATCAGATAAAACCCCTCAAGCTAGCCTCAGCCTACGTGGGGTTGTTTTTCTACTAGGCATATCAAATTTGAGGGAAAGGATGAGCTTGTGATGTATGTGCATATAGGGAGTTTTGCCCCAGCTTTCCAAATAAAAAGAAATTAAAACCATTCTCCTTACTGATTCTGGGGCAATATGAACAGTGCTTGGGACTGGTATAAATCAAAGATCAGCCTTCACTACATGCAAACTTTATAGCCCACTAAGTAGGGCCTTATTACAAAATTAATGCTGCTATACATCTCTTCTCCCTTTTCTGGCTTACAGTAACACAGTGACACACATGGGAAATATAAATTGACAGAGACTACAAGCACCAATGTGTCTGCACACTGAAATGCTAACTTTTGTAGGCTGTAAAAACAGTTACTGCTCTTCTATGGAATGGTAAGACGTGGGACCCCCCAAATCCAAGGAAGAACAGATTCATAAAACTAAATAATGAAAATAGCACAAAGAAAACATAAGTCTTCTCGTTAGCAATCAGAGAATTTTTATAAGGTATGAGAAGCCAAAAGTCCTTGCAAAAGCAGCCACTACCAGTTGCATCCAGATAAACCATTCAAGACGTGGGGTGACTCTGGCCATGCGATGCCCACTGCAGGCAGGGAATACTCTTTCCAGCTGCACCTGCATCTGATGGGCTGCAAGCCTCATCCCCATGGTTAGTGTTTGCAAAGCAGAAACCCACAAAGCAGATATTTGGACCAGCTGCTTATTATGCACCGCGTTAAGGTTTTAAAACATGCAGAGTGGCAGTATTTTATGTGAGACAGAAAATAAAGAGGCTCTTGTGGTGCTGGGGAGAAGAAGGTATCAGACTGAGGCATGTCAGGTGATAAGGACATGGGGTCAATTTTACTTGGAAGGCATTGGTGGAACACAAGTATACAGAATGAAGAATATCATCAACATCTACCCAAAAGGGTCCCCAGGACTACCTTTGTGGATGAGATCAGCACAAAGCGAATCTTGCCAACAGCTTAAGTTGTGTTGTATTTATTGACTGAGACGAAGGCAAGGCATATTCAGCTACTGAAGATCTGTGTCAAGACATTGTATGCACAAGTCTAGCTGTCTGCAAAGGGACCAGATCAGAAGAAGCAAAGAACTGTATCCCCACTACTTAGAATAAAAGGAGTAACACAGAGGAAAAAAAAAAACGAACAGCAAAAACCCGCAAAAACCCCCAGAAGCGAAATTAGCTATGTTTCTTCATTATTTAAGAAAGAGTCATAGAAATGTTTTTAGCTGCTTACAAAAGGTGCCAGTTAAAATTGTGCCAGCCCCACAGAAGGAGTTTGCATTTGAGTAGATAACATCTCTGAAAAAAAGGATGGTAGTGAAAGAATATAGTAGGGAAATATGGAATCTGCCAAAACTGCGTTTGGAGGAAAATCCTCTAGTAAAGCTAAATTTCATGATATATTGAGAGAGTCATCATCACTCATTAGCCACAAGAGAGCTATGAATATTAAACTGACTACACAGCACATTTCACACATTTCAAATTAATGTTTCCACTCCATTTTTTTCCAGCCTGTGGATGTTTGCATCTCCAGTGCTAGACAATAATTTGAGAAAATATTGAATAATGCCCTTCCACTTTTAATTTTGATGAGCTTGTTTACCACTTGAGCAATTAATTTTGCACAGAATTTATTTACGGGCTTTATAGAAATTTTCCAAGGAGTAGCTGGTAATAAAAATCACAATAATTAATTTAGATCAAGTACTTCTCAATGGTGTTTGCTTCTTTAAATGGGAAATTGAAGATTTACCATACAGGACTAGATGCAATTTTATCCTCTAAGTGTTCGATATTTACAAAAGATTATATCACTGTTGTTCGCATCTGAACCTTCAAGTCTTCAGTAAAATTGATTTGTCCCATTTTGTATCATAGGTTCATTTCATATAGCCTTGTATATGTTAAAAGCTTGGACTGTTCTCATGTTCAGCAAGTAAATGTAAGTCAAAGCACAGCTTCTCCACTGAGCACTTTTTCTGCTTCAGATCTCTGTGTATACAAAGTGAAGTAAAAGGATGAATCTCAGAGAACTTCCTTGTGAAGACTTGTCTCTGCCTTTGACTGAGGATAGATGTTTATTTATGCTTCAGGAGATTTCACAATCTGGTGATACTTTTGGATGCAAAAAGCTCTTAGATATTAATGTAGCAACAAAGATCAGGATGTTTTTTAATGTATGTCAGACCGGAAGACTGTGACCGTTTCACATGACCCACGTCTCAGCTTGAGACTGAATTACTTGTCTGCACCCTGAATTAACCTAGCCATTAAATCAGCTAGGAATCTGTAGTTTGTATATAATGGAAAGATTTTTTTTTCATAGAATGCATCAGTCTATTGTGGGTTGACTCCCTTGACTCTTTCAGCCTATAAGAGCAACAAAACATTTACAGATTTGGCTTGATGTTTATTTGAAGAGCAGCAAATCCATTCTGGATATTTTGGGAATCCCCAAACATGTATCACAGTTTGGATCTGAAATTTGTTGCAGATTCAATGCAATTGAGGCCTTTTAACTGTGATGTTAAAACATTGATTTACATCATGGACTGCAGTTGCTTCAGAAACCATACTCCTTGAGGCCAATTAGAATGACTGATCAAAACATCAGCAATAAAACAAAACTTACTGTTTGGAAAAATCTCACCCAGTTTTTCTTTTTCCTTTTTCCTTTATCTGTTTTTACAAAATGTAGGCTTATACTTAGCACCACAGTTCTCTAGGTTTTCCACAGAGCGATCTGCTGTTAAGATGAAGTTTCCTACAAAGAGATGCTCTCCGTCCTTGGTTTAAGAACAATCATGTTCCCAAACCCTGAAAAAATTTCCTGGGCCACCAGTAATTTGTCGGAGATGAGATATAGCTAGATGAAGTTTTCGCTAAAATCCCACCAAAAACTCTTCCTGAAACAGCTTCAGTGTGGCAGGAACACAAAGAGAGCTGCCATGTTGCAGCTACAGCTCCTCATCCTGAAGCATGTCCAAGACACCAGCTTTGGGGCAGTTCTGGCACAGCCACACTCTTCCTCATACAAGCTTTATTATCAAGGCCCGAAGAAGAAAGAAAAAAATAATCTGTAACCTAGTGTATAGTATGTTTTCCCTGAGTAAACAGGTCCTGGCTGTTTGTGAATGACCATGATTACTGAGCACAAAATGGTTTGGTTTTAAAAGCATTCAAGTCTTCTGCTTCTCACGTAGGACAGAAGTGCTATTTTCTGAGGCTGACAATATTCAGATGTTAAAGGAGCTCCCGGAAACAAAAGCTCCTGACTTACGGGAGACAAATGTAAAGACAGATGTCAGTGTCAGGGAAAAAAAACCAGGTTTCTAAGCCTCATGACCACCCTCTTCCACCACTGTGATGTCACACGGCTGTATGTTGCTGGGGGTGGAAAAAAAAAAAGGTTTGTTTTTTACATTCTTCCTCTCTCTCTGCATGAACAGTAGGAAACCATATTTTCCACAACTGTTTAGCAGTGGCTTTCCACTCAGAAGGTCACACACAGGGCTGGTCTCAGGTAGCTGAGAAGCTGCAATAGCAATAGAAAAGTCCTGTTTAATTGCACTTGTTCTGACACAGAGCAAATTGCAAGTGATTCTTGCCCACTTTCCACCTGGAGGCAAGGCATGGGCACAGTTCACACCCACATGGTGTCATGATGGCATGACGAAGGCTTCTTTGTGCTGGGTCAAGCCCATTAAAGGCAGATTGCAAGTACCTAAGAGAGGCATGAATTTATGCCTTGGAGTATGTTTTTTGAAATTCTGACCTACTGAACTGGGTCTTAACTAGAAATGGCATTTTATTTACATGCCAGGAACCCAGCTCAAGACTTCTTCTGATATTAAATTGTTTACTTTTAATCCATCACTTTTATTTGCCAGGCTGCCTCCTGAGAGAGAGAATGAGCACTTCAAAAACTCCAAGCAAGATCATCAGAGCAAAGCAGGCTCTCAACATATGGGAATCCAAGGCAAGACTCTGTTTTATGGAGTATCAGTGTTGAAGTAAAACTCTTTGATCCCTTACTTCCACAGCACGTGAACTGCCATGGACTCAGCAGACAGCAGATGCACTTGCTAATGACTACTAATTGCTGCTGTCTAGACACCATGTGAAGACTAAACAGCCAACCTTGTTTACAAACCACCAAATAGCTGCATAGTCTTCTAGTATTATTCTGGATCACTGTGTGCTAAGTCACCAGTGCTGAGTTTGCATACAGAAATGCCAGAGAGAATAACTGTTTCCACCATTTTTGCAGTAATCTGGACAACTGCATGGAATGAACTGGAGAGTCAAGCCCTCTATTGCTAGCAGCATTAATTTTCCTTCATCAAATCTTCACGGTGTTTTTATTAGTTTGTACCACAGGAGCAAGTAATTTTCCGCATTAAACTCTCAATGTCTATGAATGAGAAATACTCACAAAGAAGGCTTCCAGCATATAAAAGTCTCACAGAGATCTTGTATTACAAAATATTTCATTCAACCTCTTTAAAAAGTGGATCATTCAACTTTGTTTTTTTTTTAAACTCATACCAGTTGAGGTAGAAAATATTAGTACCTGTCACCCTGTTGTATAAAAAATCTTCTGGTGATTACTTTCACAAATTAAAAAACACAACATGGACTTTCACAAAGCTGAAATTTTTTTGCCATGCCTTTCTGGAGATAGTTTGTGATTGTTTCGAAGACGTGGTGTTGTAGCCATTCAGCCTCAACTCATCTTTCCTACAGAGACTAATATACCAATGCAAGCATTACAAAGCAGCAACATCAGTTTAGACATTGTGTACACATAGTGTCTATCATTTTACCTCCACTGTGAGTTAGTGCACCTACCATTTTTCTGCCTCATGATGTTTTCTCCCTCTTTAGATGCCATGAAAATGAAATGCAATATTTCATGTATCAGATAGACAACATTTTAAAACATCTATTAATGGCACATGTGCAGGAATTTCCTACCTGTCACACTGGTCTTGCACAAGAAAACCTGCTGAATGAGACTGCAGATCAGAGAAGAATTAAACTGAGTAATAGGAGTAGCAAATAAAAATAAAATAATGTGGTGGTATGTGGAAATGAAAGACATAGAAAATAAATTTGGAACAGTAAAAATGGTTATCTGGATGGGGCAAGTTTTGTTCTTTACATGGAAGTAGAGATTTTTTACATCGTTCTTCTTACCTAAATGGGAGAAAAGCTGTCATCAAGAAAGCATACCAGAAGCTAAAACGAACCTGAATTTAAATTTGAAGTATTTGAACAAAAGTCTGTATTAAAGTGTTAGACTGTTAATTTTTTTATTTCTGTAGACTGTGCACAAGCCTTAGATAAGGGCTAAAAAGGAGATCCTAAGGTCTGGAGAACAGTGTGTGATACTACTGTTGATCACAGTTGTGAACTGAATTGGCTGACCCAAAGTTGAAATTATCTGAGTCAACATAGTTTGAGGCAGACCATGTCCAGCAACCAGCCAGGCAAAACAGATAAATCCTGCTTTGGGAAATTGTGCAAGCTGAGCTGTTAGATTTTGGGTAGTTTCTTTTCAAATCATCCAGGAGACCTAGGAGAAGTAGCAAACTGATATAACCAGTGACAACCTTCTCTGTCAGTACCCCTCAGCCAAAATACGGTGTCTCTAACAGTGTCTTGCCTTGTCAATGCATCTGGCAGCCCCTGGCTTTGGCCACGGGTGGAGGCAGAGTCTGGGCTGCAGGTTGGCACACAGCATTTCTGTGCAAACACACACCATGTGGAAAGGGGGGCCGGAGGTGTCCAAGGAGTCAGATCCCTATACGTGCTTTCCCTCCCCACTGTTACACATTCTATACTTGTTTAATTTTTCCCCTGCTCTTATCTGTGGTACAGTTACTGTAAAACATTAGTGTTACTTCTTTTCACTTCCCTGACTAGCTCAGCATTTGGAGTTATTTGAGTTAGAAAGACAACTTATTTGAGTTAGAAAGAAAAACTGGTGAAAGGACATGGGACTTTTGGACACAAAACCTCTTCTATTTACAAGAATAAACAAAGTAATGCTTTCCAGGGCACACAGGAGACCCAATGTCCAGGAACAGATTTCCAGCTGATAGCTTCCTGCCTCCTTAAGAGAAATCTGACCTAAATGTCCTTTGTCAAGTCTTTTTTTAATGCCGAAGTGGTGTTTTTTCCAGAAGTTTGGAAAATTTTCTCTCTGATTTTGAAACTTTGTGACTTTCTTGCTTCTATCCTTCTCCCTTCTTCAAAATGCCTTGTCAAATCTCTTCTGCACAGACCATCTGAATCTGTGAACAACTTCCTATTCAACATTTGTTTTGGTTGGAATTATGTTATTTTATTCTCTCCTACAATTTTCTGAAATGCAGTACAGAAAAAGAAACGTAGCGGTTCCAAATAAATTCAACCTACTCTGTCATTCTCAAAACCCTTCTACTTCAGACCAAAGTGCATTTTCTTTTGTTTTGTTTCCAAATGTTAGCCCACATTCCCTAGAACATGGATTGATATTCAAGTTCACACAGTCCCTCTGTCCACAGCTGGCTTCTCTCCAGCTCTCACAAGTCCCAAGACACATCTTACTCTTGTTCTTAATGTTTCCACTGATGCCAGGTGGCTGCTCTCTTCTCCTATGTGTCTCCTTGGGAGAACTGGGCTTTCCAATACACAGTTACATCCCTTCATAGCAAAAACCTTCCTCAGCAAGAATCATAAAGAACAATAAGTCAGAGACAAAATAGAGGTCACAAGCTGTACTCAGGGTCTGAAAGGGTAGAGAAAAACTCATTACGAAGGACAGAGAAAAATGGAAAAAAGGCAAACTCTTTTTGGTTAGTTATGTAATACTTGGTCATTTTCTTATGAATAAAGGTTTTATTGCGTTTCAGTAAAACTCAGTGTTTCCTCATTAATTTCATCAAGGCCATTAACTGCTCTATAATTCTTGAGGTATCCTGATAATCCTGGAGGCTGAAGAGCCCTTGAGTGTTTGCTCACACAAACATAGAAGGCAGACGGGGTTACAGGGTATAGGAAAGCATAAAACAAAACATACTGGAATATTGTGAAGAAAATTCTTAAAGCAGGTGAGGCTAGTAGACCAGAAGTAATACAGATTTTCTGCCTTTGTTTTAGCACTATGAAAATACTTCCCTTGACTGAAAAGTATTGTCCCTTGCTGGCTTGAAAAGGAGTGTGTATTGAGCTTTCAGAAGGGCTTGATATGGGAGAAGTAATAGCAAAACCAAATTAGCTCTGTGGAAGAAAAGAGTGGAGAGCAATGCTGATGGGAAGTCCTAAAGATCTGTGACTGAGCTCTTGCCTTGAAGTCACCACAAGAAGACTTGCTGAAGCTGAATTTCCAGCCAAGCTTGTGGAAATGTCTTCTTGTGACTTTCTTGGCTGAAGCTGTCCGCAGTCACAACTCATTGCTGTAGGATCCACAAAGCTGAGGTTGCAACAGCCATGATAACTCAGGGCAGCCACTGACAGAAGACAGAGGGCGGTTTCATCTGCCTTGGCACTCCGTTGCTTCACCCTACTATGCCCAGACTACTGCTGTAATTCACGATTGTATCAGGGTAGACATGATTTCCATTACAAACATGTCATTTGGAGTTCAGTTTTGCAAACAGTTCAAACAGCACCAGCAGTGACACTGAGTCAGCTCAGATCAGATTCCTTCTCTGAGAAACTCCCCAAGCACGTTTTCTCAAATCCCATGGTAAGTAACGTCCCTTCTTCTAGCCCTTTGATTTCTAATTTTCTTCAAAAGAGAATACTGATGTCCTTGTAAGAGGTAGCTGAAACATACATTGACCCAGAGTACATCCCAAAGGGATATCAGCTCCTTTTATCTCTACCTGGTCTCAACACACAGCAGAGATCTGTAGATATCTCTGTCTCTCTCCATTGCCTATCTTGGGAAATTATACTTTTGCTTTAGGAATGTCCCCCAAGGGCCCACAAAGCATAAGACTATCTATTAAGGTACTTAATCATCAACAGAAAAATTTTGGTCTAATTAATTAGTGAGAGTTGAGCCTAGATTTTCAATACTTCATTGACACTTCTATAGTATATCTTGGTTCCTGCTGGAAAAAAAGCGTTTTGTAGTCCTGCGCCATTTTCTTCTACAGTCCCCAAAGCAAACAGGCATTTTGCCCTGCTGCAGCTTCTAAACACAATTCTGGTGTCACCCAAGGGACACGAGGTCAACTAGCTGTTCTGCTTATTATGCTGATATACATCCCCAGGCCATGCCTGCAGCACGTGCTCACAGCCAGTACAAGCAGCAGCAATGCAGCTGCTGTGTGAAGCGTGGAACACAGCAGGAAACTTCATTTTTTGGCTCATTTCGTCTTGAGTGATCAAACATGAGGCATTTCAAAGCAATACTCTGTCCCCAGCGCAGCAGGGCTGGCATGGCAGGCTCCTTGCACCTGGGCACTGCGGGGTGCTCAGCCCTCTCCTCTGGGAACTGTGGGCAGTATGTGCTGTAAGAACGGACCTGACTCCGGGGACCAACAGATGTTAGTGTTTATGAAGGAAATTTTTCTTGGCAGAAATAACTTCCAAGGGACTATGGCTAATGTTTTAGCAGCAACTTTTTACCCAGGGAAAACTGAAGTGCCTTACAGTCTAAATAAGCGGAGAGCAGGCTAGCATCACAACGATGCGTAGGCAGAAGGAATTAGTGCCCAATTCCCATCTCTAGTCCCACTCCTGGGAATTTTTACAGAAACACCAGCTGCCCGGAGGTGGACCAAGCTTACCTGACACTTAGGCTGGTGCTGAGGGGAGGAGGGAGCCACCAAAGAAGCAGGCACAGCTCTTGACCCAGAACAAATAGCTCCTGAGTTGCATAGATAGAACTGAGGATGCACAAATCCACTCTATCCCAGATGCTAAACTCATGCTCCCATTAGTGGGAAATATTCTTCTTTCTTAATTTTATTTTGGCCCCTGTGACCTGCTCTGGACACCAATGCAAAATGCAGAGCTTATACAGTCCATGGAGCTCAGTGATGAGCACAGCACATGCCCACAGAATGATACAGTCGTGGGTGCTGTTCCCACCATGATGTTAGCCAGCTGGCCTAGATGTAGCCTAGTGTAGATACACAGATTCAGAGAAAGCAGTAAATCAGGATGTGCTGTAGCTAACCTCAGACATGCAGAAATCATGAGTCATGCCCAGAATAACCCAGAGATTAGCTTGACAATTTGTGTTTTTTGAAAAGCATAATGAATGTTGTGCTGCTTGTATTTTCTTGCCATTCTTTACTATTTCACATGCACTTTGACTGGATACCAAGCAGCCACACGGCTTAAAACTGTGATTTTTTTTTTTTAAAGATAGATCAGGAAAGACCCTATAATAACCTGACTGACAGGGCTAAGTCTTTCATGAAGAAATCTCTATTAACATTGGGAACTTCAGTACAATTGCAAAGGTTGGTAACATCGAAATGCCCCCAAGCTTTCCCTTAACTGAGAATATGACAGGAACAGCATCCCTGGCTTGGTGTCAGGGTAAATACCCATGGAGAAGTCACTACATCGCAGCTATCTCCCTGCAGCACAGTAACTCCTAATACGTCAGCAACTTGAACACAACCTTTCTCCTCCAGACAGCCTTTACCCCTTTATCTTAAAATAGGGCTGGGTGTTCCTGCATTCCTGGCTTTTTAGGAAACATCAGCCTGGACTTTTTAACCTCCGTGTCCCAAGTCTCCTGACAGTTTAAGTGACATAAATAAACTACATGCTTTTAACTCATGGCTCCAACTGCTTGGGTTTTGTCAGTATTGTAGCTAAGCTATGGCTGAGAAAGCTGAGACTTAAATAAATATCCATATATTTACTAAGCTGCTGTTTCACTGATGAAATCTGAACACAAGGAAAACTTGGACAACCTTTGAACTGCTGTTGCACCACTACAGTGAAATGAGATACAGCAGCTGATTTGCCTGGGGCAGCCATAAAATAGCTGGCATCCCATCCATTTGTGGTTCAATGTAATGGGGCTTCGGGTTTAGCCACTCCAACCAAACCAGTCCCTTTCTAAATTTCCCACGTTTTTGTATTTAAACAAAGTCTAACTCTCCCAGGCCCTGTGAGGAGCTGCAAACCCGGTGGTCTTCATTCTCTGTTTTCTTTTAAAAGCTGGGACATATTGCTGTATTTCTCCCCCTACCACCTATCTTTTCCCTGTACTTACTTTGCAGTCCTGGCTACCTCAGCTGTTGATCCCCCACGGAAACTTCCTCTGCTAATACTCCCAGGAACAGATGACATTTGTAGCCAAATTGGTAGTAAAACTGTGGTTGCATGCATGTTTGTGAAGTTTGTTTTGTATAGATGTAATCTGAGGCAAAGCAACTGGATAGAAGTTTCTGCTACTTGGGGCCATGCACAGACATTTTGTCTGAGGTCTTCTTATCTTTGCCTGCAAATCCAGGCTCACGTGACTTTCTGTTCTGAATCAATGTGATATTCACAAGCTGAATATTCAAAAGAAGAAGAAATGTTTAATTATTTTTCACACATTTCAGACTCTGTAAATCTTCATCAAAAATAAAATTTAAAAGGCTTATGTGGAGCTCAAAGATAAAAGAGCTCGTTCTCTCCCTCACTCCTCCTCTCCCCACCAGCTTGGCCTGGAGGAGAGGACCGCTCTGTCCGCATCTGGCAGAGAGAGAGACATGGCTGAAAGGAACCAACAGCCAGGCCCAAAACATGTTTATTTTGCAGAAGCTGCTGAGGTCAGGAGGCACTTATAGCAAATAAAAGGCAGGGAAGCATATCACCAGCCAGTGGGAAGTTTACAGCAGCCACAATCAGAAACCTGGGCCACAAGCAGATGTGCCCCACATTAGCAGTTCCCCTCTCCAGGGAAGAGCTCCCTGCCTTGAGGCCCACAGGCTAAAACCTAAAAGAAAAAAGAAAAAAAAAAATCCATTTAGGAGTGTTCAGAAGACTGAAAAGAGAAAGAGACTCACTCCTATGGGGACTTATGTGGAAGAGCTGAAATAGTTGGACAAACAAAGACTCTGCTAAAGCACCTGGGCGGTGCAGCTGAGTGGTGTGTGGGTCAGGGTCCCCTGTCCTGGCCACAGGCACCATCTGGCACTGCTTCCCTGGATGCAGCCAGGCCGCCGCCTCACAAGAACCAAAGAGGAGAAGAGGACTAGGAGCAGCTACAGCTGTACTTTGGATGAGGAACAATCCAGTGCTGCTGTATTCACTCCTTTATCTTCACACTGCTTTGGCCTCATCATTTTTAGTAAAATGCTATTTGGCAAGGCAATTGATTCTTCTTTGTAGAAGGGAGAAATTAACTAACTAGGCAGCAAGTATTTTAATTTAATTTTCCTAAATATCTGGATGAAAGCTTGAACTAGTCTTTCAGAGTGATCCCTCAAATCTGATCCTGGCCCATGGAAACCCAGCAGCTGAGTTGGGACATGGGATTATTACATCTGTGAAGATGTAGCTAGTGTCCGTGAATTCTGAACAAACAGTTTCCAGCTGAGCACTGCTTGCTTAGAATGCTGTTCTCCATCTGTATACTCTGTGATAGATGGTGATGCAGCACTCTGGTACTTCAAGAAACTTTCCCCATTGCAGATCTCCCATTAGTGCTTTTTTTTTTTCCCCATCATGTCTTTTTCTTGCTGATTTGAGTAAAGCTTCCAGTTCTGTAAGTCTTCCACTGCCAGCATATAATAGCTATTTAAGGGAGTTCTGCTCCTTTCAGATGTGCTGTGAATAAAAGGAAGCTATCAACTTCTCATTTTGGTCAGGGTCTGCTCGGAGGACAATTTCCTCTCATCTTTAATTTTATGCATTACAATGGTGCTTTCCATTTTTAACCTCTCACACAGCAGTGCCACTTTTGTGTAAATGTTCGTCTGTATGTTCCCCCAAGAAATGAGAAAATTTAGATGGCATGGCATGTCACCCATTCAAAGCAGTAATATCATGGTAAATTTCATACATACAACCCAACCAGCTTTGTACCTCCTTCTTATGTAATACTCTTTGTATTTCCATAGATTTCTCAGTGTAATTCCTTTGACCTCAGCCTTATTGTAAAATTGAATCCAATTTCTTGTTGCACAGTTTTCACTAGGGAAAAGAAAAAAAAAAGTCATGCATATAAATACCTCACTCAACTCACCCAGTCTCTCCCCTCCTAGGTATGTGGTCATTACATATTCATTACAGTATCTGGACATTTGTATTAGCTGTAGATCTATAGGAAATGTATGAGGACATAACAAGCTGGATAGAGGATGGCAAAGTGGTGGATGTGGTCTATCTCGATTTCAGTAAAGCATTTGACACAGTCTCCCACAGCATCCTTGCTGCTAAACGGAGGGAGTGCGGTCTGGACAATCTGGTAGTGAGGTGGACTGTGAACTGGCTGAAGGAAAGAAGCCAAAGAGTCGTGGTCAATGGGGCAGAGTCCAGTTGGAGGTCCATATCTAGTGGAGTGCCTCAAGGGTCAGTACTGGGACCAGTACTACTCAATATATTCATCAGTGACTTGGATGAGGGAATAGAGTGCACTGTCAGCAAGTTTGCTGATGACACCAAGCTGGGAGGAGTGGCTGACACGCCAGAAGGCTGTGCTGCCATCCATCGAGACCTGGACAGGCTGGAGAGTTGGGTGGCAAAAAAATTAATGTCTTACATTTGGGCAGGTACGACCCCAGATTCCAGTATAGGTTGGGGAACGACCTGTTAGTGAGCAGTGTAGGAGAAAGGGACCTGGGGGTCCTGGTGGACAGCAGGATGACCATGAGCCAGCACTGTGCCAGTTCTCCTCCCCTTCTACTCTGCCCTGGTGAGACCACATCTGGAATATTGTGTCCAGCTCAAGAAGGACAGGAAACTGCTTGAGAGAGTCCAGCGCAGGGCAACAAAGATGATGAATGGAGTGGAGCATCTCCCTTACGAGGAAAGGCTGAGGGAGCTGGGTCTCTTTAGCTTGGAGAAGAGGAGACTGAGGGGTGACCTTATTAATGTTTATAAATACATAAAGCGTGAGTGTCAGGAGGATGGAGCCAGGCTCTTCTCGATGACAACCAATGCTAAGACAAGGCACAATGAGTTCAAACTGGAACACAGGAGGTTCCACTTACATTTGAGAAGAAACTTCTTCTCAGTGAGGGTGACAGAACACTGGAACAGGCTGCCCAGGGAGGTTGTGCAGTCTCCTACTCTGGAGACATTCAAAACCCACCTGGACACATTCCTGTGTAACCTCATCTGGGTGTTCCTGTTTTGGCAGGGGGATTGGACTAGATGATCTTTCAAGGTCCCTTCCAATCCCTAATATTCTGTGATTCTGTGAAATTCTAGTTATACGTGTATCTTAGGTTTTTCTGGACTATCCCACAACTGAAGATCAACGCGTAATTCATTGCAACCAACAGACCTTTGCCTACAAGCTGCCCAGACTGCTTGCATGTATCATCGGCACTGAAGCTGAGCTCTCAAAGACCTATTTTTCTATCAGATGGGAAAAAAAGCAAACAAAAACTCATCCACCAGGCTTTCAGGCTAAAGACTGGGCCCCTTTTTTTTCTAATGCAATGGCATCCTCAGTTTGCTTAGAGTCTTTGGGCACTACTGCAACATAAACATTAAGTAATGATAAGAATACAATAGGAGAATAAAAAACAACCACAGATAATAAGTTCTTCCTTCCACAACAAAGGCAGTTAATATCCTTGTAATGTTGTGAGAAAGACATTTTCCCACTGAAAGATTCCACAGGAAATAAGAAAAATCATCAACATTTTGACATTATTGTCTAATTGGACTGTTTCTCTTTGTATGGGAATTTAATTAGTATTAAAAGCATTTCAGTTTGTTGGTGTGCAATAGATGAAACCAAAGACCTTGGTGACCAGAACTCAGAGCAAATATTTGCAAATGTTAAGGCAGTAAATGAGGTGTTACTTAAATGGGGGCACTCTAAAAAGTCTCCGTAGACCATCCAGCTTTCCAAACTCACAGACTGACGATTATCTTGAATGAATTATAAACTTCTCCCATACTTTTTTTTCTTCCTTGTGTTGGATTTTTGGGAAGACAAAGTCATCTCACACTTGCTCTACTAACTACAGACCCTGCTCACACCACTGTACACTGGCAATCAGACACGATATTCCAGATTTGCTCTCAGTCCATGAGAACTCAGGAAAGCAGATGGAGAGAGCAGGATCTAGTTTGCACAGCGGTGTGAGCCCTTGGGTTTTGGTCACTCTTCTCAGTGTCCTGCTGTAGGTTAGGGTGGTCATGGCTAACATTAGGCACCCAAAGATACCTGTAGGACAGAGACCTCTGCGTTGCC
The DNA here is from genome assembly GCF_036013475.1 of Columba livia. Lineage (NCBI taxonomy): Eukaryota > Metazoa > Chordata > Aves > Columbiformes > Columbidae > Columba > Columba livia. Next base: position 49,647,575 of record NC_088642.1, on the reverse strand, counting down.
AACTCCCGTGCAGCTCAGTGGAGGAATGCTGTGTTTCCTTTTATGCTTAAAAAACATACAGGACACTAGGAAGAAGTCAAGTGGCCCCAGAGTCCACTTTTAAAACATGGGGATAGATCAATAATGGTATTTATCACTTAGAAACAAGCATTAACACAAACCTCAGATGGAGTAAAAATAATGAATACACTTACACAATCAAAATACAGATGACAGTTACAAAAGCTTTAAAGGTAAGTAAAAAGAAACAAAAACATAATTATCTATACTTAAGATCAACTCCAGGAGACTTCAACCCTCTGCCTCTCAAGGCATTTACCTGAACTTAGTGCTTTTTTTCTGCACCCTCTTGCTCTCTGTGCATCTAAAGAGGCAAATTAGATACAGGGAATATTTAACTGTTTTACAAATCCCTCCAACATTGCATTCCTGTTTAAATCTGTCCTTCCTACCTCTAAATGATCTGTACAAACATAATTCAGTCAAGGTGTTAATTTTAACATTTTGCAAAGCACCAAAGCACCATTCAGCTCTCAAGCCACTGCCTCAGAAAAATGACTGCATTGAAAATAACTCTTCTTTTTTTTACCACTTTCTGTTTTACCTAAATGATTTCCACAGTGGGATTAACCCCACAGCCACCCAAAGGTGTGCACTGGTGTGGCTGCTGGGCCATGTTGTGGAGGGAGGGAGCAAGCAAGGACCAGCAAGGAGGGGGTAGCAAGTGGGAGCTGCTCGATCCAGGCCCCCAGCCTGGAGAAAAGTCCATGGAGCTCTGGCCGCTGGATGCAAATACTTGAAACATTGCTGCTCACACAGGCCCCCGTGTGCTCCACAAGCACAGCCAAAGGAGCAAGATTTGCAAATCACAGTTAGCTCTCGACTGACAGCCCACAGCAGTGCTCTGCCACTCTGAGCTGGTTTCTGCGTGTCCCCCGCCCTGTGCTACTTGGGCACCAGGACACTGCCCTTTTCTCCAGCGGAGACCCCAACACCACAGATGCCGTGCCTGTAGCTCAGCCCTGTAGTGAAATGTGTGTGGCCTCTCCACTGACGTACTATCATGTGTTTGCATTTATTCATCAAAAATATTGATGCTCAAGGCAAGGCCTTGTTGGAAATAGTTTTGGTTAAAGGCAGGGACTATCTTTAGCCAAGTCATTTGTTAGTTCAGAGTCCCACTGTTTCAGCAAAAGTTTTTATCAATAGAACAAACCTGCAGCCACTACTGAAGACAAATAAGCAGCTCCCATCCAAGCACTAAAGCCAAATATGTCAACAGCAGTACAATTACAAGCTCCTATGTATGTATCATAATGTATATTGATTGCTCTGCGCAAAATGCTGAACAGAAAAAGAGGGATAATGAGAGGAAAGAGATGGACGGTTGTAAGGATAGATGCAAGCCTGGACCCAGCAGAGTTAGGTGAGCTGTTCCCTGGCCCTTCTCATGCAGCAGGATACTCACACACAGAAACGGTATGGGAAGTATTGCCTTGGCTTGGATGCATATGGATTTTCATGGCTGACTTACTTCACTGTCACCCAGTTACAACTTCAGTAAAGCAATAAAGCCAAAGAACTACATTTTGAAAATAAGCATAAGCAGTGTCACAAACTAAAACCTCAGAAAACATATCCAGATAGGATGTGGTAAACATCTGTCAGTCTGCATTCTTTTTAAAAAATACCCAGGGGAAGTACATTTCATTACTGACTATGCATATTTACCACAGGCTTAACCTTTTCATTGAATAATTGAGTATCCTTCATCTTCTGAACCAGATGAATGGTTTGGGAGAGTTGTTAGGGAGATTAGGCTGCTTGTAAATAATCCTGGCATCCATCCATTCTGTTCTTCTCTCTAGAAAAAAAATAAAAAAGCCATCAATGAAGGACGATGACTCCAGAGGAACCAGTTTCAGAGCAGTGTTTCATGTAGCCAAAGTTGTTCAGGAGATGTTGAATCACTCAAAGAAAACTTAGTTGCTAATTACTGAGAGATTAGACTTACATTTATTTCAGAAGATTTTGGAGCAACCCAGCAGCTGTTTCTCCCTTCCAGCATGACTCACACTGCACATGAAAAAAGGAAAAGCCATTAAAATCAGTAATTAAGCATTATTGTATGGATGCTATTAAGCATACCTACAAGAAAAGATTAAGGTTGTTTAGATTTCTCTTAGTATTATCTGAAAACTTTCTGTCTACACAAAGCAATATTTTTTGAAAGTTATAACATTCCCCAAATATACGTTACCTGAAATTACATGTATATATACTCTCCAACTTGACATCAATTTAGCATCATTTGTCTCTGAACACTGAGTGATGCCATATGCCAAGAGGACAGAGGTACAGACCACTGGATGTTTGTAAATCTCAGGGGGGCAAATGTGTCTCCCCAATCCTATTTGGTCTCCATCCAGCCTATTTTTTTAAATCTTATAAAATACAACCCTGTTGTACTTTCTACAAAATAAGTGAGAGGATAACAGATATTCCATACAACTAATTTCATCCTTGTTCCTTTTTATTTATCTAGCAAGAGTAGTATCTCTCAAAGCTTTTGAAGTCTCAGAAGCAGCTCCACCATGTAGGACCAAACATTTTATTTATATTGCATAACAGAAATGCTTAAGCTCAGACCAACCTGAAGCTGGAAGCAATGTAACCACTTCAGTGCTGCTGCTCAATGAGCCTGCTTAGCTTAGCAAAACAGATGCAGTTTTTCAAAACAAGGTAGTATCCATTCAGTGTGGATATTCTGACTTAGACTGATGTTAGAGCTAGTATTTGCATCACTTTCATATGCAAGTATGCCCTAAAGCCTGTAGTCATGCCACCTAGCTTAAGGCAGCTAACTGATACATACTGTTAGGAGCATATTTGCCCTAGTCTCTCTGTATACCGAATGGAGACAGACGCTTTCCATTACCATTTGGATATTTGGTAAATTCTAAGATGCAAGCTCCTATTTTACTTAAGTGCTTTGAAAATACTGTTCTTTCTTTCCAACTTCCTCAGTTTTGAACCTAGACTCACAATGAAAATATGTTATAATTTCTTCCATTTGCCATAATGCTCCCCATTTATTTATCAGTTTATAATATATAGTGTACATTGATACAAAATAGCATGTGAAAGCTTTTGAGCATCTATTAATTTCACATGGTTTGGCACAGAAATTCAAGGGCAGTGCATCAAAAACAGAAAGCGTATTACAGATGCATACTCCATGGTACTGCCCAGAACCCAGCTTCCGTTTGAAACATTTTGTTTGACTATTTTCGTTTCAGGAGCAACAAACAAAATACCAATTGCAGGCAGTTTCACATTTCTGAATCCCAAAGGACAGTGGAAAAAACAGCTACACACAGGAGAGAGGAACAGTGTGTTGGACACAGATTGTGCTGAATATTTTATGCTGAAGTAATCGATGTAACTCATTTAGAGAGCACCTCCAGTGCCCAGTGTTTGCATGCTGTGTATGACAGGAGAAGAGGCAACAGCAGGGTTAATTTCAGAGGGCATTGCTCCCATGAGCTGCCTTGACTCTGACCCCAGTCCTAGGATGTTTGTGTTCACGTGCATCACTTCAGATTGTCACAAATTCAAAAGTTCACACAACACTTCATCAAAACATAGATCATAGTATTGAAAAGAGAAAATAAAGGAAATAAGAAAATTATGAAAAAAAGGCTTCTGATGGGGACTTCTGCACAGGATTGGTTTGTTGAAAGTTGATTTCATATTAATAGATTTGTGAGGCCCTTGGTGAGTGTAGCATGAACATATCACACAGGCATCCTGCTAGCAGGGTCTGGACTCATTGCGTGAGATAGGACTGATTTGGGAACTGCATGGCCTGAAGTTACTGCAAATGTGTCCCACAGCTAACAGTGCCCAGACACCAAATCTCCACCATGGTCCCAGGGCTGGGAGGCTGCAGTTGCATGTGTAGCTGCTTTAGATCACATTAACTGCAATTTTTCCTAGGGGAAATCCCAAAAGAGAAGGAAGGAGGTCTCCTGTGGGTTTCACTTATGTGTAACACATGACGGTTTGAAAAAGGAAATTCTTCTTGCCAGGACACCATGGAAGGAGCAATTGGGGTTTCCTGTTAAATATTTGCTTGCTAGCCATAAAGCACACTCCAGTAAGTATTTATGTAACATAAGGGATTTGTATACCTTTTCCCTACTTCTTCTGCAATCCTCTGTCACTTGATGACATTTTGAGAGTTAGTCCAACCTTCCTGTATCCAGAGCTGTCTCTAGCACAAGGGAGAGTCCTGTAATATCTGTGGTTCATTCTGAAATCAAATTCCTTAAGTATTTATTTCAGGCACATTCCCAGGAAGCAAAAGACTCAGATGTAATTGCATTCTGCTTGAAATTTATCATTGGTTGGCACTTCAGATTGCCTTTTTAATGTCTGAGTCCAGTGCCCATTCAAATCATACTCCGCACACTCATTGCAAGAGCAAAATTTATTTCTCAGAAAAATAACAAATGTATTTCACAACATGAAAACTTGTATGTCAGGGAAACTTTAGCAAACCTGTTGTACCTTCCCCTCACAGCTCAGAGGCTGCTGATAGTTACTTCTTATGCTTTAAGCTGTTTAAAAATGACAATCAAACAATTCCTGATAATGAAAAATTAATATTTATTCTTCTTTAGATAGGATTTCTTTCAGGGCCAAGGATCACAGCGATGAGCAAAGCAGTACCATTGCGTGCCCACACAGGCCTGCCTGCTGCCTTTGGTGTGTGCTAGCTGTATGCAGAATTAAAGAGAGATTAGTACAAAGAAGAGACCTTGAAAGCAAGCCTTAACACAGATTTCCTTGGCTGACTGCTTTTTGCCTGTCCCACCCTTTACGCAGGGTTATGCTGTCAGATTTGATACCTGTTGGACTGTGTTTGAAGGCGCCTCTGGCTCTCCCTGCATGCGAAGGCGCAGGGGCCTGGGCTAGCAGCTCTTTTGGAGCCAGCTCTGGCTCCCTCCTCCCACAGTGGCCAGAGAAGGCGCCCTGGCTATGCCGCCATGTTGTTATTCCACCCCAAAATCTTTGGGGCCACCCTTTAGCACCAGATTTTCTCTCTCCTTCAGCAGCATCCAGGGCTCCCTACACAGGCACTGTGCCAGGCCAGCAATTGTGCTGCGCTTAATCCTAGTTATTTTTACAGCACTTCTTGTAATTGTCAAAGATGCATTAGATGTTTACCCTTGATTGTGATGGTTTTATGTTGTTTGTGCAAAAGCTGTGCTGTGAAAGCTACGGTAAATCAATTTTTTGCATTACATCACAATGAAAACTTCTGTCACATCACCTCGGCCAGTTTGTTGCTAATAAATTCATCATTTTTTAAAACAAAACTAAAAAGGCTGAGTGGAACTGCCTATGCTCTTAATTTAGACACAAGAGGGACCTAATGGTCACATAGGAAACCACAAAAAGAAAACTAAGTATTCCACAAATAGAAACACCTTGGCACCTTTCAACTGTTCAACACAATTTACAACATATTTTGAGTTAATAAAACATCAGCTTGTGAAACATCCTCAGGTAATTTTGCCCTCAGCTTAACAATTTAACAGGAACCACCTCTGATTTACTGTAGACAAGCAGTAATTTAAACAAATTTCAGAGTTAAGTCTCATTTATACTTTGTTGTCTGTTCAATCTGAGGTGTTCTGCATAAAAATATTTTGACATACAACTTTTTTTTTTTTTTTTAAAATTTCAAATCAGCTGGTGTTCTAGTGCATGTTATTAAATCACTTTATAACTGAATTTATGTGGAGGCATATGGTAAAATGGTGTTGATTCCTGCCTGGTCCTATCATGGGGATATCTGCATCATCCCTGTCCTGGCTCACTGGTTTATCCCAGCTGCTTTTCTCCCGCTGCCCCTCTCACTCTCCAAACACCCGCTCACTGCTTGAGTGCCAGCAGGCACCGAGACCTGCCATCTCCCTTGCACACCAACATGTCATTGAGTTTGAGTACCCAAAGTGATGCCACAGTGGCAGCCCCTGTTTGACAGCTTTTTGCCTTTCTGAACCTGGTGGTGCCCAGGCACCATGATCCACTGAGGGCAGCTGAAAGGCTGTCATATTGGCCCCTTCTTCTCAAACTACTCTTTTTAAGCCATCTCCTCAATCCCCAAAGCAGCAATGGTGTCAGAAATTCTAGGAAGGTGGTCTCCTCTTCCACCTCTAAACACAACCAATTGTAACTCACAGTGAAGTCTGCTAGTATGCCCATCTACCTTCTCCTCTCTGACTAACCTGCCAAAAGCCAAGATGGCAAGTCCAAAAAGGGAAAGGATTTGAAGGAAAGTGAAATCCAGAAGATAAAGTGTCAAGACTAAAGTGTCCTTTCTGACAGTTGCAGAGACTTTGGCTTTGATCCAGTGCTGGATACTATACACAGACATGCAAAAAGAGAACTTTCACCCAAAGTGTCCCAGAAACCATATAGCAGACTCTTCTGCTCAGCCTGTTTATGCAGCACAGGATTGACTTTCACTTCTGCAGCTCTCTGTGGTACTAAACCATGGCACATTTGCCTGCTATGACACTTTTCCAATAAAATTTTCCCTGTCACTGGGCTATTTTCTTCATGGCACTGTTATTCAAGCAAAGCATTTTTTTCTTCTTTCTTATTGTAATCTGCATTGTTTATGTCAAAATTTTTAAAGCTATCTTTACATCTGCAGTTTTGCATCTTGAGCAATTAACTGTCCCTCAATTTGAACAACATAAACGGTGAAAGTGCTTTACATTGAAATCTCACATGTAATGTACTGAAATCCATACAGGCACACACACACATAAAATAATAATAATAATAATAAAAAGAAGAAGAAGAAGAAGAAGAAGAAGAAGAAGAAGGTTGTGTTCTTACACAGGACATGATATGTGCAGTAGTCATCACCAAAGCCTGCCAGAGAAGAACATATCTTGTTCCCAGGTGTTCTCTTCATAGGAAGAATGGCACAGAGCATCAAGGACTTGGTCTGCAGAAGCAAATCAATGTGATTGATGGAACTGCTTAGCAGCCAGCCCACCTCTTCCTGCCACACAGTTCCCCCTGCTTCTGAAAAAGTTTTGAAAACTGTAGCAAGCAGCACTTATACTAGGCAGATATTTCAGAACAGCACAGAACCCCAGCAGGAACATCTGTCCATCTTCCAAAAGTGTATTTCTTTCTGCACCTACTCAGATGGGAATTACCAGGTCCTTTCTTCCACCCAAGGGCCCAGCAAATTATTCATAAGCTGCAAAAATAAAATATAAGTCTGCTGCCCCAGAATGAATGGAGGAATCTCAGTGCCATAGGTGTTTCTGAGTACAGATCTTCCACTTGCAAACATAAAAAGCAGTTCAGACCTATTAAAGCTCCTGGTACCACAGACCTTTTGGGGTGTCCTACATAAACATTAGGACGCCTTCCATGGCAATCAAACAGACTTTAAAATAGGGAGGGGTGATAACCTTTTCTGGACATGAACAGATGTTTCTCAGCAACCAACAGTCATATTTATGACTGTTTTATTCAGTAATACCCACTGTGAAAATCTGTTAAGGCCCTGGGGTGAAAGGCTTGTCCTGCTATATAGCAGAAGAGCAGTATATACACTTAGCTTCACAGAACCACAGTATTGACCACAGTCAGCAACAGATTAATTATAACCAGAAATGGTAAATTTCCCAATGATTATTGCACTTTCCTTCACCTGGAGCAGGGCTCCTCTGAAAGTGTCCATTGGGACAGTGCTGGGAGCAGCTCTGCACATCACTAATAAAGTGACCTTTGACATCCAGAAATCAACCTGCTCTTGCTCTCTGTGCCAGGTCTTCGGTTTCATCCTGCCTCAGATGCCATTTCTTTTCAGCCAAGTAGAGAAGCATCTCTTCAGAAAGTGCAGCCACTCCAGGAAAGACCAAGGAGAATTTTCCCTTTGGTTTCAAGCTCCTCTTCCATGTTACTCATATCACACTGAGCCTGAAGGATCCTGAAAGGATTCACCTGTCTTTGCACTGCTTTCTTAATAAAAGACATGAAGGGCTAATAAATGACTGTGATGACAAGATCCTCCGCGGACAGCAGAAATTATAACCAACACAAAACTCAAGAAGAGTAGAACACAAGAGTCAACAGTGCATGCTGTAAAAAAGGCGAAAAAAACCCAATACCCTTCAAGACATCTTTCCTACCAACAAATCCTTCTGGCTTTGTCTCTAAGAGAGGGACAATATACTCATGAAAACTGTTGTTGCTTTCCCCCATACACACACACATACATCTCCCTCGTGCAGTTCTGCCACAGTTCATCCATTAAAGCAGTTACTCTCACCCGAGTCATCCATTCCCTGTATATTTATAGCACTTCTGTTATTATTTCACTCTTTTTGTGGGTGATCTCTTGAGATATGCTTCCCCCTACATCCTGTGATTATTCATGAGAGCTATAAATACACAACTGAGTGGGTCAGCACATCCCCCTCTCTAAAACAGATCTAATCTATCCAGATACTCTGATTCTTGTTCTCCAAGTGGGAACCTCTTCACTGCAGTGAGAAGGCACTTGCAGAGAATAATGCTGAGACTACAGTACCTGATGAAATAAAATTAGTGAGGTGCATTTCACTAGCTCTCCTGGGGAACAGGGAGAGAAGGAACAGAAGCTTGTACAAGTATAGGAAGATGCTTTATCTTTGCAGCCCCACATGACCCACAGCACAGCATCCATCGGGAAAGCTTCTTGACTCCATTATCTCTAACCAGTGGCCACATAGTTATAACTGGAATCATGCCACATTCAACAGCAACTTCTAAAACACTGTGTAATTTCTTCTCTTTCTGTGCTAGGGAATCATGCCTGATTCTCCACTCTTCTAACAGGAAGAATTCATATCAAACGAACTATTTTAAGCCACACTATTTTAAGCTGGCCATACATTAGAGGACATTAACTGATAGGACAAAACCCAAAGTTCAACAGAAAACTCACAAAACATCTGTCAAAACATCTGTCAAAACGTCAGCCACTGTCAGCACGACCATTAGTTAATGCAGGACAGCAAATGTGAATCACAGAAATCCTCCAAAATAAAACCATGAGGCTCTTCAGAGCTAGCAGTGGTAGGTAGCTGCCTTGCCTCACACACTTCTGGTATCAGTTATTACAGTCCACCTTCTTATCCTATGCACGTTTCTTGAGGACTGCAGGAATATGCTGAACTTCTGAGAGCAAGAGGCAGAACGTCCATCAAGTTAAATTCCAAAGCAAGCAGAATACTTTTTCCTTTCTTCTCTTCAAATGACTGGTAAAAATGGTGTAAATCCTTGGAAATGAACAAACTTGTGCAGAGATCCAGCTGAAGCTCTGACTGGAACTTAAAAAAAAAAAAAAAATTGTTCACATAAAAACTTCTCTCAGAGACGATAAGCAACTGCTCTTAGGTGACACACAAACTACTTTTTAGCAACACAACAGTTGGTGCTTTCAGAGTCTTCTGAAGACAACCCACTGACTAACCCCAGGGAATGGAAGTTAAGAGAAGAATGGAAAGGGTATGAGATGCACACACAGAAATTCAATAATGTGGCTATTTTCACTGAGACTACAAAATCAACACTTGCAAAAATATGTCCACAAATCAGATTTTGAAGTCACCAAACAACAGTCAAAATAATACAGATTTTGTTTCCAAAGCTCACCTATAAACTGTTGCATGCATACATTGTAGATGAGATTTCCTAGGTGGAAATACTCTTTCAACAGTATTTCTCCTTGGCCAGAGTCCATGGAGATATGATATGTGTTGAAGGAAGGTGTCACAAAGAGCATTAGACCTTTATTTCAGTCTTCCCTGTATCTTGTCTAGCCCTTCAAAACTCATGATTCACAGGATATGTAGGGTCATTCCACCATGCCACCAATAAGATTTCTTTTTTTGTTTTCATAAGTAGGCTTCGAAGAGTTAGATGCCAGAGAGTATGGAAAACATCCGTCAGTTTCGGTGTCTTCAGGCTGAAGTTTTGACCAGCTGAAAATCACTTCAGAGTAGGAATGCATGGCCCATAATTTCTAAACCATAATCAAATTAATAGTTAAGAATAAGAACACTTCGTTTTCTGTTTCTAGGAAGTGAGTAAGGAAATTAAGTCAAAATTGTACATTGATTTTAAATGCACAAAACTGACAGGAGTAATTTCTTAAAAAAATCTCCAAAGTCTGCAAGTAAAAAGGAATGCTGTAAATTATATTCTACCACAGCCGCTATCATGTGTTGTTCCTTTGTCTTGCAGAGCAAGGACAACTGTGTCTGCAGGCAGCATGAGACAATGACCTATAAGAAAAGGAATGGATATAAACCAACACTTAGAGAGAAAGGGTGACTGCTATAGACATAGCTATACCTGTATACAAGTGTTAGGCGCATGGCCACTGTCCCCTATACCTAGTGTGAGAGTACATATGCACGTACAGTTTCCATGAGAATTAATAGCAGTGAGGTGCTTTAACTGAGAACAGAATACAATTACTGACTTCACTGCTCTTTCTTTTAATGCCTGATGTGGGTAGTCTGTGCCTTTGTAGCCCAAAAGACTATGTTGCTGTTTGACAAAGTATCACAACACAGATCTCCTGATATGCTATTACAAGCACAACATTTTTGATATGTGCAAAACCACAATGCTGTCTTCATGTGTTGACATCTGCACCTAGACACACCGGTCTTTTTCTATTACCTTGTGGTGGTCCAGGTCCTACAGCTCTTGGGAGTACTATAACACAAATCACTCCATATTTTTGTGATGGCAGCTTATCCATTGGCCATTGAAAATATATACTAAAACAGGAAGATACCCAGAGAAGTGATGTAGTAGTAAAAAAAAAAATTCAGTAACTGACTTTTGTCAAAGAAATAAAACAATGACAAACACTTGTGAAAGTATGTCTGGACTTCCCAAAAAAATAAATAACACAAGCATCAAATCCTCTCAGAATGACATGCAGACAGCTTATTACATCTTTATCACACCATGTAAAATGTTCTCCTACATGTAAGTTAGGTCATTTTCTTTGGAGGCTTTCCTTCGGAGGAAATGCCAGCCATCAGCAAGATTTCCCAGACCTTACACAACTTCAGGGAAAGCTGAAAGAGCATCAAGAAAATAAAGAGAAATGTTATGGATTTTAAACTGAATCTCATGCTGAGCTACAGATTCTGCTTTCTGGACTTCTCTGACAGGTAAACTGAGCTCCTGGGGTTTTCAGCTGCTTGGGGCTAAGGTATAAATGTAAGGGACACCCTCAGCAAGGTCTCAGCCTTGAGCTCATCCCCTTTCCTATTTCCAATGAGTTAGGTAGATAGGGTGTCTAAACTCAGCGGAGATCTGAAATTTCATGGAGCAGAAATTAGTGGATGCTGAGACATATATTTGTGTCTTTTACACTAATGTCTTACAGCAGCTTCCAGTGTAATAGCAATGATGTCCCTGGTGCCAGTGAGGGTGTTTACCTCCCCTTTTCACAACCCTCCCTAGTGCACACAGTTACCCAGTAAAGACTGGAGCTATGCCATTGGTAACCATTCTGTGCCCACATGCTCTGCATGGCCATCAGCAGAGATGTAAATGAAGGATTTGATGTTCCAGAACCACAGAGCTCTGTATTTAAGCTAAATAAGGCTTTGATTATGCCTTTTATACCCAGGCTTGCCAATGGGTGGGGCATAAATAACACTATTCCAAAAGCATTCCAGAAAATAACATGGCCTGGAGACATACATTCCTATTTCCCTTTGGAGGTGGGAGAAATTATTATAAGTAGTGGTTCTCCTCAGGTGATACATATCCACCACCTCACATATCAGCTGACCCATGAGCTACATCTGGTTTGACATCCATTTACCTTCAGTGCTGCCAGAGACCTGGGAAACAAAGTTTGATAGACACAGCCACAATTAGGAAAGCTGTTCCTATTCCAGCAGATGCCTGGGAGCTCATGAGCTGTAGCACTAAAACTGACAAGATGTTAATTTTTGGTAACACTGATGCTTTAAATATTGCTGTCCCAGTGATTCTTCGAAAACTTTTAAAAGAGTAGCAATTAACAGCTAATTAACAGGAAAAGAGTGGGCAGAAGGTGTGGATGGTTTGAATATTGGCAAAAGAAGATCCATGTCTAAGGTTTCAAGCCTAAGAGACAAAAGCAGAGTTATAGGAATATGTAGGAATAAAGGAATAATTGATACAGGAAATTGAATAGGAGAAGGTTCAGCAGGTGAAGAACCTGATTTTCTGAGAAAGCTAAGGGATATGAAAAGCTGAAGTGTAAGAGAGAACAGAAAGGAGAAGCTGCAGATAAAGAGGAGCCTTAAGAAACAGGAATAATACAAGGACCATTAATATCAATGGGGACCATTCTGCTGGCTAAAAAAGGGGCCAGTATTTCACACTATTTGCATTAATCAATATGCTATATACAAAAGAAAATGAGGCGGCCAACGGACCTAATCACAGGTTAGTGACAAAGATCTCTGCTAGCAGAACCCAGACAGTGAATTTATTAAGGTCCTCCTGGCAAAAAGGGTGGAAAACTCTTTTGGTACATGGCAATTGCTACTGTGGGTCAGCTGATAGAACAGCTCCAGAAAATGGCTTAATATTGAAACAAACAAACAACAAAGAACAAACAAACCAACAACAAACCACCACCACAATAACAAAATACCCTTAAGTGTGTAGCATTCAGAAAGAACATGACCCTGAAGTATGACAGAAAAGGTGGTAGGATGTCACAAAGAATATGCGTTGCTTAACAGAGCTAGTCACCTACGAGTGTCATATGCTGGAGCAGCAATAAGGCTGCCTGTATCTGAGAGAGCCAGTGTGGGTATTACCATACAGCACTGCCTCACACTGCACAGACAGACCCAAGAGGAACAGTGAAAAACACACTCAAAACTTCGAAACAACTTACCACTAGTTTATGTGCAGGTATGTCATCGTGTGGATATGTATGAAGGCACTGGGCAGCCTCACTCACCTTTAGGTCTTCTTCCACTAGAAATCCCACTCCATCCAGTGACACTATCTGGGACAAATGACATCCAGTCTGGCCTGCAGGCCACATTGTAAGCTGGGCACTATTTACACAGACCCTTACTGTGACACTTCAACCGTCATGTTCATTGAAACAGCAACAAACACTCCATCCATTAGCTCCTAAGAAGCTCTTAAAATCTAAATCGCAGAAGGGGCACATAGTGCTTCTGGGGAGCTTCTTGTTTCAATGAGTAAGAACAGTGCTTAGGAATGGTATGTGGTATGGGAGGAATTTATCTCCTGTATAAAGGGAAACAGATGTCGAAGGGAGCAGGACATGAGATCATTAAGGGGCTGCTGTGAGGGGTCAAGGGTTCTTTTCTGAACAGTGATTGTTTTATAATTTTCTAAATCATAATGTTGAGTAATTTTTATAAAGTCTATACATATGCCTGATTTTTCGCATTTCTGAGCACTCTCAACCCCTATTAGCCCTGGTAATAGTCAGAATTTTTCAATGGCTTTGAAAAGCGGGTACATTATCTCTTTTAAAATATGTTATTTCTTCCCCTCCTCTTTTCCACTTCTCTTTTCCTTCCTTATACTCATTCTCAGCATATAAATTACTCATGGCAGAGATAGCTAGCATTCAGTGCATAGACTGACCTTATGCCCAGCCTCTTTAAATGTAAGCCTATGTACAGATTTTAGCCTAGCATGTTACTAATACAAGTAGTGGTCCCTGTTTGAAGTGCTTTCTCCTGCGGCCATGTCCCACGGCCACTGTGAAATAGGCAAAATGGCTTATGAGGAAATGTGTGTTTTCTAGAATATCCTGGTCTTCCCAAGCAGATTTTAGCAGGAGTGTAGGTAACCTTAATCCAGGCTGCCTGCACTTGCAGGTTTGCTTCAATGCTTTGCAGACATGGAAAAACTTAACAGTGTCTTTCTTGCCAACTCACTGTTACCTGGACAGCTTAGGTCTAGCCAAGGTGCTGTTAAGGGAATAGGTGTTAGGTATCCACAACTGAGTTCCAGATGTCCTGCTATGAATTTCCCTCTCAGCTCCTGACATATCTCGTCAGCAGTGACTTGTCCCAGCTGGTGGTAACCAAGAAGTAACTGGCCATGCAGTCCCTGCACACTGCTGGTGAGCCTCGAAACACAAGCTGGATTGCATTTTCCAGAATCTGCTTTGAAAGAATATGGAGACAATTAGAGGGAACTGAATTAGTGTGAAGGTCGCTCGTTAATTGAATAAACTTGATGTGGGACAGAAACACTTTGTTTTAAAGCACGGCATATCGCAGAGTTCTGACTCACAGCTCCCCGTGGGCTCAGCAAAGGTGAATCACTGTCAGGGACCTGGAGGCACTAATCATTGCAGAGGCTCATCTTCAGCCCCATCTCCTGCTCTGCCCTGGCCATGCCCAGGGTGACCCCCATGACCAGCCTCTGCTCTGCCCCCTGCTCAGACCTGTGGGCGAGGGCCCAGCCACTTGGGGTGACTCCAGGGAGGGCAGCCCCTCTCCAGGCTCCAGGGTGTTAAAGATGTTACTAGCACAGCTTGACCACACCTGCCAGAACAGCTCTTGCCACCCTTTGCAAAGCAGACAGCGGGGCTGATGCTAAACTGACCCTAAGCCACGGCGCTCTGCAGCCCAGGGTACAATATGGCCACTGAGGGTTTAAAGCAACAAATCAAGCTTCAGACTGTCTTTATGGAAGAGGTAAGCACTCCCAGGAATATCATTGGTAAGACAACTCTGGGCAGCAATAACTTCAGCTTAATTCAGCAGGGCTACAGAAAGTCAGTGCCCCTAGTATTATGACAGTTAAATACTATCAGGCATCACAGTGAAACAAACCATTCTTCCAGCATTGCAAAAATATTATTGACATTGTATCAATACAAACTGAGCTTCTTGATTTGTGCTTCTTCGCTGTCCCAAAAGAGGTTTGTTTTCAGCAAGCCATGCCTGGAACCCAACCATTGCCGAATTCTTTTTCTTTCTGTTGTTGTTTGTTGATTTGTTTGTTTTGTGCTTGTCCCAGGCCTTCAAGACTCCCAATCTAAACAGCTGCATCCTTCCCTGATGCAAAGCAGAAATGCTTTAGTGCATAAAGCCTGCCATGGTACATGATGGTGAACGGCAGTCAGGAAAGCAGATATGCATTTTGCTTTAGTGGAAGAAAACTTTCTTGAACTGCACTTAAAATGCACTTAATTATGGGAGATCCAATTGTCTCTGAAATTGCCCCATTTACCCTGAAGACTTTTTACCATAAGTACCAGTGTCTTAGCAAACATTTTGTCAGCATTTTTTGAAAGCTTTCAAGTTGAAATCCAGAGGCTCAAGGTTGCTGCTTTGGCTAAGTTCTTGGCCAGATCTCAGATGGAAAAAACTTCTTTTCCACTGTCTAAAATTCTTGCAAAAAACAATAGGCAAAACCCATCTCCTGCTACTTCAAAATGACACTTTGTTACTCTGCTGTTCTGATTACTGGAGTTATTTAAAAAGTTTGAATGTGCTAGTTCTGTATTCTGTGGATGTGCCATTTTCATTTGCAAATGTAATTCCTACTTGACCCAAGAGCCTTGCCTGGCGATGAAACTATTCATGTATGTGTCTCCATCTTCATTGGATAATATCTACTTAGCCTCTGCCTTATCGTGTTGCCTAATCATTAAAATATGGGGTTTTTTTTACTGTACAATCCATTAAAAAACCTCAAATTTCTTTTAATTTTTAATCACACAACAGTCCTTGCCTACTTTCAATGGAGTCAAACCAGATCACCTACATTTTCAGTTGTTTTTCCTCTTTAAACAAAAGAATCCTTACTTTTTACTACATTTGCTGAAAGTTCAGGTTTTCCATTCTTTCAGCTGTTTCTATTGGTTTCCACAGGAAAAAAAAATATGACCCTGTGTAACCATACATACATACTAAGAGACAGACAAAGCGAGGCAGTCTGCTCCAAAGTCTGCAGTCTGCATGTTTACATTTCCATCACATAATGCTGCATTTAAGGGAGGTGTAGCACCCCTCCAGGGATGGTGTTCATGTTGCTATGCCCACGGATTTGGCCGTGGGCATGATGCCTCAGCTGTGTTCAGCCCACCTTTTGGGACAGGGCAGAGATGTCTATGGCCAGGCTGAGGTCCTGTGGAGGCAGCCCTGGGAGCAGGAGCTCTGCAGGAGCTGTGGGCGACAGGTGATGCTGCGGTGGTAGCTGCCCAGGTCACCCCAGGAGTCTCCCACCAGCACCCTGAGGCTCAGTGCTTATGGGGGGACCACAGCTACTGGGGAAGGGTGGGAGCAATGTGCAGAAAAAAAAAGGAGGGACAAGCCTTTCAGAGAGTGTTGTAGGCATATGGTCTTTGTGTCTGGAGTGCTGAGCCACAGGGTGCAGCTGGGGAAACCCAAGGACCTGTTTCACCAAACTCATTTCCCCTTCTCCTTTCTCTGCATTTCACTTTTTACATCATGTCTGTCTTGAAGTGCTGTGATAACTACCTTTTAACATGTGAAATCTGCACATTGCTATACATTGAGCTGAGTCTGTCTTAACATCGCACTAACGATAAGTATCTGGCCATGAAACTGGTGAAGGGTCTGGAGCACAAGTCTTACAAGGAACAGCTGAGGGAACCAGGACTGTTTAGCCTGGAGAAAAGGAGGTGGAGGGGAGACCTTATTTGCTGTCTACAGCTACCTGACAGGAGGTTGTAGCACAGAGGGTGTTGGCCTCCTGTCCCAAGTAACAGGTGATAGGACAAGAGGAAATGGCCTCAAGTTGCACCAGGGAAGGTTCAGATTGGATATTAGGTAAAATTTCTTCACAAAAAGGGTTGTGAAACACTGGAACAGGCTTTGAGTGGTTGAGTCACCATCCCTGCAGGCATTTAAAATATGCATAGATGAGGTTCTTAGGGACATGGTGGACTTAGTGTTAGGTTAATGGTTGGACTCTATGATCTTGAGGGTCTTTTGCAGCTAAAATGACTCTATGCTCCTAGCATCTGCCCTGTTATCCCTAGAGGAAGGTGTCACTGTCAGACACAGAGTTCAGCTTACTTCAGCATGTGATGCCAGTAGTTAATATACAGCTGCAGCTGAAATATGTCCTATGGGCATATATTGTATTTATACATGATATGTAGGACTGCATATCTCAAAAATGACATTACAGTTGTAGAAAAGGAAATGAAGAAAAAAGGATGTCCAAAGCCATAGCCTTCATACAAGCTTGTATTCAGCTTGTAAATGTCAAATTCCTTCCATTTTCATCATCCCAAATAATGACATGAGGGAGCAGAAACTAGACATGAACATGAGAGGTGTATGTGTTTTATTACTGTGTTTATTGATCATCTCTAAGACAAACTCCAAAATAGTGTACTAAAGCAATGTCACTATTTTCACAGAATCACAGAATCGACTGGGTTGGAAAAGACCTCAGAGATCATCGAGTCCAACCCTTGGTCCAACTCTAGTCCGTTTACTAGATCAAGGCACTAAGTGCCATGTCCAATCTCAGTTTAAAAACCTCCAGGGACGGTGAGTCCACTACCTCCCTGGGCAGGCCATTCCAATGCCTGATCACTCTCTCTGTAAAGAATTTCTTTCTAATATCCAGCCTAAATTTCCCCTGGTAGAGTTTAAGCCCATGCCCCCTTGTCCTATTGCTAACTGCCTGGGAGAAGAGACCAATCCCCACCTGGCTATAACTTCCCTTCAGGTAGTTATAGAGAGTGATGAGGTCACCTCTAAGCCTCCCCTTCTCCAGACTAAACAACCCCAGCTCCCTCAGCCTCTCCCCATAGGTCTTATGTTCAAGTCCCTTCACCAGTCATGATGCTCTTCTCTGGACCCGCTCCAAGGTGCTTTGAATCAGAACATTATTTTCCAGAGATACCAAATTTAAATGTATTAATTCAAATACATCGTGAGGTGCCATGATTCAAACAACATTGACAAAATGATAGAAATGTTGAAGTAACAGGATTTGCAAGATCTTGGTCATTCCTGTGGTGGATTTATAGAGTTAGTGTGTCAGCTTTACAAATAAACAAAGTCATAAGAATTCAGCAAATACATAGCCATGGTAAGTGCATGAAGATGTGAAAAAAGTAATAATTTTTCAAGTTTCCTAAATCTTCTCTGATTATACTTAACAGTAATTGAGACATGCATCCTTTAATGTAGCAATCAAATGTATTTTGATCTCTGCAGATTATGGTTCAACAGCATTCAAAATAAATGTTATCTTTATTTTGTTTTTATTTGCTTTTATATTAAATCAAAGTATTAATTACTTTTTAAACTTTAAATCATTTCTAAGTTAAACAATATTGCATTTAATATGTTCAATATATATTAAAATTGAGTTAGAGGCACAAAAACGTGTTACAAGCAAAAATGCATTGCAGCACTTCATCATCTAGACATAATAATGCATAATACATCTTGTTAATGTAAAAAAGATAGCTCAGCAGCAACAGAAAAGTAGAGAGCTAAAAATGTTATAACATATTCAGATAAATATCATGCTCTTTTGAATTGTAATTTGAAAATTGCCCTGCTGATGTTTTGTTTACATATCAAGACAGTAAAAAATAAAGGAATGATTTTCCAAATGATGGAGCATTCCTTCAGGAACTCCAGGAAAGTGAATGAATGACAGACCTTTAAAGCACTGGATGAATGTCAGTAGGAAGAAATTATAACTAAGGCATTAATAAAACATTGCATGAATTATTTGTTAAGCTCAATAGACAAAAATTACCAAACTTTTATCATGTCCTAAACAGTTAACAGAAAAAGGAGGTTCTTCAAGGACTTACTTGTAACCACTATAATACATGAGAAGGGTAATATTAATCTTAAAACATAATCTGTTTTGTCTGTACAGAAACTACAGTATCTTTCATCTGAGGGTAACTTCAGCTTTTATTGCATATTTATATATTATATCTAACATCTGTAAATAGAAACAACTTTTAACCACTTTTTTAACTTTGAAGTATGTGTTGAAAAAACATTTATATCAATGGTATCCATCTTCCTCTGTATTCATTGGGTCAAATGCCACACATGGAAGTAAAAAAACCTTTTTTAATCAGTTATTCTTCATATCTTATATGTGACATAAAATCAAAGTCAGGGGCTGTCACAGT
This sequence comes from Columba livia, assembly GCF_036013475.1. Taxonomy (NCBI): domain Eukaryota; kingdom Metazoa; phylum Chordata; class Aves; order Columbiformes; family Columbidae; genus Columba; species Columba livia. The sequence continues at coordinate 49,628,317 of NC_088642.1, read as the reverse complement.
GTGCTGTGGGGTCCAGGGCCATTCAGACAACTTCACTGAGTCATTTTCAAGCACATTGCTTTAGCTGAGCCACTTCTCCCTGAGTCACTCTGCTGACTCTACCATATCCAGAGTAAATCCCCTAAACTTCTCTTTTTTTCAGTACCTGCAGAAGTGGCCAATGGTCATACTGTCACCTGTGCCACAGCTCGTTCTCTTAGCCAAGATCATGCCTCCTTGTAACACCAGAGAAAACACCTCGGACAGGATTCGGCCCATGCTATCCCTGGAGCTGAAAGTGCACAGGACACCTACTGCTCCTGCTTGCACCCCCCAGCCTTTGCAACTACCCTGCCTTCTCATGGAATTTGACAGTCACTGTCGGGCCTTCACTCCATGAGGTTTGTTCAACCACTTTTTCTCTCTAGCAGCAATGTGTTCCACAATTCAATGGTACACTGACAGCAACTTGTTTCCTTTTGTTTTAAACTGTCTTGGTTCATCGTATTTTTTTCCTTTCCTCAGATCATTGATTAGACCTAGACAATTTACATTTTCCCAGCAGAGATGACTTTTATAACCATTCCATTGACTTTTGCACCTTTTTGTGTTTCATTGTGTTTATGAGCATATGAAACAACCAGAGGCACCCATGACACTCAAGGTGCAGTGCACACAGAAGAGCTTAACCTTGTCCATTTTGTTCTTCATTGCTTTCTTAATTATTCTTAGCATTTAGTTTGCCTCTGACGGTTAATGAATGTAAGGTGTTTTTGAAGAACTATCCAGAAAGACATCTCTTTCCAGTGATAATGCTCCATGTACATTTGTGCATGTAGCACTAGAGTTGCTTTTCCTATGTTTCATTTAGCAGCATGGAAATGAACACACTGTATTATCGGCAGGTCACTCAGGACATTCAGCATCTTCTTATCCTCAGTTTTAGTTTAACTGTCAAGTAACCCCAGTAACATCAGCAAATGCTGCTTTCCCATTTTTCATCCTGTTTCCCCACTCACTCATGAACTTCCAGGGCAGAATGGACTCCTCATCCCCACAAAATTCAGCTATTAACTTCCTGTTGCTATGAAAATAGATCATTGCTTCTAGCATTTACCTTCCATCTCTTACTTGGTTATTAATCTTTTTACCCTACAAAAATGCAATTTCTTTTAAGAGTACTACAACAAGTTCAAGAGCTTCGTGGCAAGCTGAGCACAATACACAAATCTCACAGGCTACTGTGTGATATTCAGAAATGAAGCAGTGGGTTGTAACAGCTATTGATGAACAGGTTGAGCTCCCCAAAGGTTATTGTCAACAGCTGCTTTGGCCTGAGATGCCACCTCAGGCAAATCCCCGGCAGCCTCTGTGCAGGGTTGTGATCAATGGTGCAAAGTCTGTTTGGAGGTCTGTAGCTAGTAGGGTTCCCCAGGGGTCAGTATTAGGTCCTGTCTTGTTCAGCCTGTTCATCAATGACCTGGATCCTGGATGAAAAGACTGAGTGCACCCTCAGCAAGTTTGCTGATGATACCAAACTAGGAGGAAGGGTTGACACACCAGAAGGGTGTGCTGCCATTCAGTGAGACCTGGACAGGCTGGAGGGCTGGGCAGAGAAGAACCTGATGAAATTCCACAAGGGCAAATGAAGAGTCCTGCACCTAGGGAAGAATAACCCCAGGGCACCAGTATAGGTTAGGAGCGGACCTGCTGGCAAGCAGCATTGCAGAGAAGGACCTGGGACTTCTGGTTGACAAGAGGCTGACCATGAGTCAACAATGTGGCCAAAAGAGCCAGTGGTAGCCTGGGGTGCATTAAGAAGAGTGTGACCAGCAGGTCGAGGGAGGTTGTCATCCCACTCTACTCTGCCCTGGTGAGGCTGCACCTGGAGAACTGTGTCCAGTTCTGAGCTCTCCAGTTTAAGAAGGACAAGGAATTACTGAAGAGAGTCCAGCGGTAGGTTACAAAGATGATTAGGGGTCTGAAGAACCTTTCTTCTGAGGAAAGACTGAGGGACCTAGGTCTGTTCAGTCTGGAGAAGAGAAGTATTAGAGGGGATCTTATTTATGCTTAAAAATGTCCCAAGGGTGGGTGTCAAGAGGATGGGACCAGACTCCTTTCAGTGGTGCCCAACAATAGGATGAGGAGCAATGGGCACAGACTGAAGCATAGGAGGTTCTATCTGAATATGAGGAAAAACTTCTTTACTTTGAGGGTACCAGGGCACTGGAACAGGCTGCCCACAAAGGTTGTGGAGTCTCCTCCTCTGGAGAAATTCAAAACCCACCTGCATGCATTCCTGTGCTACCTTCTGTAGGTGAACCTGCTTTAGCAGCTGGGTTGGACTAGATGATCTCCAGAGGTCCTTTCCAACCCAAATAATTCTGTGATTCTGTGAATGCTCTACTGCACATTGCTCCTGGGTGGCTTCTTGAATGCTCTACTGCACATTGCTCCTGGGTGGCTTCTCAGCACGCACTGCAGTGTCCTGCCATTTGCCTCAGCAACCACTTCCACCACAGGGACAAAGAGGCAACCACAAGAAAGCACTGACCATTGATGAGATGGACACCCCTCTGGCACAGCCGCAGCTGAAGTCTCTTTCCCATGTTGGAGAGGAGACCTGGGGCATGAAATCCCCATGCTCATTGCGGGGACTGCATTGCTCAAGATGCTTTGCAGCAGCAGAAGGGTTTTCATACACCACCACAACAGACACCACCATCAAAGGTCTCAATCAGAGATAACATCTGATCTGCACCGTTAGTACACCGTTTCCTATGCATACCCCCTGTAGAGGAGAGTAATGTCTTTGTAAGATAGTGGGGCCTTGCTGTGGACTGCTCCTACAGTGTGGTGGCAAGCCCAACTGAGGAAGGCAAATCAAATCGATCACAGGCAGCAAGGCACAGTTTGCCACCTGGCACCATTGCCAAAAAATCTTTCTGGTGGTGGTATCTTGTCCCTTCATTTACTATAGTCTGATCAGAATGACTATTTCTTGCAGTTCCCCTCTTCAAGTAGCCGAAACATAGAAAAGAAAAGACAAGGATATAGGCAAAAGAACAAGGCATAATAACAGAGCACAGAACAAGGCCAGAGGCTGCTTACTAAACATCTGCTCTGCAAGAACTGGGCCTTGACAACAAGTGTCAACCGGCTGACTGGAGGACTACAGAGCTTCCAGGGGTGTTTTGTAAGGAAACTGTTGTACAAGGCTTTCCTGTGCAGTGGGAGAGCACAGATTCACTGATCTGGGCTTCCCTTTGCCAAGAGGCAGTGTGTGCTTTTATGTGGTGTGGAATTTTTCTACTGTTCTTCCTTTCCACAGAAAAGAGCAGCTTTCACACAGCACACCTGATGGGAGGATAAGAAGATAAGGCCAGGACCACCACGCATTGCACTGTAGCTCCATCCATAGCTAACTGGGGCCATATCCATGGGGTCTATCAGCTTCAAAATTATTTTACCAGCATTTTGCCCTGTGTAGTAATTTCCTACCAAGGTCCTAAACCAGAAGATTTTCATTACTCATCTTCAGTAGATAAAAAGCAATCACAGAAACAAATCACTTGTTCTGCTAGATTGGCTTGAATTTATGGCTATAAAAAGCCTAGTTCTGCTTTCTTTCAGGACTTTTCTTCCCTACCAAGTAGCAGTGCAGGCAAGCCTGTGGCATGAGTCCCAGTGTGACGATGCCCAGCTCCAGACAGGAGGCTCCCAAGAAAAACACTGAAAACACTGATTGCAGCAAGACAACTAGGCAACCCTACATGCCTGCCTGTGCTTAGCAAGGCTGTTGTAGTGTTCCTGTTTGCCAGCTCATTGTATCCATTTCTGTCAGAAAGCTTTCATGTACCCACAGGCATCTTACAAGTACTTTTAAATTAGATGGTTGTAGGATCCAGGCTTCGACTTCTTTTCCAGCGTGCTTCTCCCATCATTGAGGCAATCTGCATGCCTACCACTATCCCCGAGTTGCTATTATTCAGTCAATAGCTCCATCAAAGGTACCTTACCAAGAACACGCTTTAATTGGCAGGTCAGAGTCAAACCAGTGTATTTTTGCTCAGAATTTCTAAATGCTTCAGCTTGCTTCACTCCTCTCAAGCTCTCTGAAGATCAAAATATTAGACACAGTAAAGCAGAGGGGCAGATGCAGAAGAGGTAAACCTCACTCAAGCATGCTCATAGCTCGAGCTGAGTAAGGACTACCCAGAATGTCCTCCCTCCCCCTCGCATTTTTATGGACGTTACAAATAACCCGGCGGCGGGCTCCGCCGTCTCACATTTGGCTGCCCATAACGCTTGGTGCTTCCCCCGCAGCCGTGCCCTGACGGCAGCAGGCAGCCCCGACGGAGAACCCACTCGGGCACGAGTGGGTGTCGAGGAGCGAGGGGCGGGGTGAAGCGGGGCGGGACGGGGGCAGACAACGGCCGCCGGAGTGGGGAGCAAAGCCTGAGCGGGGACGACGGCGGCGTGGGAGCAGCGTGCAGGAGGCAGGAGCCGGGGCGGCGGACGCGGGGCGAGAGGGGGGCAGAGAAAACCCCGGAGGGGCGGGAGGCGGGGGTACCCGGGCGGGGCGGCTCGGGCAGCGGCGCGGAGCCGCGGGGAGCGGCGGCGGGGCAGGGCCGGGTCCATCCCAGCCCCGCCCGGCCTGGCCCGGCCCGGCCCGCCCCAGCGCAGCCGCGGGGGCCGAGCGGCGCCGTGAAGCCGGCAAGATCGGATGCGGCGGCCGCAGAGCGCCGGGGGGACGCGGCGGAGACGCAGCAGGTACTTCTCCTCTTCTCCGGGACAGCCTTGCCCGCACCCTGCCTGCACCCCTTGCTCCTTTCCGCGCTGCCGGGGCGGCGGGCTGCGCCACCCCCACCCGCTCGCCCGTCGTCGCGGCCGCGCTGTCCCCGTTCGGCGAGCGGTGGGTGTGCCAGGTGTCCCCGGGCGGCTGGTCTGGGCGAGCGGCACCGCTCCGCCTGCCTTGCCGGTTGTCGTGGGAGCGGGAGAGCCACTGTGCTGGCCGGTCCTTCGGAATGTTAGGTAAAGGCGTAGTGGCAGGCAGGGAGCGGGGGCAGGTTGAGTGGAGCCCGAGACTCGAATAGTCTTTCCGTGCGGGACTTAGACACCGCGGACACGTCGGAGATATTCTTGAGTAGTTTAGTCACCCCAAAAAGTTCATGTCGCTGCAGTAGTGCAAATTTGTGAACGGAATACAGGAGTTTTGAGTGGAGTTGAGGAATAGGTCGGGAGCGCTAGGAACCCGTGAGGGGGAAGAAGTAAATGTTCCTTCCTTTAACGTGCAAGAATTAAACCAGCCGCAGGCTCCTGCATGAGTTACGCGTGTGTGCTGCTCAGAATTACAAAATACAAACTGATGTCTAAAATCCAGAAGCCAAGAAAAATAACGATTTGTTACAGGCTTTTCTGAGGCTGTAAGCTGCCAGCACATTCACCTCTAAAAAAATATTTTAAGGTTTATTTGAGTTGTCCAAGACATTGTTCTGCAGCAGATGTTTGTTGTCTAAACTTCATTTGCAACAAGCACAGCTTAATTTCAGAGTGGAAATGTGTATTCAAATGTGCTCCTGTTCTCAAAAGCCTTTTCTGTTCTTAAATTTGACACTACCAGGGTGTGTCTGATAAATGACACATGTTTACTTTTCTTTTGGAAAGGATTTCAAAATAAATAATATATACAAAAGTTTGGCTTCAGATGTACATTTTTGGCTTTCTCTTTGCCTGTCTTAAAATTGTCATTGGTGTCCAAAGAATATGACTGTGTGTGGAAGAGAAGGGAGAACTGCAATGTGTGGAGTGGGGGTGGTGGTAAAGGGGGGTCCAGTCTTTTTGGCTATGCCTGTTTGTGAATATTTGAAAGGCAGGAAAATACAATTCCAGCTGAATTACAGTGACTGTACTGAACGCGTGGCATCATATGTTCTTGTGTAGGCAAAAGTAGGTAGTGGAAAGTCCTGTTCTCGCTTGTGCTTTATTTTCAGTTGTTACTTTGACTTCAGGATATAATGAAAATTGAGTACAGTTTGTTTTGAGTTCTGTTTTGAAAACAGAAATTTCTTATTCTTCCAGCTGTAAAGTACCCAGTGACTTGTGAGATGGTAAAAGCTTTCAGCTCCCCATGGGACTCTTACCAGAGCGCCTGCTGGGAGCAGAGAGTGGAGATGTACTGGGGATGGTTGCTGGATGGCTTTGGCATCTTCATTGTGACCAGTTCCATGTTGTTTCCTGGCACTGGGAATTACACATTCCCAGAGGAATTTTGCATGAAATTTGCAGGAAAATTGCAGGTTGGCTCGAACTGCCTTACCCAGCACATTATCTGTGGGGAGCTGGTAAAAGGTGCAGCCCTGAGTGGTGGGGCTGGAGATCGCAATGAGGGTGTGCCTTGCCACATAGCAGATCCAGGGGTCTGGCCTACCACCCTTTTCATGGCACGTGTGACACAGGGACCATTTAGACCCTGGTAGACCCTGGGGATGTAAGGGAGGACCTCTGCTCCAACTTGGAAGGGTGCTCTACCCTACTAGGTTCCATGACATCTGCAGCAGACCACACTGACTGCTGTGTAAACCCCAAAGCATAGCAGTGGGCAGGGAGATCACCCAGGAGCAGCAAATAATGGTGTTTGCTGCTGACCCCAACTGCTCCCTCCGTCCTTGGAGCAGGGAGGGCAAAGGTCAGCTGAATAGCTGAAGGAGGTGACTGAATTGTCTTCCACATGACTGTGGTTCTTGACATTGTACCACTGCTTTTATCTGAGTAATTTAGGAAATGCTATTTTGGCTGTCACTGGATTGCTTCTGTACTGCTGATAGGTTTATCTTTCTAGTGGTACCTGGTGATGCAGCGATAGGGATCCTCCCGTTTGCTTTAGAGGAAATAAAAGTAATTTCCAGTGGTATCAAGATCTTGGGGTACAGAGGTACCTAACAAAGGCAACGCTCAACACATAACATACCACAGACAGGCTATTTGGGTCCTTTTTTTTACTATTTTGAGCTCAAGGTCTGTAATTTGCACCTAGTGGGTAATCCTCTGTATGTGACTGGAACAAAGATATTTTGAGGAGTGAGTTGTAGAGCAGGCAGTAGAGCAATGAGACAGATACCCTGGACCTGGCTGCTGCTTTCTTGATATTATAATATACAACCAACTTTGATTTTTATAACTATTAAAAAATGAATGTGCTTTTTGAGTTATTGGCTACAAAGCAGGAGGAAAACAAAATAAGTAGTATGGCTGAAAGATATTACCTGGAAATGTTGCTGCCAGAAGAGAAGTATTATTTATATTAACTTTCAAGCGGTTTGTGACTGATACTCATTGCCTGACAGTCTTGGCAAATAATAATGTTACAGCTCCCATTGCCTTGCCACTAGTTTGTCACACGCAAAGATTTACTTTTATGATACTAAGTTTGCTGTAATAATCTCAATAGAAGAAGTAATTACAAACAGTGGAAGAGACCCTGTATGATTTCTGCTGATTGAGTGCATTTTCTGTGCCTTCAGCCAGGGGAACTGGTGTAGCACCATTGCCTTTAGTAGAGTCATCACAGTTTACAGCTGCTGAGTTGTGGCTAATGAAGTCCAAAGTCTGGCATACAGTTTTCTTCAGAAGAATAAATGTATTTGTCCTTTCGCAGACTAGTATGATAACTCTGTTTGGAAAAGACTTACAGAAGCATGTATTTTGTTGCATGTGATCCTCTTAAATGATATTAATATGATTCTCTCAGGCAGCCACCAGCCAGTCTGGTGAGCATTGCTAGTTGAGCTATTGTTAATAAGTACTTTTCTAGTCAAATGTAATTGTTTATTTTACAGTGGAAAGCACTTGCAATTCATACGGACACAGTGGCATTTGTTATAAGCCAATACAATGAAAGACTGTGATAGTGTCTGTGATAACAGTGTGCAGATTGTAACTGAATTACAATTAAATTGAACCTTAGCTGAGGTGAAGTTGTTCTGTTGAAGGGCTTCACTGTTAAAATGCTTCAGAAAAGAGGTCAACAACTCGAGAGCCCAATTCTGCTCCTGGGAGATGAATGAGATGCTTGCTGTCATCTTCAGAGTAGAAAAGACTGAAGTCATCAAGCAACAACTGTGTTTCTTGGATAATATGTCACTCCCAGTGGGTCTCTTCACCAAAATAGTTTGGACCTAAAAACTACAATGGGGAAATAATAATAATAGGTAAATAGCAAATTATTTTATCAGAAAAATAATTTTAAAACATCTTGAATGTACTAAAGAATTCAAGACAATCCACTGTAGGCTTTTGTCAGATAACTTCTTTCCTGAAGGATGGAATCCAGGAAAAGGGAGGGTGGGAAAATAGGGCGTGGGTCATCCTTTAAATCATCCTTTAAATTCATCGGGGATGTGGTTTGCTCTTTCTGTCTTCCAGAATGCTGGAACAGCAGTGGCTCACATGTTTTCCTGATTTTAAGAAAACTGTATATAGAATCACAGAATGGTTTGGGTTGGAAGGCACCTTAAAGATTTAGTTCCACCTGCCCTGCTATGGGAAGGGATACCTTCCACTAGTCCAGGTTGCTCAGAGCCCCATCCATCCTGGGCTTTAACATTAACAGGGACGGGGCATCACAACTTTCCTGCATAACATGTTCCAGTGTCTCACGACTCTCACAGTAAATAATTTCTTCCCTATATCTAATCTAAATCTACCCTTTTTCAATTTCAAGACATTATGCCTTGTCCTACCACTGCAGCCCCTGATAAAGAATCCCTCCCCATCTTTTCTATAGGCCCCCTTTATGGACTGAAAGGCTGCTGTTTTCCAGTGAAAGTACAGGCGCTTCTATGTTAAACCTAAGCCCACTCTGTTACCCAGAGTAAATCAGGTATTTCTTGGGATGTACAGGCTGCAGGTTGAAAACTATGGTGTGTTGGTCTCTAGCAGAGGTTGAGATCTCAATTTCTTCCCTTGATACCCATCTTATAAATGTGTCTTTCATGTGTTTCTTACCCTTCCCAGAAAAAAAAAAAAAAAAAAAAAAAAATCTTAACAAATTTGGTTGAGATTGAACCAGTTCTCTCCTCATCCTGTTTTGGTTACCAAGCTGAAAAACTATCTATCTGTTCGTCCTCAATATATATGTTTGGGGCATGAGCACTGATTCTCATTGGAGTATGCAGCAGCTAAATTGTAACATTTCTGGTAAAACAGTAAGTGCTTGTGACATCTTCTGATATTTTTACGAAGCTGTGGAGATCTCTTCCAATACTTATGTATGCCAATGAAAAAAGATAGCTAGGAGGATCTCTGTGAAAATGCAACCTATCAAAGTCCGTGGGAAAACACTGGAGTAATCTAAGTCATAACTTAAAGACAAAACAGAAGTAAATTGAGAAGGACAATTAAAGTGGGTATAACTATTTTTTTCTCAAAAAAAACCAGAACACGTTAAGTATATGTCTTGTATACACATGCAAAGGAAAAAAAATAAGTGAAGTGAGCCATAAAAAGAAGTAGTACTTACAAAGATATGACTTGCTATGTTTATTTTTCTAAAAGGTAGCAGAAATCCAACTAATTTGAATGGGGATTAGTATTGGTTTTATGATGTCTGGCTTTCAGAGCACCTCCTTAATTGTATTAATAAATTACATTAATTGTGTAAATTGTATTAATTGTAATAAATGGTGTCATTTTATACCATTAAGGCATATTTTAGGCATTGGCAACATACAAACCGGCATCAATATCTGACACCAACTTTCTCAGGCTCTTTGGTGCCTTAGGTCTGCATAGGGAACAAGCGTTGAAAGCAGTGAGTTTTGCCCTGCATCTCAAGCAGCGATGATTGTGTAGTGTTTTGGTAGCACCGTGTACACATAGGTCTTTTTTGAGGAATGAGCTGGTTGCTGTGAACACTGGGGCTGTCTGAGTCCATTTGCTGATCCTTCTCACTGCTCCTCTGCATTTTTGGGGTTTTTTTAGCATGGAAGTTTTGTAGGGGAAAACACCTATAAGCACATTGCCCTCATATTTCCCTGGCAGAGCTGCATCTGTGCAGAGCATGACCAAGGGCTTACCCACAACTACCTTTATAAGGACGCAGCAATGCTAGACCTTGATGCCTCATCATAGCCAGTGTCCCTCTTGGCTTCTGAGTGTTTTTTGTGGCTTGAGCACCCGCAGGGGCCATGGGTGACGTGGGAAGACAGTGAGATTTACATTGCATTTATTATTTTTATTTTCAGAGCCTGGTTTGCGAGCCATTCTCCCGAATTAATATGCGAGGCTTGCTGCAGCTGGGGATACCCACCGCCCGCCCAGAGTGCTTGGAGGAACGTGGCGTGATCTCCCTCTTGTGGAATATTATCGGAACTAAATTCTTGTGATCCTAAAGAAGGCAAGTCCGGCACTGGCAACCAAATGATGGCAGCAGTTACCGTGGCACCTGATGCTCTTGTCAGCCCTCAAGGAAATGAAGAGATGGACTCTCTGATCGTACTGCATTATAATTACACAGGAAAGCTTATTTTAAGGGAAAAGGCAACTGATAGCATAGACCTGTCCACTATTGCATTTCTGATCCTATGTAGTTTCATAGTCCTGGAAAACTTGATGGTGTTGATTGCCATATGGAAAAACAATAAATTTCACAATCGCATGTACTTTTTTATCGGCAATCTAGCTCTCTGTGATCTTTTAGCTGGGATTGTTTACAAAGTAAACATTCTTATGTCTGGGAAGAAAACACTGAGCTTGTCCTCCACAATCTGGTTCATCAGAGAAGGCAGCATGTTTGTTGCCCTGGGAGCCTCTACTTTCAGCTTACTAGCAATAGCTATTGAGCGGCATTTGACCATGATTAAAATGAGACCTTACGACGCAAATAAAAAATACAGAGTGTTCCTTCTCATTGGTACATGCTGGCTTATTTCAATTTCCTTGGGTGCCTTACCCATCCTCGGCTGGAACTGTATAAACAACTTACCAGATTGCTCAACAATTTTGCCACTGTACTCCAAGAAGTATGTTGTGTTCTGCATTAGTATCTTCATAGCCATTTTGGTTGCCATTGTCATCCTTTATGCCCGTATCTACATCCTGGTAAAGTCCAGCAGTCGTAATGTCACTAACCACAATAACTCGGAGCGGTCCATGGCACTCCTTAGGACTGTTGTGATCGTCGTTAGTGTCTTCATTGCCTGTTGGTCTCCACTGTTCATCCTGTTCCTCATCGACGTGGCCTGCAAAGTCAAGGAGTGCTCTATCTTGTACAAAGCCAACTGGTTTATTGCTCTGGCGGTCATAAATTCTGCAATGAACCCCATCATCTACACTCTGGCTAGTAAGGAAATGCGCCGGGCTTTCTTTCGCCTTGTTTGTGGCTGCCTGGTGAAATCTAAAGTGGCCAGATCTTTGCCTATTCAGCCCACACCAGATCATAGTCGAAGTAAATCCAGCAGCAGCAATACCCAGAAGCCAAAGGAAGACTTCCCACAGGTTAATGTACCTTCCTGTATCGCTGAGAAAAATGAATCTTCATTTCACAATGGAAACTTCTGTAAGTAAAGGACTAGTCGAGACAAGTACCTTTCAGTGACTTTTAGATTTAAACTACAAGTGTAGTTAAGTGTTCATGCACTTAAGTCACAGAGGAAAACACTAACCACTTATTTAACTTTGAGGACATACTTGTCACCAATCATTTGCTTTGGGTGTTAATTCAGTAACACACCTTATTCAGAAAACACCCTTCATGCTACCCAGAAGCTAGTACAGAGTCCATGCACATCTAATAACATTGTGCACCACAATGGCATTGTATGATGAGGCTGCACTTGGCACTGCCTGATCTTGCAAGACATCAATAAAATCTGTTGACAAACTTCAGCATTCACTATACACTGATGATGGTTAGAAAATGAGCCTGCTTATTGCCGACTGGGAGAAAAGCTCATTACATATGTTGGTGGTTATAGTTCTCTATATGTATCTTGCTGTTATGTTAATGGCCTTATATGTATGTGGTATAAATAGCTGTATATGTGTACAATTCCTTATTAAAAAGTCATAGTTTGGTAAAAGTTTACAATATGCTAAACATTGTATTGCAGTATACAGTGTAAGGTGAGAAACTATACAAATAGATATGTTTCAATGGGGATATTTGGAAATATATGAAGTAGTAGCTTTTATAATAACTGACAAGAACTTTAAAATGTCATATCGATGCAGTATTTTTATATCTTCCACTGTTATTCAAACTTTTCATGTTTAGTGAGAGACAACATGATAGTCGTCACTGTGACATTGCACAACTTATTTTGAACAAGCAGTAGTAAATAACCATTGAGAGAGGCTATATATGTTTGCTATTTAAAGTAGTTAAAATGTGACCCAACAATACACATGTATCAAGTGTATGTACTGTTTCAACGCATATATTTTTACTTACTATTTCCAATATATTTAAAAATGTATGTCAAACTTATATAAACCTGTGTACATTGTGAATGCACTACCTAAGCTGAGATTTGTCAGTTCTGAAACAGAGATGTACCATTTCAGAAAACAATGAACCACAGACGGGTCCAGGTGGAGTTCTTCTTTTTCTCTCCAGGCACTAACACAGCATGGAATTTGTTAGAAATTCTCCCAGGGAAGAAGTCCAGCCAGTGGGACAAGATCCTATTTTGTGGCAGTGGGACCCTACACTCCTCCTGCCTCTGGGCACTTTCACAGATACAAGAGGGAAGATGCAGTACAACAGGTTCACACTGAAGGGTGTATCTCCATTTATACCTGACATTGCCTTGGATGTGGAATAAAAGCCTTTTTAGTTTGGAAGACCTTCCAACTTTCCTGGAGCCCCAGATTTACTCTTTCAAGAGGCTGTTCCAGAGAAAAAACCTGTATGAAAACAACTGTGTGGTCTACCACTGCCTTACCAGCCTCGGTACAGGATGGTGTTCAGCATCAGAGGGATTCCGAGACCTAGAGCAGTTAAGACTTCATAAACACTTGGTTTCAAATCCCCATGGGAGTGGCCCGTGGTACTTCCATCAGTAGTACTTTATGGCTGGAGGCTTCAGTGGAGGTTGACGGGAAATTATGAGATTAATTCCCTTTGTCTTTCAGTAAGAATGTAAGCATCTAACTTTATTGAGCTCTTTCAAAGTTTTATGTTCAATGTCACAAACCACATGCTGCCTTATGTACAATCAGAAGTAGTTCAGGCTTTTTTTAATACACAGCCTGAAAGGAGCTCATCCTTAGCTTTACTCCGGTCTTAATCATTTAAAGCAGCAACATTAGACTTCTGCCAAGTAGCTACAGTGTATAAGTTGTGTAATGTGTGTAGCAAAAGCCTTTAAAAAGTAGAGGTTTGCATTGTGATTATCTTTTACAAGTTATCAGTCTGCTCGTAAATGTTTTATGCTGTTAGAAAAGTGTAAGAACAAAGAAAAACTGTATTTTAATGAAATAACTGTGAAAGAGAGTAGTAAATACAAAGTAATTTCTACCAAAAATGTTGAAAAGCAGTGCACTTAGAGAAGAAGAGAAAGCAAAACTAAGCTAAGCATGATATAACTATATGAACTGCAGATACAGGCTGGGTCAACAGCTCTGTAGCTTTTTGAGAAATAGAACTGGTGACATTGCATTGCCATGGCTTGCTCAGGTTTTTAGATAATACAGTTCTGTTTGACTGTATTTTCAGTGTGGAAGTTCCTCCCTGAAGCTGTGTCTTTGAAAACTGCCAGTGAAAATATTTGTATACTTCTAAACGTTAGTTCATGAAGTGGTGGGATGTGGCAGCACTCCTTGCTATTGTAGAGCAAAAAGGCCTTCGCAACACAATGGTACGAGAAAACATTGTGACCGACCCCACACCAACTCTCATGTCAAGGATGTTACATGATTCTCACTATTTAGGTGAAAGAAAAATAATATTTTTAATAGGCAAAGTCCAAGAACATGCACAAAAAAGTGAGTTTTAACATCTGTATTCTAGCCTTAGGTATTATCAGGGTACAAGTAATGCAAGCAACTCCCCTGTTGGAGGCCATGTGACTGTGTGTCAGTACAAAACCTTTCACTCTACTTTGATTTCCTTCTCTTACTTTGGAGCTGTGGGGATATTTTGTTAGTTCACTACTGTGTGGGCCGACGCAGGCAGGTCGGAGGAACAACCAGAGAACACAGTTGCATTGCAAAGAGCAAATTTATTTTCAGGAATCTCAGAAACATCACTTGAACTCCTGGTCAGGGGTGACACAAGCAGAGATGCAGGTACTGCAGAATTCAGCCCTTGGTGCAGACCAATGAGCCTGCGTATTTTGGCCTGTATGTAGGGATTCACGCAGGCGCAGTTCATCACACTGCTCTGATCTTCGCCTGCAGAAATCTCAAGGATGTACGATAAGGTGCCTTTATTACTTTTTTCACAGGCCTGTTACCTAAAAACAGAGGGTTCCGCTTGTGATTTATATGTTTTTCTACACCACAGCTGCAGTCACTTGAGTGTATTTACAGTTCTCCTCACCATGCTTGCGCTATTCCCACACGGTCACCCTGCTGTACTTGAAGCAGGCTCCCAAGATTCATGCATTCACATGTGACGCTGATAATAAAATTTACAAAGTACTTATGACTGAATAGAAAAAGCCTGTGGTGGATACAGTCTTCTGTGGCTACATCCCACTGAGACATCTTAGGCAAAGCATGAATTCTAGAAGATTTCAGAGCAAAATTTTAAAGTAGAACAAGCTGAAGGCTTAGCAGCAATAGACCATAACCAGGAAGATGTCCTATCATTGAAGCTGGAAAAAGACGACGAATAGCTTTATTCACCTCAAAATATTAGAAAATTCCTTAAAATACAATTGAGAATCCAAGCTTTTTAACATCTAGGCTGATTTGAGCATATAAGAAACTGAATTATGTCTCCTTTTCCCAATTGGTTTTACATGGAGCAAAAGCTACAAAGGAGATTAACATTTATATTTCATGAATTGGAATATTTATTTTGGTTCTGGATTGCAGAAGAAATGCAAAGCGAATCACCTAAGGCAAAAAAAAAAAAGCTTTCACGAGATGCTTTCCTAGAGTCTTTTATTGCCAAGTCTTACAGAGTATTTTCAACTTATTAGGTACCATAAACATTTTGAAAACTTTTAATTAAATCTCAAGCATTTGAACCAAAGTTGTTGCGTGCCAGTCTTTTTTTCAGAGAATCGTAGAAAAGGTTTTGGCTTTCTTTGGAAAACACGCATTTGAACTCTGGGTGTCATGGCCGAGAGCGGTGCCTGTGGGCGCACTGCGCAACTGAAGGCAGTGGACTCTCCATCCGCTGCCCTGGAGCCAGAGGGTGGCTTTGCCCCCCATTTCCCAGGAGCAGGCTGTGTGCCTGGGCTCCTCTGCTCAGAGGGATGTCTGCTCTCTTGGAAAGGCACACACGCACTCCCTTGGTGGCAGCACCATGCACAGCTGCTCCCTTGGAGAGGCACATTTTTACGAGGAGTGACTGTAATTAGGGTGTCGTGCTGCCTACAAGGTTTGTCATTTCCAGCTGCTCTGGTAAGAAAATGGGAAACACACCTGTGTATACAGTGCCAAAATGCAGCTGATCTGTCCCACTGAGTGGGGTTGTGCTGACGTCCACCCCAGGGCACAGCTCAGCCCCTTGACTTTGGTGGGAACTGTTGACTGCCATGGCCGCCCCAGGCCTCGGGACACTCATTTCTCATGCTGAAACTCATAGAGGCCAGGCATGGCAGCAGTGATCAGGGGTTTCTGCTTGGCTGGCATTGTGCTGTGAGGCTTTCTGCATCCCTGAGGTCTCCTGGCACCTAAAGTGGTCTGGAGGCACCGTGCAGAGCATGCAGAGGCAGGCTGGTGCCCGTGCTGTCTTTAGAGCTGCAATTCTTCTCCCCGAGAACGAAGTAACTTCCCAGGGCATCCCTGAGCCCAGCTTTTCTCCAAGTGAGTAAGAGAGAATGGCCTTTGCAAGGAGACACTTGGATGGTGAAGGAAGAGGATTGGGGGAACATCAGCCCAGCTAAGCTTTCATCTGACGTGAAGCCTTTCTGCTTAGATCAGTACACTAAACAGCTGTTTTTGCATGGACCTTGTCCTTGCAGTCACTCTTCATGGAAAGACATGGAGTGAGCTACCCTTGGCTACCCTCATCTATTCTGTGTGCCAAGCAGGAAAGATACCTTTTCAGGAGAGGGCATCATCTGGTCCAGAAAGAGGGCCTGTACAAGTGATTACTTGCATTGTGAAAATGGCATTTATAAAATATGGACTTGTTGAAATCAATGTTGCCTCTGTCAAATTAAGTGGAAACTTCTCTGGTGTAAAGTCGGTGTAACTGAGGTCAAATTCCTCATGTGCCATTTGGTCCTCTGACATATTTCATCCCAGTTTCTACTAAAGTGAGTAGTTCATTGACTTGTTAATATTTGATATCCAGGTAAAACCTGTAGAATTTCATTTATTCTGCTATAAAACAGGCATCCCTTCAGGCAAATTAAAACCAAAAACCCATTGGGCCATCAGGGAACCTGAGCATAGGAGAACAGACTCAAGCCCACTTTACATGCATTTCAGTCTGATAATAGTGCTCATTATTTTATTACTTTGGTTAATCATATACAAAGTGAATAATCAGAAAACAGTTGCATGACACTTATATTCCAAATTCTGTTGCTCAAGGACTTCCTCAGAGACAAAATTTGCCTCTATAACCAGAATACCACAATCAACAAACAGGCAAAAACTTGAGTTTCACAAAAGTCATTGGGAATATAAATGATCACAATATTTCCACATACATTATTTTTCCTGCAATTCTCAGTTAAAAATATTTCTAAAAGTAATAAATATTAATAAATAACAAATGTACAGTCAAACGCTCTTTTACAGCAAAATAGTCACTTTTTTGTTTTGTTGTTGCTGCCCACACAATGCAAAGGAAAACATTTACCTCAAAAGAAGAAATGTGGCTTCTTTCAAGGTTTAACTCTGCAGGACTTCACTGAGAAGCAGTTATCACACCAATGTAGCCACAAAAGGACACAAATATATACCAATTAAAATCTTTCCATTCTTCACTTGATAAAAAATTTCACTTATTTTGGGTGTGTTTGGTGTTTTTTGACTCATGGAACAAAAAGGAGGACTGCTGGAAAAAGCTGTCATTTGACCTGTATATTGTTTGACCATCATGATAGCTACAAAAACGTAAATCTGCATCTTAACCTCAAAATCTGAGGCTACCTTCCTTTTCTGAGTCACCCGTGCTGTCTCCCACAAAGTGAGGTAGCAGAAAGAGTCACCCACCTTCTTTATTTCCACAACCTGTTCTGTTGTCAAACAAGGTTTAAACACTCTTTAGTTTTTTCCCTGTATGGTGCTTTTTCTAGAAATGTGTACCTCTGAAATCTTATTTCCCTTACTGAAACAAAAAAAAAAAAAAAAGCCCTGCTTTTTCATAGTGGGAGCCATACAAGATTTGTATGCTGAAGGATGCAGAAGAACGAATCAGGGCTTATAAACATAAATGTCTCAAAAAGAGAAAAGCCATAGGCGTTGCCTAAGTATTTTGCTGTTCCCCTCCCCAGAGGTTCTGCTTTCACCCTATTGACCAGTTACCAAGATTATAACTTAGTGACAGCTCTCTATTCTCATTAGTATGTTATTTGCCTATTGGCTTGTGTTTCCAGGCTTCACATTTCATTTCTTATCCCTGAGGCTTTCTCACTCAACACAGCTTTCCACTCCCTATCCAAGCCTCTGGTTAACTGCAGGCAAACTGTATGGCGATGTTTTCTTTTCCACAGGTGTGCCCTCATCCCAGCTGCATCCAATGCAGATGTAACCAAGGTCCACAGACACTGCTTGCAAGTGAGTAGAGTAAGTACAGCTGAGCACAGAGCTCTTAGTGGGCATATGCCCATATCCTGGCAGCTTTGAGCAAGCATAGATTTGTGGAGAGTGCAACTCTAGGTTCAGACAAAAACACTGTACAAATAAACACATTTTTGATAGTGCACTAAGGTAAATCTGATTTTGGATTTTACGGGGATGTATTTTGAAAGTGTCTGAAAGATAAAAAGGGAAGTGCGTCTGTTATTTCAGCTTAGACTTTGTTTATGTAAATGCGGTTTACTTAATATACATTATTTGTTCTGCCACTTACTTCAGATAGATATTGGATGCTAAGAACAAAATTTTGAAAGCAGGATTTGTAACCTGTTTTCAGAACTTTCACAAGTACCAAATTTGCCCTTTAGAGCTGCAGATTTCCTGGAGACTGCAAAACTCCGCTGATTTTCAAAAGGAGCATTTCCGACTTTCAAATATCTAAATATGCATCAATTCTATTATGAATACATTGTAGCTGGCATCTGGCACTTGATGTGCCAGCAGCAATTGCACTGTGGTATAGATTTTATAAATTCTTATCTTACTGCACAGCATAATGCTTGGGGACCATGATGACAATAAATGTGAGCATATTATTCTACAAAGGAGAAAAAGAATGAACCCAGGATATAGAAAATTTAGTGCTGGCAGGTGACATGTACCAGACTATTAGTAAATATTTTCTTCCTGTGACAGTGCACATTTTGCAATCAAATACTGGTCCCAGGATGATGTGCTTTGTTCAAGATGGTATTGAACATGTACAGCAGGGAGGTTTCTGGCAGAACTGGTATTATCTCCCTTTGTGAACCCTGTAGGATGTGGAGGGAAGCTACTGCGTAACCTTCTATCGTCACCGTGTGCACAAAGCCCTGGGCAGAAAGGCAGGCAGTAAGCCATGGAAATTGCATCTCCTCCTATGGTGTCCACCCAGGCATGGCCAATTTGAACATCCTCTTCTTGCACTAGGGAAGGGAACCTGGGAGTCCTCATACTGAGCAAATTCCCACTGAAGTCAGAAGGTAATTCAGTTTTTGAATCACATTTTCTGCTTTTGAGGTTTCATTGCTTGTGAGGCAAGTGAAATAACTGAAAGTTTGAGAACATGACTGTATCTCAATGTCCAGTCTATCACAGCCAGCATCAATGGAAAATTTTGTTAACCTACTAATTAATCTAGATCAGCGATAAAATAAATCAGAGGCATTTGCTTCACTTCTGAAAGTTCTTTCTTTAAAGGAATCAAATGCATTTTCATTGCACACAGTTCACATAGGTGCCACACAACTGGAATCAAAACTGATAATCAACTAGTACTCAAGATAAATCTTGACAGTCTTGCATGATATTTAGAATCTCAGTTCTAACTTCTCAGCTGTCCTCTGGGAAAATATTAAAGGATACCATAACATTGTCTAATCTGCATGATTTCTATTGAGTTTAGTAAATTTGTCCTTTCAGTAAAATCCTGGCTCTTGAAGCCATGGCACTGAATTACGACCAGCAAGAGTCTAGCCTTTGGGGTTGCATAAAAGAGAATAAAAAACAAAGGTGAGGAGATTCAAAACCAAAGGCAAGCATTAAAAGGCTGGAATTATTATGGTCTCAGCTGTCTGTTTTCAGCCAATCACACAGCATTTGAGCCCGTCTTGTGACTTCTACATCTCTCTGGCAGTGTTGGCTCCTCACAACAATGAGCCCTGCCTCTCTAGCAGGTTCAGTTTGCTCCTGTGGAGCTCAGTGTGAAATGGTCTTTGACTTTAATGACAACAGGTTTCAAACTGCTAGCCAAATGGCTATACAGTTTTTATACCATTTTCATATAGGGGAAAGCCAAATCTCCCAGAGTGACGGTGATAAAAAGCAATAGCAGGATCCACAAAAGGAGCATTGATTGGCCCACATGATCTTCCTTCTGGACAGCTTTGAGATCATTTGGTTCCCAGTGACTTGGAAGAGCCCGTGGATCACCACACATGGCCAGACAGGATCTGCTGGCCCACTGTGGCAGCAGGGCACTCTCACAGCCCAAAGGCACTACCACTACCCGGGACCAAGCTGTGTCTGATCCAGCCATACGTAACCTTTGCATCAGCCATGGGCAAGCTGAACTGGGCAAATCGGCTGTGCTGGCAGAGCAGCTTAAAATGGCCATGTTTTCCTGGGGGCAGGGTTTGTGAAATATACTCTGGGGAATTTAATATTTCTGTCAAGCTGTTTAATTTTGTTTCTCTTTGCCACCTGCTTTTATTACCAAAACATGCAGCTAAGCAGCTGCTAGGTTATTACAGCTACAGCTTGGACAGTGGTAAAACATTTTAGATGCTTATTTCGGTGTGTGTTTAGTGCCTTCATTCATACCCTTATATCTTGTCACATTTTTCCAGACAGACACTGACAGATTTAGGAATCTAAAACAGATATAGGCAGCAGGTGGGATTTTTGAAGGCAGCTAAGAGAGTTAGGCGCCTAGCTCTTACTGAAGGGATACACAACAGTTGAAGTACAAGAGAGGACTTCTCTTACAGCTGGTGATACCTCACTAAAAACTTTCCAGGACATGGCTGTAGGGAGTGGGGAGTATGGAATGACAAGTGTTATATATGATAAAAAAGGGTGGCAAATGACATACTTCAGACTGAGATTATGGTGAGACATAGATGCTCTTAAAGAAAGTTATTTTGATGGATACTGCTTTGGGGTATAAGATCTCCTGAAGTTCCCTTGCGACTTCCAACCTGGTAAAAGGACAACCCAAATTTTAAGAATTCCAATAACTGCAGTGCCATAACAATTTAGGTTGCAATGCAGCATTTCACTTATTTCCTTTGCTCTCAGCTCCCACCCAGACCTAGAAATATCGGCTAATAACAACCTGGTTCACTAATGTCTTAGTTTGGCTTCTGAATGCCTTCATTACAGAACCAAGTGTATTTTTAATGCTCAGATCACATGATTAGTCTTAGGAACTCAATAATTTTTGTTCTTGAAATCAACCAAAACCAAACTTCACAAATTGCAATTTCATCATATTTCAAAGCGGGAGGTACAAGAAAGTTCAGAATTCTAATATAATGACCCTAACTGAATAGATTCAAAGTTAATCATTCAGACAGTTTCATTATAATTTACAAATTTTTTGAACTTAGCAAATTCTTAAAACCGAGCCTAATTTTAAGTAGATCTAACTATTGACTACTTCAGGGTCAGCAGATGCCTAACCTAGATTCATCCTGCCATTCTCGGCCTTTATGAATCAATTCTGAAGATTTCATTCAAGATGCTGGTGCTAGGGAAGACTTTGGAACACTGAAGGCTAAATCATGACTCTGGCACAAACTTCTCCTTTACAGGAACTGTATATATTGAATTTGGCTCCTGATAAGCTTCATAAAATGGCAAAATAACTTCATATAATGCTTGCGTTTGAACAGAATAAACCTTCCTTAAAACATTTCCCAGTACCAAAGCCAAGGACATTTCTGCCAGAAATGCGTCCTTAATGTATGTGTATTTTTCAACTAGATATTTAGAGAAATGCAGTATATTTTCAGTATATTTCTGAAGGACAAAGTCAAGTTATGCTTTGGTAGGTAAGTGCAAATGACATCATTTGCAAAACTGACCACTGAGTCATGACAGTTTTCACTGCTTATAAGCAGAAAAGGTTTTTCAGATATGTTTTTGAAAACCGTGTACCTCTCACATTTAACCAATTAAACGCAAGTTACTTGAACTTGCCTAATCAGTATGTAACATCTCATTGGAGGCTGGTAGTGAAGGTCACCTAGACCTTCACCATAAACAGAGAAATATTTATAAATAACCTTAACACTCCAATAAATAAATTAAAATTACAGAATATTGTTATATTATCATTAGAAAACTCAAATACACACACCTCATACACAGAAATATCACACCAAATCATTGCTAAAGCAAAATACAAATATTTTGGTAGCATAATATAAGAATTCAAACTTGACATCAGAAAGATAAAATGCTTTTTATATCAATGACACTAAATAACACTTTTAAAAATAATTTTATGCTAAATTTCCGAGTTGGAATACTAGCTGCTGAATTCAGACTCTTTTCATGTTTAACCAGCATAATCTACCTGTTATCCCCATAGTTGTGCTTCTTAGGTAGAATTGGAAATAAGATTCCCAATATTCTTTTTCTCAAGAAATTGAGACTGCTGAATTCTTTTTTTATCTGAGCAATCACAATTGGCATTTTTCCTCTGGTAAAAACACATGGCACAGAAGATAGTTCTATATCATCAACAGACTGACTTGAAAAATATAAATATATACTGTATTTATATATATAATGTGTATATATACACTATCAATATTCACATTAGAGAATCTGAACAATTTTATTGAAATTACTTTTTAAGAAAGCCTTCTGCTGTGACTTCATGTCTACATAAAGCACTAAGAATTTTCACTTGTACTGTGTGAAATGGGGCTTTTTAAACCTAAAGAAAACACACTGGTGAAATATATTTAAATATGCTTTTTTTTTTTGCCTTTTTTTTTTTTTTTTTTATGTACATGTTTTTTGAGATCTGAACTCCACCAGTTATAGCTTTCAAATTACAAAATCTAAAACAGTTATCTGAAGTCAGTGTTTCCTCTCAGCAGGCTGCTGCAGGCAGAGTTCACTCCCAGAAGAAACTATTGGCAAATTATTCTCAAGGTGATGATTGATGAGATGACTTATGCTGTCAAAGACACGATCTTTTGTACGAACCTTCAAAAAAAGGATAAAGAAGACAGATTAAAGAGCAAAATACTTTTTCCCTTAACTTCACACTAAAATTCTCTAAGAATAAGATGACAAAATCATGTTTTAGACACTGATGCCCCGCCCATCAAAATCAGTGGAACTTTGGCATTTCTGGAGTTTTGCTTCTGTTTTTCACTTTTACGCCTTCTTTTCTCTCCAAGCAGATATTTTGCATGCTACCTATGGGCCAGTCTACTGCTATTACTCTTTCTGAATAGGTTTGCTTGAAAACTTTCTGTACAATACTTTGTTTCACAGTAAGCTGGATTTTTACTTCAAATTTTCTTCTTCAAGAAACCACCTGTTTCTTTTAGACGTCTTCAGCTTTTCCATTAGAAAGAGCTGTCCCTCCAGAGATGCCAGAACCCAACTCTTCTCCATGCACTTCAGCGTCTTCATGCTTTCCTTAACAAAGACCTTCTTCTTCTTTCCCTCCCCCAAAAGCAATCCAGCCACCACAGTGCTTGGCGTGGGTTTGCCCCATGCTGCATTGTACACGCCTCTGCCTCCGAAACAGAAACACTTCAGGGCAAGAAAAGTCATTTTTCTAGCCCATTTGCCAGTCCTCTGCACCAGAATCCCACTAGGTAAATTATTACACCCATCATAAAAGGAAACTGATATTTCAAGGTAAAGCAGTCAAAAATCAGGGCAGGCCCAAAACTAATCTATGTTACAAAACAATCTTTAATTACTTAACCACATCTTCACTAAGCATTTCCTTCCTGTATTTGAAACAAGTCAGGCATACCGCCTTCATAGGCAGACCAGAGGGTCTCTCAAGAGAATGTCATGCTGCTGTAAAGCTTTGTATTGGGATGGCTTTACACCGCTTCAAGCAACAGCCTGTGAGCACTCCTCTGAAGTGAGGCATGTCATCTGTTTCCTTTGAACTCTTCTCAGAAGGAGGGAACAACTTTTTTTAAGCTTCTCAAAGACAGCTTATGCTGTGGTGGGCACTTCGCTTCAAGTATTTCCATCTTCATCATTAAGTTCTGGTAGAACTGCTTGAAACGTAGCACATGGTCTCTCTCAGTGAAAAAAAAAGAAACAAACAACTTTGATGGCAAATGACACTATCTGCTCAGTCTGCATGTAGCTGTGCCACGGAAGAAAATCCACAGATCCTCTGATTTCTGAAACATACTGCTTTGAAACGTCATTTTCTGTAGTTATTCAAAGCTATATTTTCAAAATGAAAAGATATCTTTAAAACAGCGGTAATTTTCCTTGCCTGTATTCAGATTAACACGTTTACAGTCAGTTAACAACTCAACTGACACTTTTCTTACCATAAGGAGTAAGCTCTGCCATCACCAGAATGCAAACCCTAATTCTAAATGCAGCAAAAATCCTGTAATCCTCCATTTTAAGCATCTCTTACCTGAACCAGAGATTAGAGGAGGTGTGTTGGGTTTTTTTTTGGTCAGCTGGATGAGAACAGAAGTAACTGGACAGCTAACTCTGCTCTGAAAACACACCCTTAAAAGCTGCAATGTGCCATTGAGTAATTTGTGAGTGAAATGAATTTTCAGGCAGCCTTTGCATGAATTGGTTTTTACAAATAACTATGCTGGGGCCACACAGAAGAAATGCAAGCTGCCAGCACACACTGGCATTTTATTGACAACTCTCCGCTCTGATATGTCCCAAATAAGGCTGCTCGGGATGCCACAAATCATATAGAAAGCACAGTTAACCTAAACACAGCCACAGAAAAGCTGTTGATATGAAGTGGTGCCTCTTGAATGAGGAGCTCCAGAGTCATTTGGGCTATGATGGCACATCAGAAGTAAGCTGAGGGACGGGATAGGTGCAGGCAATAAGGACGTCCCTATGCAAGGTGGTCTGCAAATTAGTGCTGCTTTTAAAGGCAATGCAGAAAAGATGAGGGGACTCTGTCCTTTTCCTTCCGTAGAAGGAAAATGTCCCAGGAATCATCACAGGGCCTGAATACTCCATGCCAGCCAGCAGAGCTCCAGGGGAGGACACAGCATCCCTGCACTTGCCATGTCAGACAGCAGCCTTATCCTTGCAGTAGGCTGTGTCAGCTATGTTTGGGTTTATGTTGAAGAGAGAATTAGGGGGCCCAGCTGCAGGAGTCACAAAACAGCTGGCAAAAGTTCAGCAAAGGAGGCCACCCCCCCAGGAGACATATGGCCAGTTCCCCGGGCTGGAGACCTGGTCAAGCACAGGACTAGGCACTTGGCATCTAAACAGTGCAAAACCATTCTTTGACTGCCCTCCTGTGGCAAACGTAATTACAGCAACTACCATGGGCATTCCTCATGGCAGTGCTACAGAATCTGTAGGACCCGCACAATTCAGCTGCTCTGCTGCAGGTTTCCCAAATGAAAACAGATGCCAACAGACCAACTCCTTTGCAGGAGTTTCTCATTTACTTTGAAGCTTGTCATCTAGAGTTGTCCTTTACAGAAGAAGAAGGGTTGTCCACTCTCAGTTACCAGAGGCCAAGAATAAAATACGTGGCAATGATTTCATTCTGTCAGATGAGACTAAGACTCCCCAGAAGTGGGAGAGGACAGCTGCAGAAAACTGGAACTCCCCTGCTCTCTCCATCCAGATGCTGGGAGGGTTCCTTTGTTGGCTAAGGGAGTCCCTCTGCAGCAAAATATGGAGCAGGTTTATGTCGGTTATCTCTCAGGCTTACATGCAGGAACACACAGAGGGCCTGGTCCATATCCTGGCTGATGGAAATGTCATGTGGAAATTGCCAGCACACAGGCTGGTTGAACTTCCACAGCCAGCAGCAGCTGCTCAGCAAGAAGGCTGAAAAAGTGGCTTAGCAATACTTTTGACAAAGACTGTACTGCAGTGGCCAAAGCTGGACCTTGATGGGGAATCAGGTCCCTAAGGCTCCCTGCAATGTGCAGAAATCATCCAGTGGGTCTTCTGCCACACATCAGGGAGAGAATTAGAGATGTGATGGCATATTAGAGACATGAGGCTGTACTTATGATCAGTTGTGAATAAGCTGTAAACAAGATTAAACGTGTGTAGAGAAAATGTCTAGAGTCAGAAACCTCTTGTGTTAGTAAGGAGCCAGCACTTACAGTTCCTTCTGGGTCTACCAAAAGAAGATGTTTGGCTTGTCCATTTTGCATGCCTGTCAGCACATAGGAGCCAGGATTTGTGGTACTTTTCCTCACAAGGAAGTCTCCACATTTCTTTAACAGCTGTTCTGCGTCTTTCCTACTCATCTCTCCTTGATACCACGGCTCTGTACTCAGCTCTTTGGCTACAGTACAGTCAGCTGCCCTGGATAAAAGAGGACTGGTGCATCCAGTGGAGGTGGATTTACTTAATGCAGCCTCAGATGCTTGGTTCTTGAGGGCATCTTCAAATGGTTCTGGTTGTGGAAATAGAAACAAAGGCAAGATCATTCAGAGGTAAATCATATTACAAAATGGTGCTATTCCAATCAGTTTTAACAGGATTTATTTTGTGTTACAGCCACTTCCCTTTATGAAAAAAATGAGGGAAGACGTACTGCTAGCCCTACTGATTTATGGATTATATTAAGACCAAGGAAAGTAATATGTTAAAAATGTACGTTATGCACAGAAATATGCTGATACAAATCAGAGCAAACCTTGGCAGGAGCTTTTGAAAGGCAGTGTGATTTTATTCCAGTAATGGCTTTGTCAGCAGTTGTATTTACTTGCCTGATATTGGGCTGAGGTGTCCTTTTGTCTTGCCAGGTATGTCAGACAGTTTCATTTTAGATAAATTGGGTGCCCAATGTCATTATACTCGTATCTGGTCTCTCTTCAAGCAACACATTCATTTAAAAATTATCTGTTACTGAGTCTCCAGCTCAAGGGTATGTCTAGAAGGCATCAGTCACCCTTACCACTCAGCCCACCCCTAGCCTCCACCTAGGAAGAGGACTTTGTAACACAGACGCAGGCCAACACCTTTATTGTGATTTACCTAGCTGAAATAAGCCTCAGGGAAGCATCT
Organism: Columba livia; assembly: GCF_036013475.1. NCBI lineage: Eukaryota > Metazoa > Chordata > Aves > Columbiformes > Columbidae > Columba > Columba livia. The sequence goes on along the minus strand of NC_088642.1, from coordinate 49,601,629 downwards.
TTTAAACTTCAGCTAAATCCTGAACTTGGAGTTACTTTCTGCAAAGTGATGAAAAGATGTATCATTACAGATCCAAACGGTCTTACAGAGATAGTAAATAGGTCAGTGTGTACTTCATTATTTGCTGTGCTGAACTATTGGAAGCTATTTTTCCTTCATCTGACCAGCTAGTGCACATTACAAAGAGATGTTGTCCCGTGCCCACTAGACTTACTAAAAGACATCTGCAGAGCACTACCATGAAGCAATACAGCAGCTCTAAACAAACTGCTCAGGTGTGAGAAGCATATAGCCATGTCTGCCTGGGGCCACAGAGGGGTTAACTTAGCTTGGAGAAATAGTGTAAATACTGTGCTGTCACAGCACGTTGATGCCTCAGCTACTTCTCAAAATCAGCTATATATGTCTTCACTACCTTGCAGTCTGCACAAAGTTCAATACACGTCTATCTTGGCAAACCATTAACTTAGGGAATGTTGACACATTTTCTGATATTACTTTTCTCTGATGATCCAATGGTTAATAAAGATTTCTGAAGGCTGGAAGGTGAAAAATCCATTTCCCCTGTTTTTAGGAAGAGAACGTGTATAAAATAGATGCAAGCTTAGAAATGATGGTTAGCATCCCTGATTTCAGATAGAATTTTCTAATTTCAGATCTAAACTCACAGATATATATTCCCTTGACTTTCTTCCCTTTCCTTCAACCCAAAATCTCCCTAATTCATGGAAATAGAGCCATATCTCAGCAAAAACATGCCAGGAAGACAGTTTTATGTATACTGAGATAATTGAAATGTAGATATGTTACATTACAAAGAACACACAGGCACCAACTGCTTTGTCTCACTGCCTTTTAATTATGTGAACTGAATTAAATAAATAATGTGTCAGCAACTGATTTGAGATAGGAAGAGTAGAAAAATGAAGAAAATTTTCTGCACATCAAACTGTTTTCCCCATACTTCATTTCAGTATATCTTCAAGGCTGAAAACAATCAGTAGCAGCAACATCCAATAATGACTGATGCTTAAACCATTGTTTTACGGCTATGATTCTGACTATGGAGAAGCTGACTTCAAAGTTGGAAAAGACAGTTGCAGAGGATAGGAGGCCTGTGGAGAGCAAGGGATAACACAGGCTTTTGATTTCCCTCCCAGCTTCCTTGTTGCACAAAGATTTTGTAATATGCATTGACTTCTAGTAACATATTCACAGGACAGGCAGGAGCTAATTCTGCAGCCTTCACTTTCCTGTACGATTTATTTTCCTTCTGACATTGTTGCCTGTGATGCTAAGAACAGCGCAGACTGCAACTCAGCTTAATTCAGATATAATACAAACTAGCTTCTAATCTTTGGCCACCCTTTTTTTAACTCAGTCAGAAATTAAGCCACAATGAATTGTAAAATTCACCATAACTCCACCAGAAACACTAAAATTTGGAGAATTTAACATTTTTTTTTTGTACAGAACTAATGCATAAACATATTTGGTTGCTTGTTAGAAAGGGAGTAAATAGGAAGGGAACTCACTCATGTCAAATAGATCCTTTCCTGGGCTGCTCTCTTTGGTGTCATCTGCTGTTCCACTGAAGGTAATTTCAGCATCTGCCTGAAGTGCCAATAGAGCTTCTATATCTATATGCTGGGTGTTTACATATGCTGGCATCTCCACTGTTGGGGTTACTTGTGATTTCCCTTCCGGCATACTACAGATATCCAGAGATCCTAGAAAATTCAAGACTTTTTTTCTTCTTTTTTGTATTTGACAGAACAGTGTTATAAAGACCAAATATCATCACACCCCACCACCATCAGTTTAAAATTCCCTGGAATGGCAGATGTAAAGTCAATAACTGCAGGATCTAGTAGGAAAAAAAAAATGTTGATGAATGGATTCAGAACCGTGTTTCAATGAGGGTTTGGGGAGGTTGTTATTCAGCAGGAAAGATTTTGTTAATAAAGATGGTCAGTTTCAAAACTGATATTCAGCTGGGGAGACATGAGAGAAGGAAATGGAATAAAATCCTCAAATCTGTGGAGATTAACAACAAATAACATACTCTGGCATTTCAAAGTAAAGTGTCCCCAGAAACACAGTAAAGCCGTCATATAAAGGTAGAAGGGGTGAAATTTCACACATATGTTTTTATGTGATTTGGTTAAAATTCATAGACAACAACAAAAATAACATTTTGCATTATTTATTATTTGAAGAGCAGAGATCATGTGCAAACACATGCATTGTTCCACATTTTAAAAAAGCGTCTGACTTTTGCCTCTTTCTTTGGAAACTCTATCTTGCATAGCCTAGTGGATCAGATTTTCAGAACAGACCAATGGGATTTAAGACATGGCAAGCTAGAGAGTTTGGGGCAGTTCTATTTGTGAACTGCTCCGCAAAAGATAAGATTTTATGAAGGTGTGCATTTAGTAATTCATCCAGGGATAATTACGGAATGCTTTTTACTGATATCAATGCTAAAATTCAGACAAAAGGAACCCATCAACAAAGTGCAGTTCATTGCCTTAGGACTTTCAGGCACCAGACTTTAACATGCTTTGCCCACCCAAGACCTCCTTCAGTATTACAGCGAAAACTTGCAAAACTCACCTTGCTTAACCAGGCCATGAGGCCAGTCTTCACTGAATTTGTCTCCTAAGTGACGACTCTGGTAATAGGTCTGGTCTCCTCCCACTCCTGCTGCAGACTAGAATGGACACATGTGCAAAGACATGTTCAATTACCTTTAAAACGCTCAGATATATTATGAGTGGCTCTGACAATTTCCTTGGCTGTATTCTGTGTACTCCCACTCTTCATTTCTGATTCATCATAGTGTCAGAATATAGATCTCACAAATGCATTTGTGTAGGAGTAAGATGTTACCGGTGACCTTCATGTAAACTTCCCTGCTTCCTGCTTTTATTAACCCCCGCAATCCCAAATGATGCATCATCTCCTCCAGTACATAGCAAGCCCTGACAAACCGTGCCTGGGAAAAGTGTTCTGCAGAATGTTCTGTGGTTCTGTGAAACACACCTGGGACCAGAAGACAGCCCCAGCACCCTCCAAAGCCTGAGCTGAAAGACTCACATTGGCACCAGGGGATCCACCTGGGTACGGAGGGGAGGATGCTGTCTACAGACAAGGCCCCTCTGGATTTAAGGAGGGTTGTGCTGAATCTGAAAATTCAGCTTAGGTGGCGACACTGATACTGCAGTCAAACTTCTGACAGCAATGCTGGTACAAATATCCAAGCTGACCTCAGTTCTAAGCAAGGTGCAAACCTGCTTAGGAACACGGCCAAATGCTGATTGCTGCTGAGTTATTAACATAATGAATTCTTAGTAACAATGGCACCAGGTTGTTTAAAGGGTTCTGCATCAAATCTTTCTGAGTCAGTGTGCACTGTTTGATACTCTCTGCAGCAGACGTGGTTTCTACAAATATAGTAACGCTCAGTGAATTTCTTTTCCTTGAACATGTGTAATCTTTTAACACCATGAGGAGCTCTCCTTCTTTGTTTTTTATGAACATGACTAATTTGCTGCCCCCTGGACCTTCAATGCCCATTCAAAAGCACTGACCACACAGGAAGGGCTGTGAGCTATAAACAGTCACAATGTACCCATACACATTTATATTAAATTTTGGATTCATCAGCAGGAGAGCAGAGATGCAACTGCACTGACCTGAGCTGTATCTGCAGCAGTGGGAAGTCTTGTTTTGAGCCTGGCATCAATGAAGCCACCAGGGGGGGGCATTTTATTTGGGATGTTGTTGTAATATGGATGTTCTGTTGCTTCATTATCTTCCTCCATCCATGGCTCATCAAAACTCTGCATCCTGTAAGAAAGTGAGTGCTTTATTTTGCCCCTCGCTTGCAAAGCACTTACAGATACTTGCAGCATGTTAAGACTGCTTGTCGGGGGATCACTATGGCATACTGGTTTGACAATTCAGCTACCATCATAAGGCAGAAAGCAATGATGGATCATACAGCAGACTCTTTCTGTTAGATAAATTTGATCTAAACCTCCTTTGCAATGGATGAAATGGTTTATGCTGCATGACAGATGTTTTATTTAGCTTTAAAGACCACTATAAACTGCATTAACAAACAATTTTATTTAACCTCACAGTAGCATTTGTAATATTACTTGATTGATTCACTAAGCCCTAAAACTTTGTCTTTAATTATGGCTGCTCCATCACCAATATAAACCTGGAAGAACTTCAAAAAGTCAAGAGATCAGATCTGTGGTTTCAGTCTACATCTAACAGTCATTTACACACCACTAAAGTGAGTACAGAATGCTTCCAGATTAGGATACTAGCATTTTAAATTCACTGTACACTCATTTTACTCTGATATAAGAGATTATATAGGATACCAGCTCACTGTGATTTATAATGTTAGCAAGCATATAGCAATTCACATCAAAAACACAGCTTACCAAAGAAATCAGAATGCTATATTCCAGCCTTTTAAACATACAGAAGCAGACACATTTTGTATCCTCCAGAGAACAATGCAGTCAAAGCCTCTGTAGAATACATGACATCCCTGAAAACTTCACCCTGGCTAATATCAGAAATAGTGAAACATCACTAGTCATTTAGGAAGACCAGCAACTCTAGCTTATTTCATCTAAACTGATAGACCTGCTATGACAGTAACAACAACAAGGAAATGCCACTAATAACATTCATTCTTGACCATCCAACTCTGCCTGCTAACTACAACAGAAAGCACATGATCATTTCAATAAGTTCACTGTGAAATTCATATTTAGCCCATTCTTTTAAAATGACTGTGCTCCTTTCATATTCATTAAGAAACCCTGCTTTGCTACTTCAGCTGAATTCTCTTTTCAAAGTGTTTAAATCCTGTCCATCAACATTGTCCACAGCACATTTTATTAAGTAAATACAAAGCTAAAAAAGATCCTTTAGGAGTCTTCTGCAATCATACTCACCTATCATGGAAAGTAGATATCTTAGAGGGGCATCGCAAGTACTGCTTAAATCGAAGCTCAAATGCTTGCCCTATGGTGCTGATGACATCCTGGGCCAGGCCATCACAGCACTCCAGTATATGACAAGCTAAATGAAAAAGATTCGACACATGCACATGCAAATAATTGTTTATATTATGGTGGGATGCACTGACCTATGACAAAACACCTACATATCAGTCATACTTGCCCTGTCATGGCGTGCACATTTCAATAAAACCCAGATCTACTTTTCAATAAAACACAGATCTGGCACAGTGAATTTCAGGCAATGTGGTCTATTTAAAGGTTAAAGGAAATTGCTCTGGTGTGTAACTGCAATAGGCAAGACCACAAATCAGTTCCACAATCTTGGCAAATCTGTGAAGACAGGAAATCTCATTAAAGTTCCACTTGTAATAGATCATATGAGAATTCTGAGCTTTAAGTTGAAAATACAAAAATATTAGTAGATGGTAACAATAACAACAAAAAAGCTCTCCTTGCTTTCCTCAGTTTTATCCCCACTCCAGTTTTATGTCTAAACACTCCAAGTTTGCAAGCCGTTCCCTTCATTTGAGTTTCCAGAACTTTCCAAATGACAGCCTGAAGGTGGAACAGTAACCAGGATACTTCCCGGACACTTCCTAGATCCCAGGTCCTGGTCTGATTCCAGTAATACAGAGGCTGGTGCATTTTCCTGCTTGTCTGTATGCAGACACTCCTACCAAACTGCAGGATCCCTGGGGAGCACTGACCCAGGATCTCAGTGATCTCCAGCATTCCCCCATGTGCCACCTCTCTGAACCCACTGTGACAGAGGCAGTAAGAAGGGAGGCTGGCAACACAAGCTCTCTTCTGATGGGAGACCAAGAAATCTTTATCAGCTGCCTGAGCAGTGACATCCCTGCTGGTTTTAAATCTGAGAGTGGCTCAGAGGTACCATCTTATGTCACAACATAAACAGGTGAACTTGTGAACATTTCACCTAATACTGCAGGAACATGGGTAGGTGTTAAGAGCTGGAAGCTAAAGATATGAATGAACAACACCTCACTGCTATTCAAGAAAGCCCAGGAAAGTTCATTTTCCCTATTCAGTGCTGGACAAGCACACAGTCTACTGGCTAGAGCCTGGATTGCATTTGAAATTCTGGTTCTTTTCCAAGCTCTTCTGCAGTACAGAGAGACCTTGTTCAAAGTTATTAATTTCTATCACCCCTGACTTCTTTAATAACCTGAATATAAATTCTTCAGCTGAAAGTATAGCATATGCCCAGCATCCAGCTCAGTGGAATCAAATGATTTGGATGCCAATGACCTATAAATAAGGATTGGTCATAACATTTGTGTGAGATAATTTTAGTTAAAGCAATAAAAGGAGACTAAGGGGGTTTAGCAATGACTTCTCAAAGGCTATCTGCTGGACAGATCTCTGAAGAGGCCAAAATAAAGGGCCAAGAAACCTGCAGGTATGGTTTGGTTTGACCAAACTGTCTCTCCCTCAGCAGCAGCACCTCATGCAGCACGAGATGGCACCAGTCACAGTGCTGCCCAGATAAACAGATGCAGTGATGCTGTCTTCTCACCTTATAGCACCTGCTATGCCGACCAGCATGCTGAGGCAATGGTTGATTCAAGGGAAATGTCCTTAGCTGTATGTTGAAAGCAGACAAACCCAGGACCTTCATGTGTTCAAAGGCAGAGACAGACATCCCTGGCCAGCAGCAGGATATTTGCTGTTTACACCCTCTGCATCCCTGCTGGTGGCAGTGAACAATCAGTCCCCAAATAAGGTGCAGACTTATCTCCATGAACATGGACCAAAAGTAGTTAGGCCAAACAAAGCTATCATTTTTGCACTTCATAACTCCAGCCAGGATTTAAAGAGGCTACATTGCTAACCACTAAACCTATCTGGAGCTGAAATGAAGCATGAGTTATTAAGTAGTTTCAGTAGGTGACATAATGAGTAACCAGTTTCCTTGGATACATGAATGGACTTTCAGCAGGTAGGAGATGTGCTTTTTGCAAAAGGATAAGGTTTGGGTCACAGAGAGATGATTTCTTGCGAATGTTACAGTGGAAGACAGACAGTCTTTAGTTTGCCACATCCAGAATATAAAGCAGGAAGAGAGCTTTTTCATACTTGGAAAGAAATTAGTTTAATATGCAAGTGAAAGATATATTACAGCATCAGTGGTAGTGTCAGTAACAGCAGCAATAACATTTTCACTAGATACAGAAGTAAATTCAAGCTCACTTCTAAAGTAATTTGCAGATAACACAAAGACTGACAGAACAGCCAGTGATGGCAAAAGAGGGCAATCTGGATCCCTTGGTAAACTAGACCTTTTAAAAAATGTGTTTTAATACTGGTTACATACAAAGTCAGTGATCTGCAAATGACTGATGTACACATACAGTTAGGGAAAGCTCCCATGGAAAGCTGTAAAACAGAAGGCTTAAAGTTCACAGCATGAATGAATTTAATGTAAAATAACAGTGCTTCGCTACAGCAAAGTTCTTATGGGAAAACGGCTAATGATGGGGACAAAACCAAGTAAGAATAGGAAGGTGCAGCTTTTGTTATAGATTGCTGACCTTTGGTTACTCCGAACAATAACAGGAATCATTTACTTTCTTAAAACAATGCAGAAAAATTAAAGAAGGAGCAATAGAAATTATCTGAAGGATGGATGATGTGATCTGCAGCTGGAGATCTACAGAGTTGACTCTGACAAACATTTAAAAGAAAACTGAGAAATTACTTGAACCAGTTACACTGTAGGAAGAAAACACCAGGTACTTAGATGACTCCTCAATCTAGGATAGACTAGTGGAAGCTAATGCTAAACACAATCAACTTAGATATAAGGAACAAGGTCCACAAAACAGCTTTAATAAAAAATCCACTCACACAGAAACAGAAAACAGAGACAGGGCTCCTCCAGACTCTACAGTGCAAATGTCTGCTCTGCAATGCTGGTCCACTACATTGCCGCTGAGATCTCTCAGCACAACCAAATCAGTCTCCAGTTTAGCAGAAGGGTACTGCTGAAGCAGGTGGAGTGGAGAGCAGCTCTACATCATACAGCCTACAGTCTGATGCCAGAGCCTTCTAATGGGGGATGCATGATGCTGGAACATAACAAGCATAGCAAAGAACTAGACTATCTCCCTACCTCCCACTCCCCATAAGTTTCCTAGGTGTTTCACTAATATTCAGTATATTAGTATGCTTAATGCAGGTATTAGTTATGAGCTAACACTCTCAAGTCTGGACGTATCTGCACATGGACACAACAGATTGTTGATGTATCTGTTATGAAATCAGTAAAGATGACAAAATACAGAAGCTCTTGCACTAGTTGTGCCCATGGTAATGTGGCAGCTCAGAGTTTGTATTGGCATTTTGTAGCTAAAGTGTCTGAATTGCAAAAATATCCTGTTGGAAATGCTTGAGTCTTTTTTTGGAGCTAGGCTTTTTTCTCTGTGAATCTATGAATAATAAATGGACTCTCAGGTACATTATACAATACTTTGTATCTAGCATTAAAACCTTGTGATGCTTTTTGCATTACAAGCAAGTGTGTTTTCCATACCTATTATTTCAGACTGTAATTTACACTTCTTGTAATTTGTTTTTGAGAATCTGAACTGGATCTTAGCCTTTGAAGACAATCAACAAGAGGTTCCTTGTTTCTGACTGATTGCTCATAAATCAATACAACCTTGAATAAAACTTCACTGAGAAAGAGGATTACAGCCTCCAGCAAGCTGTCTCAAAAGCTCACTATTTGGTAAAGAATCTGATGTTGCCACGAAGAATTAGGTATGTACTGAGAAGACCTAACAGATTCAGCTGCCTCCTTGGAGGACTCAGTCAGAGGACTGCTCAGATTCTTGCATAGTTTTGGGGTGTAGGCAGAAGTTAGATGTTGCCTAGAAGCTCACACAGCCAAATAAGACAAGCATTTGATTTAAGAGATGAAGAGAATCCAAGTGATATTTGGAGATGAACTACAGGCAAGACCTGTTCCAAGTTTGAGAATGAACTTGGCCTATGGCTGTTCTTTATTACTACACAATCTTTCCATGGCCCTGTCAAAAGGCAGTCTTTTTATTTGGCTGCATGTATTTTTTTCTGGGGTAAAAAAAATCTTCTCAATTATACCATGAATAATGCATGTTTCTCAAAGGAAAAAATTTGCCAAATAGGTATTTCTAACTTACCTCTTCGATTAACAGGATCCTTAGCTACATATGCAACATAGTCAGTTGTATCCTGTCAAAAAAATAAGGTATGTACAATGAATGCAAAAAATCTTTGCACTAATCATAGCAAAAGATCACAGTCCTGAGTCTGCCTATTCCTGTGGGCAGAGCCTCAGATGACATGTTTTGCCTTACAGTTACATACTATTTAAACCCCGTACAAATACTTATGGGTTTTGGTACTGATACCACCACTTTGTTTTCTCCAGAGTGTGATCTACTTCAGCAGAACTTAAAAATTTCTTCCAAGACCTTTGAAAATCAATTAAACAAATTCAGTAGGATTTGGATCAGGTCTCATTTAGAAGGAAGGAGAATTACAAGTCTTTGTCCTCAAAATACCCAGAGATTTTTGTTCAGAACAAGAATAATCAAGTGGTTTTGTGGCAGAAAGAATAGGAGTCACAGCCCTGCTCCTCAGAAATACTGAGCAGCATTGTTTATTCATGTGTGACAAGCAGGCACGCTAACGTTACTGATGACAATGCCATACAGCACAGAGATGCTCAGCTGCTGCTCAGCTGTGACAAGCAGTTTCCCAGGACGCTCTCTCCCAGTCCATAGGCTGGTCCCAGCCATCCCCATTGCCACAGGCCATCTTCTTCGGGGACTTTTTGCTTGCTCTCCTGCTCCCCTCACACTCCTCTGCACAAGTGGCACAGACTTTTATCTTCGTGCAGATGAAACAGAAAGACCAGTGCTTCTGGGAAACATGACCCTGCTGGGACATCCGGGAGATGCCATATATCCTTGATGTGATCAGGAAGTCCTGGTTAGATCCAATATTTCCTGACATGCCTGGCTTGTCAGGTATGGCTAAACCTAACAGTGATATATGTAAGATACACTACAGCTGGCTGCATAAATCTACCCAAAGCATTGGCAATTGACATTGGCATTGACAATTACATCAAGACCTCATGTCATAAAAAACATCCATCTACAGTTAAAAGATGATAGACTTATTGAGCTTGGCTTTCTTTAGTGCAAGCACACACCACCACACACCCAAACAAATCACTGTGCTGCATATATATACAACTTCCTTCCTAAAGAGAGGGCAAGGGAAATGATGAAGCCTATTCTTGGTTCTGGTGACAGATATGTAGCCATATCATGCAATGAATTATTGGAAGGTAATCAGACACAGCAGTAATGAAGTTTGTCTGTAAAAAAAGCAGAGTATAGAAGAATAGTCCTAGCATTTTGTCCAGTAATTTCTTAAGCATTCAATGACATAGTGTCTGGGCAATGACTTGAGCGGAAGTAACAATGCATATCAACCAGTAAGCAGATGAGAAAAGAGTTTATACCTATAGACAGAGAGCCTATAGACGTTGCAAATAGAGCCAAGGTAAAGGCCTGTGAGTTGTTCCACAGGTGTCAATACCATTTAATTGTTGCTACTCTTCCTTGCCTGGCTGTGCTGGTTTCTCACTCCATGCTCTCAAATTCTCTGAGGGACCAGCACATGCTGGGCATTGATTCCAAGAGACCACTGGGAGAGAAGAGAGTGAATCTGCAGATGCAAATTGCGCTGTGCTGTTTAGATTTGGGGCCAGGAAACAGGCTGCAGATAATTTTATTTACTAGTACAGACATAGATAATGGATACATTTATGCCTGAGTAAATCATAGATCTATCTCATAGCCAGTGTGGGTGTAAGAGACTGGAACCACCTACTCTTTATTTCATCTAAAGCTCTCAGATTCAAGCTGACTATGACAAACCATTAAGGACAGGCACATTTCACAATGGCTAAATTAGAAGACTCCTATCAAAAGGCAATACAGGGATGGCCTGATGCAGCAAAGTGGCCCCTGACATTCAAGGACTGGAGACAAGTATGAATGAGCTATAATTTTCACCTCAAAGAAATTGCATTGCAGTGTTAAAATTTCAAGGCAGGGCTGAAACTGAAAAAGTACTGCCTTCAGGGACCTCTGAGAGACCTGCCTTATTAGATCTTATGAGATCTGCCTCTCTGAAATTTCAACAGGCATCTCCAAAACCAGATGTCTTGTCTAGCAGCCTGGAAACAGCTACCCGAAATGCCTATGGATGAAAAATATTTAGTGTATCATAAGGAGGGGCCGAAGAGAGGTAAAGCAGATTCAGAACAGAGTCTTGGAAGTGAACTAAAAGTGATTCTGAAATGGTATGTAAAAGGATTTGGTGGAGTGACTTTCAAGCTCCCATGTACTGACACAGCCAGAAACTCTCTGACTCATTCAATGGGGAATATTGCAAAAATATATATGGTACTCAAGCTGTTCTCCAAGACTTTGGAACACTTCTCCAGTGGATATATTTTGAATGACGGAGGTAATTAATGCTTAGGCAGTGGGACAAAAGATGCAAACTTAATTTCTGGTGTGAATGTGTGGCAGATACCCAGAGCAGAAAAGTGGATGGGTTGAGAAGTGGCGCAGCGTCACTTCTATAAAACAAACTTCAAAATTCAAAATAAGGGAGTATTTCCTGAAGAAACAAGGGCACAGACATGGGTTCCTGTTTCAGTATGGCCTTCCTCCATCCATTTTAAATCTCATATGAGGAGATGAGCTTCTGGCTGGAGCCCAGCTGGTTTGGGGGATGCGGTTTGGTGGTGGCAATCTTCCAACAAGTGGAGATCATTAAGGGCTGATAACAGTTATGTCTGGATGACCCTCAGATGGGTTAATAAAGCTGTGACTTAAATCTTATCCTTGCATCTTATCTTCTTACTTGTGCACACAGGACAAAGGAATCATCTGCTTTATGAACAAGCTTTTGATTTAAAGTTGTGCCAGATACTAGCCCACTGAGATAAGCCTGCAGAGCGTCATTAGATACTCATACCTACCCTCTCCACCTCCAGAATGAGATCACCATGCTGTGGTCTTATTGGGAATGCATCTTTAAAATTTCACTGTCTCTTGTAGGCTCCTTTACACCATGCAATTTGATTTCTCTGGTAGCTCACTGACTCAGTAGCGTGATTTTTATCTCTCTAAAACATTTGGAAGAGCTTGTTTACTCCAAATCCAATCCCTACTGCTGCTTCTCTCCTCTTTCCTGGTAAATCACTCTATCAGTGGGCAGTGTGCAATGGTGTTTCCAGGACTCAGCATTTGGGATGGCAGATGGGGAGCGAAGAATCTTCTTATGGAGGCAGGGAACTGTGCTAATCACTCCTCTGCCCACTTCAGGAATTGTTCATTTACAGCATCCATTGCAATCTGTTTGATTTCAGAGCTGCTGTTGATGCATTTTTTGTTACCCAAATTATTATGATGCAGTGTCCTTTTCCTTTCTGGACCTGAAATGAGCTCAGGGGAGCTATACTAATACTGAAGTTTGCCCTTATGTTTTCTGAGGATAGAAAAATGAACAGAAAAAAGTGCCAAGGATCTTCAAATTAACAGAGCTGAAATAAGAGAATTTAATTCACAAAGCAGGCTAGAAATTGCCTTACCTGTAGTACATGGCTGATAAATGACAGTTAATCATATGATGGAGGAATAGGCAGATCCATTCAAATAATCTAGGTTTTAAAGCTTTCAAACTTCTAAGGTAAGAGGTGAGCAAAGTCTCTATTTTATAATTCTCCCATTGCTGGGTGACAAATACTCTTTAAGCAAATTTAATATGTCTTTGGATGGGCTGCTTGTAAAAACAGGGAAAAGCAAAGAAGTCTGCCCTTCGATCTAAATGAACCACGTACGTAGCTGTATCTGAAAGTTTCGCAAAACTAGAAAGATCTGGGCTTTTCCTGAAAGCCTGTCTTCAAACTGCATAAGTGTAGTGAATATACCTGAAGGCTGTATTTAGCACAGTCTTCTTAATGTACACTTAGAGACAAGAAGAAAAGAAACAAATGCACACATTGCTATAAATATAACTGCAACATAATCTATTGCCATTAAAAAAAAAAAATAGTCAGGACAAAAATTCACATGATACCCATAGGAACATACTACATTACTCTGAAAAACAGAGCCCTGCTTATCAGTTATTATACAAATGCTCACAGCTATCCGATTCTTTTCATTTCAGTCATTCAAAAAGGAGGATTTATGACTGCTTGTCAGTTGTTTCCTCCAAAAAGAGTTTGATGGCAACAATCAAGGAGAATTTATGAAATAAGAAACAGGAGCTGCTTGTCAGTTGTTTTCCCCAAAAAGAGTTTGATGGCAACAATCAAGGAGAATTTATGAAATAAGAAACAGGAGCTATTGTGGTTATATTTTTCTTTCAATAAGCTATGCAATAAATTTTGCCACACAGCCCTCATAAAGCAATATCTATGTGGCGGAAAGCTTTAAAGAAATGCTTACCGGGTCACCTCCAGACGCAAAGGAAATGGATTGCATATGGTGATTCGCTATGATCTGTATGGATTAGAAAGAATATGTGTGAGTCAGTAGATTTTCTTACAGTTCATCCTTTTGATTTCTTTTTTGGTCTGTATGGGGGTGAAAATCCAAAACCAAGATCAAAATGACCTCTGCATTTCACCTACAAGGAGTGCAAAGAGTAGCATGATAATATAAACAAACTTAAGGATTGATATATCTATTCTATATTCTTTAAAACCTAGAAGCATACAGCAAAATTGCTAAATGTGCTCAGAACTCCAGTAAATCATATAGATATGTCACATAGTATATTCAGAGAAATTTTCATCTGCTAAAACTCACTTTCTTTATTACAGATAGTGACGAATGGAGCAAAGGGTCCTATTCATCAAAGTACTTTTCTGCTGATGCTGCTCTGGTGAAATCAATGAAATCATGCCAATCTGCACACCAGCTAAGGTTTCTAACATTGCTTCCCACACCTACTGCATCATTTGATGTTTCAAACACCAACATGTTCGCAATATGCAAACAGAATTTTGAATCTAGCTGCAACATAGCATTGTGGACAAAATCTCAGGCATTCTTCAGGGCATTTGAAATTCAATTTGCTTATGTACAACTTGAACTAATATGATATATCCCTGGAAAGAGACAAATTGTCATGAACCTCTAATACAAGGAGAACAGCTCTGCTTCATTGCTATACTGAGATTTAACTTACGAAATCTTTCAATAATGAAATCATGTAACAACCAAGAAAGAAAAGGTCATTTGAAAGAACATTTCACTTGATCATTTAAGTCACAGACAGACACCACGCTAAGGAATTTGTATGGTATAGGACAGGTCCCTTATTTAGTGTCCCACAGCATGTGATAATAGTTATCTGGATCTTAATTGCCCACTTTGGAGAGGGTACCTCATAGTTTAGAAAACTGTTTTGGAAAAAATGGGACTACAAATATATTCTCTGGGATGTTTTCCCATCCTACATCTTAAAGACCTGAACTAGCAACTATCTTCCTTGGAAAGAGAAAAGCCTGACTTGAGTTTCTCTGCATCTTGCTGTTTCACCAACTCAGAGAGTTCACAAATATTTGTAGTGCTTTTTTCATCTAAAGAGTTCTTCATTTTCAATACTCCTGCCTGTCCCACAGCAGCCTCTGAAAATACAGTTAATTTTTAAGTTTTCAGCAGTTAATTCTTGTTCTATTACTTGTCAGCGAGGATTTCCTTCTCTTTTTCCCATAAAGAAGTGAACACAGTGATAGAGATTAACTAGTGCAGATTTGTTACACATTTAATATTGTCACTATCTTGAATTGTGCAAATAACTTGATCTTTTAGTTCACCATCAAAAAAAAACACAGGAAAATTATTCCAGATTGCCCCTAAACTTATTTTTCCAAATTTTGAGAAAACTTAAAAGTGCTTAAAACTGCCAGTTCAAGTTGGACCTTTGTTTTGTTTTGTTTTTTTTTAATTCCACAGGTAAACAGTTTAGTTTAGTTTAGTTTTAATCAGGGTTATTTCCCACTCCCTACCGCCCCCCATATCAAAATACTTAAATAAGTATAATAAGCAATTACCAATAAGTATAATAAGCAAATTACCAACACCTTGCATTGCTTAAAAAAACTATTCACTAATGTTAGCACATAGTTTAGGAATATTCTAGTCTACCCAAATCTGCATTTTAAACAAATAAACAAAACAAAATCAACTTCCACTCATCCTTGCTTAAAATGTCTACAAAACTGTTGCGTAGGGATACGTGCAATTGCCCTCCTGCTACCCCAAGGTACAAACCCCATGTCTTATCTTTTCTTTCCTTCCAGCCCCTCTGGGAAAAAGATGCTATTATAGAAGTTTACAGCCATCTTCCTGGGTGGGGGCCCAAAGGGCAAAGCTGCTGGGCCAGTCTTATTTTCAAATCAAATGCTTGGCACAAAGAAGAAACAAGGGAGACCACAGCCAGACTGGGGAAATCTGAGAAACCAGATGTTTCCCAGGCCTGCAGTACTCAGTCCAAACCTATATTAAAAAGAATGATGTGAGAGAAAGATAAACAGGTTTTTGAACTCAGAAAAAAAACGGCAAAACATCTCAGGGAGGATTCTTCCCTGGGTTGAATCAGTTTAACTCCATTTCTACCCTGACATTAGCTAAACACAAGGTGATTTTCAGGGTTTGGCTCTTTTTTGGTATATGTAATTTACATCAAGTTCCTGTGCTTCTGACTGGGAGCAACTGTCCTTAGGAAAAGCACTGCTGTGTATACACCATTAAAAGGCTTCAAACTACTACAGCCAGCCATAATGCTGCTCCCACAATCTGTGCTTACTGCAGAAGATTATGATGTTTTCTCAGTAAGGATCAGAATGAAGATAAATCAATGAAAACATAATAATAAACAGTATGCTTTTTAATAGACAGTGTATGTATTCCTTCTTGTTCTTTAATCCTGATGCTCCTAAGGACAGCAGGTTGGTTTGTTTTTTTCTCTCTAGCTGTATCTGGGCAGAAGTTGCGTGCCCTAACGCAGTATGTGGCTCACAGCAAATACACAGCAGTGACTACGCATGTCTGTCTGCTTTCTCTTGTATACATATACCCTGAGCAAGGATTTTTCTCATCTCATACATCATTCACAACCCACTGCAGTGATTCCCCAAAGTCTGTCTGTACCTTCAGCACAATGAAGAAGAAGAAATGGGCTACTTGACAAAGGCTGCCTTGTCTCTCTAGAAGACTGGCATTTCACTGCACTGCAAAATCCTTGAGGCTGTATTTTTAGCAGCACCTCAGGAACAGATTGCCCTTAAGGCTCTAAATGAGAAGAATGACAACAAAATTGGGGATGTGCATTGAGTCCTTTAGTCACTTACTCCAAATGTATTGCTTTTAACACTCTGAAAGTTAGTAGTTGTACCCAACAAGAACTCCCACGACAAGAAAATGCCATTTCATGTCATAAGTCTTTTAAGAGCAAAGCTACCTGAAACATGGAAAGAAGAAAATAATTCATCAGAGCTGTGTTGAATACTGGAATAAACTATGACTCCTACTATGCTTTACATTCTGTTTTCATTCATTTTATAGCCGCTATTGTAGAATAACAACTGTGAGCAACTGAGTATTTTTGCAGACCGCAAATAATTTTGCAGTTGGCTGTTTATCAAAAGCCCCACCAATTAATATGGCAGTTACACTCACCTGTTTTGTATCCGGAGTCATTAGGTTTAAGCTGGTGGTGGAGATATTCAGCATTATGCTCATTCCTGCAAACTGAAGATTGCTCTTTCCCAAGATGCTAGAAAGAACTTTGCTTGGTGGCTGTGAGGTGGGGGGAAAAAAGCACATTTTTGTTCTCTCTTTAATTGGGATGACCTTCATTGTATGCAGAGTTAGCTGCAATCTTAAAGGTTTCTAAAAGTTACTGACTTTTCAAAGATCATTTCATTGCAACAGCTGTTTTCCTCTGGAGATAATTTCTCACTTATACTAATACTAGTAAGACTGATAATGCAAATACTAATAACAATAATAATAATGATGATAGCAAGGCAGGTATTCATCCACTCTTGACTCAACAAAATAGGGTTTCTGTGAGATACTAAAGTCTAATATTCACCAAGGGACCACATGAGCAGACTAAGATTAATACCTTAAATCAGCATCTTAAAATGGCATTTTCTTATTCTGTAAAAACAGCCTCAACTCCTGAAAATAAATCTGTTGTTTACTCTGCATCTACTGACTGCTTTGCTTCCTTCCCAAATGGAAAGTGGGACTCCAGTGATACCAACGGAATACTCACAAAAGGGGGTACACAGTGTTATTATGCTTATTGACTTCTCAGCAGTAGGTAAAAGCCCAGACTTAGGCTAAAATGTCTGTACGCTGGGCTATTAAAGATTACACCTAATTCAGAGAATAAGTATAAAGTGTGGGAATGTATCGAAAACGATGCTATAACATTGATAACTTTTGTAGGCCTTTCAATAGATCTTAGGAGGCTCTGTAGCAATGCAAGTTATGTGGCCAAAGCAAAGTTTACAAACTTCTCACCTCTGACAGCTACAAGGAACTACACAGCTTCATGAGAGCAGCCTCATTCAGGTAACCACAGCCCGTGCAAAACCAGGCTGCCCACCAATAACAGACCAAGTCCTTCCACTTGCTGTACTTGCACTGGTGAATATTTATGCTGGTCATCAGGATACAAAAAGCTGTGACTGGAGGCAGTGTTCTTCTGCCACTGTATTTGCATTTGAACTAAGCTTGTCCCCAGGAGGATGGATACACTTGTGATTCTTTACTCCTTAAACCTTACATATACTCAGTTTTAGCTTCTTTTCCTTCTGTTTAATTGATTAAAAATACACTACCTACACACTGTTTGTATGTAACATTTGTGGTGCACTAATTTAACTTTGGCATCTTATTTCACTAACTTCTCTTTCAAACAAGCCCTTTTTAATATTGTCGTTTCTTTTCTTTCCTTAAATCCTCTTCATTGCAAGCTCATGCCTAAGGATCACCTGCCCACAGTGTCAGAAAAGTGTGAAAACTTGGCCTCAAGAAGCACATGTCACCCTAATCAAATTAATAAGCCACTAGTGGCAAAACCACGATGAAGGCAGAGATTGGCAAAAGATATCTGTAACAATTATCTAAAATTTTGTTACTTGCAAGTTTTCTTCTCAGCCAGTAAACTTACTTTAAAAACACTATTTCTTGTTAATAACTGATAAGCAATGTTGCTTCCAAAACAGCAAGGTGTCCCACTGGGCACTTGGGACCATTTAACCTACTTTTCCAATGATATTTTGCATCATTTTGCTTTTCAAGGAAAAAGATACTTTCCTCTTCATTTTCAGGTTTAAAAGCAAAAGCCAGAGAACCTAGGAATACCAATGTGATACATTTGTTGGCAGGAGGGGAAACCACAACTTTAATTTCTGAGACACTCGCCAATCATGCTGTAACATATGTTGTCATATATGCCTTATTTTGCCAGGGGAAGAGTCTCCATTGCAAACAATTGGCATTTCATCCCATTCCTTTCTGCTGGGATTCTACCTAGACAGTGGAGCAGCTGGAGAACCAGACAGATCTTTTCCTTCACCTGCTTGTTCTCCTGTGCCCAACAACACACACAAGGGCTATAATTCATTGCTTTCTATGCTTCTTCCCTTAGAGTCAGCATTAAATCCCAGCTTTGCTAGCAGGCCCCTGGAAGAGCAGGCAGTGCAATCCTGTTGATAGCCATCAGTGTAGGAGCCGAGACAAGATTCCACCCACTCCTTGCCTGCAGATCCTAATGCCTACCACACAAGTAAGAATACAAGCATGTTGATAACTGTGTCAGGCCAATGCCCGCTGGACCTGCCATCAGTGCTGGCCACTGAGCATTGGAAACAGGTGTTTATGGAAAGAGCATAGGGAAGAGATGACCACCTGACGTTCTCTCCATTTCCAGAAATTGTTGATTTCCAAACTCATTAATTGTCACTGGTAGAGCTATGCTCCAAGAACAGATCTAATCACTTTCAAAACTGTTTATGTTTCTGGCCTCTGCAATAGCTTCAAGCACCTATTTCCACAATTTACTTATGCATTCTATGAAAAGGCATTTATTTTTGTTTGTTTTAAGCTGTCCACCTGCAATCTACAAAAGAAAGAAAAGGCGGAGTTTCTACAGTAGGAACATAGAGGCAGGCCACAGTCTTTTCCCTAGATGTACTCGAACTTCTAGAAGCCTATAAAAGCAAATCGTGATCCAAGGGCAAGAGGCAACATACAGTAGGTGAAAACAGCCAATACTTTAAATTATCAATGATCTGCAATTCTCAGAGCTGCTATAAAGCCACCTGCCTGCTGTGTCTCATCTCCTCTGTGTTGAACTTAGAAAAAACAGTCAACTGTACCACAAGAAAAGAAAAATACCTTTCGTTTCTTGAAGGCTCCTTTGGTACCAGGTACAGCTTCACAAACACGACTGATTGCTTCCCTGAAGAGACAGAAAAAAGCTTTATGTCGAACGTGTGCGTTTCTTCATTATACTTGAAATGCACTGGCAGAGGACAGCTTCGGACCATATTTCTGTTCACAAGTGACGATAGTCAGCAAGTCAGTTAGCTCTCTTCTCAAGGCAAAAACAGGTGTCAAATTTAAGTTACTTCAGTGTGAAGTGAAATACAGTAAATAGTCAATGTTAGTTTAACAAAGAGTATCCTGAGAACTACAAAAGACAAAAATGTTTTCTTGCACTATTAAAAAGACCTTTTCTTATCATACATCAGAATATCTGTCTTAATACCTTCTTCCATGCCTCATTTTTATACCTTATTAAGCCACGAGAAATCAGATCATAAGACATGTCTTTAATCAACATTGCTTTACATGTTTCTTGTAATAAGGGACAGTAACTATCATTTTTCTCACTACTATACTGTGCACTTTTCCAGTTGGAGCAAAACCACCTGGCTTTGAATAATATCAGAACCCTAAAATATTCCTGGTAATATGCATGTTTTATACGATACAATCTACAAAATTTTAACTGATTTTTTAATAGAATCTGAATAATTTATTTGTGGCTCTATTTTTACATTGTAAGCAAAATTAATGCCATTAACATTTTGCTTCAGTTTTCTAATGCGGCTTCATTCTTCTTCTCATCCTACTCAGGTTGAATGAAAGAATTGCATGTTGAAAATGAATTTGGATTCATAATCTCTCTTAGGAGAGTAACTGTGTAGTACAAAAACTCTTGAAATCATATTGCTACAAACAAATCTTATAGATCCTTTCAGTATTTAACAACTTATTAACTGAATAATCAATCTGCTCAGTATTTCAAATTCACTTCTGTGCATGCAGAGACCTTCCTGCAACCATTAGCTACAAAGCTGTAATAGACCAGTCCTGTTAAAACTGTAAGACTGAATAGTTGCACAGGCATGAGTAAAGGTGACTCCAAACTTTAACTGTTTTAAATATAGATTGAGACTAACAGCACACTATATTTAGACCGAAAGACATGCAAATTACATGCACTTTATGAAAGAAATAAAAAAACACACACAGAATGGGAGACAATGACCTACAAGCTAAATAATAGCCAAAATCATCAAAACTTTGAAACATCACCTTGATAAAAAGATAAATTATTTTAATTGTATGCCATGTGCAGGATGATATTTCAACTACGTGTTAAGTGAAAGCACAGGATCAACAAGTGAGTCAGAAGACAAATGTCATATACATATTAGCATTCAACATATAATGGCTCAGCAAACGTCACAGATTTATCTGGTTGCAATCAGTAATCACTATATAGTTATGCCTTGGTTGCTTTTACCTAGGGCCCAATCCAAAGTTCAAGTCACCTGAAAGAATCATATTAATTTATTATATTTGGGTGGTGTATTGTTGTGGGGGTGGAACAGCCCCTACAGCAGGTTTAAGGTCCTGTCATTCTGAAGAATCATGAGGTTTATAGCAAATGATAGTAAAAAAAGCTTTCAGTCACACAATCCTTTCATGAGATCCAGAGGAGAGCTTGTTTGTTCCACAGCTTGTATTTTTCTTTTTTTTTTTTTTCTTTTTTATCTCCCCAGCTACAGCTGGTCATCTATTAAAGTTGCCTCTCACTACAAACCCTGCCTTGCACATGCCCTCAGACCATCACAGCTAGAACCGCACATCTCACAGCTCAGCACTTGTGTTTAGCTCCTGCACTTACCACAATGCTTCTTTGACTCCAAACAAGTGTTTTAGTTAAAATAGCTACTAACTTTTCTTACAGAGCAAGTAAAAATTGCATGGTTTTAAGGAGCAGCCCTGAGGCACCTCTGAAACACCATATGGCAAGCATCACACTTTGTGATCATCATGATACTGAGACATAGGTTTCTCATGAAAATATAATCAGGAAAAAGAAATACTATTCTTCTCCATTAAAAATGCTTTTATTTGATTCAGGAAAAGCAAACAGCCATTGTGTCATACAGAGCTATCCCCTCAGCCTTGCCACTGAGCTTAAGCTTCTGGTTTCCCATCACTTTCTTGCACCAAACCAAATCCTTTGCAGGCAATGGGGTGGGAAGTCCAGGTCCAGGTGTGCCTGAGCTTCCCAGGCATGTTGGCTGCAAGCTGCTGACACAGAGGCATCACCCGCACTTCATCCTCTTTGTCTCCTCCCGTGGCCTGATTGGCGCACTGAGATCCCTCATAGGTTTTGCCTCTCACAAAAAGGATTTGTATTTCAGACATACGAACTGTGCTTGAGGGGTAAATTGCCTGTAACTTCCTCTCTCTTACTATTTGCATCCACCATCTTCTCTCTCTCTAGCAGCAACATGGAGTAGGTAGGAAGGCAATTTGCAGGCCACCACACCTGACAAAAACAAACAAACAAACAAAACCAAACAACATTTACAAGCTTGTTATTTTTCTGGTGCAGGGCTGGGATTTGTAGTGGGTTTTGCCTCTTCTGCCTGTCAGCTTCTGATAATCAGACATAAAGCGTGTTACTCAATAGACCCATCTGACTCAAGGACCTTGTTGATCAAACTGCCACTTAAGTGTAGGAGAGGAAATGCACCACTGAAGAGGCTGGAGCCCAGGCCTGAGGGCTGGCAAGGCAGCCTCAGTTATTGTGTGTGTGCCCTGCCTCGGCAGAGCCGGCAAAGCAAGAAGTATCTGAAAATCTAGAATATATTAATACATCCTCTCGCTCAGTAACAAAGTGCTATAGGTTTTCCAACCACCTGCCTTCCTTTTAGTAAAATATCTTAGTTTCACCAAACTTGATGTTCTTGAAGTCTGCAGGAAGACTGGAAGTGGAGGGAAGGACCTGAGAAAGGTTGACAGCTTCTTGAGATACAGGTCAGATGAGGCAGGATGTCTGAGTGAAAAAATGACATTCTTTTGAGTTTGGTTTTTGAAACTCTGTGAATCCTAGATGTGCTCAAGAAACTGCAGGTTTTAAGTTAGCAATGCTTTTGGTGAAAATGCTGGGAGCCTCAGAAAATATATTCATAAAGCAGTTCTGGCTCAGCAAGGTCAGAGCAGCCTGGCAGCAACTTTGTGTACCTGCAACAAAAGGCACAGTACTTTTCCCACCTGGGAGTTAAAGAGTCTTAAAGAAGTATCTGATGAAAACTAGAAGAAAAAGGATGGCTGAGTATCTGCCACCACATTGATAGGTACTTTTTCCAGGGGAAGGTTCCTGGATCTCTCTGCTCAAATATTCTAGATCATCGGGGGCAGGGGGTGGAGGATGGTCAGCGATGGTCATGAGGAAAAGACATCCTAAAGACTTATTTCCAGTTTGCTTTGCCAGACAGCACAGGGCAGACATAAGCTTTTTTTTTTTTTTCAGAAAATTGAATTTGCAAATGCCTCTTCAGCACTAACACCTGAGCCTCAAATTAAGCCCGGAAATAGATATTGCTGCTAGGTTGAGAGTGCTGTTACCCAGCTTGTGCATGCAAACACTTGTGTAAGGAAGACAAAAGCAGAAGTTCTGGACACATCTGCATGGCTAAACAGTTGCACAGAGTTTGGTAAAGTTGAATGCAACTACAATTTCTTCCTTTCCAGTAAGAAAGTTATCCAGCATAAGCACACATTACACCTTCCTAAGCCACATGCTGTTTCATGAGCTATGCTCAGATAAACACCGGTGTAGAGTTATCTTGATCTCTGGTAAAATTAGCTACTGTGCTGTCTGCAGTAGGGACCACATGCTGAGTTCCAAATCTGTCTGAGTATTTTCTGCTTTGCAGATGGTCATACTGTGGAGTCACTTTCTTGGCACACAGGATGTTGTGTATTTTGAATATAACTTCAGCACACAAATGTATCCAGTGAAAAACTACGGATACGTGTTTTCAGAGGCTGACCTATTCTGCTTTAAAGTGACTTGATACCTCTCTGAGGCAGAAAAAAAGACATTTTACATTGCCATTTCATTCCATTAAAAAGGCTAATGCCCTGATATTTTTCATAGCTTTAGTCATATTTTACTCTGTTATATAAAGCAGCCCACTCAGGAAGCTCAAATCTGCTCCTCTATGAAACACCATCACATGAAAATACCCTCCCTTCTTGTGCTTTCAATGATTATTTTGGCTGTGATGCTAGGTTTTGTTATTGCTGTTTTAAATTAATATGATTTAATTGATTAAAAAACAGAATTCTGGAACTCATATTTCAGGGAAATTACAAGCACATACAAATTACACAGATTTTCTCAACACGTTTGGAAAGAGAATAACTATCTCAAATATCTAGACGAGAAACTGTGACTAGTTTTCAGTCTGAAACGTTTTGTATGATAAAACTTTAAACTATGGATATTCTGTTGCTAACATCTTCTAGTATCTTATAGTTCCCACATTTATCTTTGCCACCTCCAAACCACAGGGCTTCACAGGTTAAAAAATAGACATTAAAAGGTGAACTTTATAAATGAAAGCATTACATGTCTCACAAATTTGTACAGAAGGTTTTGAATTATTTCTTAACAGCATTATATCCCCACCAATTTTGCTGAATAATTTATAAATCATTACCAAGTGTGGCACTACTATTTACTAAAGAGAAAGCAAGTTATACCAAAGATAAAAATAACTTGGTTCTGAAAAAGAAAAAAATGGAGACCAAAAATACATTTTCAGAAATCAATTTAATAATTTAAATACTACTTGCTCATTTGCCAAATAGGCAAAATGATCGTGTGCTGTTTGAAGTATCACAGGCAACAATTCACAAGCTCTCAATATTTCATTATATTACTGTTTACAGAACTTCAAATGCCAACTGGCAAACTGACCATGTCTGGAAGATGTAAGGCTGAGAAGCAGCCAAGGAACACAGATCAGAGAATGGATGGGGAGGCTGTGTGGCATGGATGCACCCGTTGCCCAAATTCAGGGTACCATGCCAGGAGCACCCCTGGAAGGGACCCCTCCAGAAAGTGGCGCAGAGACCAAGCAGTGCCATTTGTTACACCAGCCTGGCGGCAGTGGAACCTGTCCTGACCGCACAAGTGAAAGAAAACCTGGAACAAAAGGTGTGTGGAATAAGGAAACATTGGCAGATATGGCACACAAGCTGTTGTCACTCGTAGAGCAAGGAGACAATGACTCCTCCTTTTCTCCCCTTGAGCTCCTCATTTTGTTTCTTGAAATGGAGTTTTTTCACACGTAGAAAATCTACAAGTAGAAAATAAAAGGAAGATGGCCGACTTCATTTTTGGTTTATTGAATAAACTTTATACAGTAAAAGGTTAGGCTTTGGCAACTGTTAGACATAGAGTTCCACATGTTATTAGGTATGTAGTACACAATCTGTGTGATGGTTGTTATCCATACACTCCTGCATCTTCACATCAATGTACTAATATAAATCGATGCACTTGAGAGAACTCTTGCTTCTTCTGCCCAAGAAACTTTTTATCCATTGGTATGCACAATGGCAGCTCTGTTCTCAGCGTTTATAGATTATCTAACTTCATTAAATATTTGAGGCAATTTCTGTACAATCTTCACTTTCTTTTGTAACATTAAAGTAAGTTTCAGAAACTCTGTTTCATTCATCAGTCACAGAGAAGTCTACCTGATCTTGATGACTTCTTCTAATACAGCAGTTTTGAACAATGAATATTTTTAGAAATGTAGAGTGACACTGTTTATCCAGTAACACACCTTATTTAGACATATCTGTCCACTCTGCATGCACACACAGGCAGATTTCTGCTTAGCAAATCTGGAGCAAACAGATCAAGTTTTTCTTTACAGATATAACAAATGCATGCCACAAACAGGCAATGCCACAGAGGCATACAGCTGCTCCTCCACTGGTGAGAACACAGTCGTATATACCTGCAAGTAACCTTTATTTGGACTCTGACAATCTTGGTCCAAAACTTGGGGTACCTTTCAAAGAGGAAACCTCTTAAAATATTTGTTGCAGGATTTATGGACATAAAGTGAGGGTATACAAAACCTTGATGTCGAATGCACACCTACAAAGGCATTTCTTCTGCATCACCCTCCACCTGTCAAGAGCAAGGTCAATGATACAAAGAAACTGAAGAAAAATGTACTTGGAGGTTTAGATCTGTTGGGTAGCTCCAATCCTTTAAAGTCTTTTGTGACATTCAGACCTGACTCAGGCTGGTCTTCGCTGTTGACTCTAGTAGTGGTCAGGGAGATGGAGAGAAAAAAAACTCTCTTCTGTTGCTAAATCAGGATCATAGTAACCTCCAAACTGGGTCCAGCCTCAGGTCATTTACTCAAAAAGTAGCCCATAGCAAGTATTTCAAAGGAAGGCCTAGGAAACCTTACAGAAGTAAAATGAAAAAATTCAGTCTAATGAATATTCTTCTCTAATCCCTAATTGGCTTCATGTCCAAAGCAGGACTTCAGAGAGAGATATCTTCCAAAACCTCTTTTTCATTAGAGAATTAAAGTTCTAACACTGCCCTTTTGAATAACCCCATAAGATATATGACATTTTATAAATATACAAACTATATTTGCCAAAAAGGACTGTCCAGAGGTGATGAACTGTGTGATGTGATTGGACATGTCATATGAAACACACTCAAATTCCTTATGCCTTCTTTTCTCTGTGTAATCAAACTGCTAGGTGCTATTAGAAGAACCTGAGATTGTCTCTGTTTCCAAGGTGCCAGGCAATTGTTAACTTTGCCCTGTGATTTGAATTTAAAACAATGTAAGACCACTCTGTCTCAGTCCTTCTGCTTCTGCAGAACCAACTGCAGTCATCAGATTTCTCAAAACTCAGCCTACAGGTGTACCAAAACTGTTTTCCTGATCATTTGGCTTTCAAGTCTCCACCTTTCCCATCCTCTGAGAGGCTCTTTGCTTTCTCAAAAAGGCAAGTGGAATTGGGGGAGCTCAATGAATTATTCTAACTCAGGTTTTGCATTACCATATATTAGTTGAATTAATCCAAATACTAGCTAACATGTTCTCCACTAATTCTACATTGAAAATGAAAGATTTCAAGTTAAACGTAGAAATCTATTTATTGTAACCCATTTCTGTGCTAAACTAGCCCACGTAAATTTATTCTCTGACAGTATAAGGCACTATAGCTGTCACTGCCTCACACAGAGGTGTGCTGTATGAATTATAAGGATGACCCCATCCACTTTTGGGAATCCTGCTTCCTGGTGAACTAAGCATTAGTCAGCACCCTGTGCATCCTAGAGCTTTGGCCCTGAAGTAACTGTGCATAAGGAAAGGAGATTCTCATTCACACTGTTTCCTGCACGGAGCTGTGTATCCAGGCTGCGGTGCGGCTGTGCCACCCCCTAGGCACCATCCCCTAGGCACTACTCCACATCCAGGGTCCACATAGCAGAAAGCAGTGGTGAACCACACTCACCTTCTAAGTAAGACAGCATGTTAAGGAGGAGACTGAATACAGAACTCACTGCAGATAACACGTTACCTATCCGCCTTGAAAAATAACAGAGGAAACATTCTTCCTCTTCATTGTCTTCCGTCCTTTTTTCAGTGATGCTTGCTGACAGGGAATGTCTGCAAAAAAATACAGATTCAGTTGAAAGAAACACTACATCAACTGAACTTCATCCATATTGTTTAGCATTGGACTTGAACCCAGCTCTAAAATTTGGATTTCCATCATCTCCCCTCCAGAAGCTTGGAATACTAGCATAAATGGGTTTAATTTTCACAATTAATAGTCCAGGCCCCAAATCTGGAGAGGAATCTCTTTCAAATTGTTCAGCCCACCAGGATTCATGGAGACAACTGGGATCAGAGTGTGGATTGGGGTCCACTGCCAATACAAAGTATTTTGATCCTCTGATCTACTTGCTCTTAACACAACATGCAAGATAATGTTTTACTGAGCACAGGAAGGTGTGGGTTTCTGAAGCTGCATGCAGCAAACTGATGGCATTCGAAAACATAAAGCCAAATACTGCTGTACAATGAACAGTGCATGTAACATTATTCTAATTCAATCCAGTGCCTAACTACACTCATGCATACAGCACAGTAGCGAAGACTCATTACACTACAACAGATTTAACAACAAGCATGCAAACATATTATATGAACTGCAAACATGGCACATGATGCAAAAGAATGTTACCTGATTTTTTTTTTTTAGTAAACAGCCTGAGGGCAGAAAGGGTTTGGCCACACAAGCTTAAGAGTGGCTCCATTCTGTGACGATGATGGTAGGTTTCAGATGAACTTAGGATCACTTGCCAACTGCTCAGTATTCTCGCCTGCTAGCCCTCCTGCTCCTCTGCTATCTTGAAAATTAAAGGCTCCTGTTTGTCTTGCTGCTCAAGAAAGTTTTCTTGACTTCACACGTGTTACAAGAATTATTATTGGATAATTAATAATGCAATAGGTGGATTCAGCTGGCTTTTATTTATCATTATGCATAACTGCTGACCCTTGGCTTGCACATCCATTTGTTTGCTCAGTAATTCACAGGACATTACATTCATTACACAAAAGAATAAACACAACACAACTGATTAGTATTACTCTAGTTCTCCTGTTTCTCCTGCAGTGAAAGAATCTTGAGACTCACATTCATAATGATAAAGGAGAAAATCTGTTATAAATTGTACATAGCTGTTCATTTTTCCTCAAATCAAATCCAAAATCAGGATAACAATACCTTTTGTCAGGCACCACAATGATTGTTAAGATCTGATGAAGTGCTTGCTCACTGATTTCACACGAAGATAAATGTATTGCTGCAGGTTCTAACTTTTTAATTTACAAAAAGTGAAAAAGCAAAACCAAAACAAGTCACAGACCAGGTACAACAGTGTTAGATGGCACAGGTTGATGTTTCCCATGACCGTGACAAGGAGAAAATACTGCTGATCAAACTCTTTACGCTGGAGCCTCAATACATTTCCTGGATTTGAAGTCACAGTTCTTCACTGATGAGACTGGTCCATGCATATACACCGATGTATACACTTTCCCACTGTATTATATTAACAGCTGAGATTTTCAAAGCCATTCAAAATATCCAGACAAGGTTTTCCCATTAACTTATTATTTAAAATAGGTATCTAATTCACTAGATGATTGGAAATGTTAGGCAAATTTTTAAGTAATTTCTAAATGTTCACCCAGTGATTTAAGTGCCCTTCACAAGCACTAATTCATTTAATCACACTGTTATCTGTGACTGGGGCCAATGGTTTCTCCAAAATAACAGAGCCAGAGACTACAGACCTCACCCTCCCATGACTGAGACACAAAAGATTTTTTTCTTCTATGAATTGGTGCTGTTCATCTTATGTTGGATTTTGTTCTTCTTCGGGGTCAGCAGAGAGATAAAGTGATATATGCAACAACCAGAAGACAGAAAAAGGGCAACATAGGACTCCTATGTTTGAACTCTGCAACGTGGAGGAAAAGCAAGAGTAAGGAAGCAGCATGGACAGGGATGTGATGCCGAGTGAGAAAAGGAGTAACTGCTTGTTTATGTCAAGCACAATGCACTCTTTTTAGGAAGAGATGCATTCAGACTTCCACACTGAATCAGGTAACTTGGTTCACCTTTTCTAACTGTCTTTTAGTCGTGCATAGTAAATACTGTCAGAAGTCATATTGGCCCAAGACAGATAATTTTCTTCTATTACTGTTTTTGCATGGTCTTAGAAAAAATAATAGATTAAAGAGGTGTAACACATGCAGTAGGATCAATTTGTAGTGATGAGTCCAAAAGAGATCAGAGCTGCTTTGACATCTGTTTCTCCAGTTACAGGAAACAGTACAGAGAAGTTTACACAGCCCCACACACAGAAAAGCTTTGACTGCAGCTATGGATCTGGGTTCCTCAGCTGGAGCAGTCACAGCTCACATTACTAGATCTACAGACCCAAGCCTCAGTTGAACTCCATCACAAGCCACTAGGTTATGAGAACAGTTTTCTTACTGGTGGCAGACTGCAGAGAAATCAGCAAAGGACATGGCTAAATATAAATTTATGACGAAGTAGATATAAATTTAACTGACATTTACTTTGATTTTATTTGTAATCAAAGGGCTGCACCAATCATGTGGTGATAGGCATCTTCTTAAGAGGGAATTGGCACCTGTAATATCAGAACAGCTTTATTAATTCAGTACATACCTTGAGGCCTGTGCTATGTTTCTTAAGGCACATGAGCAAACTAATCAGCAAATGTGAATTTTAATAATTCCTTAATAATATTTTCTTAATAAAAAATAGGCTTGTCTACAAAATGCTACATGACAAAGGATGGCAAAGACTGTTTCCTGTGCATGCTTAAAACTTAAGACACGGCATGGGGATTTCTAGAGCCAGATGAATTAATGAGATGCAGATTAAGATGCTAAATCCTGATTCAAAAGTCACCTAAAAACTCCTACTTTCAAAAAAGCTTTATATGAGGAACTACCCAATCAGAATGATGACTTAAGAAGTCTTCATTGGTTTATGATAAACAGAAAATTGCAAATGCAAAATAACAAGCAAAACAAGAAGATATGGCTTCCTGCTTGAAAAAATATCCTGTGTTCTATATGTGGTCAGAGGAAGATGAGCCAGAAAATGCTCACCATGTAGTCAAATATGCTATAATTTCAACAGCAAAAAATATAATTCCAAGTCTGTTCCACAGTAAAAGCCAAGAATCATTTTTGTATTTAAAGCACTATAAGGCAAAGACACCTTTTTGTGCAGACCATATTGCTTTAGATCAGCAAACACACTTAAGTATTAATAGCAGAGTTGTGTCTTTAAGCTAGACAATAAGCAAAGTGTAACACTATTCCAACAAAGACATATAGTGAAAGAGACTGCAGGAAAATAAGGCCAAATTTGGTTCACCTTCAGGTATAAAATACAATACCAATAACTATCACAACTGTTTTATAAGCCAGTGTCATTCAGCTTCCATGTGGTAAACACAAATATGCCACCTGCACTGGAACTAGAAGTCTGCTTAGACATGAAATAATTTTAAAAGGTCACTTCTGCAAATATCACAGAAATGCACATGATGAGTTTAAAAAAGTACAGTAGGAAAACTCTCAAATGCCTCTATAGTCTGCAATGCCTGAATACCAGAGTTCTGTCATTTACCTGTCCTTGTGCTTTTACACCCCTCATCAACACGGTATTTTGACAAACTAATGATTAACATTTTGTGAGGAATCACAGGGTCAAATTCAAAGTTGCTGTATGCAACTGTAACTCAAAATCAATGGATACAGACCATACAATCAGCATCCAAGACCAAAAATAAGTAATTTTTCTCATTTAATAAAATAAATACTTAGTTGTCTAGGTATGACAAATGGCTCATAATAGACCATTAGCAACTGTAAGACACCTCAAAGAGCTGAATTCAGACTGTATCCAGTCATATCACTTTGTATGTGTTCCTTTAGAAAGGATTACTTCATTATTTTGATGCCAGAATTTGAAAATGCAGTATCCAGTTGCTAGAAGATATCAGTGCCACAGTCCTCTGAAACCAATGAGCTCAGCTTTTCAAGTGAAAACCCTGGAAAACACTATGTCCTGCAGTTCTCAGAAAATAGTCTCCTAGAAATAATATGATTCATGCATACTTCTTAAGACAGTGCTGTACTTCTGTACCGCTCTTAAAAAAAGCCTTGACAGGCTTAAAAGAATTGTAATAAGAACATAATACAAGCTTAATGTTTCTTACATACAGTCCAGAAAAGACAACATTCTTTCATTTGTCTCTGACATCATTATGATGATATCTTTCTATTTATATCCTTTTCATGGCCAGTTTATAATTTGACATATTTTCATGAGAAATTACTACAAAAACCTTTAAATATGCAGCTCCGAAACAGCTTCCTAGATTCATTTTGACAAATGCATTGCAGATTTTAAACATATTCTAATTCTTGCTGCCTTAAATGTCATGAAATTGGTACCCAAATAAGTGCCTTATTTGGCATAACAAATGGCAAATGTTTTCTAATGCAGTTCCTGGCACATCAAAAGACCACAAAGCCTGTAAGGCCCATTGGAGTTATATTAATACCAGATGAGAGATGTACCTGTAAAAGCAAAATTAAAAAGTAGACTTACAGTATCCAAGCGTTATTTACTACATGTTTTGCCAGCTTCCTGGCCTTCCCACTTTGGGGAAACAATCCAGAAGTTACTTTAAAAAACATACTTGTACGAAGTCTTACCTTGCAATCTGTGTTCTAGTATTGAAGTCAAGAGATCTCATTGAGCGTAAGACTTCTATACACCCCAAGTACTGTAAGGAAAAAGAAATAGTTGGAAAACACATTATAATTATTGAGTTCTAGGAGAAAGTGCAGCTAACCATTAAAAGGTATTGCACAATTCTTATTTTTACATTTGATTTATCCTATGTGTCAGGTAGGTTTTTATGTTTATCACAGATTTATTCCATAAACATTTCATTTAAGTGTCAAATTTGGTTCAATCTGTCTATGTTTAATCTGATCAATGTAATACACCTAGTTCATAATGTGTTGCTGTGCATTTTAATTTTCCTCTATCCTAGTTGTTCCATTTTAGATATAAAGCTGATCAAATTTTTAAGGTAATATTAATGAAAAAGGAAGTGTGGTATAGCAAATTAATCTAGCACTGGTTAGTAGGAAAATCTTATTTAAGAGGGAGAGAACTAAGCTTCATTAGTACAAAAAACAAAAGGTAGGTTATTGCAAGGAAAGCTGAAAAGTGCACCAGCAATTAAAAAATAATTCCTTAAAAACCAGCTCAGGGATAGATGTGTTTTAATATTTTCATTAATAATACTAGTATAAAGATATAGGAAAGTGCTAACAAAATATATTAATAACCCATGCTAGGAGATGGCTTCGACTGGGTCAGACCAGACTTATTGACCCAGATTTCTACCCTGCATCTCCATGAAAGAGAGGGAGTATTGTTAGAAAACATGTTAAAATATGACAGTATCTATCACGAGTGAGAAAAGCTCAGGTGAATCTTCTGGCCTCACTTCCAAAAGTGGGCATAATTCGCATGTGCTAAAGTCTACATACAGCTACAGGTCTCATCAGATACTTGGATACTGGGTTTGTACAAGTCAGCTCATGCCTGGCACATCCCATGGTAGTTGCTTTGCATGTAGGTTAAGTACTCAGTCACACTCCTGACTTCTGAAAGTCAGAAGAAACAGGGATGAGTCTTTACATAATAAGCTTGTTAATGCTGTCCAAGCATTGTGGTTTTATATCAGCTTTTATATCAGTTTTAATAGCTATTTGCAGTGTAATGCAAACTATTTGGGTATGAAACTGGTGCAAAAAAATCAAGTGAGGCCACCACTTTTTGTCTATTTGGGAATTTTATTTATTTTTTAAAATTATCTTTTGATTAGAAATTACTACACCAGAATCT
Organism: Columba livia; assembly: GCF_036013475.1. Taxonomy (NCBI): domain Eukaryota; kingdom Metazoa; phylum Chordata; class Aves; order Columbiformes; family Columbidae; genus Columba; species Columba livia. The sequence continues at coordinate 49,568,541 of NC_088642.1, read as the reverse complement.
AGAATTTCAGCGGTGCTTTTTCTATAGAAATATCCATGTCACAAACTGTGTACAAGCTGAGGGAGTATCTAGTTTAGTTTCACATGTGCATTATTATTTAATTTATTGCTATCAAATGTTACAAAGTCATTAGACCACTGTATAAACTGAACTAGACTATCAAGTGACTCCTATTCATTAAATTGTTCTACCTTGGATTATAATAGCCCACAGTTTCTGAAAAGAGTTGTTTCAAGATCCACTTCCTAGACTTTTTTAGAAATGTCCTGCAATCTATCTTATGTTTTTTTGAAAGCTTGTAAAATCCACATGGAAAATGTCTCCTGGCACATGGAGCTTTCAAGTTAAGGTCATACTCTCAAGCCACTTAGGTTATCATCACTCTTCTATCAGTGCAAAATTATTGTTACAGGTAGATTCCTTTTTTACATATACTTCTGTCTGAGTACTGAAAGCATCCAGAACATTTCCATGCTCTGATGCAGGAAGTTAAGCTATTAACTCTATTTTTAAGTATCTCAGGGGGTGAACTGATTTACTTGGAGATTAAGTTCGTTAAACATCAGTTGAGATAATCAGCTGAAGTCAGTTAAATCATGCCAACATATAGCAATGAAATATGTTTTCCTATACTCTTTTTGTGTCATTTTGTTTTAGTCCTAGGATGCTTTTATACACAATTTTTTTCCAAATATTTATTTCATGTGAAACATTTGTGTAATTAAATATGCTGTCAATGGTATAACTATTCAAAGGTATCCAAGTGATTTTTTGCTACAGAAATGCTTGGTTTTCATTATTTCATCAACTTGTTCATTTAGACCACTCAATACTAAAACCCTCTTGGATTTCATCTGTTCCTTCACTTATCTATATTTGCCACAAGTCTTTTAAAGCAAAGTAATTGTACACTTTTGAGAACCAGGTCCAACATTTTAGAAGCGAACTCTGGAAGGTAGTTTGACAAGTACATGCAGGCGTGCAAGTAAATACACAAACACATGTGCACACAAGTCACTGTTGGAATAAACACACAAATAATTAGACAAATACCCATAAACATACTTAGAAGGCGTGCATTTAGACTCCTTTGAGTCATACTACCTGATCTGCATTAACAAAAGTAGAGACAAAACCAGACTGAAGGAAGGTCAGATGGAAAAGTTATCCTGTACTTTTTTTATGTATAGCATGGAGACAATTGAACACAACATAGTAAGGCTTGCAGTATTCCTGACTGATCAAGGCAAAGATGGCAACTGATTTTCTGGGATAAAAGATGTGAACACTTAATCACCACGGCATGTTTTCAAGTAACAAAATTACTATAAAAACTGACATTCAAAAGGTCCAAAGGCCAGCTACAGGGACATATAACTCACCTACTGCTATGCTTCAATTATTCCCCAAGACCAACATTGCTCTCTAAAAATATCCATTTGAAGTACATCCTGACAAGGATCCACAGAAAGAAGACATACAACCAAGATAGCAAGTAAATAAATTATTCATTTATTTCAATAAATAAATATCCTGATTAAAAATAAATGCTATCTTTTGCGTTAGGCATTCCATGAAACATTTAAAATACAGTTATAAAACAGTCTACTTCTAAAAAAGCTCCTCTCCACCCAGCACTTATTGTATATTTTAACCAATCAGTTACTGTGCACTGTGATATTTAAGAGCTCCCACTAGCATTTTCCCTCTCGTTGCTCAGGAAGAGAATATACTGAGATACAGCCCACCTTGAAGAATGAAAATTTGAGACTACCAATTCACAACTCTCTCAGATAACATTCTGCCTTCTAGATATTTGAATGGGTTTGCAGATTGTATACCTTCATTGAATGGTGCTATCACCTGAGGAAGAAGTCTCTCATATGGATGAATACCTTCCTATTCAGAGGTTTTCAATTCATAACTAGTACTTTGCATGCTAAACAGCACCTTGCAAGAATATGATGCAAATCTAAAAGCAGAGCACCACATACTCCTGGGACTATACCTCTCTCACTGCATGATGTTCCAACTTCTTTACTACTTATATTTTTTTCCAGATAAATGTAAAAGAAGGACATATATCCTAGGTTTCTAGTTTGTCCCATATGTGAAGGTTTTCTCCATATTCCCTAAAGTATCTCTGCCTTCTCTATGACACAATCAAAAAATGTTGTTTAACAACTAACATTTTTTACTGTACCCTGTGTAAGAAAAGGTATTGAATTCACCCAACTTTTGTCAGACAGTTCAACACAGGAGCACTGGGTGCATTCACATACTTGAAGTGAAAAGGCAAATGAAGGTCTTCACTCTTAGAGACGCCTTTTGCCCCACGAACACGAACAATCTTGTTCAGCATTTCCTAACAAGCTTGTTCAAAACACCAAGTTACTGGAAGAAATATTCCATTTTTTGACTCAGAAGCTTGTAGTAAAAACAGCAACAAGTATCTTTACAAAAACTGAGCAAATTGTAGCCCCACACATACTGCAGCAGTCCAAAGTAGGAGTGACAAATGCTTGAATACCTGAACACGCGAATAACATATGGACCTCTGACAGCCGATGAGTGTCTGCCCACAACACGGGTAGCAGGAAGATCTGCCCATCGCCCATTCCCAAATAAAATGACTCTTAATCTCTAAATCTGAACTAATGGAGTATCATTAGCTCAGCAAAATTGCATGGGTATTCGTATCAAATTAAGATAGACTGGTTTTAATCTGTGTAACCAGATGCCCATCATCAAATCTGAGTGGTTCATAACATTGCAGATTGTACCTACAACACACAGAGCCTCACGTGAGTTATGTAAGGGATAACATGGTTACATAAGCAAACAAACATGCACTTCCATTGTTAGCCAAAAATTAGCTAGTGCTTTCAAACATTGATGTATCTGAAATCCGCCCTAATGTTGCATAGCTGCTGCTAATGGCCTTGGGGCTCAAAAATAGATTCAGATTCCCATGGTTCTGGGTGGTGTATGTAGGTCTAATTTTTGAAAAGAGAAATCTCTGAAACATAAGATACCCTGTAACAAAGTGGTTGATTCACTGCAAGTTTCTAACCCACACACTTAGGCTGTGCTTTTACTCGGCAAGTACACAAAAGTGAACATCGTTTTACTTGCCACATCTGTTCCTCATGTGTATCTCAAGTCATATTCCTACATTTTCAGGATTCCTCTATGGGGGGTGTTATTTGTTTTTGTGGTTGGTTGGTTTGTTTGTTTTACATTTTATTCTTGTTAGCCAAAGAGCTAGTCCGGAATTAAAGTATGCCATGAAAGTAAACAAGTAGTTAGTATGAATTGACTAGTGCTAATTAATTCCAGTTGATGACTCCCATATTTAAAAATAAGAACTTTTATTTCAAATTTCAATTATGTTGCTTCTGTTGCAAAATACATTTATGTATGTATCAAAATGGCAGTTCCTTCTAATTTCAGATATTATCAACAGCCAAAGGGGCTTGTGAAATGAGCACAAAGAGTTCCACAATGTTTCGCAATACTTACGGCTTACTTTCACGTTTGCTATCTGTCCTAAATCACATTAAGATTCAAGCCTGAATACACCCTAACATGCATGGCATAATACAAAAATAGTATTTCAAATTGATTTCAAAATAGTAAGCTTGTCCTCATGTAACTGGAGACCTAGTCAGGATTTTTAACATCCATATTGATGCATGAAAAGCAGAAAAAGAAAAAAAAAAGTAACCCAAATCATAGCCAGACACTGCAGGATTGATAATTGCAAATATCTTACAAAATGAGGTTTTTATCTTTAGGAAATCAATATGAAACAGTAAAGCTGAATCCTTTAGTTATCATATTAGATGAATTTCCCACCTTAACTAAATTTACAAAAGCTACTCTCTAAACCAATGAAGTGAAAACAAAACAAAACACAAAAACAAACCAAACCAAAAAAAAAAAAAAAAAAAAGAAGAAACTGTAATCAGAAGATGTTCCTTTTACTAAAATAAACTAGGCAAAAGAAAAATAACAAATGCCATAATACTTCCTAATTTTTTAAATTGTGCTTTAACTGAACATTTATTAGCTTGGATGCTGTACTAATTTGACTGAGATATGCACCGTAAGTTACTTAGCTCAGCTAATCAGCAGGGAAAAAAAATCACAAAAGCACAACATATATTTGCTTTTTTACTTCATAAGGACATAATAGCGTAGATATACACATTTGATTAAACTACATAGTAATATACATATTTCTGAAATACTTCAAGGACATCTGGCAATACAAAATACTTGCCAATCCATAAAATGATCCTCTGATTGGCAGTTGCCAGCCTGCCAGGTACTTTGTAGTATCTATCCAGTAACAGAGGCAGTAAGAAGGCACTGACAAAAATCTGAATACAGTAACTATGCAGTCCTTGATATTTTTTTAAGATAAACTGGGTACAGACATACCTACAATTTGAAATATGTAATTATCCTATCAGTTCCCCCTAGGAAAATGCCTTACCCTATGGTAAAGCACTTCCACAGAAGGCTGTAAAGATACTGGCATGTGGAAGGAGGACCTTTCCTTCTACACCTTCAGGAGGAAAGGTAACTGCTTGGCATTTTTGCAGACAAATCACCTATCCTTACTCACACAGCCTACACAAGGAAGACATTAAGCCTCCGCATCAATATGTTTGCACTCGTTGAATTCGACATAGTGTGCACACCCCTGTACCACGCTACCTGAAGGGATTTTTGTGGGAGCCAGGGAAGGTCTGGAGGCATGGCTCTGCATCCAGGTAGATATGGGAATCATCTTTTTAATATGAAATAGCAGCTCCTCATCCTGATCACAACAAATGGCCCAGACACAGAAAACTGAGCTTCCTGAGATCTTCTTCATCTAGATTCTCCCACTGGCAACGCAAAATGAAGAGGAAAGAAGGAAAGGAGAGAAGGAGAGTGTGATAAGTACCAGTGGGGACGCATTGCATGTTACCCACAAACCAAAGCAGCTTATTCAGAGGCTATCCTCTTAAGCTCAGTTACCTTTAACTGCAACCATTTGCTAATAATGCTTAGTCTTTAACAACAGCTAATACTGACCAGTATTTATAGGACTCACATAAGTTTGTATAAAATTTTGTTTCTAATAGTAATGATTTAAAATATTATGTGCTTGTACAGCACCTTGAAAAGCATAAATCCTCTGAACAGCTACCAGAAAGTCTTTCAAACTTTTTCAAAACAGGCAAATGGTTTATTTAGTCAGGCTAAATACAGAGGAAGACTATGTTTTGAATTCACATTGAATAAAAAGATTGCTGTAAAATAAAGGGCACTTTGGAGACATCTCTACATAGCAAAGACTGAAGCTGTCGTGCATATACCATCAGTACAGCAGATGAGAGGTAGGATATGAGCTGATTTCATGAGGAGTTATGAGGACTGAAGACTGGGGAAAGCTCCTAAGGTTGAATTTACACTTGAAATCTGCTAAATATAGAGTTACTGCATTCATACTGAAAAAGAGTGTATATATAAAGGGACTTCATACCTACAATGCTAGTCATTGACCTAGTGTTGTGGCTGAGCTACCTGAATGGGACACAGATCTTGGTGGAGGCTTGATAAATCCTTCTGAACTCAACAGTCAGCCATGACACTGGAGCACAGGAGCTACTTCTGAAACCAAACAAAAGGTAGCCATGTAGGGAGATACTTCTTTGCATCACCAAAAAGTCAGAATTTTCTGAAGACCTGCACTCTAATGTGGAATAATAAACTTTTTTCTTTGCTTGTAGTTATTAGTTTGATTGTTTTGTTTGTTTTTTAACCTTAACAGTGTTAAGAGGGTGTTTGCCAAACCTCTGGCAAACTTTCCTGGTAGGTGGAAAACAGCTGCATGTTGTCTTGCCATCACTGTGGCAAACATCCCACCTAGCCTCTGGCACCACAGAAGTCTGGAGGACATCCTTTCACTGCAGGTGTTGCTGGTCACACAGAGCACTCATCGAGCAGAAGAAGCAGCCTTTGGTAAGTACTGGTTACCACTGACTGAGCAGATAGCACCACAGTGGAAAGAAGGTCTGATGTGCACACAACCATTTGGATTTATGTCAGTGTACATAGATATTTTAAGCAGAGGGATAGAATGGAAGATAATTCTGTGTGACATTTCTAATACAGGGTGAATTACAGTACTAGAAAAAGCCATGGGCAGAAGCAAGACTGCATATTCAGAGAGAAATGTACGAGCACTAGTCACAGAGATCTAAGTCAGCTGCTAGAAATTTCAGTTTCTCTGGTAGTTTGTGATATGAATATTTGCTTTTAAATGCTCTCCTTAGCTATCAAGTAACATGATGGTGAGATCTTACGTAACACAAGTGTTATTCTCCCAGCCATGCCATAATTCCCTGCCCTTCCTTTCCGTTGGGGCAAGATACACCTTTGGGACTACTTGAAGACACAGATCTCTGAGGGTACCTGAGGACTGTGCTCTAACAGGGTATGCTGAGGGACCTGCTCTGTATCTCTGCCCCGTGCTTCCCTGTTATCTGCACAATTCCAAGCCTGCTAGGGGGAGAAACAATCCTGCGTGAAAGAAACACTGGCAGCCTTGTTCTGAATGAGGAGAAGGCCCTATATTTAGAGATTGTCAGAATCTAACACCAAAAATGTGTCATAAACATATGCTTCCATGAAAAACAGAAAGGCACTCTTCTGTGCTTTCATATTTCTGCAGTTGGTAATTTTCATACCAGTAAGCATCTATAGACCTTTAAAGTAAATCAATATTTCCCCCAAAGGGTTTTTTCTCATTAAAGGATGCATGTCCTAATCCAGACAGAAAACCCTAAGTAAGGATTGATTGAAGGGAAATGGAATGGAAAAATCTAAAAACAAGTCTTCTTCGGGGTTCAGCTACAAATAAGCCTTGACCCTTTGGCTGTAAATTTTGCTCTATGAAACAAGTAAACCAACAGGGCTTCTGAACTAGTACAAATTATGATGGATATGACTGTCAATAGGTTTGTATTTCTCTTGGAAACTGGTCATTCGCTTCCTCAGTGATGGGTGAGAGAATACAGTTTTCACAAAAATACCTCCAATTTTGGCCAACACATAGTTCTTCCCTGTTCCCTCTTGTACAACAACTGGCTTCTGTAGCATAAAAATATTTCAAATGCCCCTGCAGACTCTAAAGCAGACTCTAACAATTTTTAACTGGTGAATGTTAGTCGACTCTTTCAATGAACTGGGCTATCCTATTTGAACACAAGGCTCAGGTATGTGCAAACTGTAATAATAAAGGGATTCAGGAGGGAAACATGTATTTTGTGCATGAGATTAGTACCTTTTTGAAATCATTGTTCGATATATATTCCTCAATTTGTTAATTAACACATTATTTTTAGTATAATTCAAGGCTACTTTGGCAACATATGATGTTTACAATCTATTGCTTCTCTATTTTGTTCTTTGAACTGAATCCTTAGATTTTCAATAACAGGAATACTGCAAAAATTACACTATTGAACTATTTTGGTAGAAGAGGTAACATTCATAAGCTCTTGATTTAATTACCATGGTAGATTTATGAAACATTTTCAGAAGAAACTGCAGTGAAATGACTGTCTCTGTATATCTATGTCTTGATATATTTTGATTCAATGCACCGAATAGAAATAGTGTTTGTTTAGCATCCAGAGTACAAAATAATAAAAAGAAAGGCCACGTTTTAAAATTTTCACTGCATGACTGTGAGTCACTGCATATTTGCTAAGCATCTAGCTTTAATCATGTAAATCCTTTTACAGTGAATTTCCTGAAGATTTTCATAAAGGCTTTCAGTCATAAGTAGAGCAAGGTGGACTTCCAGAGGGATTCTGAGATCAACTATGAAACAAAGTGCCTAAAATTGACTAATTAATACTCAAAAGGCTGTGAAACTTTTTCAACTAAATAAATTAATCCTAACTCTAACCTAGTGTTGGTAGAAAAATCAGCTTCTAAACAAAGGAAGGCAACTATATTGTTCTATTTCACACATCTTTCTTGCACTGAGTTGCTTAAACGATAAAAAAGAAACAATCTGCCTTAACATGACAAAAAAAAAATAAAAACACACACACAAAACTGTATACCTACTTTTAGTTATATATCTTATATATATGCATATATGTATCTATATATATACAGACCTTGAAATCTTATCTATTGACTTCAAGTGTGCATAAATATACAGTGCCACTGCGACGAAAAATGCATATCTAGAATCCTTAAGTCTGAAAAAAATGCTAATTTTTACTATTTTCTGAAATGCAGTATATAAATATTTGTAACTATTTTTAAGTTTCAGTGGGCAGCTGTTTGTATCTATTAATAAACTGACAAGTATGATTATACATAAAAAGATCTCAAGATTTTCCAACACTAAAAAAAGCTGCAAATATGTTATTCTTTTTTCTCCCACAGAGATCAGAAAATCTGTGAAGTCCTTCTTCAGTAGACAGGGATTCATATAAACAAAGAGGCCTTGGAGAAGATATGAACACTTGTGAACGCCTCAAAATCTTGTAGATGAGGCACGGAGAGAACACAGCATTTTCAAAAGAAAATATAATTATGTGTCACCAGTATCAGGACAGAAGGAAGCAATGTTTTCTATGTCTGTTAAAACATCTGTGAAGTATGATGAAGATTTTACATGACTAAATACTATCAGTTGCTAGGCAAGGAGATACATGAAGAAAAGCATGCAGCAACATGCAACGTTTTCACTGTATTGCATTGTATAGCTTTCCTCTGTTGATAGAACGTATTTTCATTTGATTATACTAGAATAAACTGATTTTTTTATATACTTTTCCTGTATCGGAGATGCAGACAGGAGTAGCTGTAGAAATCTCCAGACAACATGAAAATATGGGGCACCTTACCAGTAAGAAAACAATTAAAATGTCTATTCCATAAGCCTCCGTAAGAAAAACCCATTCTACTTGGAATATGTGTACTGTTCTCACTAGGTATTAACAGTGGTTTTACATTTGTCCCCTGTGAGAGCATTCTGGCAGCATCTCACAATCAAATCATATGGTAATGATTCAGAACTCCTTAAAAAAAAAAAAAAAGAAAAAGGCCAACGATTCAGCTAGGGGAAGATTAATATATTTTATCTTCTCTTGAAAAGCAATTTCTTAAGTCAACTCTAAGGTCTCATTACTTGCTCGTAAGGGGAAAGATACCATTGGAATTTTCTAATCTCCATCTCAAATGGGGTTGAAAACAAGATATCTTCAAAGAAAATACCTTTTTCCTATTTCTTACTTGGATGTGGAAGAAATAAGATTGCCAACATCATGCTCAAAAATATTGCTGGAGTGCAGATGCTAAATGGACTGGGCTTTCACAAGTTTCCACAAAATTCCATATCAGTAGTTTTGCATGTACAACATTTCTTATGTTCTTATTTTTATAGTGTATGTTTTTGCATGCAAAAACTCAGAAATGTTAGAACCAGAAGTGCACACACTGGAAAAACATTTATTCTACTATTTTAAATGTAAACACATTCTGCATTGTGTCTCTATTTTTTCATATGTGCCAAAAGTTTTCTCTAAAAAAGGCTACATTTGGAAAAAAACTTCAGTTCCATACTTTTCAGGTTTAATTTTAAAAATACAGGGTGATTGCAATTAATGCAGCGGGATATTAATCCGTGTGAACCACTTAGAGTATGCACAGCAGTATCACAGACTAATTGCTTCATTTTCACAGTTTCACATTTTAATTCAGTGAACACTTTCCAGACTGTTTTGCTTGCTACCTTGCATATTGACTAAGCTATATTCCCCTTTAAAGCATCATGCAGATTAGTTCTAGAAACTTAAGTTCTGAATCAGAATTCCTTTAGCACAAACATGCAAAAGCTTCTGCGGCCAAAACAATATGCTTCAAAAGTTGAAAAACATCATTAGGCATCTGAAACCATAAAAGTGGACACTGCAAATACATCCAGTCATCAAAGAATTTCTGCTACCTCTGTCATTAAGTAGAACTGCTTGATGAAGAGTAATATTAAAGCACAGAACCACAAGATGGAAGATGTTAACGTGCTTTTCCACTATGCCAAATATAAACCAATGCTAAGTATCTGAAATGCTATACAGCTATGCTTTCAAAATTGTGCACTTGGAGGTGTAATTTAAGAAGGACCTGTCACTCCTAAAACTAAAAATATGAAACACAGAGGGAGGAAAAGGGCTGCATGTACCTCTGGTCTTCATCATGGGAGTCCTGCAATTGAAACACATCTTTTTCCTGAATATTTATCAATATTTAACTTTCTAATGCTTAAGCTATACTTACTTGTGTTCGCAGTTAAGAATGCCCAAAAGATGACCTCCAATGTGCAGAGCAGAGGAATAAGGCGAGAGATGTCCCGGGTTGGATTTAAAGCACAAAAAAATAAAATAAAATCTCTAAAAGGTCTTGTTGCAGCATAAAGGCCACAAAGAATCCCAGCAGAGCAGCTCTGGGGCCACCACCCCTGCCCAAACTCCCCCAGGTCAGTGTCAGGTCAGGATGGGCACCTGCACCAAACAGCCCTGCTCTTCCAGGTCCTTGGTAGAAATAAATAAATTGAAAGAGATGGTTTCTATTTACTTATTGCTCTCTGCTTATTTTAGGACTATAAAATTAATTTACAAAAGGTTCAAAATCACAGAAAAATACATCTTCAACAATCATTATTTTAAGTTTTCCAAATTAGGCCTGCTTCATGTGCAGGCTGTTTATCCAGTGTAACTATTACTGTAACAAATGAATGGTTACACAACAGTCTCGAATCCCAGGGTAATCTACACTACATAAATAACAGTATTTTAAGTAGTACCAATCTTGTTTCAACTTGAAACATCTGCTGCACCTAACTCTATAAGCTGGGCATCAATTCTACTTTTTCAGATATCTCTCAAATATCTTACTACTCATTCTGCCTGTCGTTGAGCAACCTGAATTGCAACGTGTAACACTGATCTAAAAAATATATTCATAAATATTGCTCACTTCAAACTAACAACAGACACTAGACTAGGGCTATAACATGAACAAAACCTATCTCGTATCTCACTTGCATTCTCCACAACTCTGGTCCTGCAAAACATCCACACACTGTAAGAACTTTGAGCTTATAAATAATTGTTTTTTACAAAACAATTTTAGGTATGTATTTCATCAGCAATCTTCTGTTCTCCCTGTTCGGTGTGGCATGCATGTGTGCTTGGTGACCTTCTTTGACAGCTATTACGAGTGCACCACAGAAGACCACGATTCAAAGGTAGTGTCTGCTGACCCAGGAAAAGCTATCTTCCTGTCTCCAAAATTTCTACTCTAATTTCTGTCATAAATGTGCTGAGTTTGCAAACTGAAAAGGTATTTTCTGATTTGCCTACTCCGCTTACCGAGCTTGAGACCTTTTACAGGACCAGGTCTTCACTCTAGCAACTTTACAGAGCAGTTGGGTTTGGTGGAAGAGCACTGCATGTAGGTGTCCCTGTCAATAACTTCCTGGACACCCTTAAGCAAATGACTAAAACTCTCTACATCTTTATTTCCTCCTCAGAAAAATCAAAAGCTTGATATTTTGTGTTAAATAACACTTTGTATTAAGGCTTTTAAACAAACAACACTTTGTAGAGCATGAGGATCTCTTAACAAGCATTCCACAGAAGCCAGTATTATTATTATTATTATTAATCCTAAAGTAAAGTGATACATACTTCATTGTCTTCTTAACATTGCTGAAGTACTGTAAGAGAAACAGGTTCAGTGCATCTGCCAGCATAGCTTGATTTCATACCAGGGCCTTGTAAAGCTCATTAATTCTGAAGATTTTTATCACACCTGAGTGTTGCTAAGGATAACAGTCATCCAGGAACAGGACCATACTGGGGACTGTCTTCATAGTTTCTGTCTCAGACCCAAGAAAACACTTTGGGTAGATTCAAAACACTTGCCTGATATGTTTTTAACAGATTACTGTGTTGTTTGCAGTGCAGATTCACAGTTAATTATTTCCTTTCAGAAGGAGACTGCACAGTTTATCTGCCTGGCCTTTTCATTCCTGCTCAGACTTCAAAAAAAAAAGTAAGTAAAAATGAATTACACTGTAGCATCTGCATTCAACATGTGGTGACAGAACATGGCCCCTATATCTGGTGGCAAAGGCGGTATTTCTGAAACATTCTAATTTATTGGGAAGTTAAGGGTACTTTTTCAGTGTCCTGTGGTTAATTAAAGCAACGTGTCTATAAAAAAAGAAATAATTCTGCTTCTGAAAATTACTTCATCAGAGGTATGCAGTGCCAAATGTCAGGATGCTGGTGTCTAATGAGACCTGGACTCCCTTGTATAATTCCTATGCTAATAAGAGCCAAAAAATTGAATAGAGGTATGTTAATACAACGACATATCCAGAAGGATGAAAATGGTGCTGAGAAAGTTAAGATAAAACCTTAAGATAAAATATCTCTCTTTCAGTCTTGTCCTTACTATTTAAGGTATCTGGTCAACTTACATCTCTAATTTCAGGATTTGTTCAAACAAACAAAAAAATCAAAAATCCCTGTATCAAAAATATAATGTGATGGTGCTGTGGAAAAAAAGGCCTAGACAGATTTTTCTATCTATCTCACATTATTTTTTTAGTGTTTCTCTATAGAGTGTTTATTTTTACCTTTTTGCTTGCACTTACTGTCTCATTTCAAAGGGCTTTTTTTTAGTCTTTAAACTTTTAGCTGTGACTTGGATTGTCTGAGTCAACCTTTTGAGACTGAAATACTTCCTTTTATTTGAAAAAAAATCTAGGGGAATATCTATCACTTATTAAACAAACATTCTAGATTACTAAATTACTAGATTACTAAATTGTGCCAAATCCATTTCTGAAAACAAGTGATGACTCGAAATGTGGTTGCACTGAGTCCCTTCATTATTCCCATCACAACTTAGATACACAGGCTCTGCCTCAGACCTGCCTGGAGCGGCCAAAGGTAGTGCTGCATTGCATTGTATCATAAATATATAGAATCAAATGAAATATGAATATTGTATGACTATGTAGAACTGCAGAGAAGCAACATTGAACCACCCCTTCCTCTACAACTATGGAATTTGTTTCATGGCTTAGAGGACTAAATTACCCTGAAAGAGCAGCAGCAGCTGGGAAGGCTGGCTGTCTCTGGCACTATCCCAGGACAGATCTGCGTTTTTCCCACTATGAAAATGTAAGAAAATTTAATATCAATAGTTTGTGCATCACTTCAATTCTACTGTAAAACAAGCTAGGCTGCAGCACAATTACTGCTAGTGTGTTAATTGAGACCAGGTTCTTCAATGGGTTGGTTATGTGGCCAGGGGACAAAGGAGTGCCTTGGCACTGGGACAAAAGAACACCTTGTCTCCAGCAGAAAAGGTGTGAGTTTTCCCTAAAGAACTCAGTTCACCTGTGTGTTTTCTTTATGTTTGTAGAGACAGATATTTACATTGGGCTCATGGTATTATTACTGTAAACATTATGTGAAGACAAGTTAAAAAAACAACAATCCAATTTCCAAGGAAAAGCAGAAAAGGAATTATGGCTGAATGAAGTTTTACCTTCTAAACCAACCAGCTAAATTCATTTGTGGATTTTGAAACTGTACATAACTAGCAGGACTGCATAATTTTTGCTTTAAACAAACACAGTTCTCACTTGAACTATTCAAATCAACATTAAAAGTGTCCAAATTGTGTCACTCACAAAGCTTCCAAGGTATTTTGCAAACACTCCAAATAAACTGCACACCATATATTCACGTTGAGAGTTGAATCCTCCAGCACCCAAATCATTACGTGCTTTGCCTTCAGTGAAAGGTGTGCGAATCTACAGTAATAGTACTTGATTCACGCAATTAGAATAATATTGTAATTAAAGACTCTACTGTATGATTTTTGTTCATAGGATCTGATTTAATTTCTGTGAGAAACACTCTTTTCATATCAATGGGCTGTACAAAAGTCCCACAGTGCTTCAGATCCATGGAGCTCAAAACAGAGGTTTTCAACAAAGCAACAGTCATCAGTATGATTCTTTCGTGGCCCTAATAACAGTGAACAAAAATGCAAAGAATACTAACCGATTGCAAAGTTATATGGTGTACTAGGAGGGATTAATTGCTAAAAACAATACCATCTTTGTCACTTACTTCTTTCTCCACTATCTTGACTGCATGCAGCTTTAAAATCCACGGTGATAAGCCAGTCTCAAAGTCTTTAAGCTCTGGGTAACAGTGTTTGGGTACCTGAGCTGAGGATAGCTGACTCTGAATTAAAGGATCAGTATTCAGTCCTATTATCATCATATGGCTGAAACATACAACCTACTTTTTAAATACGGAAACCTCATTACAAACAGGATGCTTTGGGACTGTGTTCCTTATTATTAGAATCACATGCACGAAATCCTGCTGAGTATGTTTTTACTCAGGCCATGTCAAACTATCAGTGATTAACCATTAGTAGTACTGCAACTTGACTGATAGAAGCAGAATTTAAATCTGATTAAAAAACAAACAAACAAACAAAAACAAACACCCCCCCCAATGACAAAAAAAATACCTTGCACTAATTTTTCTATCATGAACAAAGATAAGTTTAGCATCAATCAGAAAGAGTAACTAAAAAGTCTTGCTGTATTTTTTTTTTTAATAGTAGATTGTAAATTTGACTTCGTGTTTATTTAAAGGAATAAGATGGAAGCAAGAAACCCTCTTATTTTTTCTTACAGGCTATACTGGATACATTTCAAACAGGTGGGCAAAGGATAGCACCACAAAGCCATGAAGCACTGGTACCTTGCTCCTACTTTAAACCAGCAAGAAATCAATTCTGGCTAGAACAGAGAGAAAAAAAATCAAAAACATTATTCCAAAGAGCCCTGAAATCTTGTAGGGGAAGGCCACATATGTTGCAGTTTCCACCATGTTAGCTCCACTTAAGGCTGTACTTCGCAGTCTGAGTCAGCCACTAAAGAGGAAAGTAATTCTGTAAATTCTGTGTCTACTTGCAGAGATCTGATAAACATCAGAGCAGCCCTGCATATATGCTGAAGGGGATACTATAGTACAGAATAAAAGGATGCAATAAGAGCATGCAACAAAGCAATTCAGTTTTTCCCTAAGCACATACTTAATTTTGAGCATATAGGAATAGCATTGATTATTTGAATGAGAATATTCCCATAAACAGTGTCATGCAGAAATGTTTGCGGAACTGAAGCCTTCACTTGGTGATGTGTTTGAACAGCTTCACAAAAGATGTCTATTTTCCTCATCAGATGGAAATTGTTATCCCCTCCCAAGACACCAAAGTGTTAAAATGTTAAAAAAATAATTGTACTTAGGATTATAGTCTTTAGATATTTCGCTATAATATTAATAATTTAATATGCTTTTCACTTAAATATTATTTGCCTGGCTTGCAGTGCTTCTTCATCAGATGAAGTCCCTTTTTCCTTTCTACCTCTCAGATACTACCTTTGTTCCTGTTTTTTTAACACTAGATTTACATAGGTCTGTTTTATGGCACCACCTTAGTTTTACAGTTTGTTAGGTTTTTTGGATATACTGTATATAGGATTATAAAATTATTCTATAGTATTTTGGGTTTATTCAGTTTTGAAGTGCTGAAAACCAGCATTTTAAGGTCATCAACACTTGTTACAAAAGCCAACCATTAATTACCTAAAGACTGCCTTGACTGTTGATTGTGCTCTTAATTAAACGTAACAAAACCCAAAATGTCTATGCCATTACACAATTAAACTCATCAGTAGACATTTGTCATTGTAAAAAACCTGATTTCATTGAAACATTCAACTACTGTTAGATTAAACGGTTCTACACTTTTTTTATTATATGTATTTGTTTCTTCTGACAACATGAACATTTATAATCACTCCCTATAGTAATCATTCCCTTTGTGGGGAAAACACTGAGCTCCATCACAGTAAACTATTTCTCTTTTTTTTTCCTTTTTTTTTTTTTAATTATTAATCCATAATTTGTTAAACTGTCCAGCAGTAGTGTTAAGCAAAATATCAGTACCTCAGACTTAATGTCCACTAATATGGCTATGGTCATTTGCTAATTCGCTACCAAATTTTTTTTGTTTTTGTGAAAATTTTCCCATTAAAGTGATGCAATGTGAAAACCAGAGGGAGGAAAAAAAAAATACAGTAAGTGCCAGTATTTTTATGGATGAAAATAATTCTGTTGCAGCAGACCATGCAGATCAGAACACAGTTCCGTTTACCATAATCCTACATCCATTTTTAAGCATCAGAGTTACACTATTCATTTAAAAAAATGGGTAATATGTGAAAATGTGGTGACCGCAGTAAAGTTACAGATTTATCATGCACTGCACATAGAAACTTTTTGTCTTTTACTTCAGAAGATCTGAATGTGAGTTATCAGACTGCCCAGTAGTTACAATTGACAATACCCCATAGATCATTTTAACGTTTTGAATGTGGATTAATGAGAAAATAGTAATGCAGTGCACATTTACACACAAAATGATAAAAGCTTTGCCGGTTAACAACAAATCTAATTTTTGTCTCATTTAACTAATGGCATATGGAATTTTCTGCAAGGCATATGGTACTAATTAAACATGGTACAAGTCCCCCAGATAGTCAATATAGCCATGAGGTATCCAAGAAATGTTTCCTTTCAGTGTACATTATCTATGTATGGATTTGATGGTTTGAATGCATAAAAGTACTTGGAACTAACAATGTTTAATGATGTGGGAACTGCACTTCTATTCTTATCCATATAATGCAGCAGTTGCTGAGGAAAATTCTGAGATACTTAATGAGCAGGCAAATTATGAACTAACCAGGACCAGTATATTTTCATTCATTCATTAACCACTGATTTTGATATTTATTTTTAACCATTGCTTTTACATTTAGAGCACCGTTCTGTGAGAGTATCAGATTAAAGATATCAACCTATTTTTTAACAGAAAGAATAATCTGGATTCCATACATTTTACTGACATTAACAAACACCTAAACCATAAGTTGTATGGTGCTAATGATTTATTTTGAAAATTCTAATATACATAATGCATATAAATACACTTTAATGTATTTGACACCACCTGCACTTAATTAAAATATTTGTTCTACTGTCACTTTTAGATATGGGTTAATTATTAACTTTAAATGTAAGTCCACTCATATGTAATTTTAATTCTCTTTTCAATTCAAGAATACCAGCTTCCTCTAGCATACAGAAGGTCAACCACTGAAAAAATTAAGAAAATGAATACTGTGTTTGTTCTGCTTCATAATGATCACTTCAGGTAAAATGAACAGTAGCAGTGAATTCTCATAGTCATTATCTGCCTAGTTACAACGTCCTAAGCAAAATAAAAAATAAAATAGCTGGATTCCACGAGCTAATGGGAAAACAGTAAATGACCTTCCGTTAACCAGAATATTTCCATGAAAAAGAATGATGGGGTCTCAATACCACTATATCTAGCATCAGTGGGTTACTTTTATTGAGACACTGCTCAAAGAGAAGCACAGCAGCAGTTTGTGTTCTGAAAGGCAGCACTGACTCTTTTGTGGTTCCCGTAAATTTCAGAGTAGTAAAAAAGACAGTATAATTTCAACAGTGCTTTGAATTTACCAACCTACTCAGTCTACCATCACTTGCAAAATCTACCATCACCACTAACAGAAAAAATCAAAAACTGCTTCCTAGTGCTCCAACTGTTAAACATACACTCTGCTTTTGATGATGAGATCCAAGAAAAACCAGGGAGAGTTAATCAACAGGGCTGCCTTTCAGTTTTAAAGTATCCTGATATAAAGTCACACTGTGACTTTTATACCCAAAATAAGATGAGACTAAAAATAGATTTGTAATCTTACTTATAGTCTGCTACAAAACAGTTTAACACTTAAGATGCAGAAGGCACTTGGCAAATAAGCATAGACTGAAGAAAGAATGCTGGACGTTATTTTTGCACTTTCTGCACACTGTGCTGGAAGGTGTATCCAGAATCTTACCTGACTACAAAAATATTACACATACTCTTCTCTCAAAGGCTCTAATTTAACAGGTCATTTCAAAATACATTCAAAGCAGATGGAAATATTACCCTGTAAACTTAGGATTTTCTGCTCTTGACATGCTGTATCAATGAACTGAAAACAGCAATAACATTTAAGGTGGCTGAATTCTCATTATGTAAAACAAGCTCCATTTTCCTGCTCTATTCAAGACAGTATTTCTATTTGTGGAACACGATACGACTTGCGCTCTGTATCTTATTGCTCTAAGATTTAAAATCTAATTTAACTTTAAAAACACACATGTCCTTCAAGGTATTTTCAAACTGAAATATCATGCAAAATTAACAGTACTTCAAACATAAAGGGGTCTTTCTTTGCTTCTGTATATTGCACCAGACATATTGAAAGCCTATGTATCTGAGATATATACAGCATGCTAGCTAACAGTGAAAACTTAAATTCAGAAGAAGGAAAAAAATCCAAACCAAAAAGTAATAAAAACAGCTTTTAGCTTAGGAACTGTATTTTTACACAGCTGTAGAACATTCTCTGACAAAGAACCTATTTGCAGGTTTGCTCTAATGTCACAAATTAACACAGCTTCCCAATCCTGCCTTCCTACATTTACATACCATGCATTATGCACAAAAAAAAAAAAAAAATAGGAATATACAAATAGAGATCTTTTCAGCCTGTCTAGCCTGTCATCAAAACCAGCAGAGAATTTTTCATTGATAAAAACACAGAATGGAAGAAATCAGACCAACCTTCACGATGTACGTCACACCAGGTCCCAGGATCTTCTCACTCGAGTGCAGCCATCCTCGAGAGGGTTTATTGACAAAGCTGCTACTTTGATTCCAGTCTTCACCTCCTGGGTGCACTTCCTCTGACCGTGGTTTTTTCCCCATACTCATCTTGCTCACGTCCTGCTGAGAACACGAAGTGGCAGAGACAAGGTTACATGTGTTGTCTGAAGCCCCTGCTGCTGAGCTAGAAGCACTCGAGCTTCCCTGCAACTTGGAGACAGCAAGCTCCTTTACTGCAGAGGAGAGGTTTTTGATACCCAAAAGGCTGCCTGTGTGAGAGAGTTTCAAGTGGGACATTTTATGCATGAGGGTACACAGGGTGGTGGGTCCATCTTCATGGTCCTTGCGGAGAACTTCTGGCGAGACCAGGTACGAAGGTGCTGTCGAAGTCGTAGCAACTGCTGAGACTTTGCTGTTCATGGACAAATTGTGAATAAGATCATCAACTGATGTCACCGAATCATTCCTGAAGCGGTTATACTTGGTACGTTGAAGCATGCCCTTCTATCTGGTTTCCTGCATATGTTCTGGCAAATCTGATGCCAACGCAGGAGATGCCTGTGCTAACATAGCAGGCGATTCATAACAACACGGAAGGATAACAAGATTTTGGATTAAAAAATAAAAGACTGTAAGGAAAAACAAAAATATATATATATGTTTAAGAAATTTCTTGTAGTTCCCTGTTAAGGTTGGGTGAAGTAACAGTTTTCTGTGAGAGAGATCCCAGTCCTGCTTAGAGCTGCCAACTCGCTCACAGCAAAAGCATGACTCACACAAATGAGAAGGACCCTTTTCAACAAAAGGCTCAGTGAACACTGCAAATCACTTCCTGTAGAAAAAAAAAAAAAAAAAAAAAAAAGAAGAAGAAGAAAAAAAACCATCCACCCACTTACAGCACACTAGCACCAATCAATTCTCAAATTTCCTTTTCCTGTCTTCTCAAACAGATATTTCCTTCCAACCTTTAATTCCTCCCCCCCCACCACCACCCTTTTGGTACCAAAGGCAATTACCTTTAAAACTGAATTAACAGCCTTTATGAAAACACCACGGTTTGTTCTTCTGTTTGAATGCTCTTCTACGTCACATATTTGCGAATCTATAAAGAAGTCACAATTAGATAGCAAATATCTGGATAATATTTACACATATATATCCCCTCTCTCCTCTCCCCCCCTCCCCCCCCCCCCAGCAAAACACAGACACCTTAAAGGGTTTCAGAATACCTTTAAGCACACAAGTGTTTTTAAAACAGGCAAAAGAATGAAAGAATATAGACATTTTCTTCCACAAAAGCAGCCTAACAGATCTTACAAGTGCCTTTGTGTCAATGCTGTCTCTCACAGAAACTGTTCCATCTAATTTTGGATAGAGAAAGAAATCCTTCTCCCTTGTTAGTCCACAACAACCTCCTATTTTAATTCAGGAATTACACAAAGTACCTATGTGTGAAGAAAAGTATTTTTCTGATGTCTAACAACAAGCTTAACAGATGGTTTTCCTTCACCACAGATATTCACTCTGAAGGAAAACATAAAGAGGATCTTCAATTCAGTGGCATGTTTGGTTTATTTCTGAAAAACCTAAAAGAATAGTGAAAAAGTCCAGGTAGCAACAAACTGATATCCTACAGTGAAAAATGAAAAAAAAAAAAAAGCACCAGGTCTCATTAAGCATAAATGTCAGCAGCACACAATTGATCTGAGAAGCAGAAAAACATGCAGAAAACACATATTTCATTTATCCTACTTTTTTTTTTTTAAATACAAAATGTGTATAGCATTGTAAGACACAATGCCCATCACAAGACATATGGTTCTTTTATAAAACTGATTTTTGCAAAAGATCTTTTCGATGTAGGACAACACACTGCATCAAAAACAAATTCAGACCAGACATGTTGCATAGTGCAAAGTTATTTTTTAAGCAAATGACTAACTGCAGCACAATTTAAAGGAAAAATCCTATGGAATTCCTTCCCCCATTCATGACTAAAGGCTGCAGTACACTAAGTGCAAATACAGTGAAACAGCCAGCTCAAATACAGGTATTTAATTAGTATATTCATGACATTAAATTAAGTCAGCACCTTTTATCCCAGCAGTGATGAGTAATGGCAATGTCCTAGTCAATGTAAAAGCAGGTTTTTTCTAGTGATCTGCAGAATAGCCTTTCATCACCACACTGCGAACCTGCTACAGCATCCACACAGCATTCATTCCTCTCTTCATTCTCCTAGCATAGCAACAGCAAATAAACACACCATAGCCTATTTTTACATGTCTCTACTGCCCAGAAAACCCTATTGCTCCCAAATGCCTCTCTTCGTTAAAAGCGGCTAGCGAAACTGCAAAAATGTGAATGAGATTCTGTGCGTGTGAATGAAAAGGCTGGCTAGCATCCCCACATTTCTGTGAATGAAGCGAGGCCTCGCAGCCTCTGCCAGGCAATCCCTCGGGTGCTCACCAGCCCAGCCAATACCAGCCGCCTCCGATGACTCATTCAGCAAAGCCTTGATAAATAGTGGAAGATCCCATTTTCCAGCACAGGCGGCACCTTTTTTGCGGAAACGCCAAAAAAATGCAGCCAGCGTCTGAGTGGACAGGGGTGGGTTGCAAAGCCCCCGTGGAAAAGAGGGTGCTGATGGATAAATGCATGGGGCATCCACAGGGGCGGCAGGGGAGGAAAACAGGGGAGTCAGGTCTGGGTTTCTCCCCGATGTGTTCATTCAGCCAGTTCATTTACATCCAGGATAGGAACATGAATGTGCACATTTTGTTTGATGTGCACTTGCTCTCTGTGTGCACCAGCAGATTCACAGATTTTACATGTTTTCTTTCAGAGACCCCTGATGCAAAAAAAAAAAAAAAAAAAACACAAACCAAAAAAACCAACCCACAAACAAACAAAACACCACCTGCTTGACAAAAAAATGCATATACCCTGTGTTAGCAGTGTAAATATTTAAAAACAGCACAACCGTCAGTTCACTGAAAGAGGGGCAGGGGGAAAGGCAGAGGATAACAGCTTCACTGGACACATAAATGCTACCAACGCATCCGATGGATGTTCAGCTATCCTGGAAATCTGACATCATATGTTGCAGAGGAGTAGCAGCCACTGATATACCCAGCGCTTGAAATCTGGTGCTCATTTCAGTGTCTGGTTGGGAACCGATCTCCTTTATAAATCTGGCCCTAAACTGGGAGAACTGGACATTTTAAAGCCTTGCCTTTCATAATTTTTGGGACTAGAAAAGGCAGATAAATTTGCCATACAGGCAGAAGGTTCACATCCAACTCCAGAAGATGATGGATGCAATTAGGAGACCTTGTAATAGGCATAAACTGCAATTAAAATTAAGACCTAGGTAAATCTAGCTATTGCCAGAGCATTATGTCTTTGGCACCTCCAACAACACACCTGTAGCTTGCACACTGACTACACCATGCTAGCCTTAAACAAGTTTGTTATAATACTACTATTATCATAGCACTACTGGCAGCAAGGCACTCAAGCCACCATATCTCTCTAATCTCTGCATCTGCACCTATGCTACATCTGCTAGTAAAGTGGATCCAAGTTTCTTTTCTTTTTGCAGGGGTATGAGCCAGACATGGCCACCTGAGTTACAAATGGCCGTGAAACAAGGAGCTCATTGTTGACTCAATAATAAAATGGTAGGTGGAAATTCGATGTTGATAAACCCAAAATAACACATAATCCTAGCAATACATGCACAGTGTGTATTACACGAACTACTGGTAATTTTGGCTTCTCTGACCATTCCCTCCTTTTTCGATTTCCTTCTCCGTTGTTTTTTCAGTTCTGTTTTTTCATGGATCCTCCTCTCACCCTGGCATAGCCCATGTTTCATGAGACTGTTCCTCCTTTTCTCCTCCAAATGACTCTCAGGGGCTTATCCTTAGCTGTCACAATTTTTCCTTCTGTATCTTGATTACCCCTGCAGCCCGCATTTCAGAAGGAAGTAAATTTTATTAGCAGCAAAGGCGGGGCGGGGGGGGTGGAATAGAGAGAAGGCAGAAACTACATTTTAGTTTCCATTGTTAGCATGAGGTTTAAAAGGATGTGAATTGCTGCAGTAGGAGGCACTGTCAATGCACAAGTTAAACCAGGTATGACAATGTAACCACAAAGAGGAAGCTCAGGCAATAAAACTGCTATGTTCCATGGTCTGAAGTAACAAACTCTTCCAGATGCAAAAAAGTGACTTTCAGTTACCCATATTTAGAGAAATATTAATCGTATAATCAGAATCAGCAAAAAATATCTAGTTCCAGTAACACATTGTGGTTAAACATGCGCCCTATACAAACAAGTGCTAGAAACTGTTAAAATTCTGCTGAAAGACCATATGCATTTCAACAGCTTCTGCCCAGCGGCATCAAAATTGCTTATGGAGTAAGCTGAATATTTTAAAAATGAGCATGAGAAAGACACTGACTTTGGATAAAAAATCCAAACTGAATTTGGGTTAGGTTATAAGAAACAGTAAACATGTCAGACAAACTTAAATGCAGGTGTTGCTAAGAGTTTTAATTGCAGCACACAAAAAGTAGCCATAGACCACTGGAGTTGACTTTCCTCTTTACAATAAGCCCTGAACAATTTGTTTTACTATGATGCGGCATGAAGCCATCAGCAAATAGTACGCTATTTCTTACATTGTAATATGATGGACACAAGGGTTAATGCTCTGCTTTAGTAAATCCTCTTCCCAAATCTTCAGTATCACAAATGGTCAATTTGATAGCATTTCAACAGTTTCCAATATCTTTTGGGGCCATTTATTCTCTTGCTAAGTTAATTGAGAAGGGAAAAATACCAGATTTCTTTGCATGAGCTAGATAATATACCAGAAATCTCTTATCAATGTATAAATCAGCCTAACTCAGCTTTAATTATGTGAGACAATCTCCAATGATGTACTTACAGACAATGAAGATCTAGACAAGCTAGAAAGCATAACCTTCTTGAGAAGGTATCTAGCTATTTTAAGAAAAAAAATTACTGAAGTATTTTGATTTATCTGTTCTGTTTGTACATACTTAATACATAATATTCCATCTTCTTCTGTGTCTCTGATATACCTGCACACAGAACTCAGTTACACATTCCTGTGATTTCAAGGGAGACTCGTCACATAGCTGACAGAAATACTGAAAGGCACTGAAGTTTCCATCAGTGTCATTAAAAAGAGCCATAACTATATAGCCATACTTCAAAACATTTTGCAGGAAAAAAAACATCGTCTGGGCTCACATCAGTTAGGCTTTTTTTTTTCCATACTGGGTGTTTGAGTCAGACCTCAGCTTACTGTCCTATGGAAAAAAAAACACAAACAAACACAAAACCAAACAACAACCAAAAGCAAACAAACCAACCAAAAAAACCAAGCCCACAAAACCACCACAAACAAAAAACCAAAACCAAACCAAAACAAGACCCCAGGGCCTGTAGGCAAAGGCTATGGTAAAATTTTTACAAATTCTAGTTGATTTATTTCAATAAACAACTGCTGTGAATTGCCCCCATCTCCGTTTCATTCTCACGCCTTCTCTCGCACCAGATCAGAGTTTTGCTGTTTCCGTGGCAACCTTATTGCTAAGGGTGGGCTGCACCAATAAATGGGAGCACTATCTGCAGGTTTGCAAGTTATTTCTCTGGAAAAACACATTGTTGCCAGTATTGCTGTTCTAAATCAGTTATCATTAATCATTAATGATCCACTTCTGACTTAATTTACACCAGTGGAATTTAAAATTAAGGTCTGAAATATGTCTGCAAATTTCAGTGCAGATGCTTAGGTCTTGAGCCAGAAGCCGACCCTAAACCAGGAGGATGTTTTTTCTATTATTTGAAAATACTGAAAGAATTTTGTCTGAAGACACTTTAACCCTGTGAAATATGACATGAAATATCTGGAAGAAAATGAAACTTGTAACTCCTTCCACTCTATTAGTGGTTCCTGGGGGCCTATTGTTAAAAGTCAACATACTATAAAAGATCAGCGTAAAGATGGATTGGAGGTAATATTTGAATCAGAACACGACACTAAGATTTTGCAAGGCAGGATTAGACAGGAGAGTGCATTAAAATATGCAAATCAGCACTAAATCAACTTTGTAACATGGGACCTGCTCTTACGAAAACTCAAATTTTGACAGTAAATTCTTCCTTTCTCTAAGCCGGGCCCTGAGGTGAGAATGAGAAGCAGCAGCAGTGTAACAGAGCCATATTTTCCAAGTACAATCTAAAGCTCAGCCACATCTGCGTGGCTCCTGCACCTGCCACAGCCTTTTGTAGGCTCCTGCTCCCTGTCCCAAGCTACCGCCAGCCCTGCACCAGGAGCCAAACTCCAGCTGGAGCGTCGCCCTAGACTGGGATTCTGCTTCCCAAAGGAACACCTCCCAGTCGCGCTTTCTTCTGCGTCCACAAACTATCACATGGCTGACAAACTGTACTGTATTGTGAATAATGCAATAAGAGGCCCAAAAGCTTCTCTCTGGTCCTATGATGCACTCATACGGATGGAAATGGGAATTCTTCTGCACATATATGCATTAACGTTCAAACGCCTCCAAGTGTTGTTATTTTAAACAATTAGAAAAAAATGAGATTTCAGTGAGAAAGTAAACTGCAATCTAGTTCACTGACAAATCATTCAAGAACTCTTTTTGCTGTCTTATTTTGATGGAGAGACAGCGAATTGCTTATTTATCGACCCACATCTTTTTGGTTCTTATTCATGAGATGCATATAATAATTCATTTGTTCTCTTTTCTACTTTGTAATAAAGTGGTCTGGTGGTCTTCGCTGTGTGCGATTTTTTGTTGGTGGTTTTTGTTTGGTTGATGGGGCTGGGTTTGGGGGCTTTTTGTGTACTTCTTTTTATTGTGTTTATATCTTATTTCCAGAGGAACAGTTTGCAAAATTGCTTTAAAGACACGGTATATGAAGTTCTAACTTTTTGAGTTTCCTATTGGCTTCAATAGGAGTGGAATTTTACTCCACATTTCCCAATTCAAATATAAGTCTGGGGACTGTAATTGTTTCTGAGTTTTTGTATAAGAATTCTTAGGTAAATGGATTAAAATGTAGAGAAATATCTACGATGTATAGATTATTGAAATAAATTCTATTTCTTTGGTTGCTGTTCAAAAAACCTGCTTATCTTTATGAAAATGTAGATTGTTTTATTGATATTTTCCGTGTTTAAATACACACAAAGAAATTATTACATAGTCAGCATACATACAAATATATGTTTCACCTCCACAAGAAGTTTTATAATCCAGCATGTACTTTTTATTAGGACAGCTAACTGCTAACAAGAAGAGCATCAACACAAAGGATGGTGTGGAGAAATGCACACTGCTCTTTTTTGCAGCTTTTGTCATCAAGAAGGGCTAATTGTACTTTGTCCGAGGAGACAGCAGTCCAATAAAAAGATCAAACTTTCCCAAATCCATATGTTCCCCCTCCCCTAATTAAAAATATATAATCAAAATGATAAGAACCAAAAACCAACAGAGAATATAAAGGGCCATCTTCATCTTACGTTGCACATCAGACCAAATTTCTAGCAGTATGTAAAGAGATTTTGTGGCAGTAGCAGAGTTGTTCCACCTGCTCTCACCCTCCTGTCACTGACTGCATCATCTTCACTATGTTGCCATAAAACACATGCTGTGGCATCTGACTGAAGAATAACATAGAAAAAAAAAAAAAGGGTTTTTTTTCAACCACATCAGTTCTAGACTCTCAGTTCTAGACTCTGATTCACAAAAGAAATACGAACAGATGGCAGAGCAAGGGTAGCAATAAGTAGAGAAGACTGAGAAGGAGAGGAAATGTATTAATTGCATAGGCCAGAACAAATGCCTAATACCCACTTGCATCAGCTCCACCCTGAAACACAACCCATTAACTTGTGTCAACAAACTGTAGATTTTCTTGGCAAAGAAAGAGTTACACGCCGTGCTATATTTATAGCAAAGCTATTACCCATCAGTGCTTGTACTGAAAGAATTCTGGCAATTCTGCAGCAGTGGATAACAGTACTAGTGGAGGGTTATTCGCAGCAGCACTCATCCTGGTGAATTCAGAATGTGGGGTACTTCTGCATTATTTGTACAAATCACTGGTGTGAGTCACTGTACCTGTTTACGCTAATGCTGCTTGTTATCTGACCTGAAGTGGTGGTTAACTTCTTTATGGGTACAGTCACGGGGCAGAGGCATCGCAGATATGTGTTATGTGTGTGTGTATTAAGGATGTATTCTTTCCTCAACTAGGTTGCTTACCTTCCTTACATTTGAGCGGGACTACTCAGGTAGAACAACAGGCATGGCAAAACAGGGTGGCCACCCTGCAAAAAGCTCAGTAATGAAGCAGGTGTGGGTGGCAGGACTTAAGTAGCTGTTTAAATGAAGTTTACAAATTCCATTGCTAGTAATTGTGAGGACAGGCAAAAAGTAAAACAGCTGCAAATTAAACTCTGTCTTAAGCTCCACGCACTGACACAGACCAGAAGGAAGGCAAGCATCCTTCACCTTAAAAAGAATTCCAAGATTAAAAAATGTTTTGAGTGGCAGGGGAATGGAGACAAGTATGTGTGTGCTGCTCTATTGTCATCCACAGCAACCTGTGTGTTTCTTTGCTATAACAAAAGCATATAGTGACTTTCTCTACGTACTCTCAGAAAATCTGTTTCGTTTGCTTAAGCAGGACAAGCCCTTGAGAAGCTTCAGTACAAGCAAGGTTGAGAAAGAATGGAAGATCCTGGTATTCTGAGGGTCAGCAGTTCTCCAAAGGACTTTGGGCACATGAGATAGGACCAGATTTCAGTAACAATGAAAACGTCTAAGAATAATGTACAGCAGACAGACTGGAGCCAAAAACTAGGGCAGAGTTTAAATAGACAAGCAGAAACTGAAGTTCACTGGCCAAGCACAGCAATCTGATGGGTATTCAGGTCAGAGGAGCTATCCAAGAATGGGAGAAAATGGTCAGCTCTGATGGTGTGTTAAGAAACGCATGCATCAGCAGGGTGACTCCAGAGTTGTATGGTGCTCACCAAGAACCGGGCTTCGATGAAGCACTGGTGCCATGATAAAGAGGTAGAGGAGAAATGTCACTGGCAGAGACACTGACCCCAGGTCACAGTTCCAAAAGGGAGACAGGAAAAAGGGACACTGAAACCACCATGCGGCCTGAGAAGGTCTGTTACAGCAATAAGTAAAGCAGAAGGAAAAATCCTACTAAGTGGCACTGAAAACAATCAACTGTACCACCTGTTGACAAATAGTAGTGATGTTATCTCCAGGTAGTTCAACAAGTTCAAGTGGCAGCACATCTGCGAGACTAACTGAACACTACTGTCACAGTTAACATGTTAGCATTGTATCAGTGTTGATTGTCTCTTATTATGTACTTCAATTGGCACAGGAATGAGTAAGGATCTATGCTGTTATGAAATTATTATGTGCCACTGAAGCAACATGTTAAGCCTCTTCTCTATGTGCTATTACTGACCACTATGACCTGCAATTACCATTAAACTAATACTTTATTTTAATACAACTGGCACCACTCCATCTCTCTAGGAGTATCAAAACAATGCCACAGCAGTGCTTTGTCCTACTAAAGCTGCTAGTCTACCAAGTGCAAGAAAATATACTAATAAGTACATTATTTTGCACATAACACTCTGTAAATACTGAGAGCCTGCTTTTGCGCAGCACCTGATCAAGATATGCCTCACCAGCATATCTAAACTGGCAGAAATCTGTTTTTAGATACAAACATTAGGATTTCCAAGCAGCTACAAAATCCTTAAGTACAATGAAACTAAAACTCAACAGTTAATGCCAAAAAAGCTCTACTGCACAAAAATTTTGTATCAGAAAAAACACACACGTCTGGCTTCTGTTAAGTGATTCAAATACCAACATCAATGTTCACAAACCACCATTATGATGGTCAGATGACAGAAAAGGAAGATTTTTGAAGATTTCGGTATAGTGATGTGTGGGTGGATGGTAATGGTCCTGGTTTGTCACTCTTACCTTGTCAATACCATTTAAATTCTGTTTTAACATTTTTGGCAAAAACAAATATTTTTTAAGAAAAAGTAAAACAATATTCTGCAAGGGAAAACTTCCTATGTGCACAAAAAGCACAAATTATATTTCAGTCTTCTACATCTTTGTAACTTTTTCTAGCACACAGATGCTATCAACACACACAGCCATTCCATACAATAAACTTTCAGTCACACAAAACTAACACCTGCCCTCCGATGTCCAAGATGCAAGAGAAGATGGAAGGAGCTTTCCTTTCTACAGAGCACGTTAGCTCCATGGCATTAGCATCTACAGGCAGCTAAATTGTGCCAGCAAGAAGTGAGTGTTGGCCATTAGAAAGACAGACCACAGTTTAATCCTGTTTAAGAGGGCAGATATGTCCTGCATATCTGCTTCATCTGTTCAGAAGAGTACTGTACTGACTAGCAACCCTATTCCAATTGCTGCTTCAGCTTTTTGTGCTTTTCAAAGGAAATGGTCTATAAAATGTCACCAATAGATAAACCATCTTTCTCAGCCTCGAGGGGGTCTTTTCCAGTAGAAATGATGTTTCCAACACTTAAGGAAAAGGAAGAACATGTACTGCCAGGAGAGGTGATGCACAGTGAACAGAAGGATGACACGTGAGCAGTGTAAGGAGGATCATATGGTTCACTTTTCTATAATCTTTAATTACGTCCACAAAATTATCTTGTAGTTATGAACAAAAGGATGTCTAAAAAGGATGAAAAGGATGTCTAAAAAAGAGTTAAATTCAACATAACAGAGATAGTAACAGTCAAAAATAAAGAGGTATTTTTCTATTCACCATAACAATTTTTTTTCCTTTATCAATTAACTTTTACTTCAAGATAATAAAATTTGAAACTTCCCAGTATAGCAGATGCCCAGAATCTCATTAATAAATAAACAGTTGGTTGAACCAGCAAAATATTCACTTGGCATCACCAGAGATTTTACTGAACTTTACCAATATGACAATATCTTTAAGGGCTGTTAAATGCCTTTTTGAGGAAACTATTTATTTTCTAAACCATAATTAGTTTGTTTTAATAGAACTTTGGCCAAAGAAAATTAAAATTCGTTGCTAGGAAACTACCATAAAAGTATCCTTTATCTATATGCAGTGACTATCAAATTCATGACCCTTTAGCCTGATTTTCATTCATTGGTTACCTCTGAAACTCCTCTGTAACTGTAGCTCTGTCTGTGTATCATCAGTCAATCAATGAAACCACTGACCAAATTCAGCCAAAACCTACAAAGAAGGGGAGGTTTCAAAGATGTTAAATAACAACATATTGATGGAGTTAGCAGGCAGGGGAAAAGGTTAAAATCTACCCATGCTTCCAGAAAGGAAGGCACCATAGTGTTAGCCTATATTTCTTAAAATCAAATGCTTTTAAGCACGCTCTACGTATTACCAGAGATATTACCAGTATTGCAAAATTTCACAGATCATGTCAAGACATCAGCAATATAATCAAAATGGTAAGCAGGAGTTGTTTTTTTGTCATTGTAATGGAGTGAAAAGACTTTGTATTATGTCACAGAGCAGTGTTTAGGAGTACAAACAATTTTCTAATCATTATTTTCTAATTTGGAGTTTCAGACCACATCCTCCTTTCTCCAAAATCCTGAGGCTGTCCATATGCCCTTAATCTATCTAAAATATGCCACCCTATCTTTCATTCTTATCTTCATGCAGACCGGGATAAACCTGTCATAAATTCTTGAAAGGATCACTTGACAGTACCTCAGCACATCATTGTACTTTCAGACACTTGGTTTTGTTATGGTTATCTCCGTTAATATCTCTCACACTAACACTCAAAAATTTTAAATCTGAGTTTGCCAAGTCTCATATACTAAAGCAATCAGAATCTGTTCAGTTCATTCCTCAGAGATCCATTTCATCGTGATCATGATTACTATCACAAATTAGAATACAAATCTCAGGATTCACCAGTATTTTGCCAAATCTCAACCTTTGGTCCAGCTGTTTGGTTGCACATTCATTCCAATAGCACTAAATATGACACTACACAATTCACAGTTTGCCAACAGACTTGAAATAAGCTTAACCCTAATATTTACACTTAAGAATTCCTAGAACAAAAGGTAAAAAGGAGCTTTCATGTTTTTTGTAAATTAATTCTTCACTGGACCACCACGTTACTCTGAAGAAAAATACCTAGTGTTTATTAAAATTTTAGAAAACCTGTCACAACTCTAGGTAAATTACTACTGTAATCAGTCACCCAGTTGTTTACTGTTCATAAGCAAAACGACCAAACAAAACCACCTCACGTTACACTTCCGAGTCTGTTCTTAGCACGGAGAGATAAACAGGGCCTGTATCTGGTGTAGATTTTCTAGGTAACTCAAAGGCTTTAATCAATCTATTAGTACCTACCAGTGCTGGGCATATTCCTACACCATGCAGCCCAACAATACAGACAGATTCGCGCCCCACCTGCCTTGATTCACGCAGTCCAGTCAGATAATACAGATAATACAGTAACAGTTTTCAACAGAGCAAGGGTACAATCTACACATTTCTCCATGCTATTCTGAATCCTGATTCTGGACCCCAGGAGTAATGATAGTCTGCTCTTACTTCTAATTTTAATATACAAATGTGGAATCCCTCCTTAAAAGAAGAATGAAAAAAAATTCTGAGTGTGTGCATGGCACTACTGCCAGGGAGAAGTGGAGGGCAGGGGAGTCAATGCGCTCTGGCAAGTTAGTCTCATATTAGTCTTTCTATCATTGGCTTCTAAAATGCAGCCACATAACAAATATTTTTAGTAAACAAAATGTTCACATGAAAAATGGTTTTACTGTTTCGTTAATGATCTTCTTGCACTTAGATCAAGTAGACAGAAGTATATATATTTGCACACATGTATACACACACACCCACGCACTCTCCCTCCTTTCTTCTATAACTAATCACAGAGTATCACAGTATGTTTGGGATTGGAAGGGACCTCAGAAGATCATCTAGTCCAATCCCCCTGCTGGAGCAGGAACGCCTAGGTGAGGTCGCACAGGAACATGTCCAGGTGGGTTTTGAATGTCTCCAGAGAAGGAGACTCCACAACCTCCCTGGGCAGCCTGTTCCAGTGCTCTGTCACCCTCACTGTGAAGAAGTTTTTTCTCAAATTTAAGTGGAACCTCTTGTGTTCCAGCTTGATCCCATTACCCCTTGTCCTATCATTGTTTGCCACCGAGAAGAGCCTGGCTCCATCCTCATGGCACTCACCTTTTATATACTTATAGACATTAATAAGGTCCCCCCTTAGTCTCCTCTTCTCCAAACTAAATAGACCCAGATCCCTCAGCCTTTCTTCATAAGGGAGGTGCTCCACTCCTTAATCATCTTCGTTGCCCTACACTGGACCCTCTCCAGCAGTTCCCTGTCCTTCTTGAACTGAGGGGCCCAGAAGTGGACCCAATATTCCAGATGTGGTCTCACCAGGGCGGAGTAGAGGGGAAGGAGAACCTCTCTCGACCTACTAACCACCCCCCTTCTAATACACCCAAGGATGCCATTGGCCTTCCTGGCCACAAGGGCACAGTGCTGGCTCATGGTCATCCTGTTGTCCACCAGGACCCCCAGGTCCCTTTCCCCTACACTGCTCTCTAATATGTAATTTCCCAACCTATACTGGAACCTGGGGTTGTTCCTGCCCAGATGCAGGACTCTACACTTTCCCTTGTTAAATTTCATTAGGTTATTCCCCGCCCAACTCTCCAGCCTGTCCAGGTCCCGCTGGATGGCAGCACAGCCTTCTGGCGTGTCAGCCACCCCTCCCAGTTTAGTGTCATCAGCAAACTTGCTGATAGTACACTCAATTCCCTCATCCAAACCGTTAATGAATATATTGAATAATATTGGCCCCAGTACTGACCCCTGAGGCAGTCTATTTCTAAGGCTCTTTTTCTCTTAGTGTGTATTGATATACTGACTCCTATTATAAATACAATTTTGCTGTGATTTGAACACATTTTATAAAGACCAAGTAGCTAAATCTGCAGACATCTTATGTAATTAATTTTTTTTCTTGTGTATGATGGGCAACTATGCACATATTTTGGCTTGTTAACGAATGTTGCTTTCCCTATTACTTGAGCATTCTTTCCTGAAAATGCATTTTTGCTGCAGAATGACAACGTCAGTATTTAGAGCATATCACACTCTCAGGTCTTTAAAGACTACCTCTTGAAATTAGCAAGAATATTGGACCAATTTTAATTTCATTAAAAACATGACAGGTTTTTAAACACGTAGTATCTAGGGATGCAATTTTTTTTTTTCCTGTTAATTGGAAGTTATATCACTTAAAAATCAACATTTCATTCCATGAGACACTTGAATGTACTTGAAATGAAGACTCGTTCTGGTGTTTGTAGGGTTAACCTGCTGAGTCGTGACTACTTCTAACTGTCAAATTCTCTCCAAGGATAAATAATTAAAGCTTCAGGAAGAATAAGTACACAGGAAGTGGTGGAGATTGGATGTACGTAGGTGTTGAGGGCATTCATTTTTATCCAATCGCTGAATAAAAAGCACATTATTCATGCCATCTTGTTCATTCACTGCTACGTGACCTGCACCATAATAGAAGACTGCAGCATCCAGCACTGAATCGAGCTGCATTCAAGGCAACCAGGAGGGGACTCAAATGGTATCAGCACACAAGAGCAAAACGCCACACTGTAGGTGTATTCGCAGCCTTTGGTTAACGCTATAGCTCTTATGGCTAATGCTGGAATGACACAGAAATCATGTTTCTCATAGAATTCTTTTCTTTGGGTGCAAAAAAAATAGCAAATATTAGCCTTAAAGTGAAACGACTTTCTCACTTTCTCTTCAGTTCTCCCACGTGTTGTTTATGATCACTTCCAGCTGAAAAAAAAAAACAAAAAACCAAAAACCATAACAAACAACAAACAAAAGTATTCACTAATTGGCAGAGCAAAATAAATGCAATGCATGGTAGTACCTGTGGTACAAAACTTCCAAAACAAAATATTTCAACAAAGTGAACACTGAAAGATGTAGAATCCAGAGCAAAGTGATCTTAGCTGTGAAGCTCAAAAAACCCTGTGTGTTCCTGAGGGTTTTTAAAGCACAAGAACAAGTCTCTGCTCCAAAATAGATTCCTTCGCCTTCACATTCCTATTTCTGTCCCATGTTTACTCACTGTGAATTCTATCTTCGACTTAATACCTCACATGCTTGTTAAATACTCCGTTAAGTGTAATTGTTTACTTGCTTGAATATTTGGATACCACATACAAAAGGTGAAACTCAGACAAGACTCTAGTGAAAAAAATCAACCAATAAATGCTAAAAAGTCAGGTATCTATAATCTCATATTAAGGTCTATGGTTACTGGAAAGCAAAGCACCTGCTAAAAGTGTTCATATAATCTCCCACAACTACCTACTCACTCTGGCATTTTTAAATACCAAATCAGTTACATCATTCTTAGTAGCAGATGTTACAGCTTCATATCTCATATACAAGCATAGGCACAATTGATGAAGACTTTAACTCTTATTTATCATGAAAAGTAATGATCCCTTAGAAAGGCTTGAAATCTGAAGAATCCCCTAATGACAAATGTAGGTGTTTGAAATGTTATCAGAATAAAAACTTGTTTTATTTTATGTGAAAGACAGAAGTCATCCAAAAACACTGTCCACAAATTTAAAGCATACAGGAATGAGGGAAATTAATTAGTTTCTTATCACACATGAATAAAAAAAAAATAAAATCTGAAAAAGAACCGAAGGAGATTTAAAAACTAAAAACCTTATTATTTAAATAGCCTTCCTTGGAAGGCCAATGAAACGCTGAATCTGCAGAAAGAATGGATGCACAGGAGAAAAAGAATGAAGGTCCCCACTTACAGACTAAGAGTAGGAAAAGAGAAAAATCCTTTACAAGCAGTCAAGAAGACAAAAGCAGAAGGAAGAAAAAAAAAAATCAAACCAGAACATAGCTGAATAATAATTTAGTAGGAGACTCTGCAAAAATTTGGAAATACCTCAATGGTTGTAATAGGACAAGTTTAATTTAGAAATAATTGGTAATCTTTAAGATACCAAAGTCCTCAAAGAAAAGCAGTTTTTTTACCCCAGACAGAACAAGTAGGTTTCTTAATGTAGACTTGAAAATATTCTCAAAGAATGTTAGTCAAAAAAAAAAAAAAAAGGCAAAAAAGCAGTGTACTCGTAGATAGTATTTGTCACTTAAAAAGCAACAGTTTCCTGTTTGCAAACTGCAACAAAGCATTAAACAATTTATTGGAAAAAATCATAGAACACAGCAGAGTAAATATCCTATTGCTATACTTGGAGAGCATGAAAAGGCTGTGTTAGATGAGAATGGTCTTTTCAAAAGCACTGATATCAGATATGGAATTAGGCATCAGCATGGAAGTTTGGATAAGTGACTCCTTCACCTGCATTAAAGCTAAAGAGAGAGCTGAAGATAATTTGAAATGGCAAATTGAAAACGGCAAAGTCTGTCCTTTGTGCTCTTCACTGGTCACCCTCCTCACTGAATCTCTAGTACAAAAATATATTGCTATAATAGGACAAAATGAGATACAATTAATCAAAAGAATATAAAATTGTCCTTTGTCCCAATGAAGTAGTACTAATGGTTACCAGTGTTGTAAAACATTTGCCTTACATTTTGAAGGAAATTAATCAACTAATGATAAATCATATTATATAATTAAACTTTATTAATGTTGGAATCCAAGATCACCAAGCTCCTAGGTAAGGTCACATTTGTGTGATGTTAACAACTCTGTGACATTACTCAGGAGAAAATAGTTTTCCTAATGTCAGTAAAGAATATAATATTAACCTCCCTCTACTTTTTCAAAATTGCAAAATGATTAACTGAACGGAAGAGTAACACAAAACTAATTCTCCATTTTGCATGGTCAGGTCATAAAATGTTAGTCATATCCACGATAGGTTTATTTCAGGGCTTAGGCCCAAAGAGGCTACTGACTTAGGAAAAGCGCACTGCCGACAGTGCTGGAAGCCAGATTTTTGACTGCATATTTTATGGAAAAGAGGATATTCTTTCAATGTTGAAAAAAAGATGAAGGTAAAGGTGAAAAAAAGGAAGGTAAAGATTTTCAGTTCTGAAAAGCTGGCTAAGATCAAGTAGCTTTTATAATTAATGATTGCCATTTGTGGTATTTGTGAAATATTAATTCCTAGATAGTAAGAGACTGATCAACACAAACAAGTCTTTTCAGCACAACAAACAAAGGTGATGAATGAGCTCTATGAATGTTTGCTTGGAAAGCTCAGATATGTTAATGAGAATTCAATGTGTTTAAAATAGCCACAGAAAGCCATCTCAAGCATAATTATTGTATCTCAGCAGAAATGCAACGTGACCATAAACAGCACAACTGTTTTTATCCCACCCATATATAGCACATGTTTCTGACACGTTATTATACAGATTGCAGGTGGGAGTTTCCAGGTTCAAAGCTAGTTTTGTCACTGAGTGGCATGTCCCTTAAATCCATTTTCAACATACCTAATTTTAGGCACCCGGTGGAGGGGCTTAAGTTAGAAACCTAGTCATCCTAAACTCTCTCTACAGGCTATCGGAAGAGACAGTCAGGGGTAGAGGGCTGATTACATTTTACCACAGCTGAGTTACATTTAGTGAATGCCTGCTCAGTAATTCAGACTGAAGCTATCTGCATATTAGCAGTTCAAATGTTTGAATAACATTTGGAACAAACAAATCCCATCTAATCATTAAATGAGCTGTATACTTCTCTCCCCTAATTTAATGTTCTTATTAGCTGTTTCTGTGAAAAGCAACTCACTGGCCTTTTAATCATAATTCTTTCCGTAGTTAGTAGCTTTTTAAAGACAGAATACTTCCTCTTTTCTCCTCCTGTTTCCTCAGGTGGCAAATGAGTAATAATCTCTTCTCTAGGAGACTAGCATGACAGAGTTGTGGTTTTTGATAACTACAGGTGGGTGAGAAGCTTGTCCACCTAATGGCTTAGCATACTTCAAAAATACCCGTAACTCCCAAATATTTTGAATGGTGTTCAAGGATTTTCTGTTCTCACAGTTAAAAACTTTGCTCCGTCACACATGCTATTTAGTAAGAAGGAAGCCTGGGAAGGTATCATCATTTATGAATTTAACTCCAAAAAGCAAAATCTCTGACAAAGAATTTGTTGATGGTTACAATTTAACAATTTTACAGAATGATACAGCAAGTCTTGGAAAATGGTAACAGGAAAAGTAATGGCATTTATTGCCTTTTCCATTGCAACCATCTGCAATTTAAAAATATGAATGCAGGAAGTTATCTAGTCAGTGTATATAAAGTAACGATACATTTTCTGAGCCAATTGTAGTTGACTAAATAAAGACAAAAACATGGAGTGCAAGCACAAAAGCAGAATCAAGCAAACGTGAAAAAAAAAAACCAAAACAAAACAACCCCCCAAATATAGTTTAATTTTAAACATCTTTAGAT
This sequence comes from Columba livia, assembly GCF_036013475.1. Classification (NCBI taxonomy): domain Eukaryota; kingdom Metazoa; phylum Chordata; class Aves; order Columbiformes; family Columbidae; genus Columba; species Columba livia. Next base: position 49,530,945 of record NC_088642.1, on the reverse strand, counting down.
ATAATAATCTGATTGCTAAGTTACAATGCATACTTATTTTCTAAAATTGTTTCAGAAAATGGAAAAAAAAAAAAAAAAGCTTATCTCCTAGAAGAAAAACTACATACCTGAAGCTTTGGGTCTACCTACAGAGCGTTCCTCACTATCCTCACTATCAGTTTCTGCATTCTAGGAACATCATACTTACGAGATACCAAGCAGCTACTTTGCCCATTAAAGAACCTGTCATACCTGCTATAAACTGTCTTTTATTTGGAGAAAAAAAAAAAAAAAAAAAAAGCATTCAACTTCTTTATTACATCCTATGAGAATCTGAGAGGCAACTCTGCAATAAGTCTTGCAAGAGACCTTTTTACCTGCACAAGGCCCCACAACATTTATTGGAATTTATTGCAGAGGTATACATTGTAAACATTTCTGAAGAGGTACTATATTTTCTTACTTGCATTGTGAGAAGATAGAATCATAGAATCATTTTGGTTGGAAGAGACCCTCAAGATCCTGGAGTTCGACCATTAACCTAACACTGGCACTAAACCATGTCCCTAAGGACCTCATCTACACGTCTTTTAAACGCCTCCAGGGATGGTGACTCAACCACTTCCCAGGGCAGCCTGTTCCAATGCTTCACAACCATTTCCAAGAAGAAATTTTTCCTAATCTCTGTGATTCTGTGAATCCAAACCTTCCCTGGTGCAACTTGAGGCCATTTCCTCTCTTCCTATCGCTTGCTACTCAGGAGAAGAGACCAACACCCTCCATTCTACAACCTCCTTTCAGATAGCTGTAGAGAGCTATAAAGTCTCCCCTCAGCCTTCTTTTCTCCAGGCTAAACAGCCCCAGTTGTCTGGGCCAGTCCTCATCAGACTTGTGCTCCAGACCCCTCACCAGCTTCGTCACCCTTCTCTGCACTCGCTCCAGCACCTCAATGTCTTTCCTGTAGTGAGGGACCCAAAGCTGAACCCAGGATCTGAGATGCAGCCTCACCAGTGCTGAGTACAGAGGGATGATCACTTCCCTAGTCCTGCTGGCCACACTCTTTCTGATACAAGACCTTAAGCATGTGGTTGCCATGTATGATTGCACTGTAGCACTCCTGGCTGAATGACTAAAGGGAACCTGACCTCTTCCTCCCTCATATGTTGGAGCTGCAGAAGGACTCATCCTCCATAATGCCCAATTATAAATGGGGCAGATTGAGATGTAACAATTTAATGCCATGGCATAATCAGTCACAGTTATAGATCTCACTCAGAGTGCCATAAATTGTCATCAAACTATCTCTAAAAAACCTGTGATCATGCTTACCAGATGTTAACAACATCCATTTCATTTAGTTCTGCCTTCTGCACAGTGAAAAATACTGTTATTTTGTTGGAATTACTGTCAAACTCATGGCTCTAATTACATTCTGCCATTTTAAAATGCCTGTATATGCATTTAATGCTTCCAAAGGTGTCACCCTGAATACTGAAATTCTCTGTTCATTCACAGAAGTGATACAGGAAAAATGGCTAATGCAGCAGCACCTTAATGTAAGACAAATCACCAAGGAAAATGAGGTTCAAACTACTGTTTTTTCAAGTTAAAATTTGAGGTACACTTAAGCAGTTATATTTGGAGTGTTGCAAAATACCCAGCTTCGACCTTTTAAACTGCTTCATGCAACAGGAAGAATTCTGATGGAGCCAAAATACATGTTGAAGAACTGCTGATTTTAGACTTAGCTTCAGACTCTTCCCTCATGCTTTTATTTTGGTCATCATAAAGGTGAGGCAAACAAAAGGACAAAAATAATTGTATCCTCTTACTGTCTAACTTGTCCTCTTGTTCTTTGAAATGCCAGAGTAGAATAAGTTCAGCACTTGGTTACAGAATTGTGCAATCCATATTGCACTTCATATAGCTTTATCTAAAAAAAAATACATCTTGAACCACATTTGGAAGAAAAACATCCTTATTCTGTGACAAGTTGAAACTGGAGCATAGATAGCATTCCATACTGCTAGAGCAGTATGTCTTCAATGAGTATGTCATAGATCTAAAAGCACAATCATATGATTGACTGTATTCAAAAAGTAACATATTTAAACATATTTAAGGCCTCACTACCTACCCTAGCTCATCTCCTGAAAACATCGCAAAAGGGACACTCAGTATAGTGCTCTGCAATAGGGAAAACTGATGTCTTCTGGCAGTCATGAAGAATATGTGCTTTGGGAAATTTGGTTAAACTATGCATTTGTTTAAACATCTCTATCAGTTTTCAACGGATTGGTGAGGAACCTGGGTATCACTTAATATCCTTAGGGAAGATCTTTTCCCTCTCACACTCCAGCTCCATCTCCAGAAAGATGCTGACTGCATCCACAAACTGACTCTGGGAAAATCTCAAATTGCTACATTCCCGATTGCTACATTCAATCCAGTGGTTCTATTCTAATTTTACCTTTTGAGAGTGTACAATATGAAACATCCTGAAGGTTAATTTTTTCCCCTCTTTCAAATATTAGGGTGAGGGCTTAAAAAAGGGGATACAGCTTTAAGTTAAGGCTGTGATTAGTTGTCACTAATTCACAGTAATTGACTTCGGTTATGTACAGATCAGATAAATGAGAACACATGTTTAACTAACAGATGATACATTACAGGACTGTTTGCTTTAATTTATGATCAATCATATGGAGTATTTTTATAACAAGTTTATTTTAGCATTATACCATTCCAAAATTCTTCTCTTGAATCTTTTTTTCCCCTTGTAGCTCCATCTGCTGATTGGAAAAATGTTACATGGTACCATGGTAACACTTGCTGTGCTATAAGACATATTGAAGAAAGTTTTCAGACTCCTCAGGCATAACTAAGACAGACAAAATTGCACAAAGTCAGAGATGCGCTCTAGAGATATTGTTTTAGGAAATTTCATAGATCGGATATTTATACATATTTCACATTAAAAAATTAATAACACGGCCAGTAGAAAAAGTGTCTGTACCTGATAAAAGGCAATTTGGTATTTCATAGATGAAACACATTTTGGTGTTTAAAATACCCTTCAAGTGCTCTCAAAGTGTAAACTGGCAATTTTTAAGTAAAAACTTGACTGCTCAGCATCCAACCACTGATGTCAATGATCAATGTCATTAGAAGACAAGCGATACGCTTAAGGACTAACTTTGAGGGACAATGGGTTAACTGCTTAGGCTTCCTCTCCAGTCAGTAGAAGATTCCTTTATAGGAAAATTGAGAGCACAGACTAATTTGTCTTTATAAAAAGTCCATCTGTGTCATCAAATAGAGCAGCATCAAAAATGACCAGCTATACTAAGTTTAGACTGCTCTTGTGCCCTTAGAAACCAAACTAGCCCTATCTTCACAGAGGGCTCACTTGCAGCAGCAGAGATTAGTAGCTGATACCAAGCAGGAGAAAACAGAGCATGATCAATCCAGAGCATTCATACCATACGCAGCCTTCTATCTCACAAGAAAAAGCACACATGTAGATCCATACTGTGCTCGCAGATTTCTGTCAACAAGGAGAAAGAACTCCATCTCTTGCTTTCAGGCTGAATAACAAGTCCGAGTTCACCCTTTACTATTTAATCTTCTTTCTGTTGAAAACGCACCCCATGTGTGATGATACTAGTATATAATAGTAATAATAGACAGGTGTAATCTGAATTTTTCCAAAGGAATGGGACTTATTTCGGACTTGCTTTCCCATTCTGCATACGCACAAGATGCTAGACCTGTCAACACAACGTCTTTGAAATCCATTTTTCTGATATGAAATGTTTTCTGTCAAGACCCAAACTCCAAGTACAACACTGTCTACTGAAAGCATAATAATTTTTGTAAGCAGCTTTTGTAATGCTGAACCAATATCAGGTACTTACTCCCAGTTTTGTTTCCGGTATCTTCTCAAGACAGATTTTAAGTCTAAAACCCAAGTACCTTTCCAAAGTTTTACACATTTTATGGCTTTTTTAAACACTACTGTTCCAGATTATATCCTTACCATACTGCAGTTCCTAACCGAAAGCAGTGACAATATTTATCCCTGTCCTTTCTAAAGACAGTTGTAAGATTTGATATTAAACTTATATGCTATTAGAAAACTACACATCCCAAAGGCCTAGCAATGGTCTTTATATCCAAATTTGTAAGGTGAGTTACCTAAGCCAAGGAGGCTGAAAGCAGTAGCTCTGATCAGGCTTGAATGAATATGGCAACTGTGTCTTGCAGATTACAGTTCAGTAAAGATGTGGCTGCAAGCCATTTCCACCGCACACTGTAGTTTCCACACAGAACAATTTTTGCCACATTTTGGCCAATCCTCAGTTTGTGCAGTATAGGGACACAGAGCCCAGCATGCATTCCAGCAGGCACATCCCACAGCCATAGATGTACCTACATGTCACAGTGCAGATTCAGTCAAAAATGTGAATCAAGCTTACACATTCCCATTCATCCCCCTGCTAAATACTGGTACTGCAGTGGTTACGGTACCAAACACATTCCACAATGCACATCAACAGATGAACTAACAACATTTTTCTGTCTTCACAAAGAATCAAGCTGGTGTTTTCCGTAGCCTTTACCCTTTCATTAAAGATCAAAATCAGCATGGTCAGCAGTAAGTTCAGGGTATTTCACAAACAAAACAAAACAAACAAAAGAAAACAACAAACCAACCAACCAACAAACCAAACAAACAAGAAAAAAAAAAAAAAGATAATTCATAAAGTCTCAGCTCCTAGCAGTATTTTGAGATATAGAGCATCACACAACATTTGGCCTGAGGCTAAGGACAGAGAGAATCCCACAGACTCCAGCTTTGTGCCATACAGCAGGTAGGATGAGCAGGAGCAGTGAGTCTGGAGCAGCAGTCCTGTGCAGCAAAGGCAGGCAACAGCAGCATCACTGAGAGGTGGGGAGCTGGGGGAGAGGGGAAAGTGAAATCCCAACAGTTTCCTCTGTAAACTGGCACACAGTATTGCTGGGGTTCAAATTTACAGTGAAGACAAAAAGGAATTACAAAATTGAAAAAAAAAAAAAAAAAGTATTACACATGTGATAATGTCTCTCCCTGCAGTGCTGCCTGGGAGTTTCTTCCCATCATAATCAGTGTGAAGGTGCTGCCATGGGCTGCACTGGCCCTATGCTGGTCCTGTGGTGCCCCTGGGCCTCATGGCCACCTCCACCCAGCGAGGGGGCACACTCTAGGGCATTTGGACTAAGCCCACAGCATCAGAAGATACAACAGTTATTGGAGAATTATTTCCAAGTCTGCTGCCAGTCCACACTTTGGACCTGATAGAAAGATCATGCCCCAAAACACATTTAAAAAAAAAAAAAAAAAAGTTTTCCAAAAAGGCAACCCCAAGACCGGAGAGTTTGAGGCTGCATGCCCCTCTTACAGTGATTATGGGTCACCATGGGAGGAACAGCAACAAGCAGGAGCTGCATTACCAGACTAAGCCAGCAGAGGCTTGAAGTTTGCTGTGTTTCAGCATGAGAACATGTACCTAATTTTCAACCATGTAGTAAGACGTAAAAAATATCTGACAATTATTTTCAAACAGAACATTTGCCAGTATTCAACTGTTCACTTATATCCTAGTCCAAAATCTGTTGAGATGACCAAAGACTTTTCACTGATTTCAGTGGACCCTCAATCAAGTCCATAACAATGGTTAACAGGTGGGAAGGGAAAATCCCATTTTTAGCACATCTGCAAGCTGGTAAAACAGCACCTGGCTCAGTATCCATGACAACATCGCTGATGTGCTGCTAAAAACAAGAAAAGGAATAAAGTTTTAATGCCTGTAAAGCCAGCCGGATCAGTTTTCCTGTGTTTTTTCTATTAATTTGCTGATTTTTTTTCTTTTTCTTTTTTTTTTTTTTTAAGATAAGTCTGTTTATAGATGTACGTAATGATGTAAGATTCAAGCATGGACAAGCAAGACTTTAGTTAAGGATATTCTGAGAATGACTGAAAAAGGGGAATGTTCACCTGTGTTCTTGAAAATGCAAGTTTACAGCTGAGGCAATCCCTTTCTCTACATAAAGGGATACAGCTGAAAAAAAGAACAAGGTTTCATACTGAGCATATTTCCAACATACCTCCGTTTTAGAAGTGAGGTCGTCTGAATAAGATCTTTTTTGTATTGTAATTGCAACATGGCCACATGAACAGCAAGAGTGAGGCAAATGCAATGCAGAAGTGAGTTTGATGAATGTTTTTAGTCTGAGTAGTAGGAAGGATGGACTCTGACAAAATTTATTTCCAGGTAGAATCTTCTTCCAATCTATGCTATAAGTGTTAAACTATTTTCTGTATAGGTACTGCATGGTAATGTATACTGGGAGAGTTTAAAGGGTGGCTATTTTTCTTTAGATGAGTGACTAAGAAGCTGATCGTTAGGCAGATGTGGTTTAAGCACTAAGAAATTAAAAATATGTATAGTTAATTGTGAATGAAAAAATAGTTTCACACGCCAAGACAAATTCAAAGTTCTGTGTATCCCCTGCAACAGATGACTCTTCTAGTACCTAAAAGAAAGAAAGGAGTCACCAGGAACACTGGAAGTTGAGACATATAAGCAAGAATAAAGAAATAAAATTTAAAAAAAAAAAAAAGACAGAATTAGCTTGCCAAATGCAGGATTCAAAATCATGGTAAATGATTCAAATAGCTATTCAGTGCAATGGAAATATCTGGAAGTAAGTAGAACTGAAAATGACCACTGGATAACAACAAATCACATGAGTTTCCTTGAAATAAGGCAACAGACTTTGTGAAGTTCTGGGATAATACATACTCATAGGAGCAAAGAATAATGTAAACCCACAACTGACCAGCAAAATCACTCCAGGAAGTGTGTTTTGACCAGCATGTGTTTATCGCACAGAAGACTGGTAAATAGTGATGTGAGCTCAAGCAAGATGGCAACATTTAATGTAAACTGTTTATCTGCATTTATTGTATTAGGATTATGAAAATAATCTACACATCCAAGAAAGATTATTTTAAGAGAAAAAACAAACAAAATCAACAACAGCAGCAAACAAAAAAAGACAAAGAAAAACAAACATAAAACTACACAATGACAAAGGAAAAAATTGGGCAGAGGAAAATACAAAAATATTAGACTATGTAAACAGAATTCATTTTTCCCAAACTTTCTGAAAATTAAGTTCTGTTTAACTCCAATGAAAGACTTGATTCAAAATGCCAGGAGAAACTGATACCAATTAAATGTGCTGCATTTGATCCCAGTTCTACCAATTGGCTCAAAAAGGCTGCAGTCCTGGGCCTGACCCATTGCTAAGGCTTCCATGTCACCCGCACAACAGAGAAGGGAAGGGGAAATCTGTCAGATGTGTCCGTGGCTCCTCAAAATGGGGAGGCCCTGCTGCCCGACAGGACAACCTTTTAGATTTTTATGGTAAGGGCACGAGAAATCCGGTCATCTATGTGTATTCTATGACATTGAGATCCTCCTACATTCCAAACCTTTGTAAATATTCCCACACCGTGACACGGGTATAAATCATAAGAGAGGAAAATAGAATTGCTCTCTGCCTATTATCTGCAAAAATTCTGCTATCATCCAGTCTTCTTCAAATGGTAAACTCACCAATTAATACCGTCTCAGCCCATAACTGCAAGTACTGGCTTTCAAAAACCATCTCGTCATTTAAAATGAAATCAGTGAGCCCTCCAGTGGCAACCTTCTTACATTGCTACAATAAGCATAAAAACTGTATATATGCGGTTAACTCAGTTTCCATTCAATTTAGTTTGCCTTAATCTTCTACTACTTTGATTAAACAACACGTTGTAGCAACCTATCAAAAGGTTTTATAATACCTGCAAACTGATGTATTTTCAGTTCATATACATTTGCTTTCGTTCCTGTGTATGTACAGAATTTATACGTGATTAATTTTAAACATTTAAGTAACTTCACAGAAATCAATGAGGAACTTTTACCTAAGAGGAGTGGAGAAAAAAAAAAAGGGAGAAATTCAAAATCTCAGCCTATAATCTTCTAGTATACAAATCCTACCTCTGGAAACTACAAACGCCTGGGACAATGAATGAATCACTCCCAGGCTCTTCCAATACAAACCCTAGGACGTGACAGATTTAACATAAGCAAAAGATGCTTGTTCTCACAAAGGAGCTTGTTCAGCCATGGAACTCCTCGCAATAAGACATTGTGAAGACAGGATGTCTGGCCCAAAGACAACTGGAAAATTCATTAAACAAAAATCCACCTGGGCCTGTTATTTGCAAAGAAGTCCCTCATCAGTAACCCCTAAAGTCTGAGAGTAATCTGGGAATGTACTATCACATGCTTCTCTAACTCTTACACTCTTTGCTTATAGAAGGCATCCATTATAAAAGTTACAGAGATATGTTTGGCTAAAAGGATCTTTTCTCAGGTCTAGCACTGACACGTTTATGTTTAAATAAAACCTTTGCTCAAATTATTTAACCACTGTGTCAAAAATAACCAGTAACAGGAGGATGCTGGGATTGCACTGCAGATTTTTGCCATTCATCCACTTTTGAGATACTGCCTGCCACGTTGCACAGCCTACAGAAAAAATCTAAGCAGGATTGTGCCTCATTTGTCAGCATCTTCTTGTGCTTGATTCTCCAGTCATTACATGGTATCATCCTGAATTTGTTATATGAGCATTGGTTGCTATGGAAATCATCATCTGCTAAATTCAGCATTATTGATTTTGTTTAACATAGGAATACTTCAGTGTGGCTGCTTTTCACAGCTGAGCTGTAGTCTTTAGACAAGGTTCTGATCACTCCTTTCACAGGAAAACCCATAGAAAGAGAGTTAGAGATAATTAGATCTCAATGAAATGACACAGATCAACACTAGCCTTCAAGCTCTGCAAGGATCTGAATGGATCACAGACATTCTGCATCTCTACCCCTCCCCTGCAGGCTAGGCTCTTGTATGACTTGGGACTAATTTATTCAAAAACGCCTTCAAAATGCAGTTCTTAAATGAGCGCAGGTGCTGGAAGAAGCATACACTGTAATTGGCTCTATTTCTTAAGTCAGTTTATCCTCACACGGAAATCCTCAGTAATTCAGCTAGGTCATTTTCAATACTTACAATAGCTTATTTAGAGACAGCTAAACCATCAAAACAGAGCATCATTCATCACTCTCTCCGAGACCTGGTTCACATTTTTGTGTGAAATGAAAAACAAAACAAAAATAATCCATTTTCTTGATTAACTGAGGGGAGGCTAATTAGCACACAAATAAATCCACACTTATGAAAATGTTTTTCAGACTGAGTACGGCAATACATCCAAAATTAAGTATGTAAATTGAAGCAAACTAATTTTGAAGTCTGCAAAGACGAATATTGTTAATTTTACATATACCAGTAATGTGATTAAGTCTGGGGGATCAGTGCTTTGAGGATTATTTGGGCTGTGAAATAATAGGCAAATACCTCATAAAGCCAGAAATCACAGTCAAACAAAAAGTTCGTTTACTGAATATCAGAACTAAGTGAGAACTGATTTTCTACTGACTCATGGTTTTGAATTATTGACTTTACTGTCTCAAAAGACATGCACCCCAAAGGCTGAAGGATATTTACCACTGAAGTATTTATATAAAGTCTCTTTTTCCATGTAGATTCTTTGGTGCCTAGTAAAGCATGAGTTTGATTATAAAGTCATCCCCCATTAGAGTGCTTCTGCTCTATATGACCACCTGCTATCATAAAACCTGTGATAATTTATTTATAAACATTTCTGTGAAGTTTGAACAAACCAGACAGTAAGTTCAAAAGGTAATTGAGAATCAAAACCAACAGAAAGTAAAATTGTTTAAGCCTTGTTTCCATATGAAACATTACAAATATAAAAGCACAGATAACAGTTCATCAATGTATGCTATGTGTTTCACACTCAAATCATTCACAATTAACTGTGTATATGATTATGACTCATGAAGACAACAGAAAAGGATCCTTGACCATGATCTTGCTGTTGTGTTCAGGAAAATACATTCAAGTATCCTACATTAGTACTCCATAAGAATGTGTTTGAAAACAGTACTGCAGAAGTACAAGTAACTTAATTTTTTCAAATACCTCAAAGAACTGAACAGAAAAAAGATGCAGAGAATTATAATCAGAAACTGCTATGCACACCACAGATGGGAAACTTTGCATCTTCCCCTTCTGCCAAAAAGCATGGAAAATGTTTTTATCCACCATAATTTACATCTTGGATTCTTTCTATGCAACAGTCAGGTGCACAAGAGCCCTTCATTATGATACATTTTGATTTATCATAACCCACACAATTCTGTGGCTGTCCTTAGTCACACGCAACAAGTTGTACAGAGGATTTTAAACCGCTCCTGTCTAAATATACAAAAACACCAAAAACAAACAAACAAACAAACAAACAAACAAACAAAAAAACTTCATAGCCCATCTTTAGACCTGAAGAGATTCTATCCAGACTAGTCATGCTGTTCTCATATAGAATGCAGATTACTGCTGCTCAAAATTATATGCGACTCCATAAGAGCTACAGAAGACAGAGAGAAGCTCAAGGATATTTTCTGCATGCTTTTGCCATTTAAAAGTTTTATCTTGTGTTTCAGCAGCAAGAACTAATCGGACAGCTTTGAGCAGGAGCATGTTTTCCACCTGAGCAGCTCGTGTTCCCCCTAACCGACCCATGCCCTGAGGCTATGCAGAACCCTTTTCAGTCTGTACTGTGGCAAACTTCTTTGATACATGCTTCAATACATGCCTTCAACATGCTGAGGCATGAGTGTACGGTAACAGATAGTCAGCAGCTTTTTCTTTAATAGATGTGCTTGTCATTTCATTCACTTCCAACCTAGTTCAGACACTTCAGAGTCAGGAGCTGTATCCACCAGCTAATAATCCTAATTCCAGAAACTAACTTATTTGAATATGAAAATACATGACAATTAAAATTAAAAGGTCATTCTAGAGCACTGGAGGAAAAAAAAAAAAACAACTTTCGTTCTACAGCTCAATACTGGCAAAAGTTACAATGGGAAGGCATAATTGACACTACCACAGAAAGCAGGCCTCAAAGAAATCACTAATCTGGGACAGGACCGGCTCTGCAGGACATATTTTTTTCTAAAACGTTGTTTAAAATGTTCTTATTCCAGTCCTTAAATAATTAAATTAGGTACTGGTACAAAATGTTTCCTAAAGCCTACCACAAAGCTGCCTTGACAAAGTTTAAGCATTTTGGTTCTCTCCCCACTGGATACAGAACAGTTCGTTCTGTTCTTTGCAGTGTGACTGCCACAGCCTTTGTGTTTAACAATATTCTGAAAAAAATACTAGACAGCCCTGGTTAACAGAGTATCACACAGCATGGCTGAGATTGGAAGGGACCTGTGGAGGTCATCTGGTCTGATATCCCTGCTCAAGGCCAGGACCGTGTCTAGGTGGTTTGAAAGGTCTCCACGAACAGAGACTCCAGCAGCTCTCTGGGCAACCGTTGCCAGTGTCCCAACACCCTCACAGTAAAAAAGTGTTTCCCGATGTTCAGGAAGTACCTCCTGTTGAGTATTGATAAGGATCATGGCTGAAAACATTGTGGCAAAATTAGTTCAGCCAGGAGAAGACACATTCAGAGCAGGGGGAACTGCGATCTACACATTGACAATGAGCCAAGGAGCCACAGATTAGGCTGGCTGACCAACCTAATGTGCTGGAGGATGTATGGGAGGGAACATAGCCCCATCTCCTGATATGCCCAGCTTGACAAACAAAGGAGAAAAGTTGAGACCCTTTTAACATGGCCCAGAGCTTGTTGAAACTTGTTCATCTTTTGCAATCACCACTTGCCCCTGATTTCTGCATGACACAAAGTGCAAGGCGGAGACCCTCAACGTGGCCCAGGACTTGTCCAGGCTTGTCCCTCTTTCGCAATCACCGCTTTCCCACCCCAGACTTTCCTCTACTCTGGGAGCTATAAAAAGCCCAGTTAAAACAGTATGGTTTAGGGAATACCAGTCTCATCTAAGGGCCTGTCCAGTCTTCATCGAGGGAATACCAGTTCGGCCTCACTGGAGGGGCCTAGCAGTCTCACCGAAGAGAATACCAGCTCGGCCTCACCAAGAGAATACCAGCACCCTGAGGACCCTCACTCTGAACCAGACATTGGAGGGCGCTGCGCTCCTGACCCCAGCATCCTTGCCGTGGAACACTGAGGCTACACATCACCGTACATGTCCTGTCATCCACACTGTGGGGCCGTAAGAGGCTGGATCCCTCGCTCTTTCCTTTCTTCCTTTCTCTCTGCTCTTTCCTTCCCTCCTTTTTTCTATACTCCCATTTCTTTGTCACTCCTTCAATATATATATTACTCTTTTTTTCTCTCCCTTATACCTTAGTTTTCCTTCCCTCTCTACCACTCTCTTTCTCCCTTTCCCTTTTGAACATATAAGGATAACACCATCTTTAAGCTCCTCTGTTGATTTCTGGTTAAATTTCATATTACAGCTACTGATGTTTGCCAATGCACCGCTCGTAGTAGGATTTTTGCTGTTAATGTGTTGATAAGTTCTGTTATACTTTTGCCAAGTCACCATTCACTGTAACCAATATTTCAACAAGCACTTTTAGTAAAACTCACAATTGAATTGGACCCTGGAGGCGATTGTCTGTCATTCACATAACCACGCAGAATTAACCCAGAGTTAACTCACACCTGGTCTCATCTGTTGAGTCAGGGCGCGTGTCACGTCTAGAGTTAACTCATCCCTCATCCCATCTGTTGGGACAGGACACATCCCATGTTTCATTTGTGCCTACTGCCTCTGGTCCTGTCACTGGGTACCACTGGAAAGAGCCTGACTCTTCTTTGCACCCTCCCTTCAGGTATTTATATACAACGATAAGGTCTCTCCTGAACCTTCTACTCTCCAGGCTGAACAGCCTCACCTCTCTCAGCCTTTCCTCATAGGAGAGATGCCCCACTCCCTTCATTACCTTTGTGGCCAATCACTGCACCCTCTCCTGTATGTCCATCTCTCTGTTGCACTGAGAAGCCCAGAACTGGGCACAGTACTCCAGGTGTGGCCTCACTGGTGCTAAATGGAGGGGATCACCATTCAACCTGCTGGCAACACCTCTTCTAATACAGACCAGGATACCATTGGCTTTCTTTGTGGCAAGGGTAGATGGCTGACTCATGCTCAACTTGGGTGTCCACCAGATCCTCCCAGATGCAGTCTCTTTTCCTGCAAAGCTGATCTCCAGCTGGGTGGTTTCCACTAAGGAGTGTGCCGTTAGTGGTTCCTCCACAGGTGCAGCACTTTGCACTTACTCTTGTTCAACTTCATGAGGTTCCCCTCAGCCCATCAACCTGGCAGCACAATCCTCTGGCATATCAGCAACCCCTCCCAGTTTTGTGTCATCTGCAAACTTGCTGAGGGTACACTCTGTCCATTATGCAGACCTTTAATTAAGATGCTGAACTGGCCCACTATTGACCCCTGGGATACATCACTATTTACTGGCCCCCTGCTAGACTTTGCACCACTGATCACCGCCCTCTGGACCTGGCCATTCACCTCACTGTGTGCACATCCTGCCAAGGTATCAAGAGATTCTCTATGAACATGTTATGGGAGCCAGTGTCAAAAGACATACTCAAATCTAGGTGGACAATAACCACAAGTCACTCCCGGGCTCTGCCAGGCCATATCACCACAGAAGTTTAACAGGTTAGTCACGCATGACTTCCCCTTGGTAGATCCACAGTGACTACTCCCGGTGTTTTTCTTGTTCCTCACTGTTATAGATTGCATAACTGAAATAAATAACTTACGCTTTTTCTATGGATAAATAACATTTAATCCAATTTCTTGTATTCCTTAAACATGTGTTCATTAGAGCATAAGCAAAACAGCGCTGGGTGCGCGGGGGATTCACTCCGCCCAACACGCACACTTTTAACAATAAGAAGTGTGCTTAAATACAGTATGGTATTACATATTCATAATGACCCAGGAACGCCTATACATATTCATGACCTTTCCCGCTTTTTATTAAAATGAGTCTCAGATAACCATTTACATATTCCCCTCCTTGACCCTCCCCTGTTGCGCCTGCGCAATGTCACTTGGTGAATTTGAGGAAGGGTCTTTAGGGGTCTTTGGATGAAGGCTCCTTCAGCTTCGTCACAGTGGACTTTTTACCTTTGGCTCATTAGGAGGAACTGGCTGGAATCCAAGCTACCAAACCGACTGGAACCAGACTGGTGCCTCCTTCTTACTGTAAATCTTGGCTATCTTGTCTCCTCAAGGTTGCACAGCTGGTTCTGTAAAACTTCTTATCTCGGCATTTAATGAAGTCCTACTTTTTTTAGCACAAGTAGTTACATACAGCTCTAAACTAGATATTAATAATGTGGTTTAAAATGTTAGTTTGTTAGTAGGCCCTTATTACGCAGTTGCTTAACCCTTAAAATGTTAGTTCCCAATATCAATATAACTTCCTAAACAACCTTCATAACTTTTTACATAGAACTTAACCACCTTTCCCTTTTCCAAGTTCAGAGTCCATGCCTCATTTGGTTATACCTGTAAACATTAAACATCTTAGCACGAATCACAACTGCATTTTTCACAATAACTAAAGTAAATTTGCTAATCAAACCAAGAATATGTTAGTAGTTGACGATTCGCTGAGTTGTGTAAATGTTAAACCTCCACTGTCTGCCACATTCTGGTTTTGCAAGTTTTGGCGGGAAAGATGTTGCACACCCCGCTTTGCAAGTTTTGGCGGGAAAGATGTTGCACACCCCGCTTTGCAAGTTTTAGCGGGAAAGACGCTATGTGCTTATGGGGAGGGGGGATGTGCTTCGCTGTGCGGGGAAGACTGATTGACAGCATAGCAACCCACCAACCAATCAGGATGAAGATCGGGGGCGTGTACTTAAAGACGCTATATAAATACTTTTTGCTGCAATTCAACTGGCGTGCCTTTGGGTGCAGCAGTGACCGCCCGGTGGCCTAGTGCTGTTTTGCTCATTTATCTTTAATAAGTTATTCTAGATTTCTTTGAGTCATATTTGACTATAACACTCACGTTCCTGGAAGTGATTATCAAGCATAACTATTCAACAAGCTTAACCATTTAGCAAGGTTATTGCTTTATTTCAGTAACTTTACAAACCATAACCCAAATGTTTTTACGAAAATGATATCAAATTAGTAGTAGAACTTAACAAATTTCTGGTATTGCTGCATTATCATTCACCAATGTTTTTAAGTGTTCTCAGGGAAAAGAAGTTATGAAAGATGCAGCTGAAATGGCGGAGAATAAAGTATTTACCTACTGAAACAGCCTGACATGAAAAATAACATCTGTATCGTAGGCACCACAGTGCTTATCAAATCCTGGCCAAGTTGCTACTTACACTTTACCATGAATGTATTTACCAAGCCATTTTGCTGGGTAAAGATGTTTGCAAGCTTACGTTCTGTCCACAGACCACACACAGCTTTCAACACACATGCACCCCAGCTTTGCTTTGTTTGCACTCTGCGCAAGTACCACCCAAGTACTACAGACGCTCCAGACTTTCAAGTCGGGGGAGCAGCGGTGTTTGTGTAACACACAGAGTCCAGCACATGAGTTCGCAACGCCTACCCATCCCCACAGAGGCACAGCACACATTCATTGTTACCCTGACGCTTTATTAGGAGACCGGACAAGGCTCCCTTCCGGTGCCTGCCATCAGCAGTCCCCCAGACGCCCGGTACCGCTGTCACCTGCGCCGCCAAGGCCCTAAACACGCACCTCGAAACGCGACCACTCAACGGACCCCAACCCCCCACCCTACCGTGGCCCGCACGGTCCAGAAACTGCTGGAAGCGCCCGTCCCCCGCCCGCGGCTGGCCAATCACCGCGCCCGCCCCGCCACTCTCTCAACCGTCACCCTCTTACGTAACGCCCCCCTGCAGCTTCAGGGGATTGGTGCGACGCTGGACGGCCGAGTCACGCGGCGGCCCGGGGGGCGTGGCGGAGCGGCTCGCTATTGGCTGGCTGGGCAAGGCCAATAGGAGCGGAGCTGTTGGATTCAAACGGAGAGGGGTGCGGCAGCGGTGGTCAGTCGGGGCGGTTGTTCTTGAGTGGAGACGCCGTTGCAGCGCGTGCCGCCGCCTCTCGCCATGGCTAACAAGCAGATCTACTATTCTGACAAGTATTTTGACGAGCAGTACGAGTACCGGTACGAGTCTGGGGGGGGGGTCGGTTGAAGGGAGTATCAAGGGGCTCTAGCCGGCCCTCTCGGAGAAGGGCCGCGTGGGCAGGCGCCTTTCCCGGGGCTCGCGCGGTGCCCTCAAGGAATCGGCTCCGTTGGCGGCTCAGGCTTCTGTGGGGTCATCGGGGCTTAAAGCATGCGGGGAGGGGCCGTGCCGTGTCTCGCCTCTTCATGGCGGGTTTCTGCTTCGCTCTGGGCCGGCTGGGGGAAGGGCGACTGTGCAGCGGTCGTGCAACATAAGCCGCAGCCAGAAAGCGCTGAGCGAAGCCGTGGGGGTGGGGCGGAGGGGTAAAGGCCGCTGCCCCTCCCCGGCAGAGCGGATGCTGGGGCAAGTCTGCCCGCAGGGTTCGCTCAGCCGCAGCTGGCCAGGCCGGGGTGCGTGTGGACCGCCGCGCTCCCGCGCTCGAGGCGCTGGCAGCAGCTGCGCGAGGCGGCGGCGGCCCCGGGCCCTTGTAGGCACCGCGGGACTTGCTGCCCTACTCGCCCGGGTGCCCTAAAGGTCTGGGGCACGGAGCTCGGGTAGAGCACTGTCTCAAAGGCTTTATGAACTACACTTGTGCACTTGGTAGTTCTGTGTTTTGACTTGGTGTTGTAACTGCCTTCAAAGCTGATGCGTATATCAAAACGCATGCTTTATCTATCTTCAAAGCTCGAACTGAGACGCTATGTTATTCTTGCTTTCCATTAAGTAATAAAGAAATTTGCAAATGTGAAAAGCGGGCTGTATGTTTCTCATCAGCTGACTGATGAGGCTCTTTAATGGTGTTAGCGTTCTGTCTTTCTAAACCAGCACTCTAGTCTCTGTGGAAAAGTTACTGTTGGTCACAACACGCAAAATATGAAAAAGAGTGACTTTATCAATCATTCTGAAAGCCCAAACTTACTTTTCAAATAGCTGATATGATGGTAAATTGCCAGGAACACATACTTCTATGTAAGTAGCGTGATTGGAGCATACAGGGGAATTAATCTCTAATAGGAAGTAGACTGACTGTTGCAATATAGATTTGCATTACAAATGTAGTGTTTAGTAGACAAAGTTATTTTAAAACTGGATTCTGGGAACAGGGGCTTTAGCATCAAATCAGTGGTACCGGTCAGCACCCCAGGCTTCTTTAGAGGGAATACTGGTAATTATGACTGAATGTGCTTACTGTCTTTCAGTGTAGACATAGCCATTGGCGTATGGAACAGGTGTTTAATAATTAAACCTCTACAGGCATGTGATGCTGCCAAGAGAACTCTCGAAGCAAGTGCCAAAATCCCATCTAATGTCTGAAGAGGAGTGGAGACGACTTGGTGTTCAGCAAAGCCTTGGCTGGGTTCACTATATGATCCATGAGCCAGGTAATCATATCTGAACAGAATTAAATGAACTAAAAAGTCTAAAATATCAGCTGCCTGATGCTTACCATAATTGTGTAGTGAATAGTTCCTCCTATTGTAGAATTACTATTGATGGAATTCACTACTGAATTTCTCTTTATCTGATTTCTCTTTATCTCCTTGCTATTTTAGCTGTTTGGCAGCAAAGGCAACTTTAACAGCCTCTGTCTTAAACTTTCACATCTGATATGCAAAAATAGGCTTCTTGTGAGCTCTTGAGTAATGTTGATATCTCAGTGACTGAACCAAACTTTATGTAGTAGCATATCCTTCAGTCACAAAGCTGACACATCTACTTTTTGTACAGAAACTTAATGGATGCTCACATAGACAAGGTCCTGTGTTAATGCTCTGAAAAGTCAGCAGTATAGTTTGAACTCTAGTTATACAGCCTATTAAAAGCAGCATTTAAAACCAGTTGCTCAGTTAATGGGGTGTGCTTCACCCTAAAACTCTACCAACTAGGATGTACTGAAAACAGCCATCCAAGGTAGCTTACCATTGACAAGCCTGACACATTCCTATCCAAACTACTCTAGGTGAAACTGCTTTAGCAGGTGGGTTGGACTAGATGATCTCCAGAGGTTCCTTCCAACCCCAACCATTCTGTGATTCTGTAAAAAGTTAACTGGTGGTAAATGAATGGCAGCAGCATGGAGCTCCAAGTTCCTGATAAAATGGGTGGCGAAATTAGCATAACCTTTTAGTGTTTCCATTGCATGGACATGTTAGATACTTTGGGCTTCTGGGAGGAATTTACAGTTAGATCAATAATCATGTCAGTTGGCTGCACTAACTAAAGTGGCTTTTGCTGATGCTTGACACTATGTACCTAACAATGACAGCATTGGTGGTTTGGTAGTCTAAGTTACAGTAACTAAGTTCATCCAATAGTGTAATGTAGAAAGACAGAGTCGGTACTAATAATAACTAAAAATACTCTTATTTTTCCCAGTAAGTATCCTAAGTTAACGATACAGCCAACATATGGTGTAAAACTTTCAAAAGCATCTACTTGACTGTTGTAAGGTTACTGGAAGGTTGGTCTGTAAAAATACTACACATAGGGCCATATTTGTAGACTTCTTAATCTGTTTATTATTTGACAGCAAGCTTCAACTATTGTTCAAGCCTTCTTAAATGGAATAAATACCTGTAATCAAGACTTGGGACAGACTGACACATTGTTTAATTTTATTTCCACAGAACCGCATATTCTTCTCTTCAGAAGACCTCTTGCAAAGGATGAGCAGAAATGAAGCGTTGCCTATAAATTTTCTCCTAGATCTTCTGGAACTATGTATATGACTGTATATATGATGGTAGTATTCAGTGAATACTTTAAAAATGTACAAAACATGCATCCATACTTGTGCATGAGCTGTATTATTCACAGCAACAAAGCTCAGTCAAATGCAATTCCATGTAGGCTGCTATGATGTTCAAAGAGTGTTAAATTTTATGTTCTTTACTGTTAACGTAAGTGCTTATCTGACTGTTCAGTTAAGTTTGTTTTTAGTAAAGTCACATATATGTTCTGACTAGATGATCACTTTTTACCTGTGCTCAGTAACTTGCACACTCAGCTTTTCTGCTGAAGTGTAGCATGTTCGCCTGTTTAGTAGTAGGCGTAAAGAAATAAAATACACGGGTTTTAATGGAAAGTGTCTATGGTTCTAATTTGCCAAACAAAATAATAATTGTTGAACATGCTAAGAACACTTAGGTCAGAAAAAAATAACTTAGTGAACCTATGTTCTGAAAGAATTATTTTGCCCTACGGGCTTAAGTTCTAACCCTGATTTCAATTGAGAGCTGCAAACAATCTGAAAAGCAAGCTGGCAGTGGTAGATAGACTAGTTTCTGACATGCTTAAATTATAGGACTCTGTAGTTAATGTCAGTTATAATAGGATTAATTACTCTAATTACTAATCATCCTACTTCATGAGTTGGCTAGTGATAAGACCTAAGAGAATGGCTTAACACATCAGGGTAAGTTCAGATTGGATATTAGAAAAAAAAAAAATTCTTTACTGAGAGGGGGCTCAAGCACTGGAACAAGCTCCCAGGGGAAGTGGTCATGGCCCTGAGCCTGCCAGTGTTCAGGAGTTGGACTTAATCCTTGTGGCTCACTTCCAACTCAGGATATTCTATGATTTGATATACATTTGTCTTAAGGTATGTGGCAGATGCACACCCTCCTCTCTCCCCCTCCCTTCGATATGGAAGGTGCAGACACACTTCCACCCGCGCCCCCCCCACCCCCTAGCTTCTCCTGCAATGGGGTTAACAGCTTCTTTTGTTCTAACCCCGGAACCCACTGATAAGGGTCGTTAAGAGAGAGAACGGGTGGGGGCGGGGGCGTAGAGGCGCCAAGGAGCCGCTGGGGGCCCACAGCCAGAGTGGGGGTGCAGAGAAGCTTCTGGAATGCCTACAGTTAGCTCTGACAAGGCTATTTAAACGCGATCCCTGACAAGACCGGCCGGTTGTGCGGACCCCTTGGAGAGTGGGCCAAAGTCTGCAGCCGAGAGCGCTCTCCCTTAGGCAGGACGGCTGCCTAAGGTAATCTCCTGGGACTGAGATTCTCTGACCCAGCCACGTGGGTGAGTGATAAAATTTTCTTTAATAATTCCTCGCAGGATCGCGGGTGCTTACTCTGTGCTTAAATATAAGCACGTGTATTATCTTTAATAATTCCTTGCCAGATTCAGGCAAGTGTATACTTCTCCTGGAGTAAGGGATGGCTCTGGCATTGTTTTTGGTGAGCCACGTGTATGCACACTGTGGATCTCCATTGTTGTTATTTGCTGCACCTTTAATAATTACCTCGACTGATACTTGAACCTGTACTATTGGAGAGCTAAAATCCCGTCTTCCACCGGTTAATCTGCACTTTCACTACTGAATAAAGTTTGTTTTGGACCCTGTTGTCTGTCTAAACTAACTTTGGGGTGCCTCCATGACAAGGTATTAAGTAGTACTTAATATTACATTATACGGTTTTTTTATGCTTGTTTGATTGACTTTGGTAGTAGCAAACTTTTTAGTCTGGGGTTTTAGCTTGCATTTCCTATCTTGCATCCTGGTTTTTTTGGTAAGCTAGCTTGTGCTCTGTGCAGGCCGTATGAGTTAGAAATGGTGTCAAAGTAAACTGAATGCTCTTCATCTGACAAAACCAGCTGCTGATTGTAGGACAGTATGAATTTGGTTTGCTCACCATATACAAGATCATGGGTAAGACACTGAAAGTTATTAGTCCTTTTTTTTAAGGAAGATGTGTACCAGTGAAGGTGAGCTGTGGGATGAACTTGACCTGACAGGTAATAAATTGCATCAAAAAGGCCACTGGCATCTTGGGACCCTGTACTATTAACAGTGGAATCATAGAATGTCCTGATTTGGAAGGGTCCCACAAGGATCAGTCCAACTCTTGTCCCTGCACAGGACACCCCCACAGTTCACACCATGTGTCCAGTCTCTTCTTGAACACTGTCAGGCTTGGGGTCATGACTGCTTCCCTGGGGAGCCTGTCCCTGTGCTCCACCACCCTCTTTAGTAGCCATACAATCTGGGTTTTGAAAAGATGCTTCAGTATTTTTGGCGTTTGAAGAACTCTGTGTAGTACCAGTGGTTGTGTCTGGTTAATTCAAATGCAAGCTGGCATTTAGATTTGTGTAGGATTCAGAAGGCCCAGCAACACCAGCAACAGGTGCTTGCAGCTCAACTGACAAAGTACATGGTCTCCCTGTGCAATGTGTCCTCGTGGTTGCTAGGGTGATGGCAGACAGAGGTCAGTAACCTGCCAAATCCTCTGAGGAAAATAACTGTAGTGGTCTTTCCCCTGGAGTTGCTAGAGAGGTCTGTCTTGGTGGTGCCTCAGCGGTCTGCAGTAGGCTCCCAGTGCAGACGTGCAAGATGCTATATGCTTACCGTTGGAGCAGGGCTCTCCGAGGGCCAAGCTGACACCTTAATTAGAAGAACCATTAGCGATGGTGTTAGCCCTGCTTTTCCCCAGGGCTTTAGTGCCAGCATCTGAGCTGTTGTCTTTCGATGCCCCAGTGGTGGTCCTTAGACTTTCTGCTGATCTGTCGGCTGAGTGTCTGTCCTTAAGCTCTTCTGCCCCTTCTCTCGGTGGATGAAGATGACGGCACATCCCAGTAGGGCGGCTCGGCCCAAACCCTTGGCCTGGTTTGTATGTGTTTCCTCAGCTGCTGTGCCGGTGCCGGGGCTGCCCTTCCCGTGTGCGGCGGCACAGCTCACTGGTTTCACACCTCGCAACGTTGCGTGACTCTACTCATGGGATCACCCGGTGCAGCGGCTGCCTCTCGCTCCGGCTGCAATCCGGGAGCCACCGGTGCCCCGCCTCGCCGGGCCGTGGGGCGGGACGGGCCCGGTACGACCCCCCTCCCTCGGCGGTTACGTCATCGCGGCGCGCCGCTGCGCCGAGCCCGGGCGGCAGGGACGGGAGCCGCGCTGGGGGCGGGGGCCGCCGCCCCCTCGCCATGTCCGCGGAGAGGTGGCCGGTCTCGGGCCGAGGCGGCGAGGTAAGGGCGGCGGCAGCTTCTCGCAGTCCCCCGCTCCCTCCCCAGCTCTTCCCGGCATGTTGCGTAACGCGGGTGCGGAGCCGCCTCCCCGGCGCGGCCTGACTCGGCCCGCAGCGCCCGGAGTCTGCGGCGAGCGGCCTGACGCGCAACCGGCGGCCGGGCTGGCGGCACTGGGTCTGCCCGCGCTGGGGCGGGGGCGTGCGGTCCCGCTGGGCCGGGTGACCCGCGTCGCGCCTTGAACCAGCCATTGGTTCAGGGCAGGGGAGCGGAGTCCTCCCGGAAGGGCCAAACCGAGGGTGGTGGGAACTCGGGTCGGTGCGCAGCGACTCATTTCCCACCACTTGGGAAGGGGGGCCACAGACATTGCTGCCAGGGAGCTTCAGTATGAAAGCCGCTTCGTGTTCAGAGGAGCAGAGGTTCTGCTGCAGGGACAGGCAGGCATCCCAATCGCTTTGAGATGGGTGCACACACAATGTGTAACACCGGCAGTGCATTGCACATATGGGCTTATTGCTTGGTCAGCCTCCGGAGTCCTTAAAGTTTGTGATTAGTGTGCAATCACAGTTACATCCTGTGTAATATGCTACTTTTTTAGTGAATAAGGTATTCTCCATATTTGTTCAATAATGCTTTGCTTTAATTACCTCAGGAACTTTTGTTTTTCACAGATACTGGTGTAGTTAGCTGTGCAGACTTCATGTTTTGTCACACTTAGAATGGATGTTCTGTCACTGCCAAGCCACTATAGGATGCAGGGAGTCCAGTTCGTATGCTCAAGCATTGAAATTACCATTCAGATATTTCTAAAAGTCTTGTGTGATACTTAGTTCTTGAAAATGTCTTTGACAATCAAAAAACCCCTGGTTTTCATGTAATGTGTCAGTTACCCCAAAATACACAATTAACTATAGGAATGACTGTGGCATGTATTAGAATGAGTAGAGTGGTTTAATACTGTAAAAGTATCAATGTCCTTCCAAATATACACATCCAGTTTAAGTTCATGGTAATTCAGAACAAATGGAAAAATCATCTGAATAGATTTGTGTTGTGTCAGAAATGAGAAGGGTATATAATTAAGTTTTCATTTCAGACAGCGTACCTTAAAATACAGATGTACACAAAGCCATTAATGTTACATACTTTCAGAGTTTGATTTTACGGTAGTGCCCATAACATATGAGCTTAACTTATATTGTTCAAATCTGAAGTAAGAATTTGTTTACTGCATCTTGTGTTAAGCAAGCCTCTGTCCATTACATAACTGGCCTTTGTGAGTGTTGTGGGTGTTAAAGGAAATAACTTTCCAGAGCAGTCACATTTCTCTTGAAATTCCTTGATTTTGTTTCTCCTTTTTTCTATTTTTAGTGAGCATTCTTGTTTTGTGTGTTTTGTTAGAAGAAAACAAACTAAGACTTTTCTGTGACAGTTAAACGGACAAGGATAAGTATTTTTCACTGATAACATTAATCACCAAATCCATGTAGCCAAAAACCGTTTTGTTTCTCAGGGCATCAAGTTGTCAGCAGAGGTCAAACCATTTGTTCCAAAACATGTGGCAGTAGCCGTGGCATGGTCAGAACCCTCAGAAGCATGTGTCTTTCCTAGGTACTTAACTACATGCTACCCATTTGTTCAGGAACCATCTTTGGATAAGTATGTATATTTTCTGAATCTTATTTCTTGGGGGATTTTAAGCTTCCAGTTTCAGACATTGAATACTCTTACAAAGTCAAATCTCTGATATACTAATCTTCTAGCTGTAGAAACACTTGTGGCATTCTATTCATGATTTAGGTTTTTGTATTTATGTCCTTTGGGAATATCCATAGTACCTTGTCTCTCGCTCCCAAGGACCTGTATGGTTACAGAGCTTTAAGGAGAATTTGTTCATCTGTAGTAATGGATCTGTCTCATTCATGCCTTGGAAGGACCTGAATCCAGTGCTTGGGTGAAGGAATCGTTCTGTTATGACAAGGCTGGGGTAAATATAGCCCTGTCAAAGGAAGATCCTCCAAGAAGGTTTCTCATACTGTAAAACAATTAAATAATGCATGGGGCTACTCATGGATCTTCTCACCACAACTTGTGCATCCTCAGAAAGGCAGTTTTAGTAAGAATGCTACAGGTTTCCAAATGCTTTCTTGCTAATAAGGCCTGAAAAAAACAGGCGTTTGTGGTAGATTTACGAAAGTATTGTCAACCCCAGACCAAGGTAGAAAAAAGCCTACTTAGTAGGATAGGAAATAATCAAGGCTTATAAGAATTTTTTCATGTTATATAGTTCTCTAGTAGCTTCTCAGAACTCTAAGCATTGGATTAATTTTGTGATTACTATAAAGTTATTGATGCATCCTAACAAGTTCAGCCAGAACCTTAGCAATTCATTGTAGGCCTTCATTTTATCCTGCAGGAAAGCTCTGTGTTTTCAACCCATTTTGATTTGAAAATAGAAATTTAACATCAAAGTGAGTATGGCCTGATCTAGGTGTTAGAAAAAACACAGTATTAAAAACCAAAAACAACAACCAAACAAACAAACCACACACACAAACAACGACCAAAATAACCCAGCATACAGCAGCAATATTCTGGTGAATGTTTTGCCTTTTTTGCATTGAGCCATAGTTATTTTTTTTACTCTCATTTGTTACTTTTCTTCTCTGTGTGTAAACTACATTTGTAAGAGTGGGTTTGACAACAGTCTAGCAGAATTACAAGAGGCAATAAGAAGTCTATTATCAGAATTCTCATGTTTTGTTGGGAAAGCTTTGCAGTTTTTCATGATCTACCCAAGACTCAGGGTTTGGCCATTTTATGGTGACCAGCTTTGAAGACTTCATACAATTTTCTTGAACTGAGAAATTTCATTTCTCCTTATTCAAATTTGGATATTGGTATATATTTTCTGTACAAAGTGTAGGAGGAAATTGGAAGGGAATTTTGAGTATACATTTGAAGGAAAAAGGCATGCCCCAGATGTTGTGGTTTTATAAACTGTGATGGTTAAATGCAGGTCAGTAAATTATGATCTTATAATTCTGTATTGTATTTCATACATCTTATATCCCGTAAAATACTGTACTCCTACTTTGTTATTATGGCATTTCAAGACAGGTTTTACTCTTAAATGCTTGGATTTTTGCAGTTGAGTATGTAATGCATGTCATTTAGCTATACTGTGCTTTTGGTTTGTTTCACAAGAAAAAGCCCACTGAAAATAAGTACAAAGGATCTTGGTAACCCTAAACAGAAATGAGGTCTATAACTGCAAAGCAGACTAGCTTTGAAACGTGGAAACAGAAAACATCTGTGTTTTAAAATATTTGATAAACTGAATGGTTTCCCAAAACAAAATAAAGTATTTTTAATATACTCTGTAGCAGTGAGTGAATACTTAATTGAAGTAACATGGAATAGTTTTCTTTTGAAATACAGCTTTCTTGTTAAACAAATTCTTCAGCCAAGGAGTGATACATTTATCTAGGCAACAAGTATATGCTGAAGATTTGCCCTGGGATGACTTCTCATCTCTTTCTCAATGTCCATCACATAGTGTTCTGGGAGATCCTGCCTTCTGTGAATACTCCAACTGCTCTTACTCACCTGATGTTGTTTCAAATGTATATCCAGTAGCTGGCTCACAGTATCATTCTAACAACTCAACACACTGTAATGGTTCAGAAATAGTCAGTGAATCTGCTGAGCAAACATATTCAATCAGAGAAGAAAGTAAGAATCTTTCTAAGGTGAGCAAATACATGTTTTTTTAAAAATAAAATTATTATTTTAAATCAGTGTTTCAAAAATGTTTTGTTCATTTTTTTAAAGTGAATAATCACTCTCTGTTCTTGTAGTGATCGTGAATGACATTTAAAGAGGATGGTAGTAATGTATCCAGCTTCAGATTTCAAAAACGTTCATGGTATTCTACCATTCAAATTAATGCCATTTTTCAAGCAGTCTTTTTGGAACATGAAGGGAATTCAGTTTATTTTTTTTTTTGTCAGCAGCATAAAGACCATTCATTTGTGAACTATGCTTTCCTTTGTTCACTGGGCTGGGAGCGGGGAGGGAAGGGCTTTTTTTTGAGCCCAGCTGCAGCTTCATGAACCTGAGTTGAGAGAGACCTGGTGGTTGAAATCAGCTGTGTGGTTGATGAGTGATGAAATCACATCTGTTGTTTATGGATTTCCAAGACCTGCTACAGGTAGAAAACAGTTCACAAGAGAGTAGGAACTTGTGTTGGTGTGCAGAGAGACGAAAGGTTCATGTTAAAAATGTTCTCGTTCAGCTGAAAGTAAACCAGATGTTTGGTAAACATCTGTCATTTTTTCTGTATGTCTGTTTGGGGACAAATTTCCTGAAGCTTGGATAATGTTTTCAAACAAAAAGTAGGCAAACTGTTCCAAATCTAAAAACTGAGGGAAAAAAAGCAAATCAAATATATTGTTAATCCGTTTCCCTCTATGGCTAAACATTGTGTCTCTTGGATTTGTAAGGCTGTTACTGTTTCCAACAGGTTCAAGTAATCTGTTTGCCAGTGACATTCTTCTGGTGGACCTTATTTCCTAGGCAGAGACCTGGTAACTTTGCGGTTGTCAAGCCTGTGTAGAGGAGTTTGTAAGACTATGTCCTAAGCATGTATTGCTAGCCATAAGATGCAAAGGCTAGAGACCTACAATTAGTAGTTTTCTTGCTGAGAGAAAAATTAAACGCTGAAGCTGCCTAAGGAGAAGATTAGCTCCGTGTTAGCACAGGTGATATAATATAAAGAAACTTACTTTAGCTTCTGGGAGGAGTTCTGTGATCTCTGTTGGGCTGAGTTTTGTGTTCTTTGACAGTCTTTTTGTCATTGTTCCCTGTCATTTATTGTTTGTGAGCTTGAAATGACTAATCTTTGCAGGTTTGCATTCATTTAATCACATTTCCTAATGCTTTAACAAGTTATCTTTCGAGGTTGGGAAATGCCTTGTACTTCCACGCAAGAAAAGAATGTTGCTGCCAGATGTACTTTGAATTTAGTCCAGCGTCCTATAATCGGAGTTAGCAATTCATCTAGGTTGGTACATTGTACTTTGCAGCAATGCAAGCCCAGTGCTTGTTCCGTGCCTGCTGTACTGACTCCTGAGACCAGCTCTGCTGAACTGTGTTTCTTGTGGGAATCACAAGGCTTTCAGGACTCCACAGTATAGGTGAATGTGTTTACTGGGATCATACAGATATAGCTTTTCAACCTACTTTCTGCCTGCTCCAAGTGTTGCGGATGTTGTGACACCAGTCTTGCCTAGTTTTGCCCATAATACGTAGTTTAGTCAAAAGACTGGGATCCTTTTAAGATTTTAGCCCTGTTCGAGAAGAAACTCAGAAAAATCAGGCTGGACGATTTAAGACCAAACAATTTTAAACTATTGGAAGTGCTCTAATTAATGAGAACTTATAAGTAGAGTTGTCTAGAAACGTATGGAATAATCCGTCTAGCCTGGGCTAAAATGTGTGCTGAAAATGACACAGTTGACAAGGTAGATAAATAGCAAATCTCTAACTGGCTGTTTGTGTTTTTATTGGTTATTTTTGGTTATGGTATACTAAGTATTTGTGTTGTATTAACTTGATGGCCAGGCCTCAGATGCAGAGACTCTGTAACTGTACAGATGCAGATGATCTGTAACTGTACAGATGCAGAGACAACTGTAACTCAAGGTAAAAATCAACTAAATATGTCACAAATACTTGCAGCAGAGGAGATCAAAAGAGAGTGAGAAAAAATTGGACAAGAGAAGACATGATGGAGATGACTCTTCTGTCGGAATTGTGAACAGGACTTCATTCCAGACCTCTGCATGCAGCAGAAATTCCATGAAGCCAGGTACAAATGTGTTGCTTGGTTAGAAATACATTAAATAGACTTAAAATGGCTGGCTCTGCTGTAGCCTCCAGTTTGTGACAATGTTTTGAAATCCAGAATAATTAAGTAACAGGATTTCTTTCCTATGTGACTTTTTGATAAGGGATGGTGACTGACATATTTTTCCTTATTGAACAAATTCATATAAACTGATACAAAAAATTTCCTAAGCTGCTGTGATGGAGAGACAGGACACAGCTTGATGCAAGCAAAATATCAACTTTATTGTAATTTCTAACGTATTTTATACCTATCCCCAACAGCGCGTCACACGCTGATTGGTTTGTTATTCTTGCCAGATACCTACTGATCGGCTAATGTTTGTTTAGGCAGTTGCTATCTTGATTAATGCACTCTCCTTAGTGTAGCAGCAGCACCAATTCCTTCTTGACAACCTTAGTAACCTTAGTAATTCTTATCTACACGAAGGGTTTAGCACATCCTGTCTTTAAGTACTGTTTCTGTTTTTCCTCACCAGGGTCTGTGACCAACAAGCTCCAGCACGTTTCCTTTTATCAGTTGATAAGTGTGGGGAGTTTTGCTGATGCCAGCCAAATCCTGTCCCACACTCAGCAAGCATCTGAATTTACATTTGCTTGTTGAGTCGCTGTTGTGTATACATGTTGGTTATAATTGCTAGGTTGTTTTTTAATGTAAGTTATGTGTATCAATAGTTCTTGTGATGATTACTGTAGTTATGCCAACTAGTGTACTATAAAACATAACTAGAAGTTATCACAAGTGAGTTCAATTATTTAGACTTTACACGCTTTATTCAGACAGGTTCAGTAAAACTACAAACAAGAAGCCAACTCAAACTCCAAAACGAGAGTCTCTTCCTGTACCCACGTTGGAAGCTACCGTTCTGGATTTCCACAAGTCACAGAGTTTGGGAAGCAGTGAGATATTGAATGTACAGCACAAAAATGGACCAGTATGTTCAGCAGAAAGTAACATTATGTGCCTTAGTGAACCACAGATGTCTCTGTTGTTGAACACAGAGGTTAGTTGATACTTCCATGTTGCAGAACTCAGAAAAATAAAACTTGTCTACAGTTCAAGCATTTCTGAATGCAAGTATTTTGCATTTAGTTTGGTAGTTTAAGACCTATTTAAGTACCTTGCAAGCAAGGAGTTTAACGGCTAGAGGTTTTACAGTTCTTTTTGTAGATAGTGTGAGCACTTGCTGTGTCCGCTTTTCCGTTTCTCACTCTTCTTTCCTTGCCTGTGCTGCCAGTAGATAGGGTAAAACCAAGTACTCTTAGAATTTAGATTGATGCTGCTATGATCTGGACTTGTAACTTGCCTGTACAGAGCACATAGGTTCTTGAGGTTTCTTAATAGCTTCTTGTTTTCTTTCTTGCCTGGAAAGAATAGGCAAGCACCACTGATCCAATAGTTTCAACAGATTAGAAAACAAAACAAAACAGTCTGGAATGTTGTACTTAGTTGCTTTCTACTACAGGATAAAAATAAGAAACTGCGTTCTAGGAGGAAAAATATTAAGACTTGAGCATTTAACTTTATCCTTCATTATTTCCTTGGTTCCCTCTTTGTTAATAAATACAATACTGATGCATTCATCAGTATGTCACATATATTGAATCAGAGTTTTCAACAGTGAAAAAAGAAGAATGATTTCGAAGGGTCCAAACAGCATAGTATTTCCAGTGCCTCTCAGTGGAAGACTGCTTGAGATGGAAAAAAAGTCCTTTCTGCTCTCACCTGAGTTTCTCTTTAGATTGCTAGTTTGAGTTTGATGATGGACTTTGTTTTTAGTGTACTTGGAACATTGGACCTTTTTCTTGTTCCTTCTTAGAATCATTGCTTGGATGATTTTGTAAAATGTAAGAAGGCACTGTCTTGCTTTTGTGGCACTGGAGAGGGATCTGCTTATTATTTTGTGATGCTATAGGATCAAAATAATGGTTCCATTAAGAAATGCAACAAAGAAAGTCGGGCTACAGAATTCCCTACACTTTTATCTGTGCATGGGTTGAGGATTTTTTAATTTATGGGGGTTTTGTATTTAACTCTGTTTAGGTCCATTATTTTATTCTTATTTTTGTGATACCTGACTGTCTATTTTACAGAAAGATACTTCTGTGGAATGTGAAGCTTCATCAAAAACTTTAGATGAAACATTAGCCAGCTTAATTCCCTCTTCATGTGATGGTAGAGGTAGGTGCTCCAGACACAAGTTATTTCCCTGTATTTTAACTGCCTGCGTCTCTCCAATTTGGAAAACTGAAGTCTTGTGATGAGGTGTTAATATGTAGAGTAAAAAAGGAATTAAACAACACACTCATTACAAAAGGAAAAAAAAAGCAAACGAAGTTGTATCAGCTTCTTTCACATGAGATGGCCACTTAAAGGTTATTCTTGCTTATGGATTTCATCAGCAGATCAAAACCAGGATTCTCTTCATTCTCTGTTGTTTCATCACTGCTGAATGGAGAATATTACTGTAGTTGCCTCTCATGTTTTTAAGAGGAAAGTAATGTATATCGATTATTGGAAGTCTGTTGAATCAGATTTTTTGAATTTTTTTCAAGAACAAATGAGAGGTCTTGATAATCAGATTTGTTTTAAATAGCTGGTAGTCTAGAGTCTAGTATATACCTAAAAATTCTGTGGCATGTTATTTCTGTCAAGTCTGTTAGACAAAGAAGGATAGCTGTGGAGAATTTTGGTGCTGAAATATTCACGTTTTGTTTTGTGCACCTGTTGTCTGGCTGTGGGGATGAACAGCTTTTTTTTTTTTTTTTTTTTTTTAAATTGCCGCAAACTATCAAGTGTCTAGTTTCAATTGCATAAGTATTTAAATTTAATTTTAAAACTTAAATCCAGAATTGTGTGAAAAAGTGTTCTGTTCAGCAGTACTCTGTCTTGGAGGCATTATGTGCATTATATGCATTGGATTGTCTAAGTGCCTCTCACTGGATTTCTGTGTATATACAGACACACACCAGACTGAACAGTTCAGTCCTTATCTTCCCACTGTCTCCAGTAAGGATTCAGAAAGGACAGGTTAATCAGCTGAAGTGCCTTGGAGGTCTCTCTAAAGATAAAGTTGTTCTAGAAACTGTAAAGTCATCTGGTAATGTTTTTCCCCAAATTCTTTCTACAGCTCCTCTCCCCTAGAACAGAGTAACAGTTTGTGGTGAGCTGACCTTGGCTGGCACCCAGACTCCCATCCAGCTGCTCTCTTACTTTCCCTCTTATTCTCCCTCCTCAGCAGGATAGGAGGACAAAATAAGATTTAAAAAGCTTTTGGGCCAAGATAAGGACAAGGAGATTGCTCACCAGTCACCCGTCATTAAGAGAGCAGACGGGACTTAGCGAAGATTAATTTGTCGCCAATTAAAAATAGGGTAGGATGGGGAGAAACAAGGACAAAACTAAAGCCACTTTCCCACCACCCTCTCTTCTTAGCAGACTCATTTTCACTCCTTTGTTCCCAACTCTTCTACCTCCTCCCTGCCCTGCCTGAGCAGGTGGGGATTGCGGTCAGTTCATAACAGTTCCTCTCTGCTGCTCCTTCCTCTGCAGTGGAACAACCTGCTCCACCATGATCTTCTCCAGGGGCTGCTGGAGTGCCCAAAGCCCCTTGTCTACCTCCTTCCTCACTGACTTTGGCTGCAGGATTTTCTCTCACATTTTTTCTTATTCCCTCTCACAACTCCTGCACAGTGTTTTCACCTTTTTTTCACATATCTTACCACATAGGCACCACCAGCGTTGCTGCTGGGCTGAACCGTGTGTGGTGGTGGGTCTGTTTTGGAGCTGACTGGGGCTGGTAATGGCCGATTTCTCACAGAGGCCACCCTTGCAGCCTCCTCCTGCTACCAAAATGTTGCCGTGTAAACCCATTGTTCTTTTTAATTGTTCAGTGAAAGTTTTTCTAATTCTTAAAGAAGAATTGAGATTTTGTTCTGTATTTGTATTAGGAATATTTACAGAACTAAATGTAGGAGATCTTTTAAAACATCGATAACACTGAGTGGTAGTGGGTGAAATTCTCATATACTGTGGCACATTAAGAAGTCTTTCAGCTGGTGTGTATGTCTTTAAAACTGGGAATTTTTTAAAAACAAAGTACTGATGTGGTGTACATGAAAGCTGTATGACTGAGATAAATATTAAAGGAGTTTTGTATATTAATAAAGCAGAAGTTCATTATTTTAAAGAAAAATAGCTTAGAAAATAAGCATGGAATTATTTGTAGGCAGTTAGTATGACATGTAGATGTACAATTATAATTTGGTTGGGTTAAATGTTTGTATATGGTGCTGGACAATGTCTGGAATAGTTACTATTCTAGAAAGCTTTCTGGAGATATGAAATGTGTGTCTTATCTCAGTCCTTCCTCGAAGGAATATGGATCCCTGCCGTATTTTCTAGTCCTTGATTAATTCATTACTGATCCTTTTTATTTTGAATATGAGAACTATTTTTGACACATTTTTTAATCACAATTCTTTTTTTGCCAGTGGCATTTTCTGAAACACCAGCAGAAGGCTCTGCTCAGCCACGTGTGTCTTGGGCCACGGTACTTTCACAGTCCCCAAAGAAAATTGTGTCATCACCAGCACCTGAAGGTCATTCCAGAGCCAAAGGGAAGCAGGATAGTGAAGCAAAGGTACTTGAGAATTGTCTTCTCTAAACTAATTTCTGTCATTGTGTTGTTGTATCTCTTGATGTGAGGCATTGCCGTTTTTTTCCTAGACTCTGTACGGTGTCCACTTCTAACATAGCTTTTAAGAAGTAGTATAGAGTTACCATGTCGTTATTAAAATATTTCTTTTCTTATAGTGGAAAAGAATTACGAGATGTCAAAAAGATAGTGCTATTCCAGCAACACAAAATTCCAAAATAGCTGATTTGAATACGTTACTTTTAGGCTGGACTTCTGTCAAATTTGTGACCCTCGAAATGAGACATGAAACACAGAACTCTTGCCTTGTTTGGGCTGATATTTCCTGTTGAAATCTCAGTAGTCCAAATATGTTGTGATAACCATACAGTGGGCTTCAAATGAAAAGTTTTTGCAGTGCCTCTGTATTTCTAAGAGATCTTTAATTTTCCTTGTCCACTGAATGTTCTAACATGGGTTGATTAAAATACCCTTTAGTTGTGTAAGTGTGGTTACTTGCATTTATTTTGGCACATGGTATTGGAATAAATCAATTTCTAGTGGTCACGCCTCATGATTTCTTTTCAGCGGTCAGAAACAAAAAATGATGCTAGTGAAACTGAGCCTGAAGAAGGGTTGGAAAAGAAGAAAAGAAAGAAGAAAAAGAAGAAAAAACCAAAATCACCCACTGACATAGAGAAACCTCAGAATGAGTCTACTACAACACAGGAACCACCAAGGATTGAGGTACAGTGAAGAGGTCTTCGTTGTTGGTCTTTTTGTAAAATTTTAATTCATATCCCATTTTTAGAGAATGTTGGTTCAGCTCCATTTCAGTTTAGGTGTTTGTCAGATGATCTTTAGGGATATTTAAGATCCCTTCTAACCCATGTATGATTGTATGATTCTAAGTGACTAGTAGGGAACAGTTGGACCTTTTGACTTACCGCATATTCAGTGGGCACAGAGGAGTGCAGAAGAGACTTAGTAGTAGCAAATTTGGAATGATGCATCTGAGAGTCTGGATGTTAACAGATAACAATAAAAGTCAGATTTCCTAAATTAAAAATATGCTATAGTAACTGTTGCAGAAAGCCAAGTGTACAACAGATGTTGAGTGTACGGGGTATCATAGTGTGCCACATTTTTTTAGAATGTGGTATTGGTATTATAGTTTTACCCCTCTTCCATCTGGAAGCAATTTCTATGGAACATGGTTGTCACTGCTTACATTCCTGATTGCAAATTCCAGGTTTTTTCAAATTCATATAGCTGTAATATGCATATTAGTATTTTTATACTTTTGTGTGTTGGTGTCATGAAGGCACTAGACTCTGCACTTTAGAGAATTGTTGTATGGTCCGTAGTTTAACAGTTCTTCGTTGAAAGCTCAGTATTGTACAGCACTACGTACATATGTTGATTTATATGTTTGATTTGGTGTACATAATGTTCAGCCTGGGAAGTGACAGCATAAAGAAGCCTTCCTGGCTGGCTTCTGTTCTGTACATTATAACATGGAACACGGAGCAGAACTGTGTTTACACAATCTTTTCGTTGTGTGTTTCATTATCCTGGAACAGCACAAGAAATTACTATTATAGACCTCTGTTAGAGAATTATGGGTAGATTCAAAGACCTGCAGGTCTTTCTCTCATGAGAACATCCCCATTTTTGCTATATTCTACTATACAGTGGATGAATTATCATCTAAACAAAAGGAAAATGACAGCAGTCATGGTAAATAATAGGAAGCTAATGGGACTGTTGAGGACAAAGTTGGAAGAAAATGGCATAGACTCCTGGAACAGGACGTACATGTTGCACTGAAGTCTGTGCTGTGGAGGCAGCATCTGTTGTGGCAATGAGGGACAGCTTTCAGACCCCTCCTGGTTTGGTGGGAATACCTGTGTGTGAGCTGGCACAGGCGGAACACAGGAACAACCACACAATCATGGATGGAAGGCAGAGAGTAAATTTATTTTCGTTACCTGGCCAACCGGGGGATCTCTGAAGCAGCACCTGGGCAGAGGCATGCAAGCCGGGGGGAACACAGACACTGCGGAGCTTGGTCTGTGCTAGAGGATCAACAAACCTGCTGGTTTTGCCTGTGTTTCAGGGATTTGCACAGGCTTATTTTACCACCATGCTTTGATCTTTCCCACAGCAGAGCATGTTTGATAAGTTCGTTCTGAGTCTATCACAGGCCTGTGTTACTAAAACATAGATTTTCTACTTGTCCAACACACCAGGCTAAACAACAGTTAGTATGATGTATGTATTTCTCTACACCTCAGCTGCAGGTCACTTGGACATGTTTATTTATGATCCTCCTCATGCTCATCAGTTTGAAAAATAAGTGAGACACTTGCATGACGCTCTTGAAACAGAAGAGCATGAAAGGGTCTTCTACATGGAACTTCTGGGCATCCAGGAGATTTAAGAAGGTTCTGCTACATGCAGCAGCTCACCAGAGCAATATATTGGATTGTTTAGTAGTCTTATAAAAGTCACTGGTTTATAGACACTGTTAGCAAGCATAAATGGGTGCGGATGCATTTGGGGAAGAGTCAGTGCTGGTAGTACTGGTCAAACATGCAAACAGTGCTGGGAATTATTAGGAGAACAGAAAAGAAAATGGGTTGTGACAGTACGTAAATCCAGGAAGTGTCCAATCTAATATGGTGTGGATTTTGTTTTCTTATGTTTCCCCTACTCCTCAAAAATGTACATACCTAAATAAAAAAGTTAAACAAAAGTCTCCAAAAATAATCAAAGATATGAAGCAATTTCTGTGGGTGGCAAGACTGAATAAACTAGGACTTCTCAGTCTGTAAAACAGATGACTAAATGGGAATCAGAAGTGACAAATGAAGAGGAAACTATTTGATCTTCCTCCTAATTTTGTTTGATGTCCTTAGGTTCTTATAGGTGATGAGTTAAGAACAAATACAAGGAGGTGTAATGTCGCGCTCAGTGCTAGATTTTAATTTTGCTATAGGATGTTGCAAATGCCAGAAATTTACTTGAATTCAAGAAATGATTGGACAGACTGAAATAAAAGTTTATTCTAGTGATGGTTATTTAAATATTAAGTTGTTGCCACTGTCCGAAGCAGTCCCTAAGCTGGAAGAATGTATTTGTAAATTTTTTCCTTTCTTGCTGTCATCTTTTGTCATATTGATGAGCTTCTCTAAAAATAGTTTGTTGAGTGATGTGTGTCTGTCCGTACGCTAGAGCTTCCTAGCTTGGGCTGTTTAAATGTGAAGTCTTTTGGGCTGTAGAAGAACGGTTGGTGTGTTCCATAGTACTGTATCACTGCTTAAAAAGACCTCTCAGAACATGGAAGGAGAACCAAGCTGGTGGATCAGGGTCATTATGATTGAGGTAGTGGGTGTAAGGAGCAGCAAGCTCCAGACAATCTGTACTTAACTAATCTGGACTCTGGATAATGTATCCTCTACTAATAAAATTTACTCTTGTGTCTAACCCTACATAATCACTTTTGTGATTTATCTGTGTATTTCCATACTGTAGTCAAGAGTCATTACCCTTTTGCCTGCCTTTTTTGTCCTTCACTGCTCATTTGTTTAAGATTGGAGACTGTACTGGAAGAAGAGGGAAGTTGTTTGCAAGGCTGTTAAACGATTTGAAAAACACTGCTTTAGGAGCCATTTACCTCTAATTATATTTATCACCTGACAGCAATAACAAGCTGCTCTTGGAAGTCTCTCTGTTGTAAGCTCTTTCAGCCCTCAATTAGCTGCCACATAGATGACTTAACCATTTTAGTGCTGAGTGTAGTTGGTGGCACTGCACTTGCCTTCTGAATTTTTGTACAGTGAAACAAATTGTGATTAATGTTTGATAAGCAGGAAGAAAATAGTTTGAATGTAGGAAACCTCAGTTTTGAGAATATGAACTTGATAGTTCTTATAAAATTGCCTTCTGATTTTTTTATTTAGGATGCTGAGGAGTTTCCTGATCTGGCAACTGCTTCTGATAGGAGAAACAAGCTAGGATCTCAGAAATCACCATTTGCTCCTGCTGCCAGAAAGCAGTCTGAAGTGAGTAGTCTTATGACATTATGTGAGTGTTAAGAAAATAAGCAGGAGAAGACTGCAAGTTTTAAGTGAGACTAAACGTGAAATTCCTTTGACTAAATGTAGGTTCTTATGATGTGGGGCTCTGCCCATAGCAGTCCTTTTAGGTACTCTCTGGACAGTAAAGAGCTACTCATTGTATTCAGTAGATTCATATTGTTCTAAAGGAGATAACCTTTTTGGTCTCTGAACTACTGCCTAAACTCTGGGGTACTACTTCCAATATAGATACCTCTGTTGTGGATACTCAGAGTGAGCTGAGATGAATATTCTTTGTGTAGTTTATTTTCCTACAGATAGTGCTCTGGTTTAATTTTGCATTTCATTAAAATAACACAGACTTCCAATTTCTGCCTTTGCTGTTTGTTCTTATAACCAAATTTCACAGGAATCTGAACAGTGTAATACTTCGTTCACAAGCCATGCAAGGGTAAGAATTTGGGTCTAAGATCAGTTATAAATCCAAGCTATTTTGTTTTTTTACATGAGTGAAATGAATCCCAAGTATTAATTTGGAAATTCATTTAATATAGGGATGAATCCCAAACGTAAATCTCAAGGACAGGAAATATGATTGCTCTGGAAAACCAAATAACATAAACAATACAAGTGAAATTCTAGGCTTCTGTTTCTTTGAAACTAGTTTAACTGCTGGAAATTTTTATCCTTCATTTTGTTTCACTATGAATATTAGTTACTTGAAAAACAAAACACAAAAAACCAAACCCCTTCTTTTGAGGCAGTAAATTGCATTGACAAGGAGCAGCAAAAGGCCTAGGAACTGCTGAAACCAGATTCATTATGAAGGAAGTGCTATACAGACTTGCACCTCAAATGAGAGAAAGCTTAAGCTTTGTAGGCCTAAGTGGGTTATAACCTCTCAAAGCTTTTGTGAGTTGTAGAAACATGTGGTCGTTAGGCCATTCATGCTCCTCTATAACAAATATTTGAAGATGAAGCTGCCTTGCTGTTTTCTTCTTTTTTAAAAAAATCAGCAATCTGATGTATTATGGCAGCCAATAAATTATTACACTTTTAGAACACCACTCTAAGATGTACACAGAGCCTTCTCTTCTCCAGGCTGAACAACCCCAACTCTCAGCCTGTCCTCACAGGAGATGTGTTCCAGCCCTCTGATCATTTTTGTGACCATCCTCTGGCCCCTCCCCAACAGGTCCATATCTTTCCTGTGCTGAGGGCTCCAGAGCTTGACACAGGACTTCAGGTGGGGTCTCACCAGAGCAGAGCAGAGGGGCAGAATCACCTCCCTCGACCTGCTGGCCACGCTTCTTTTTACACAGACCAGGGTACCGTTCGCTTTCTGGGCTGCAGGTGCAGATTGCTGGCTCATGTCTAGTCTTTTATCCCCCAGTACCCCCAAGTCCTTCTCTGCAGGGCTGCTCTCAATCCCTTCATCCCACAGCCTGTATTGATACTGGGGACTGCCCTGCCCAGGTGCAGGGCCTTGCACTTGGACTTGTTGAACTTCATGAAGTTTACACAGGCTCATTCCTGAAGCGTGTCCAGGTGCCTTTGGATGGCATCCCTTCCCTGAAGCAGATCAACTGTTCTACGTGAGTTGGGGTCATTCACAAACTTGCTGAGGGTGCACTCAGTCCCACTGTCTGTGTGTATTTGAATTTAATATAATCTTCAGTTTACCCTTCCCCATGTGTCTTCAAATATTTTCTCTTCCTCCTTCTCACTTTTTGTCTCTAAATTTCAAAGATCAATCTCCCTGAAGAGCCTTGGGATAGTCAGTCTCCCATATTGGATGGAACTCCCAGGGTCGATGGACTGTCAGGGAAACAAGCTTCATCTTCTGTACTAGAAAGAAAGAAAATGCAGGTAAATGAATTAATGTTTGAAAATAAGTTTACAATTCAAAACAACTAAGGAAATTGGCATATTGCGTATAAGACTGAGTCCAGGTTCATCTGTGATTGTATTCATACTTACTCATAATTTGAGATGTGACAAGATCCTCTTGATTAGAAGCACTCAGTGGTAGTAATTGCTAGCCCCTGGTGATACAGTGTTTAGGGAAAAATACTAGCTTTTCATTAATGTCTGCAGGTTTCAGATGTCAGAAGTTTTCTTTTACCTGTCTTACTTGATCATGGCATAAATTCAATCTAAACTGATTGACTTAAGGAGCTGGGAACATCTTAAAGGTGGTTCTGCCAAACTAATGCAAGGAGACAAGGAGATCCACTTAGGTTAGGGCAAGAAGTACAGAGCAGCAGTGAGGTCAGTCATAGTTCCATGTTAGTAACTATGCTCTGGCATATCTCTGATGCAGGGTGAGATCCCAGGCTCAGAAGCAGGTCACATTCCTTAACCCTATTGTAACAGAAGCAATAATGAATTGATCCTCCAGGACAGGACTTCTAAAAGTACAAAACCGGAGAGTCATTTCCTTAGCATGTTTTGCTGTCATAGGTTTTTTTTTTTTTTTTTTTTTTCTGTAGTCTTTGCCTGACTATTCATTCGTAGTTTATATTCTGAATTGTTGAATATGGTGCCAAGTGTGGGCCAATACTTTTGCCTTCTCTTCAAAGCAGACAGAAAGATTACTGCTTATGAAGAAATAGTGCTTAAAGATTATAACTTTTTAATATGGCATTGAAGATAATGATATATGTGTATTGCAATCACATACCCTGACAAATTCACAGAGTAGTTTTTCCCTATTTTTAACAAAACCTGCAATTCTGGGAAGCCTTTTTTATTTTTCAAAGATAGGTGGCAGTCTTACCAAAGCGGGAACCTGGCATAAATCACCTCCTTTATTAAAGACTTATTGCTTTTATGCTTTATTCCAATAGCTATTCGAAAGTTATTTAAACTGTTTCTGATTTTTTTTATTTTTCACATTAAAGTTGACGTGTATCTAAAGATCAAAGTACTTTTGGTGAATGAAGTTAAAAATCAAAGTATCATGGATGAAGATGTTGAATGTATTACATACCATACAAAACCCAGTCTTTACATTCTGAAATGGAGAGCATTACTAATTGGTACTGAACTTGTTCAGGAAGTATCCAGGAGCAGTGGTAAGAAGAGTCAAATTCCCGTGCAGTTGGATTTGGGTGGCATGCTGGCAGTCTTGGAGCAGAAGCAGCAAACGGAGAAGTCAAAACAGTCTTCTAAGCCTGTCGTGTTTTCAGGTATTCGTTACAATAAAATTTCCTTTCTTTCAACATGAATTGTTTTCAGGTATTCAGACATTAAAAGTAGCATGACTTCTGGTCTGTAATGATCTCTGAATATGCAGGCAGGAGCACAGTTCACAGGAAACAATAGGTAGGTAAATATGAGAGGTGATTGAAATTTAGCTTTGACAAAAATACTGATGTTTGTGGCAGTTTCTGCTTTTTTAAAATAGGTGTGTTATTGTTGCGATGTGAACCTGCAGGAAGGGGCTACACAGTAACGAAGGCTTTCTTAATCTCCTCTGATGCTAGAAATCCTAGAGCTGTAACCTCGGAGGAAAAAGCTCCTTTGCAAATGTAAGCATTATGTGAGAGTCAATCAGCCCAAGCCAAAGGATGAGTCCTGCCATGCCTGATAATTGTGAAATAATTGCTGCTAACAACTTGCTAGGTTTTGGTCATGGAGAGAATCTTTCAGACCTTGTGGATGCATAACCAGGAAGCAGAAACAAATAGCTTAATGTCGTTTTCATTGTAGGTCAAAATTTAGTCTTGGCTGTGTTAGTGCAGTATATTTTACAAAAGGAAACATTATGTTTACTAGAATTCAATTATGATGAAAGTTCTCTCCGTATTTCAGTAAAGAATTTTTAAAAATATATATTTCAGAAAGATGGCCAGTCACGCGAGAGTTCATCTTACAATGCTTAATATTATAGCTGAGCTTTTAAATAAAAAGCTCAAAATACCAAGCATTGGTGAGATTTTTCTTCATTAACTGAGAGAACTTGTAAGATGCCTTTTAAAGTTCTTTTTCTGCAATTGATCTCTTTTTTTTTTCGAGTCAGTCAAATTCAACGCTGCAAAAGTGCTAATAACTAGTTTTGTTTGTATAAAATTATACAGTGCTTAGATTGGCTGGTAAATGGTGGAGCACAAAGGTATGGGCGCACCCATTAAATTGGTGTGTACCAAAATGTAACTTTAGTTTGTGAAGTGGCATTGTGCTGACTTCTGTAATGACAAGCGATGCACAGTGAACAAGAAGGACAAGGAGTGTGACTGTGGACAAAGTTATTTCGTTCCACTTCTACTTCATTCAGTAAATAACGTGTAGATAGAACAGCATAGTAAAGCAGTAATTATTTTAATTTAAATTACGTTTTGGAAGTGCATCAGTCGTGCGAAATGACACAAACTGTTACAGCCATCAAGTTGAGGAAAATGAGAACTCAGTGAATTTAAAGTAAAGCGGTAAAGGTAATATGATAGGTCTGTAGGATGTATACTTATGTCTTGTTTCAAATCCAGCTTTAATTCTCGTAGCCATCTATGCTAACATACTGCACAATGTTTTTGGCAGTGTTCTCAATATGCCTTTGTTACACAGAGCCAAAGAAGGAAAGTTGCAGTGCAGCAGTTTTATGATATAAACTGTTTATGCTTATAGTACTGTATGTGGTGCTGGAAGCAGTAAATGAAGATGGTTTAAGACAAGCTGCCAGAAGCTCTGGGTGTTTGGGGGAGAGGGGCTGCCTGAGGCACAAAGTTTCAAGCTCATTTCACTGATACTTATGTCATCCCCCTCATTGACTTGCTAATGTAACCTCGTTTATGTTGCCGGTAACTGAAGTCTGAGAAAAGTGCTCTCGCATGACACAGCCATTCCTGCTGATAGAGAGTTGAAAAGGGAGAGTAGTTTTTAGGGTGTGGTGTCATGGTTTGGAAGGTCTGGGTTCAGTGACTTGGCCAGTCATTTGAAGCTTCAGTGCTCTAAACACTCTGAAAAGTGCAAGTAAAGTAGACATCTCCTGAGAGCTGTGCTGGTTAGGCAAAAGAAACTTAGCTGTAGCTTTAAATTACTCATTACCCGCCTGCAAATGAACTTCATCCAACTTCATTAAGGCAAAACAAATGGTAGGAGTAAGCGCTCCATATTATTTACAGCAATTAAATCTAAAATCTGTAATACAGCAACTCAGTATTTATCTTAACGCAGTATAGAATCTTTGGAGGAGGAAATGCCATTACCATGAAACATGGGAGATTGCTGAAGGTTTATTTTACCAAGCCAGCAGGGCATGGTGAGCAAAGGTAGCTTGGAGAGCAAAGTTTTGCCAAATCCTGCTTTTGAGGATTCAGGGACAGAGCTTGTGATTCTAGTTGTATAATAAAAGCAGAAGACATTGTCAGTCTTTTGGGAGGAGTATCTTTACTAAATAACATTGTTTAATGACCTATAAATATTCTTAATAGCAACACAACACAAATGTAATATGTGTATATTAGTGTTAATACACAGTCCTAATCCAGTCATTAAATTTGCATTGGATTCTAGTTTAGGTATTTGTTACAGTTATCTGATGCAGACTCTTTTTTTTATCTCAGTTGGTGGTGCCATACCATTGCTTTCTAAAGAACCCGCTACAGCCGCAAAAAGTCACCGGTTAAACCAAGGAAAGATGCCTCATAACCCTTTGGATTCCAGCGCTCCTTTGGTAAAGAAAGGGAAACAGAGAGAAGTCCCTAAAGCAAAGAGACCAACACCTCTTAAAAAGGTGCTTATATTTTTACCTTAAATAGTACAATATAGGCTAATGTAACTTCAATATTACACCATGAGTCTGTTAAGCCTTCTGGTATGGCGATGTGCATCTCAGCATCCACTTGTCTAAATTCAATTTTAGCTTTCCTTGGTTTAAGAAAGTGGAGGGGGTGGCAGAGGAGAAGAGGGGAGTCTTGCTAAATAGCATATTTTAATACAAAGTTGTCCCCCCCAAATGTATTTTCTCACTTAGATCACTTGCTAGCTGAAGAAGAGCCACTACGTAAGTGTCCACGTGTCATTGGTACAGGGGGTCAGCCAAATACTTAACTTGGTTTGCACAAGATATGCTTATTTGCAGGACTGGGGAGAATGTATCAAACAAAGGTAGCATTTAATGTTCCTGTGCTCTTCCAGGCCAGAACTTCAGCTAATTCTGCTGCAACCAGTGTTTGATCCCCGGGAATTTCTCTTGTATCTTCTCTCTTTGTCCATTGATGTTGCTTCCTGTCATGTCGTCTATACAGAGGATTTTGAGATACCACTCCTTCACTAGGTCACTTTTTGGTGTAGAACAATTCTTACGGAGCTAGTAAAGGTAGTTTGGTGGTTGTTCCGTGCTGCTTAATTGAATTTGAGAACTATACAATACAAAAAGCATGCAACAAGCTGTGGAGGATGATACCAATTACTGTGTCTTCTGGCTGTTCTGTCTTCATGCCATCTATTTTCCAGAGTAGGTTTTGGAAGAAAAAAATTGCTTTGTCTGTGTAATGTCTGTGTTCTGAATATGGTAGGGAGCTTATTTTTGTTCTTGTTGATCAACAACTGTTAGTGGAGAAATTTACTTTTGCAATTAGATTCTGTGTTGTAATTGATTACAAATTTTGGGTAGATGAGCTGAGCTGCTGGTCTTATATACGATAACTGCTTCTTAGCAGCTATGAAAGCAGAAAAGGAAGATGCGTTCCAGAAAACTAATTGTTGGTTTTGTCTATGGTAGCATGTTTGGATAATGCATGTATCCTACTTTCCTTCCTTCTATGTACCATATAGCTTAGCTATCCATGGTGATTTCTTCTCTTTTTTCTTCAACCAGCAAATTCAGAGACAGTGGCCTGTTAGACTGCCACAAGATTTTTAACAGGGAAAAAAAAGAGTAACTTTGCACACACATATATGTATATATGTACTTGAGTGTTTGGCTGAATTTCTACAAATTGATAAACTGAACAATAAAGGTAAAGAGGGACACTTTTCACCTGTATTTCTGCATTGAAGCAATTCATCGCTCTGCCCTTGTAGTTGATCCCTAGTAATAATTTTCTCTACCCTGAGAATGGTAACCAAGAGAAATGTCCTTTTCTATATAGATGTAGGAAATAGCTTTCCTTCTTTTCATGTGCAAATTAAAAAACAAACAAACAACAAAACAACAACAACAACAAACCAACCAAAACCAATGTTGTAAGCTGTGAACAATAGTGCCCAACTTCTTTATGAATGGTTTTCAGGTAAACACTTCATAAGAGAAACTGCTTTGTTACCTGTGTGACATTGAATTGATTTGGTTTCTATATATATATATTTTTAGATTATTCTGAAAGAAAGAGAACAACGAAAACAGCAACGCCTGTTAGAACAGACAGCAGTACCAAAAGATGAAGATAATATTTGCCAGTCTGCGGAAAATATTACTGAAGATGAAACACCTCTACGGGATACTCAAGCAGGTATCTTTCAAGAGAGGACTATAATATAGTATATAGGCAGAGATTTGAGAACAAACACACTTAGTACTTTCAAAAATGTGTACCAAATACTGCCAAATGAAAACTGTAAGCTTGGGCTATCTAGAGTTTAAAGTGTGCCAAAGGTCATAGTCAATATAGTAGAGTAACTGGGATTCTGATTACCGTTGCACACTTTTATGCCCATTGAATTTATCATATGTCATAATGAGAGTCTCTACATCTCTCTGGCAATCTGTTTAAAAGAGGTACAGCAATAAAAACTAAC
Source organism: Columba livia (assembly GCF_036013475.1). NCBI lineage: Eukaryota > Metazoa > Chordata > Aves > Columbiformes > Columbidae > Columba > Columba livia. The sequence goes on along the minus strand of NC_088642.1, from coordinate 49,486,318 downwards.
AGATAAAAAATGTATGACCTGTCTGTCTGCTACCACAGGTTTTTTAACATTGAAGTAATGACTCTTCAAGAGATACTTGACAATTTAGCCTCTTTATGGTGCTTTTTGGTCTGTCTTTTCATTGAAGTTTCTTTATTTACATGGTAGCTGTTCCTGTAATGCAAGTTGCTGAGGGTTTTGTGGAGAACATCGGGATCAAGGAACCTACAGAAGGTTCTGTGACTTCAAAGCAGCTCACCTCCAATCTTCCAAAAATCCATAGTAGGAAATTTAGAGAGTAAGTATTGATTGTAGTAATGTCTCTTTTTCCACACTACCACTGATATGGCATTTTTCAGACAAGATGCTTCAATTACATTCTGTGTGACACGAAAGTGGAGTTTAGAGTGCAGGTTCTAAATTCTTTTCAGTTTTCCTGTAGGCTGACACACAAATAAATTATATTCAGAGAAACAATCTGTACATTGTTGTAATACTGCAAAATGTATGTTTCTTGAAGGAAAAAAAAAGATCAGAAATTGATTAGAGGCTAAGAAAGGAAAAGGAGCTGCTGTTATAAGTGTGTTATTTTGAGTAAATGTAGTACCAGCCTAATAATTAATAAAAAGGGTAGTATACCTTATTCATTTTCAGTGTGTACTTTGGTTTTCTGCTGCCAGACCAAATGGCAAAAATGTAAAGAATATGACTAGGCAGATGACATTTTCATGTTGTGGCTAGGCAGAAAAGTACAGGGAAGATTTATGGGTTATTATGTGCAAACGCTTTCAGTTTTGTTTAAACAGATGTATATGCACGTTTCCCTATAAAAGAAGAAACAGTTATTACTGTATGTGAAGAGGTCAGAGATCCAGTCTTGACAGTTTAAAACAGATGACAGTTTAAAACAGTTACATCAGATTAGCAGTGTTTTTAGTTTTCCTCCCATAAAGTCACTACTGGCCTTTTTGCAGTCTGTGTTATAGTAAAGGTTAATACTGGTGCAGCCATTCCTTATCTTTCCAATGCCATCTGTTAGTTCTAATTTAACTTGCACTAGAAGTTACTTAATTTGTGTCTTTGCAACAGTTCTACTGAAAGCACAGTTTGGGTTGAATATGTGCAAGACAACTCAGTCCTATTGATTACAGGATGTAGAGCATTCAGTAAGCTTAGAATATTTTGTGTCTTTAGATTAGATTTTTGGTAGTTTAGTAGTCTTGTCTCTGAGACTTAGTGAAATCAACTGGAAATAGTAAATAAAAAATCTTATAACTTAAATAAAATTTTGAGATAATTGTATCTCTAAGATCCAGGATAGATCTTGCGATCTCTTCCCATAACTTCATGCAACTTGGCATCTGTTGACTGTGCAGTCGAGATATCTTTAGTTTTTCTTGTTGAGACTCTTCTTTACTGAACTATTCTTTGTGTAAAAGATGGGGAAAAATAATTCGTAACCCTGCTCTTTCCCAGGGAATACTAGAAGGATGAAGTACTTCTGTTTACATATTTTGTTTATGAACATCACAAGGCCGTAGTCTTATAAGTGAAAACAGGATGACAGACAAATGAATGAGCATGGAGAGGAGGAATTTGATCCAGATTTCCATCTTTGTTATAAGTAGCCTTGGGCTTATAGAAATAAATGAGAATTTTATATTTTCATTGCTGTACTTAGATATACATAGGTCAAAAGAAATGCCCTCAGAAAAAGTCTTCAATAGAAAAACATATGTATGTATATATTTATGGTATAAGAGATATATAAATAGTTTTTTTGTACATGTGTGTGTATATTTTTAGTATAGTTTGACAGGGGAGCCAGATACCACAAATATCAAAACTTTCTGTAAGATCTCAGCCAACAGGAAAAAAATCTTAAGTAAATGTTTGTTTTCTTATATATCACAGTGTGTTTGAAGTAGAAACAGTAACAAAGACATAAAATAGATGGTAAACTGTTTATAGTTTATATTTGACATGTTACATGTTAATGCGTTACATATCTGTAATTTTATGTTTTTTAACTGTTACTTGATTCTTTCTTCAAGTTATTGCAGCCAGGTACTTAGTAAAGAAGTTGACAGTTGTGTGACAGACCTCTTGAAAGAACTGGTTCGTTTCCAAGATCGCTTGTATCAGAGAGACCCAGTAAAGGCCAAGATAAAACGGAGGCTTGTTATGGGTCTTAGAGAGGTTTCAAAACATCTGAAGCTGAAAAAACTGAAGTGTGTCATCATCTCTCCTAACTGTGAAAAGATTCAGTCAAAGGGTAAATAAGTTTAAAACAAAATGTTTAATAAAAGAAATGTAAAAAAGCAGACTTGGTGTACTGGCAGCACTATTATTGTTGGAGAAATTTATTTGAGTAGCCTTTGAACTCCAGTCATATGGAGTCCATGCCTTCCTTCTTCAGATAGTGTACCGCTGTGCAGCTGAAGTGTGAGCTGAGTCAAGACTACCTGGAGCAGGGGAAGTTGTCTGACATGGGTATCTGTCTAGTTATTCATTTGCAGTGCAGCTCCAGAAAAGTTTGCACTGGCACAGCTGAGATGAGACAAAGGTTACTGATGTGTGCCACCACAAAAAGTCCTGCTCTATCAGTCTCTTTTTGGCCACAGATTGGCCCTAAGTTGTTGGTGATAATTTGTTTAAAATATGTTGTAATTACTGTCATTACTTTCTGTTAACTGTTAAATAATTTTTTAGCAGCTGAGTCTTTTTTTTTAATACTAGATTAGACTGTACTACACATGTAACAAAATACTGAGTAGTAGCAGTGTAAGGATACTGCTAATGAAGAAAAAAAAAAAAGTCTAATTCTCCATTGAAAATGGAGATCTAACATCTCTTCTTGAGGTCCATGTATTTTTTTGTATGAACTCCTGTACTTTCAAAATGCACCCATAATCTTGGGTATTTTTTGCCTTCTTATAACAGTACTGTCCTTTAGTTATAATCAGCTTGAATAGTGTCATTCTTTGCTAATTCTGTTGTCTGCCTCAGGTGGGTTGGATGAGACTCTGCACAACATTATCGACTGCGCCTGTGAACAGAATATCCCGTTTGTTTTTGCCCTTAATCGCAAGGCCCTGGGCCGCTGTGTGAACAAAGCAGTGCCTGTGAGCGTGGTAGGAATTTTTAGCTATGATGGGGCTCAGGTAAGCTGAGATATGTAGGTTCATGTTTTTGTTGAGCTTTATTTTTTACCTTGTAAGGGGAGGACTTTAAGGTTTTATTTGTTTCTTTTGCTTTTGCACACTTACCCTCTTTATCTCAGGTCAGTGGCTTCTACAAAAAAATTATTTTAAAAGTACAGCCACACAGCACTGTTCAAAAATAAAGTAGTTTGGCCATCTTTTCCTGACATCCCCTCTATCCAGATCTCTTTGCAATTTTTTTTCAAGATAATTGGTGTTTTTATAAATGTGTATAAATGTGTTTTTTTCATGTCTTTATACATATTTAGCTGTCTGACTTTTATATATTAACATATGTGTTCTGAATAAGGAGTATTCACTACAGATTGTCTTGGAGATGTTAAAACATCCTGTATGATTTAAGGTCTGCTAATATTTTATATTTCCATAGGACCATTTTCACAGAATGGTACAATTGACAACAGAGGCCAGAAAGGCCTACAAAGATATGATAGCAGCTTTAGAAGAAGAAGCTGAAGGAGGACTACGAGAAACTGAACCTGGCATCTTAACCACTGAATGTGAAAAAAATGGCTTATCAGAAACTGGTAAAACATCTTCCAAGGACTCTGATGAGGATGTACCAAATTATAGTGAGTATCTACTGACTTGCTTGTGATTCAGTTTTTATTCAAAGTGCTCTTTAATACTGCCATTTTCACTGAAACAAATCACACCTGACGCTTTAGTGGTTAGTAACATGGGAAATTCTGCTTTTCTGTGATTTCCACACACTTCCCTGATTTGATAAACTGGAGGTCAGCTCTTGCTGAGGAAGTCTTAAAGAAAATTCCTCTCTGAAATCCACTGATGGCAGGTGGTACTCATTCCTTTGTCCAAGGAGGTTTAACAAAGCTCCTTATTATTTCTATTTGTTAATACTCTCTGGTGGGCTTATGTTTTTATATCAAAGCCTGTTCGAGGTGCATCTTCCTCTCCAAAAGCATTCATTTTTTGTAAAGGCCTTCCACTTCCAGAAAAATATTCCTTCAGCTCTGCTCATACAGTCACTAGGCAATGACAGTTATCACAGGTCCTAGGCAACTTGAATCTTCTTGGAAAGTTTTGAAAACTTCAGAGGATTTTTTAAAGTTGGATCCACCTTCATACTTAGCCTTGCTTGAGAAGGGAGTGGGACACAAGGACCCCAATGGATCCCATTACTCCTGAAGTTTTCTTTCATGTGTCATCTGATGTCTTGTGGTGTACGTGCTAACGTGCTCATGTGCCATCTCAGCAGTTACTTAGATGGGGAAGTAAAGAATACATGTGACTTTCCATGTGTAAGTTTTTCTATAAATATTGAACAGTAACCTATTCTTGTTTCATTCTAATATTCCCTAGTTAAAATCTGGAAGAGAAAACTTGAAGAAGAGTATAATCCGTATGCACTGGAACTGGAAAAGAGCGCAGCTGCTGATATGCTGTTAGCAAATCTGGAAGAGCATCAGTAAATCCACATCCAGTTCTACTGGGCTTCTAATCTTCTTCTCCTAGGAAGAGGGTAGCAAAATACAATATTTTAAGAAATTTATGAAGTCAGTTAAGTGAAGTACTCTGAATCCCTTTAAGTAAAATACACAGTGGAGCACATGAGGCACTGGCTAATGCTTCTATGGTGTACGTATTTGGATTATTACTATAGCAGGTGACAACAGCAAATTGTCTTAGTCTCAAACCACTTGAATTTGCTTGGTGTATTTTAATGGTTTATTGAACTAACATTGATTTCTTGGTGATGCAGTATACTCAAAAGATTATTTTATTTGGGAGGAGATTCCATGGGTGAGAAAGCCATGACCTTATGGGGATTGCTTAACTTTTGTTTTTAGAACTTAAGCTGTTTTTTATTTTTGGTTTGTTTTTTGTTGATTTTGTTTTTCTTCTAAATAAACCTGCTTAGGTGGGTAGGCTGGCATCAATGTTACTTTCTGCCAGTCAGCAAGAAATTAATTCTGAGCAGGCAGCTTAATTTAAACTAGTTAAGGAAGGCCATGATGTCAAAGTTCTCAGTTCTTCTGTTCTTCTGGGATCATACAGCAGGTGTAAAGGAGAGAGCATGGACTGCAAAGCTCCGAAATTCCTGAAGTGAAAATGCTCTGCTTAGAAATTTTATAAAGTTTATTTAGTGTAAAATGATGATGTTTCTGATGCTACTGAGACTCGTTTATCATAGGTCCTGCTTTCAAGGGCAGCGAATGTGTGAGCCTGCTATCCTGTCTGAACCTTCTTTATGCCATCAGACTCCTCATTCCTTCAGTTGGGGGTTGAGTTAGTGTACATATGTAAGAGGTTTTGGTCAATCTCAGTTTGTATGTAGGGTAGGGAAAATTTATATCTTAGAGGAAATAAAAATTTTTATCTTATGGGAAATAAAATTTCAAGAACAAAATGTGTTCAATAATGGTGGTGGAGTGCCTTAATGGGAATGTGCCATGGTTGTGACTTACATAAACTCTTCTGGGCGGACACTTAATGATACTTGAAATGTCAGTTTTGAGTAAGAACATTGGCAAGAGAAGCCATCATTAAGCTGAAATGCACAGTTGGTCACTAGTTACAATAATGGTCTCTTTATATTAGTTTCTTCTAATCTTAAATGGAAATTTAAGGTGAAGAATATCAATGATGAAAGATGGTTTTGGCCAGCAGCTATTCTTGGTCCAAAGGTAAGTTGTGACTTACTTGTGCCACTTTGATACACATCAAAAACTCTGAAACTGCTAATCCTAGCCACTACATGTGTACTAGGTCTGGCCAAGATGGAGTTGATTTTCTCCACAGCAGCCCGCAGAGCTAGGGAGGCGTTGGTAACACCAGTCTTTTGTTCACTACTGAGCAAGTGCTCCCACAGCATCAAGGCTGCCTCTCCAACATTTCCACCCTCAACAGTAGGCTGGGGGGGTAGGCAAGAGTTTGGGACAGAGGCAGGACCGCTGACCCAAACTGACCATACCATACGACATTGGCAATGTAAGCTAAGAGAAGGGAGCAAGGTGAAGAGGAGGGTGGCATAGGGCATTCTTTATGACAACATTTGTCTTCTGGAGCAACTGCTACATGTGCTGAAACCCTATTTCCCAGGACATGGCTGGACAGCACCTGCTGATGGGAAGATCAGAATAATTTTTTTGTTTTCATTTGCTTCCACACATGGCATTTGCATTATTAAACTGCCTTTATCTTGATCCACAGGGGATTTTTTCCATCTCATTTTCTATATGCCTGTCCTGTTGAGGAGAGGAGTGATAGAGAGGCTTGATGGGCACCTGGTGTCCAGCCAGGGTCAACCCAACCACAACATGGAATGGGGACCAGGTGGTGAAGACCACATTAAGAGCTGTTTTTTTTTGGCTGTATTTTCTATTTTGGCATACTGCAGAAGAGCATGAGAAATTACTTTGGAAATATTTATTGTTCAAAATCTTAGGGAGTTATTTCCTGTTCTTAAAATATAGAAAAAATAATCACTATAAGGGGGAACAGCTGTGTTCAGTAATTCCATTACACAGATATGTTTTTACAAAGTTGAGCTAAACAAAAAATACGGCAACCTCCTTTTACTGCTTGCAGTACTTTGCTGCAGAGGCAAGGCAGAGCTTAGCTGTGCTCATCTAAAATTCTGACCTCAATCTTAGAACACTTTACCTTCCCACTCAGCACCACAGAATTAAACTTAAATCTGCTCCAAATGTACTGAACAAATAGGGGAGGGACACTATAAGAAAAGTATTTCCCTCTGAGCATTGGTGTCAGAAGTCTGCGTCAGCATGAAATTATGATTGCCAATGTGAAAAATAGGGGAAATGGTTTGTGTAAAAGAATTATCATCCTTCATGTGTTGGCCACAAGGTGGTCTGGTATTAACTAAAAAAAAAAAAAGGGTAATTCAGGAAAGTTTTAGAGGGAGGAGAATGCTTTCTTTAATGTGAAAAATTTAAATCTTACCAGTTAGGGGATAGCTTCTGGATAAGTATGAAGGTTTCTGCTATTGCTAGGAGCAGCTGTCCCCATGGACACAAGCTAAAGTGATTCCTAGGTGGCATCTTACGTGCTTACAGGTTGTTTAAAACCACTGAGACGATTAAGACAGAGAACTTGAATTACACCTCAGACTTGTTTATTAGATGCAGAAGGACAAAACTCTGAAAAGCAACGCAGTAAAACAGTGTCACTGTGGATTTAGTAGGTCCTCACATTTTCAGTCTGCACTTGTTCACTAGGAATATGTGAACTTGATGCAACTGTAGTCTTAGAATTCATTCAACATAGAATTTTTTAAAGCTAAAAGACTGTTAGTCTAATATAGAAGAACAATCTGCAAAAAATCAGGATTCTACTTTAACTGAAGGGCTTTGTCACCTGTGTTTTGAGCATCTGTCAGAAGTATGAAAACTTTATTACCAAAGGAAATGTGTTTGAAGAAATGAACTTGCTGACACCAGAAAGGAATGCTCTTCAAAACACTGGGAACAGAGTGTAAGGGCAAACACATTAAGAGAAAATAAATGGGCCAGTTTAAGTGCCTTCAAATAAATGTGATCCACACCTTATTATCTATAAATCATATGCCAAGATCCTCAAGCCCCAAATTAACTTTGCTTAATTAACTCAAAACAGAAGCCAGACATCATATTACTTTGTTTAAACAGCACAAGTCTTACTAAGACCACTTTTGTTCCTTATTAAGCTGAAAAAAAAAAAAAACCTAATCAGGAAACCAGGGAGAGTTCCAGCACTGGATGGGTGGCCTCTCTTGTAGCATGTTATTCTTTGGTGCACTGTAGATATACTCTTCCACCTCAGGCTTCAGGTGATTCTCTTGAGTTTTAATGCCAGCACTAGTGCTTGTAAATACCTCTTAGAATGCTTGATATTAAGAGTATTGGGTACTCTAACTTGCATACATTTCTCCTTCAGGCCTGTTTCTTCCTTTGTCCACTAGAGCCTATTTTTCTTGTTGCAGCTCTCCTGAAGAAGAAAAAGTTCAGAATGGTGTTAATGTTACTTTAAAAATTAAACTGGGGTTTAAAGGTTGTCTATACTAATGGTTCCACATGCAAGCAGCATCTGTCGTATCCAAGAGTTAGAACCAATATTACTTTTGATAACTGTTGGAGAAAAACATTAAAAGCTAAGTATGGATTATTTTTAAAGGAAGGCCACCTTTGATTGACAGTACCATTTATGAAGTCTAGTAATCTCTGCAACCGATTAGTCTATAGACATGATTAAATTAATCTACTATATTCAGTGTACACAGACTTAAAGTTTGGGGCAGGATGAAAACTATTGACTGATTAGCACTTGGTTAGTGGGGTGAAGGAGCAAGCTGACATATGTCATTGATAAAATAAATTTTACTGCTGATAAGGTCAAGAATGACAATGTGCACAGGACCACAACACTCTTATATAAATAGATTGGGTTGTGTCCTGGTTTCAGCTTCAGTAGAGTCAGTTGTCTTTCTAGGAGCTGGTACAGTGCTGTGTTTTTGATTTAGTATGAGAATAATGTTGATAATACACTGATGTTCTGGTTGTTGCTGAGCAATGTTTATACCACATCAGGGACTTTCGGGCCTGGAGGCTGGAGAGGCACAGGAAGCTGGGACCAGGCACAGCCAGGACAGGAGACCCCAGCTGCCCAAAGGGATATTCCATACTATGTGACATCATGCTCAACATATAAACCAGAGAAAAGTTAGCTGGAGGATCACTGCTTGGGCAGGGGCTGCGCATCAGTTTAACAAGTGGTGAGAACTGCGTTGTGCATCACTTGTTTATATATTCTTTTATTATTATTATCACCACATTATTTTCCTTTTCTGTCCTATTAAACTGTCTTAACCCATGAGGTTTACCTCTTCACCAGTTCTCTCACCTATTCCACTGAGGGGGGTGGGGATGGTGAGCAAAAAGCTTGTGGTGTTTAGCTGCCTGGCAGGTTAAACCACCAGGTTGCAGAAGTGTCATAGGCTGTTTATAAAATTGGGACCGTAGTGCATCATCTAGCAAACACGGTAGGAGATACCTTTTCCAAAAATTCTTACCCATGTTCTCCGCCAGTTTTGCATCATCTTGTCATGCTCACTGATGGCACTTCTCCAGGTATCAAATTCTTTGGTCCATCCATCCTGACCAGCACTATCTGAAAATTGTACATGGGATGATTATGTAAGTATGTCATGAAGAAGTAAGTTGGTGGCTATTCAGTTGCAGGACTTCCTGTGGAGGCCTGGGCTAGAAGGACAAAAGCCACCATCTCATCCTTCATTTTGCTCTAACTCCTCTAATGTTACTTGGAAGTAAGTTCTATTCAAATGGTCATGCTGCTTCCCCTCTGCAGCAAACTTTGTAGCCTCCAGAGTAAACAGTTTCAGTGCCTTTATCTGTGATTCAAGATCTAGAAGATACAACCTACAAGTTTAAACCGATCTAAGAAGCACAGGAACACTACAGTTTGATAATACCAAGCCTGGGGAGAAGAACGATACAACACAGCTGACACTGTCCAGTTTGCAGTTTCCCCATTTTCCAGTAAAGTTATGTGTTTATTCCTCATTCCATTGAGAACTTAAGAAGGGCTATTCTACTGCGTCTTGATAAAATTCTAATACTATTTGCCAGTTTTTCCTCACGGAGTGTAAAACTGTGGTGGTGACATACACAAATATAATATTTTGTGGTTATCCTTCAGGACTCTAGCAACAGCATATAATGCTTTCGGAGCACAGTGAAAACCTCACTGTTTTATATTTACAGTATTTTCATGGAGATGCTGTCTATTCTGCTCCTGAAACAGACTTAAAAGTAACTGGAGTGATGGCAAGACACCTTGTGTAACTCCTACTGCTTTGCTTTGTCACTGAAAAAAACTCAGAGCTGTTACTAACCAGGTAATTAAAAATATTTCACTTTTTCCTTCACCCTGCTAAGAAAATCCATACTGTTATCTTCATTGCCTCTGCTGTCTTTTTAAAAACTATTCAGACCTTCTCCATGCCTGGATAAGTTGTTCTCAAAATCTAGTTGTGAATGACACTCAAGTTGCATTGGTCAGTTCTTGGTACCTGCAGACCTTGCACAGCTGCTGAGATTTGCTAACTGACCTCCTGCCCAGTTAGTGTCTGATTGAAGAGGTAGGAACTGACCTCACCCAGCTACAGGTAATCTACTAACCATCAGATTTTTTAAAATCCTGGGTGGTGGGGATTTCTCTTTACCATCTGACCTCCTTGGCATTGAAGAATTTTTCTACATTACACTGTGGAGTTCTGGCAGGGTACCTGTTTTTAACTCTCCAGTACTCATCTAGCTTCCAATTTGTGTCCATTAGTTTAGCAGGTTTTGTTTAATTTCCACACCATAACTTCTAGTTTGTACATTAGTCCTTTGTGGGAGTGGGTGGAAGGAGGAAGTTTTATGGCTCTAAAATATTTTCATAAACAATTGAATATCAATATGGCAAACAAGAGTTACAGTCTTCAGATATGCACCTTCTATGGGTGACAATTGCAGAGCTTTTCTCATACCAGGGTCAGGCCAAACATGGCACACATTTAAAACCAACCTACCTTTTTCTTCCACTGTGATGCGCACTTCTGATGTCGTGTTCCCAGCTTTGGAGATGAAAGAACATTTATATTCTGTATTTTCTGATACCAAATCTTTCACCCAACTTAGAACATGCACTCTGCCATCAAACAGCATATGAGATTGCTCGGTGATGCAAGCCTTCATCCTCTCTCCATTCTTCTTCCAGACAAAATAGGAGCCACTGGGACCTGTAAAAATGTCAGCTTATTTCATAAGAAAATACGAAGTTTTGAAAAGAAAACAAAAGCTTAAGGCTTCAAGATTAGGCTCAAAAGCATAAATAGTTGATTGCAATGTTTCTTAGTTTTCTTCAGCTGAAATTCTGGGTACCAAAAACCTGGAATAAAAAGGAGCTAGTGCTGTTCGTTTCAGTTCAAGCCAGTTATAAATGAACTTACGTATATTATACAAAGGAATTCTGTCTGGATCCTCACAAGGGGGAACTTTTACCTCACAAACATGATAGAGCAGATGAGGAACAGCAGCACCACCTGCCTATACAATTAGAACTAGGCTACGTTACCTACTGCTGATCAAGCTAACTTCTGGTACAAAGCTGGAACCATCTGAGACATGCCTTGCAAAATCTGAAATAAAGGCCAGGAGGGGAGAAAGCTCGAGAACTCAGTGTGTCAAAGATGACAGAATTAATAATGAAAGAAGCAGAACGGGAAAAAGCACAGAAACATTAGTCACAACAGGCAATGAGGCAAGACAGAACGTGGAAGAAGTTTGGATCAACAACAAAGAACCATCTAATATTTTAGCCTTGTTGCTATTATATTATTCATCTTAACCTGTGAGGACAGAATTTGAATAAATCAGAGACTGACAGTAGCCCAGAGGACAGAACAGCTGTTCCCAGAAAATTAGCAAGGTTGGCTAAAGTGTACTTGGCAGTATCAGAAGCTTTTCATTTGAAAGAAAGACATCCAGGCCAACCAGTACTTTGCAGTAATTCTGATGTTTATGCCTATTTTTCCCTCAGGCTAGGATCCAAACTAGCCTTAGCAAGAGAAGATAGAAATTCGGGGTAAAAAGAAAATATTTTTGCAAGTATGTCTTGAGAGAACAGGTAACGTACTACAGAACTCAGCTTTTGCTGTGAGCATTTCAGATAGCAAATCAATGTGGCATTTTCCTGTAGAAGAAGACTTGATTTCCTGGTCAGTGTCCTGAAATTAATTACATTTTAGATAATCATGCAGGCAGACCAAAAAAAAAAGGTAGCTTTTACATCTGTGCACTTCTTCAGTATATTGTGTTAAATTATTAAATCTTTTGGAAATAATATACTACAAATATGGAGACATAAATTACTAGTAAGGGTGAATGATAGAGAACATGAGGAAAAAGAGAGGGAAGTGGCACCATCTCTTAAGAAAGACTGACAACAGCTCTGGCAAGTGGGGAAGGCAAGCACATACTCACTAAAAAAAAAAAAGAAGGGTTCTATAGGTGATTGTACTTACCCTACCATTACCTGTAGGTAGGTTACGTGTTGCTAAAATCATGGTAAGTCTGGAACCAGGGACAAATTATTTCAGTAAACTCATGCTTAAGTTGGAATTGGGACAAATGGGAGGAACGGTAAGGAAATACACGCACAACAGAACAACAGAAATTGTTAAATAATAATACTAATATTAAAAAAGGGCTTTGAAGAATAGAAACCTACCTTCAAACCCACCCTGTATTATACTTCCTAACAGATGCATGAAGTCTGACACAGCATTAATACAGCAATAAAATTAAGCAATAGCATTTGCAGATTTCAAGCTGTCTTGCAGAAGTTAAGACCAACTTGGCCACAGTGAAGACCAACGAGAAGAGGGAATCGCTGTAGCAGAAGCCTCAGGATGAACTTCCCAAGCCTGGCAGAGCTGCTGCTCTAGCATTGTAAAGCTAGAAGCTCGGTGCTTGAGTAAACCCACAAGCTCACAAGTTTTACTTGCGGTAGTTCAAGCTCCATCACGTACGGCCGTCACCTGAAACCAGGAGCTTGAAAAACACCATTTTTGGGCCACGCGAGGAAGTTCAGTGCAGGCCACTTCCTTCAACTTACTGCAGATGTTGTTATTCACATCAGAGAACCTGCTCAGTTTTCTGGTGCTAAAGACAACAATTGCTCTGGAAATCTGCCAGCAGCTCAGTTTAGACACACATTTCACCAGAAGATTAAAATCCAACAATTTCCTCATCTGGGAAATCTTGCAAGCTGTGTTGTTTAAGGTTGGTCCCTGAACAAGTTTCAACTGGACGATTTTACCCTACCTTACGTTTCCTGTGCAGTCACAGGCAGTGGAAATCCCCACAAAGTAACACTCACACAAGTTATCTGAGAGCAAAATCTGGGTTCAAGCCCTAGTCAGGCAGTGTTTTGTTGCAGTTTATTCCTGATTTTCAGGCACTGTGCTATTATTTTCTCTACTTTGATTTCTTTTTCAGGATGGAGCAACAGGAAAAAAAATACACTGTGAAACAGTTTAATCTGCAAAAACTTTGAATCACATTTGCTCAATGCAAATTTTGTACAACTCTAGAGTAAGATAAAAAATATTTCTCTAACCATTACATCTGAGTCTGAATTTAAGACAAAGGAAAATATTATGAACATACACTCTGCATTTGCTACAATACAAATTAATTACATCTCTAGTGCAAGATTTAAATATGAATTTCAAACATACTCGGTCTACTTACTCTGCCATCCGATTTAAGAATGCTTGAAAGATTTAAAAGAAGTCATTAAAACACAATATTCAAGCGGAAAAACAGCAAGTCAGTCTCGATATGCAAGTAGCTATGTTTAAGCAACAATGAAAGATAATACAGACAGTTAACTTTCAAAACATTGTTTCAGTCTCAGTAAAAATGCTATTAATAATCAACGTCACTACCTTAATGATTTTAGAAGGGGAAAGTTTAGCAATTATCATACAAAATAAAAAAGCCTTGCTGCGCTGTCTGAACTACCCCCTTTTCTCTGCATAAGCCCTTCATAGTTTCCAGTGTCTGTGGAAGTGTTTTCTGATTTTCCATATAGATTTCATTTTCTATACCTCTGCTTTCAGCAATTGAGTGAAATAGTACTGCCCAGGTACTAACAGCTCAGGTACTGTACAGGTAGTTTCTGCTGGCAAAATGGGTTTTGTGACCTACACCAAGTTGGGCAGGTTTGCGCAAACCACCTATTTAATAACAGATGATTTTGCCTCAAGATTTTCCACAGGGAAAAATTTCAGCTGCTATAGATAGAGTTAAAAAAACACCGCAGCTGCTTGTAAACTTCTGTCCACAGTCTACCTGCGTTGGTGTAAATTTGATCTTAGGTTAAAATCAACCAACCCATCAATAAATCCAGCTGTAAGAATACAGCTACAGATTGCAGGCAGCGTGCTGATGTCCCCTGCTAAACTGTACAAAATCACGCATTTCACAGTATCACAGTATCACACAGTATCACAGTATGTTTGGGATTGGAAGGGACCTCAGAAGATCATCTAGTCCAATCCCCCTGCTGGAGCAGGAACGCCTAGGTGAGGTCGCACAGGAACATGTCCAGTTGGGTTTTGAATGTCTCCAGAGAAGGAGACTCCACAACCCCCCTGGGCAGCCTGTTCCAGTGCTCTGTCACCCTTACTGAGAAGAAGCTTCTTCTCAAATTTAAGTGGAACCTCTTGTGTTCCAGCTTGATCCCATTACCCCTTGTCCTATCATTGTTTGCCACCGAGAAAAGCCTGGCTCCATCCTCATGGCACTCACCCTTTATATATTTATAAACATTAATGAGGTCCCCCCTTAGTCTCCTCTTCTCCAAACTAAAGAGCCCCAGCTCCCTCAGCCTTTCTTCATAAGGGAGGTGCTCCACTCCTTAATCATCTTTGTTGCCCTACGCTGGACCCTCTCCAGCAGTTCCCTGTCCTTCTTGAACTGAGGGGCCCAGAACTGGACACAATATTCCAGATGTGGTCTAACCAGGGCAGAGTAGAGGGGAAGGAGAACCTCTCTCGATCTACTAGCCACCCCCCTTCTAATACACCCAAGGATGCCATTGGCCTTCCTGGCCACAAGGGCACAGTGCTGGCTCATGGTCATCCTGTTGTCCACCAGGACCCCCAGGTCCCTTTCCCCTACACTGCTTTCATAACAGGTCATTCCCCAACCTATACTGGAACCTGGGGTTGTTCCTGCCCAGATGCAGGACTCTACACTTTCCCTTGTTAAATTTCATCAGGTTATTCCCCGCCCAACTCTCCAGCCTGTCCAGGTCCCGCTGGATGGCAGCACAGCCTTCTGGCGTGTCAGCCACCCCTCCCAGCTTGGTGTCATCAGCAAACTTTTGCCATATACACGTCAAATTGTAACACACAGCATTCAAGAGAGCTTTGGGATATGTATTTTAAAGCAAGAGATTAGGGACTGAGTAGAGCTGAGTGACACAGGGCTGGGTGTGGGGCGAGGGGAGTCCCGGCCAAGCCAGCTCCAAATGCTGCAACCTGCCATTTCAAAAGCAACCCTGCTAACCTGTGCCCTGCGACGCTCAGAAGCGCTAACCCATTGCTGTTGCTTTTTAGCACAGTGTTTTTCCTAGTTTTTAACATGGATCTTGAAGGGTTATATTAAAGCAAGGCTTCCCTATAAATAGTTCAGAGAAGCACTTCGAGATAGAGGCAGGTGAGCATGATCCATCAGCAAGCCTAAACCTCTTAAAGCTTTTCTAATCTCTGAAGGCTGACAGCAAATAGAGAGCCAGTGAAGATAACTGACAGGTATCCCACAGATAAATTCTAGCAGGGTAAGAAACAGTCTTTTTCACAGATTCCTGTCCTCCAGACACAGAACTGCTAACAGAGGATATGCTCAGTGACAGGAGCTTTAGGTTTAGGAAGAAACTCCCTTGTATTCCTCAATACCAAAACCCCTTCCAAAACTCACAACATACAGTAGATGAAAAGTGTCATCTGGATTTAATGCTTGCTGTCTAGCTTGCAGCTATGGCTTGTACTGAATGCTACTGAACTAAACATCCCAGATTTCAGAAAACCAAGATCATACAGGATGTCCTCTCATGCAGAGCAGGGATTAAGTTTTAAAAAGACAGTATAATCTGGGTGCAGAAGGATTATTTGAAATCAGAGATCAAAGTTAGCACAGGAAAAGCTTAGTCAATCATTAATATGGAAGACAAACCCCAGCATCACCCACTCCATGAATAAAAGTTAGATTTAAGGCTCGTCACAGTTTCCTATGTTGTAAGAGTCTGAGCTGCTGTTGCTGACAAGCTAATGAAATAACAAATAAATAGTAAATGAAGCAATCGGGAGGGCAACAGATTGTGGAAGTAAGAATCTTCAAATCTAGACAAGCTTCTTTACACTTTTCTGATAATACTGTACAGTGTAGGCAACTTGTATCTCAGACACCAAAAACCACAAACCAAGCACCAAAAAAAAAAAAACCTACAGAAAGAAAACAGGTTTGGTCTTTTTTTTTTTTTTTTTTCCTTTGTAGGGGCAATACATTCTAGAAAACAAACTGGAAAAAGCTTGACAACAGTGAAAAGAAAACTTAAAAAGTCAAGGAAAACAGATGTCTCTGAAATGCCAACAAAGAGCATTACTTCAAACACCAAGTAATTCATACTGAAGGCTGCATGACATGCTCCTTCAAGAACCTGGTGCCTTTGTTAAATTCCTAGTCCTTTAGTGTAACATCTACAACACAAACTGATGCAGCCTTATCGAGGCAGATTAAAAGCAGGAACTGCCTCCTGTGAGATGCAAACCACGTAGAAGCTGGGAGCAGCAGCCGGAGACGATGCACTGTGTGTGCAGGTGACAATAGGACACGGCATCTGCCTTCTCAGGATGGAATTTTAAAGCTGATTGGCTCTGGCAAGAAATTTCTGCTGAAACAGTTAAAAAAAATGGTGACACCTACGTTCCAAATCAGCACCCAGTTAACCAGCCATGACACCGAAGGAATAATTATTACAAGTCTACAGGTTGTAGCTCTCATGGGGAAGACGAGAAAATTAAGTGTACAGGTGGTCAGTGTGCAAACAGGGCTGGTGGGGGCAACAAGGAGTTCTGAGGAATAAAGCATAAATATGAGTTTATGCTCCAGACACTCCAGCTCCAGTCCAAACCCATCACATCTCACTAGGCAGGACTGGGAAATCCAGCTTCTCAACCACAACCAGGGTCTATGAGTTAGTACCAGTGTACTGCTCCAAGCTGAGACATCACTGAATCAGTGTTGTGTATCAGCACAGAGAAAAACAGCGTAAATATTTATGTTGCATTGCAAAAGAATAAAGACTAAATTTGGAGGTCAAGTAAAACCTTGCAGTCAAACAGTGCATAGGAGCAAACATACAGCAAGGTGAATCTCTCTTCTGAGAGAAGACACATGCCAGAAGTAATTTAGAAATTACACTTGGTTCTCAAAGACCCCAATGTGAAGCAAACTTCTTTTATATATACCTAGTCATTCTATTAAAGCTGCCATGGGTTCTGCAATACTACTTTTTCTTGCCCTCTTGTAATCCCCCTTAATCATGGGTATCTTAAATTCCAATAGTGAGTAATGCCTGTTCTGTGACCACTTCAGTTTGTCTCTGAGATCAGTCCATGAAGCACCTGACTCCAGAAGTCACGTGAAATGCTGAACTGAACAACTGAGCAGCAAAGCTGCTCCTTGATGTGTGTACCACCCGTCTTCCTTCGTCTCAAGAGGCTTCTGGACAAAGTGTTTTCTCAAAAGGATGACTTACTCAAACTGTGCAGATACCACTCAAAAACTTCTAAACCATGCAACGGGCTTAATTTACCCAAGGCCTCTGCTGACATGAGATGCAGCTGATAAAATTCACCAATGGGTATACGAAAACATTTACTAACTGGTGTATGTGGGATAAATTACGACGTGCATGTAGTCTGAAGTGCTTTAAATAAATTACAATGCTAATAATTATGTGCAGGCTACACCTACCAGTCCTAACTGGACTGATTTCCTCATGGGGAGGAAGACACTTTAGTGTCTCTTCTTGTGTTTTAAGCATTTATAAATCACCAAAAGTCACACAAGAAGAGGTTTCCAAACTGCATCTTGTTATTTGTGGCAAAAGAAAAGCTTGTATCAATGCTTGAATCAATTGCACGCTGTGCAGGCTAAGTTTCCATCCAGCAGGAGAAAAAAGAAGAGGAAATCTTTTGAAGAAGAATTAAGATGACACTCTTGGTTCTACTCATCCTCCTTACTCTCCCCTTTTTAACTGGAGGTGCCTTAAGCTTGAAGAGTGTTTACCCTGAGCTTATTATAGTCCTTAAAAGAAAATAACGTACTAAAAAAAAAAAATAGAAAAAAGTGTTCCTCCTGCATGCCTTTCCATGTATATAGCTTGACCATAGCCTTTACATATAAAAGTAGGCATCAAAATAAATTTCTACAGAGATTTTTCAAAACCTGCTGCTGATGCCAGAATTTCAGAATGCAGCATCTATATCTTAGTCCTGATAGAAATTAGTTTTCAATTGTCTTACAGAAATCACCATGGAGAAAGCCATCAGAGCCAGGGAAACACCCATACTCTCAAAAAGGTGTTTGATGCCACTGTTGCTGCACAGAGCAGGATCTCAAATGGCCACGGTGGGCTCTGATGTCTGAAAAAATAAGTGCCAATGTTCTAGTAAGATAATTACAGCCCCAGGATATTGCAATCTAAAGCAACAAAAAGGATACTTTTTATGTCTGTGATTTTTATGCAAAAAGGGTCTGCAGTATTTACTTGATTTTGTAACCTGAAGTCAAAACTTCTTTTCTGTCGATATATCAAAGGAACAATCTTCACTTTTCAAGTTATCTTCTAGGTGCATCTCAAAATAATAAAAAACAGGTGGCATATCACAGATCTACACAAAGGAATGGTTTTATCGTACCAAGATGCCTTTAAATCAGTGCAGAAATCCCCGAAAGAGGCGATACAAAATCACAAAATAACAGCTACTATCAGATTACTGTAGCCAAAGATGCTGAAATGAGTTGTATGCAGACAACATGCGATAATTCATAAAGTGGGATGTGGAACTATTTAACAAGGTACAAGCTGAGCATCCCCATGTGAGGATAAACCAACCACGGGTTACTAAGCAACCATACAGATTAAAAGTCAGGAGTATTACTTCAACAAAGCATCACCAGGTAGATCTCAAAATATACTGCATAGAAATTTTAAAATTATTTTATGAAGTTCTAAAATGTTTGTGCAGTGGATTCAACTATTGTGAGAGATGCAGTTTTTTCTCTCTAGGCTACCATTTAAACCACTTTCCGGTTTCAGAAACTCATGATACATCTGTCCACAGGCATAATTATTAAGAAATACTAACAAAGGTGGGATGAGGCAGTGTTCTGGGGATTATTTTATACAACAGTTCACAAAAAGAAATAAAAGCTGGAAAACTGCAAGTGATTATAAAAACACAAGTATGTCCATGGAAAATGGCTCTTCGATATTTGTGTTCTTCTGCAAGTAGAACAAAGTAAGAGCCGAAGCAAGCTCCATTTTAAGATGCTGACATGCTCCAATTTAAACGCTGTAATTTGTAGTCCTAGACAAACGGTTTGTTGTCTGTCACAAAGCACTTTCCTAGGCAGGCTTGTTCTGCTCTGGGTGTTGCAGACCCCCCTGCCTCCCCAGACCCAGCTCTTTGACGCTGCACCGCATCAAACCACCAGGTTCTCCCAGGGCATCACAGGTGATGCAATCGACCTAAACAACCTTGCCCGAGAATGACTTTGCAAAGCCACTTCCAGAGAGAGAGCTTACTCATTTCTACAGACAAGTCAATCTCTGTCGGACAAGCTGCTCCTCCTCAAAGTGAGAAAACCTGTAGTGAATCACCTGTGATTCTGATTTTTGCGAGTTACAGATCATTTCCTGCACAGACATGGGGAAGTTTTCTCGCTCTTCCTTTAAAACTGCATGACCACATGGAACAGGCATGGTATGTGG
This sequence comes from Columba livia, assembly GCF_036013475.1. Lineage (NCBI taxonomy): Eukaryota > Metazoa > Chordata > Aves > Columbiformes > Columbidae > Columba > Columba livia. Next base: position 49,466,519 of record NC_088642.1, on the reverse strand, counting down.
GTGGTATCAGGTACCCATCTCAGTATCTCTATGAAACAGTGAACTCCTTTAAACTATATTGCTGAGTTTGCAGAACTTTTACATTCACACTCCCAGGGTTATTTTAATGAGACTGAAAAGTTAAGAAAAACTCCACTTTCAACATGGACTAAGGGAGGAGGTAAGAGTTCTTGATGCCATGGACACAGGGAGAGTCTGAATTTGCAGGTCAGAAATAATGTAAAGTATAATGTTTTGCACCGCTTCTGATTATAAATGCACTTAAACTGTTGCTCAGCATACTGAGGATATTCTAGTGTGTCACTGTCTGTGAAGTGATGGCCAAGCATGTACCACCCTACAGCTGGGGGAGGAGGTGCCAGGAAAACATCTTTAAGCAGAACCAAAACTGCTAGGAAAAGCCTGTTTCTGCTATACTTAAATTTAATAGAGCACCCCAGAGAAGCAGGTGCACACATCAACTCACTGCCTCCCCCCTGCACCAGATTGTGTAGTATTTTCTTCATATTATTTGAAGCCTGCCTCAAATGTCTTTAAAGGGGTTTTAAATTCTGTAATGGGAGAGAAACACATTCTATTAGAGAAAGTATACAGGGAACCTAATGTTTGCCACTGTGCATCTTGCAGACGTGTCTTTGGAGACCCGTGAAAGAAGCGCGACTCCTCAGGGTCAGGGTAGTAGAGAGAGGAACTGGGAGGCAATTTGTGAGGGGAAACGTATCCCTTTCTTTTCAGGAAGGGCAGGAGCACTCTATTATTGAAAAACTAATTTTGCAGAAAAAAAATAACAATACGTGTCAAGTGGCTGTTTGTGCTGTATCCACTTTAACTTCACATCCTCGAAAAGAGCCAGTTATGAAGCTGTAAATATTATCCTTAGGAGAGCTTTCAGATTAAAACATGTGGGATGAGTAAGAGAGAAGTAAGAGAACTCACCAACTCCTGCTGAATTTCCAGACAGCTTGAAGCAGACATTTACAATTATAAAAATGAAGAGATTCAGTAATTCTCATAAAAATAGCATTAGAAATCATTTATAAACAAGCTGCAGGTTTTTGACTGGATGACGTGGGAATCCAGGTATTTGCATCATACATCTGCTGATACCATATCCTTCATGCAGAAAACAACATACAGCGTTTAACTCTCCGCCAGTTTAATTTTGCCCTTCCGCTCCTTGCGAACACATTTTATCTCACATTCACAGCTAAGAGAAAAACAGCTCCACTGCAGCTGTATTTATATAAAGAAATATCAACAGGCACTGAAGGAATGTGAACAAACCCAAGTAGAGAGCTTCCTAGAAAAAGCATTCGCTTAGCCAGGACCCACAAAGGTAAATTTATACATCCTGACATGCAGGTCTTAGAAAGATGCAAAAGATCCACATCAGTTTGGTATGCTGGTTAGCTTTTTCTTTTAATCAATGGAATAAAGTTGTAATTCTGCGTAAGAGAAGGGTGTGAGGCATCAGCCAAACGCCTTGTTTTTCCAAAGGGACTACAACCCCCATCCACAACACAAAGTCCAATCCTTCACAGGTCTGGGAGAGAACTTACAATACTGACAGCTTTCAAAAAGCAGCATGTGAGTATCATGTGAAAACAGACATTGCTGGGTGAAAATCTTAAAACAAACTTCAGTTCCGTAGCACTCATGCTATTTTATGATTTTTTTTCATGGTGGGCAACAAAATGTTTCTGAACTGTCTATAGCAGCAGTGAACAAATTATTGCTGAAAGAACCCTGATCCAACTGTTGTTCTTTTTAGTAACGGAGATACAAATCGTGACTTTATTAACACCTACTCTAATAACGTTTTATGCATTTTGATCTGATTCCAGGTGATACTAACACACACTGACTCACAGACCAATATGAAACAATGCTACTTTTTAGAATTAATCTGTATCTGCAGTCTTTTCTTTCAAGGAATAAGGTTACACTTTAAGATCTGTTTAGATCCTTAGAATCTCACCTAGCTTAAAGAGGCAACTAGAATCCAAACACAAGCTGAAAGACAAATGTTGAATTTCTCTAGGAAAAAACCAAACAAACTTTGTCTTTCTCTTATACACCTCAGACAATACGTTCTTCATAAAATTGAAGTTGAAGTACTTTACCATTTCAAATAAGTTAAGACTAAAAAGGAGTAACTGACTTGGTCCAGAAAAGTACACTGAATTGAAATCCAGCTGAGGTGTATTTTTTTAAATGGCATGAACACTGCCAGTGAAAATGTTCACCTGCTACACATCCATACAATTGTGATTCAGCAAACTCCTTCAGCATGTGAGCGGGCCTATTAAAGCGGATTGACTACTAATATACTAAAGCAGGCTGCTAAATCAGAGCAGGCATTTTACAGTACAGGATTCACAGTGCCAGATTATCAGTATCAGCATGTTCACAATACATCCCAAAATGGTCTCAAAAAAAAAAAAAAAAAGGTAAAACATACAGAGTACATGTCAACATATATCTAAACCTGTAATGCAGAAAATGCTGTTTATACAGGGGTCCTCCAGCTTACCTGTGGCTTGGCAGAAGAGGTGGAAGGGTCCCCGGACACTAACATGCTGTGCCTGGTCACTTAGGAAAGGTGGCAACAACATGACCTTTACAGGGTCTGTGCCAGACCACGCGTCAGGCTGGGTACTGGTGGGTGAAGGTGAACCACTTCCCACACAGGACAAAAAGGAGGTACCAGTAGGAGGGAAAGGTATAGGAGATGAGGCTGTGTGACAGAAGAGGACAGAAAAGAAAAATAAAGAGGGTACTAAGGAAAGAAGTTGTAAGAAATACATCACACACTGAAGAAATAATGCAAAAAGACAATGAAATTTAGGAGGGTGATAAGAGGAAGTGTCCCTAGGCCCCTAGAGAAGAAAGCTTTCCTCCTTCACCCGCATTTCTTTCTCCATCCTTCCCATCCCCCTGCCCCTGGCAATAACCCATTCAAATATAGCTGAGAAGAGAATCTACTTCAAATTAATTACAAAGGTTTTTGCTTTTCCCCCTTAAACGAAACCACAAGGAACATTAGTACTTGCAATATGGAAAGCAGCGTCATTGTTTCAAGTTTCATAAGAGTCAAGATATAATACAATTTATTTTAATATTTATTCTGTTATATGTACATAATTAAAAATAGAAAAATAAAACCAAACTGAATCTTATAAAATATAAACTGTTTACACTAAGATGGTCTAAAATTATGTTCACATGAAAGTTCAACATAGAAAAGCAGCCCAGGCACACCGCTATTTACTGTTAAAATGTACTCTACTTCTAGCAATATTTACAGAAAGATGCCGTGAGAGGAACAATTCTTCAGGACTGTACCGCACAAAATGCTTTTACAGACAAACAGCGCTGCTGTGAACCAGGCTGAGAACAAATGCACACTTTCACGTTTGCAGGCATGATTCACAATAAACAGTTCAAACAACCGATTGAGCAGCTCCAGTTTCAGTCTCCAGTTGCACCAGAGACTGGAAGGTGTCATCCAGAAAGGGTGACACTGCAAAGATTTGTCACAAAAAGAAGCTGAGTTATTTCTGAATCTGGAAAAAAAAGGGGAAAAAAAAAACCAAAACAATCAGCAATGCTTTGTCATCAGGCTGTATTCCTAACAGTCCATTCCAGCCAGTCGCTAGCTGAATTGTGGTAGTTAATTCTTCTTGATTCCTGTTTCGCTTCCACAGTGCAAAAAACCCTCTCTCCATGTCACTGCTGACTGACAGCTGCTTGCCCCTACTGTTTCATTAAAAAAAAAAAAATAATCCAGTTTTGTATAGAAAAGAGAACACAACTATGTTCAGCTTGCTGATTGAGGGGGAAATTAAAAGAAAGAAAAACGAAAAAAGAAAAGCATTCCTAAATCTATTACCTCCTCCCTCCCTCTACACTTACTGCATGTTTTGTATTGATATTGTTGTACCTAAACTTCTAAGAAAGCAGCAAAGAAAAAAAGCCTTTAAACGAGATTATCCCTGAGAGTCTTACACAAATCAAGCCAATGCTATCCCCATTATACCTTAAAGTCTAAGATACTTAAAATGCAGTTAAGTTTAACCAACTAAAGAGACCTAGTGTGTCAAAACAAAGTGTAACATTAATCACTAGAAGAAAAAAAAAAAAGAAAAAAGAAAAAAGGAAAGAAAAAAAAAACATGTCCCAATCTGGACAAAAGTCTATAATTTACCAATCTGATAAACTAAACTTAATTTCCAATTTGGAATTAAAATGAAACTAGGTCTTTTTTTAATGGTGGCTAAAACCTGTGTAGACTGAAGTACTTTTAAAGCCAACTGAATTAGAAAGTTACTTTTATCCTACGGAAGAACAGGGCTGAAGAACAAGCAAGTAACTTCAGAGCGAAGCGCTCAGTGGGAGAAAAATTGGGAACAAACAAATGGTGATCTGAAACTGGCCATTTCTAAAAAAAAAAAAAAACAAAACCAAAAAGGACAGTACAACACAAGATGCTATGTTCTGCAGACAAGAACACCACTGCTCTAATCTGGTGAGATCTGAACACAAAGTGGCTTGCTGTACAGCTTAAGCATGTAAACCCCACTATGGCTCAGCTGTCATCCCCATGCTCTCCGTGCCCAGCTTGCTGCAGGACCGCAGCCGGTTTCCACCACTGAAATGGGCAATCGGGTCCTTCAGTCTCCCTCCGCATCCGAGTCGGCGTACTTGAGCTCGCACTTGACATCGAAGGGCTTGTCCTTGGCCTCCCGGGGCGCGGGCAGGTCCCCAGGCTGCAGCTGCCCGTTCCCGCAGTCAGGCTCAGTCTCGTAGCCGGTGTCGTGCGCTGGCTTCGGCTGCTCCCCGCTCTGGTGGCTGATGCTGCCTTGCTCCACCAGCGTCTCCTTCACACTCTGCTCACAATCAGAAAAATCTGACTTTTTCTTCTTACCAAGCAGCATGATAGACCGAAATTTCAAGCACTGCCCTGGCAAGTACCCTTTGTAACAGTTGTAGGAGAGCAGGCACAAGAACAGAATAAAAAAGAAGAGGAAGAGGAACATCAACAGGAAGTTATCATTCGACTTGAGGAACATCGTCTTTTCCGGGACCGCGTCAGGCATTGAGTTGAAGAGCTCAGTGTTGGAGGCCGCACTTGTTAGGACAGGGCCAATGGGCTTGGTCACTACCCTTGCTGTCGTTACCGGCACCATCTGAGTGGTCGAGGTGTGAGCAGCAGACCCCTCGGTTGACACAGCTGATACTTTTGGCACATCGCTATTACCTTCTGTTGGTGTGGCTGCCACAGTGGGGCCCAGCGTGGTATGCTGGATCTTTTTCAGTTCCAAAACATGCTTAGCCAGCACTTGAGAAAATTTCTTATTCTTCACTTTTTCTTCTGACAGACACTGGTAAACACCGCTGTCTCCTTCCGATAAATTGAAGATGAGCAGCGCCTTTTCCAGCAGACGGTACTTGGGGCTCTCCACTCTCAGCACATCATCTTTGAACTTCCAAACTACCTGTGCCAGATTGGACTTTTGAGAACACTTGAGTTCTGCTGTGCTCCCATGCTTGAATGTATGCTGTAGGGGATTCTCTCTTACTTTATCTGGAACATCAAAATAAACGTGCAGAGTATCAGCAATGATTCCTGTCTAATCCATACAGTTGCATGAGACTGTGCTATAGGCTTAACAGAAATGTAAAGATTATGGCATTCAGATTACCTCACAAGACCAAGATGACAGCATGCAAGAATCTTGGTGCAATACCAAGCTACAGCTGCATGCAAGACATCAAGACAGACTAAGAAACAGGACAGCTCAAACTGTAAGACAGCCTCCACCTCTAGGTAAGGATGAGAACTTGCTGATTCGCAACTGAGCATGCACCTGAGATGAGTCATTGTTTGATACAAGATGCTGTACTTGGTATTACTTTATATGCAAATAGTGCATTAAGCAAATCAGCAACTCCAAAATATCCAAGAAGAAAATGAACAAAGTGCTGTTACTCAACCTAAACTCTTCTAAAAAAAATATGAGCTCTTATGAACACCCACAATGTAAATCCATAAATTAATTAAACAACTAATAAGCAAAACTCTCATAGTGATCCAAAATAGAGAAAACTCAAACTCTTAAGCTTTGTTTACTGCACTAAATATCTCCTGTTACACTACTCTTTTTTAAGATCTCCTCGATCTTGTAGTAGCAGCACAGACTACAAAGAAGGGACCTGTGATTACTTGCCTTAAAGCACTATGGAGGGTACTTCAGCTGCTCTGTATCATGTCCTGAGTCCCCCGCCCCTCTCACCATAAAACCAGCTTTTTTCAGGATCATTGCATCTGATCCAGCAGCAATAACCAAGCACTTAACAAGGCTCACAGTAGAATGTCAAATGCTACATCACAGAGACAGAGGCCTCTGCCCTAGAAGTACTTATGGTAAATATTGCTTTCATTCAGAAGTCGCTGTTGAGGGGCCCACCTTCATTTCACAGGTTTGTGCACTGCACACTGCAATGTATACAAACAGACATTTTAAGACAACATGCAGGCTGTACAGATGCTCAAATACTCAAAAGCAGAATCTCATACCTATTAAAATATAAACGAGTGTCCAGATATTCACAAAACCCAAGCTGAACTAAACGCAGCTCTTTCATTACTCCACCTAGACATGGAAATAGCTCTTCAAAGACTAACTCACCAGAACAAGATGATGCATCTCCACCTATGTTCTGAATCCAGTTCCTGTAAAAGGAAGTCCAAGTATTACAACTTCAAATCTTGTTTCCTACAGCCTGACCATGCTCTTGTACTAAGACAGACGCATCTAAGCAGCATAAGCAGACATAGATGGACAGGAAAAAGTCCATATCTGAAAACATTCAGTTAAAGATATGCCAGCTATTGGTAAGGAGCAAGACTGATGCAACGTCAATTGTAAATGTAAGGTAATCAAAGGCTACCATTACCTTTCAACTTCACTTTCTTTAAAAATATCAACACAGGAAGCTTCAAGGGGTTTCCAAGCACAGTAAGGATCCCTTGCTAAAACACAGTCAACACAAGTGGTGTACTTGTCACAGAATGCCACCGGAGACTGAACCACACCAGAATTTGAACCAGCATAGAGGTATCTTCTGCCCTAAAAAAACAAAACAAAACAAAACACACAACAAAAAAACACAGCCAGTCACTTCTCAAAGCTTACAATCCAATCCGTGAAACAATTTAAAAATTATTAGAAGAGCTGCATACATACAGCCATGTTTGTAAAAACTGGAGCATGAGGGAATAAGCATTTTGATAAGTTTCCTTTCCAGAAATAAAAGCTAATCTTGAAAATATTCAGCAATGCTGGAAGTGTAAAAGGACAAAAGAACAAAAAACATGAAACGGAGTTTGTGAGAGTAAAAAATAACTATGTCTAACCGTAGCTTTGGCACACATTTTTTTCCACAAATACCAATTCACCAGCAATCCTCATAGAAGGCAAGACAAGCCTGTGCTGGCAGCATGGCTGCAGTAGTCACAGGCAAGCCTGAACAAGCAATGCTTGCTGTGTGCAGGACCTGCTCCTGTTAACCCAAAGCAGCCCTACAGCCATCAGCTCTTCTACCAGTCCGGTCTCTGCCACCACATCAGCATCAGCCTTACAAGAGTCAAGTGCAGCTGCCTGCTCACTAGTCAAGGAGGAGTGCTGGATGGTATCCAAAGGAACGAGCACCGGCATTGCACCGAGGAAAAGGGGGATGTAAACAGAAGGTCTGTCTGACCAGCTGTTGCAGGGGGATCCCAAACAAGTCTGACTCTGAGCACAGCGGGAAAAGACCACAGTGGGAAAAGACTCATCCCCAGCATCCTTCTCACAAAAGGTGGGCAGCTGCCTTATTTCACTCATCTATTTCAACGGTCAGGAAAATCGACAGCTAAAGGTAAATTGTGAACTTATATATTATCATACAAAGCCTTCCAGAAAGGGGCCTGCACTGCAACCCAAAACCACCAGTGACAGCCTCTAGTCCTTTCGAGAGGCTGTGCACAAAAAGCTGAACAGCACACCCCACCTTGGCAGTGGGTTGGCTTCATCCTGAGCAGAACACCAAGTGGATTTATCAGCACCCTACTGCAGTTGTCACGGCAAATGAGCCGGATCCAAGCACAGAGTGGCTTGGCCTGTATGGCAGCCATACAGATCTCAGTATGTAGAAATGTACTCAGGGGTGGTGTCTGCAGTGAGAATGCTTGACACTGGCAGGATGGATAATGGTCACAAAGTGATGGGCAGACATCCAAGGAAGATTTCTAGTAGAGAAACATTATTTAAAAACTTCATGTTTGTGGTATAGACTTCTAGTCTCAACATCAGAAACAAGCCCCATGAATGTAACTATATGGCTATGGTGGATCCTCTTACACAGCTCCTGGAAAACCCACAGGCTCGATTACTTCTCTAAAGTGTACACCAACACATGTAGCATGGGGAATGAACAGGAACAATTAGAGATCTGTGCAGGTTCACAGGGCCATGATCCCACTGCTATTAAAGAGATGTGGTGGGACAGCTCACATGACTGGAATGTTGTCATGGAGGGTGTCAAGGTTTAAAGAACAGGCTATGTACTTTTCAGAGAAGACAGGCCAGCAAGGTGAGCTGGAGGAGTTGCACTTTACGTGAGAGAGCAATTCAAATGTGTTGAATTCTGCCTAGCAGGGGTTAATGAATGAGTTGAGTCCATATGGGTAAAAATTAAGGGACAAGCCAGCAAGGGGGAGCCTGTCATGGGTGTTTACTACAGGCCACCTGATCAGGAGGGAGAAGTTAATAAGGCTTTCTATGGACAGGTGGAAGTAGCCTCACAATGACATGTCCTGGTTCTCATGGGAGACTTCAATCACCCTGACATCTGCTGGGAAGACAACACAGCTAGAAACACACAGTCCAGGCGGCTCCTACAGATCAGTGATGACAATTTCTTGACACAGGTGGTGGAGGAGTCAACAAGGAGAGGCGTGCTGCTGGACCTTGTCCTAACAAACCAAGAAGAACTGGCTGGAGACATGAGGGCTGAGGACAGCCTCAGCTGCAGTGACCATGAGATGGTGGAGTTCAGGATCCTGTGTGGAGGAAGCAGGACAGTAAGTAGAATTACAACCCTGGACTTCAGCAGGATGAACTTTGGCCTCTTCAAGGTCCTGACCGGAAGAATCCCATGGGATTCTAGAAGGTAGGGAGGTCCAAGAGATCTGGTTAATATTCAAACATCGGTTCCTCCAAGCTTGAGATCAGCAAGACATAAATCGAAGGGAGCAGGAGACCTGCATGGATGATCAAGGAACTTCTGACAAAACTCAAGTGGAAGAAAGAAGTTTACAGAGGTGGGAAAAGGGACAGGCCAGTTGGGAGGAATATAGGAATGTTGTCAGAGTACGTAAGGATGTGGTGAGGAAGGCCAAGCTCCACTTGGAATTAAATCTGGCCAGTGGTGTAAAGGACAAGAAGGGCTTCTTCAAGTACATCAGCAGCAAATGGAAGGTTAGAGAAAATGGAGGTCCGCTGCGAAATGAGGTGGGATCCCTGGTGATGGATGGCACAGAGAAGGCAGAGCTACTGAATGCCTTCCTCGCTTGATTCCGTCTTTACTGCTAAGGCCGGTTCTCAGGTATTCCAGACCACGGAGACAGAAAAGTCCAGAAAAAGAAAGACCTCTGCTTGGTTGAGAAGGATCCGGGTAGAGATCATTTAGGCAAACTGGACATCCACAAATCCATGGGCCCAATGGGATGCACCCACACACAAAGTTGCCAGTGTGGTGCATCATACAAAAATAGTGCAAACATCTCCAGTGAAATCTATGAGCTTGGAAGCTCTTAATCACCGATTTTCATTTGACTATCAGAGGCATACTCTGGCCTCAAGACTTTTTCCAATTAGGAGCATGAAAGGACAAATAAGTGTGCAAGATCAGCTTGAAAGATTTATGATGTAAAGTTCTGCTCCACTGAGCTGATCATGTTGGCATGCAGTTTTATTAAATAGCACACAAAAATAAAAGCTGTGTCTAAGATAGCCTGGCAGTATTTCTAAATCCCTAGCTGCAGAGCATTTATCCATTGGTACTGAATGCCAGTACTACCTACCAGACACTTCAAGAGTGTCATTCTTTCCTTAAGAGATTCCAAAATTTCACCAGTTGAGTGGTTTGATGCTACGAGCCACTGCTCAGGGTAATAATTTCATGGACACTCATGCATCTGCAGGTCAACATAACTAGGGTCAACAGCCTAACTAGCATACAAAGCGAACACACTGATTATCCTCCCACTGTCACAAAATCATGTCAGGATTAAACCCAGCGACTGATTAATAGCACAAAATGACCACTGGGTTTGAAGCCCGCAGCAAGGCTCGTGTGCCCCAGCTGCAACTGCAGGTGGTGGCCCGTCAGGCAGACAGGACCTCAGAGGTCCTCACCCCCAGGTGCACCAACATGACTGCTCCCACGATACACCTAGCATGCAAAACCCTGAGAGATTTGGGACAGCAGAAACCAATTAGTTACACAATTATGAGCCTCACTGCTAGACAAAACTGTTCTCTCTGTTTCTAGGTCTATTTCCTCAGAAAGATGCAGGGCTTCCCTGCTAAACCCACTAGAATTTTTCTTCATGGATTTGCAATGGCCACAAGGGGTCAGGATTTTTACATGACTCCTAATATGAAGAGAGGTACCTTAAAAACCATACAGCTTTCTCCTTCTGTGCATGAAATCCACATGAAGACCTGCAAACCTGAGCCCCCCAACACCACCTTCCACACATCTACACACCTTCAGAAGCTCGTCACCTACCAAACCCACTGAAATGCAGCAGCCAATAGGCAATATTACTGCAGTGTGAGGAGTTAGATGCAGCCCTTGGCTCCACGCACAGTGACGTCTTCTTTCACCATGACACAAGTTACAAGGGGGTACTAAAACGTTTTGTGGAAATGCAAAATGAGATGAGTGCTGTCTAGTGCTTACTTTTTTGGATGAAAGCAAGAGAGTTTGGACTGGCTCAAAGTTTGGGAAAAGCTGTGTTTCTTCAATAATATGCATTCCATTTTCATAGCTGATAGCTTTGTGCAAGGCTCCTCGATCTGGAACAAAGCAATATATTAAATAAGATCCTTAAAATAAAACGGCATGGAAAAATATTGCACTATTGATATAAACTATCTCACTAATCTGCTTGCTGTTTAGCTGAAGACATCACACAACTCTGTGTCAATGGCAACCATTAAACCCACTATCATGAGGAACCCTGAACAAGAAATAACATTTTCAGACAAAGAACAATGACTGAGAGATTATCTCTCATTTGTGTTTTTGCTGTACCCATGCAGTTTCGTGGTTCTTTTCCTGCAATACTTTTTCAAAGCATGTAAGATTCTCCACTTATCATGGTCCCTTAATTTTTAAAAACGTTAGCTGGTGTAAAAGCATTGTAAATATGTAGATGTCCGAAATTTCTCTTAGGACACACTTCAGCCTGAAGAATCAGAGTATCACTTAAAAAAGGTTTGCAGAACTCACCTGTACTGATGAACATAACATCATATATGGTGCCATTGAGTGCTCTGACTCTGTCTACCACAATCTGGGTATACTTCACATCTCGTTTTACTAGTCGAGGTCTGTCTCCCATTGGAGTCACTGAGTCATCCATTAGAGGATGATCTTTAACAAACTGCAATGTTTTGTCTGGTAAATTCAGAGAACTCATGTAGTTCGATGCTCTGGCTTCATTGTTTATACACTGGGAAGGGGGACAAACCAAAAGAAGACAACCAATTTATATCATTTACTTGTATGAAACAGAGACAATTAACAGCAGCTACATGCTTTTTTTTCCCCTGCATTTTTCTGGCCAGGAAGGACATCTTTACATTACACATTCATTCTACCAAAAAAAGGTTCTCAAGTCTTGTAGCACTTTGGCTTCTGCAATGTACTAATCCCTTTACTTCAGAGTACATTCTTCCTTGAACCCGAAATACATTCTAGGAAAATATTCTTTCTGGACTCTCCTGCTTAGCTACTTTTAACTGTCACCTCATTCAGCAGTAGCAACAAGGTGACTGCAGGGAACATGAGAAAGAAAGAAAAGTGTGAAAAACATTTAGTACTATGAACATTTCGGCTTGCAGAGCCATGCACTGCATTGGATAAACATGCTGAACCTACTGACATGTGCAACGATTGCTATGCTTCTGTTCATCTGAACTAAAAAGCATTTGATGTTGTTCAGTGTATACTGACATCTATTTCAGCACTAAAAAACTAGTGACGAAATAATGAAAATACAAAATCAGCAAATAATTCAATTACAAATTTTAAAATCCCACTTTTATTCTGGGATACAAAGTTCAGAATAAATCACTTAAGTGTTTTTCTACAAAATCGTTAAAACAGAAAGTATCCAGCTCAGGACAAACTAAAATTAAGCTTTAGTAGGTTATCTAGTATTTTCTAGTTTATGTACTCCTAAGCACTCAAAAAGATGACTAGTAATCAGATCCAAGATTACAGAAACTTACCGCACCGGGTCGAGGATTAGGAATTTCCCCATTGTATCGTACCCATTTTGTATGAGACTGTTCAACTGTGGCACTCTGCATATATTTTCCTTTTGAGAAAACCTCTTCTACAGTAGACAGGTTGTATGCACACACTGCTGACAGTCCCACGTTATTCCTAAAAGTTCAGGAAGGAAAAAACAAACAAACAAACAAACCCAGGAGTAATTATTACTTGTTGAGGTAACAAACTGAGATTAAAAGTATCCAGATAAAGGCTATACCAAACTTACAGCTGTGGGGTGAAGACTCCATATATCACTGGTTCCTTCAAAGTTGGAGACTTGAGAATAAAAACATCATTGATAATATTGAAAATCAAATTCTTATCAGGGATGGTACAGATCAATCTGGCCTTGAGAAAGGAAGTCCATTTTTTCTGCAAGGTCCTTAATCCTCCTTGGTCCCTCTTTTGATATTAGAAAAATAAAAAGTTGTTTGTGAGGAGAATTAGCAGCATTTAAAAACCACTACTATATAGCATGAAATTACTGAACCCTGTTATTTTCTAACATTTCGTCTACAGCAACACCAATAATTATTAACACATTCACAAACAGAAAAGTAAGGAAGCCACAGGAAAATAAGCAATTTCATTAGAAGAAATGCAGCAATGGCCTACTTGCAAGCAGTTGCCACCTTTATTAAAGGTTCACAGTACCATGGCTTAAAGAAGTTAAGATACCTTGACTAGGAACGTTTCAAAATATTTAGTACTCAAGCTATAGCTCTTATTTCTCTTCAAGACGCAAGCATATTTGAACGTTGTTAATATTACCAATGCTGTTATGCAAAATATTAAAGGGAATCTGCAGAATTTTTTTAAACAATTAAGTATAAATGCTCATATATTTGCAGCCTGCCACTGATTCCTATTTCAAACAAACAGCAGTGAGAAGGCTCTCATACTCTGCGATACTTCCCTTCTAAAGCGTGCACAAGCTGTCAGTGGGCAGAGTGCCATAATAATAATAAGCACCATGTAAACCTGCCTCCAACTGCTTGTTTAACAGAAATCTCAAGGGCACTAACTTGTTATTGATGTTTTGACTCCCGTGTTTAAATATAAAACAGTAAAGTCAAAATAAAATATTTCAACCCCATCAAAATGAAACAGCTAGATAAATTTCCTGCTGGAAACAAACAACAACAGAAAAACCAACCCTGAGGAAATTGATACATTCCACTGAAAAGGTTTTTGCTAAATCAACATTTCCTACTGGAAAAAAACCTCCTTCATCAGCAAGACTTTTAACCAATGCTCCTGAGTATGTGCACAAACCAGCCTAACACACTGAGGCCTGAACACAGCAAGCGTGACAGAATCAGGCTCCTGGTGACCATTTTCTTCCTTGAGGCTCTGGCATCTCTAACAGCTTCATGGAAGCCCCATCTGCTGCACCACCATCAAATGCTGTTCTGCTGTGGACACAGCTACAGTTCAGCTTGTATACAGCTCCTCCAAAGTAATCTGACAGACACCCTATCTGCTCAGTTCCAACCAAAGTCAGTTCTTCTCAAGGAGCTGAACTTAAATTTATTTATATATATATATATATATATATATATATATATATATAAAGGAAAGCCAGAGGAGACACTTTTTCTGTTGCTGTGTTTTGTGGTGGTTGGTGCTTTCCCCCCAGGGGTGGGCAGGACACCTAGATATAATGATATTTCACCACTGTGAAAAATTAAATCCAGTATTTTTTCCCGAAGTAACAATTAGGCTTTCCCAGTTCTGAAGAATTTATTGAAATTGCTGATTCACTAAGATTTACCAAGTTTGACCACTTCCATTTAACTGGCAATAAGCCCACAATAAATGTTTTTTTAACACACACACACACACAAAATTCCAGTTGGATTAGTAAAAGTAAATTGAAATATGTCCCACCTTGCACACTCTAGCTATTCTTGGAATCATCAGTTTTCCAACAAATTCATACTCCACAGACACTTCAGTGAAAAAGAAGTATATCTTGTCATCTTCTCCATCTGTGCTGTTTTGATCTGCTCTTATCACATCAGCAAAAACAAAATTGGGCTCTACAGATACAAAAAGAAGAATTTTATATTATATATGACTACTAACTTGATTTCTTCTAAGTGCCCCAGGAGTCCTCTTTCACCCAAACTTCACACTGCATTTATCTGCTCTCCAGTCACTGACCTGCCTACACAGCTCACTGTACACAGTATGAACAGCATTTCTAAAAAGATAGAAATAGAGGAAAAAACCAAAACCACAAACCCTATGCAAAAGCACTAAGATATCTGAGACATCTCCATAGTCTGATATCTCGTTATTTCAACATCCTTCACACTCAAGTGTAGCTTTCTGATGGGCCTGGAGATGTACCCTCCCTTGCCTGCCTCTCCTCTATTTCAGCTATTAGCTGAAACACTAAAAATGACAGTATCATTACAACATGTACTACAAAACTCAGTATCATGTAGTTTTTGGACATAATGCTCACTTTGGAATATGCTCACTTTGATATTTTGGTCCTTTTCAGCAGAAAGCAACAGACATCTGAGCATTCACAGAACCTGAATTTTGAAATTCAGGAACTGAAACAATCAGGAACCATGATGAGCTCAATCTGAAAACCAAAACTATACGATATCATAACCATGCTGCTTTATTGCAAGGATGAACACGTATATATAAGATAAACTGTAGCCCGTTAGCACCAAGTTGAAGTCTGTATATCTTAATGTTTACATCCTCAATGCTGATAAAAATCCTGAAGTTTCAAAATAAAATCTCTTGATAGCACACAGGAGGGCACACACTCACATGTCAGCGTATGCCAGTATAAGAAAATCAATTCTCTTTGCGATACTAAGACAACTGCCCCTTATCCCAGGTAAGATACTTAAAGCCTTTGTCTGTGTGATGTTGAAGAAGAAAAAATAATTTGTTTGGGTCAGTTCTCACGCCCACTTACCATTAAGCCAAGGTATTGCATACTCTGTTCTCAGAGGACTCTGATGAGAGTGCCGTGAAATGATAGGTTCACTTCCCAAGAAATTGTAAGAAGTCCCGGAATAAAGCTCCTCATCTTTAACACAAAAACAAATATTTCAGACTTTTTTTATGCATTGGATAACAAGAAGGGTACATAAATATTTCAGGAGACTATGTAAACTTAAGCTTCCCACAAGAAATTATAAACACTGATTTCCTCTACATTGCCCCACACACATCTTCTATATTTACATTTCTGCTGACCGTTCTCAAAGCTAACACTTCCATGCTCAGGTTTATTATTGCTGTAACACAAGCAACTGGCAAAAGTCACCATTGTTTTTGTGGCACTTCAACACTTAACATGTAAACCTACAGTTCACATACAATCATTCAAATTTATTTCAGAAATGCCACAAGAGTTTTGGAAGTAATTACTTTACTGTCTATGTCACCATTACTGAAACTCCATTTTTAAAAATATATGCAACATTGAAGGAGTGTGTTCTTTTCTTCCTCATTTCCTCTTTCATGTTACTTGGAGCTTCTCTTTTCTGATCTTGTGACGCCAGGGTACAGATGTGAACTCTGGTTTCACCGAATCAAGACGCAGTGGAGTCCAATCATGCAGTAATATACTTACCATAAACCTCTCGCATCCCTATTCTATCTCATGGATATGTCTTCAGGACAGCTAAAAAAAAAAATCTACTTGCAAATTTACTGAAATGACAGTAAGTACGTTTAGACAACCTGGACTAAATACGTTACAGACCTGAAAACACAATTTAAAAAATACAATTTAAAAAATTGTATTTTCAAAGTTGCTTCCAAAACAACATAGTTTTAAGTTCTTCTAAAGCTGACTATGTAAGTATTTTAATATCTACCTATATACATAGTAAAGATGTAAAAATACGGATGCAATCTACTATTTCGATATTGAAAGACTGGAGAATGACAGCAGGAGAACATTTTTATACGTAACAATGAGATATGCAAAGTCTGAACTTACCAACCATAACTGATGTGTAGCTTTGAGCAGGATCAAATGGACATCTGCCCTTACCATCTTCATTTTTACCTCCAAGCTCAAATGAAATTAAATTCTGCAAAAAATTAAGTTGAAAACCACAAAACAACTGTTAGCACTTTTTCTTTCAGCCACTTGACCTGTGCAAAGGTAACTGAAAAACCAACATTAAATAATGGGCTACACATCATCAACTTCCAGCATCGAAGGCATTTTTAGTAAGATTATAAAAGGCATATGTGTTTTCAGAAAATCTTGTCGACTTCAGCAGACAGAGAGGAAATCTGATCCTATGATTTGTAAAAGTAGGAGGAGAAGAGAACAGAAAACAAAAAGTCAAATCCAGACAGACCTCAAGAAAGAGCATCCAAAACGCCAGGCAGAAGGAAAGGCAGAGAAGTTGACTGACCTATGGAAAGAGCTGACAATTACTGAAAAATTGAGCGTTTTAGAAATTCAGAAGGCTTTCTTAAGTCGATTTTAGTAGTTTTTGAGATTATGTCAAATTTGTGAGGTGAGGCATAATACAACTACATTTTTTGAAGCCACAGAGTACTTTGGCTGCTACTTTATAAATCCCTTAAAAAACATGGGAGCGAGGATCAGGAAGAACTGCAGCCACAGCACTGGGGAAGTGACTGGTTATACTGTGCAATGAAGACATTGGAGGCCAAGGGCAATGACTTCTGGCAATGTTCCAGAGGAGATGGCAGGCAGCCTTGCAGGCGGGGGAGACAAAGAAGAACAATTACAAGATTTCTCCATTTTAGAATTGTTAAGAGCCAATATAAGGAGAACGATACAAGAGTCGGCAGTGAGAAAAGGGAGTTCTGATTTTGTGCCAAGACCTCACTCTGAAGCACTCCGCACTATGAAACTATGGCACATCCAGGAGCAGAGACAAGACAAACAGAAATGGGAATGTGAGAAATTTCAGGAAGATTCAGCAATGAAGGAAAATTGCAAAGAATGTCATTTCAATTTTAGAAATTGCTTTTTATGCAAACACACAATACACAAACAATTATGAAAGCTAAGAAGTAAATCCACAATTAAACAAGATGAATCAATAATTCAGTAAGCGCTTTGAAAAAGAAACAACGTGGTTTATTTCCATACTCCATCGTTACTGTGGGATAGTGTAATAAATGCTCCAATCACTACAACCAGCACTGAAATTTCAGGAGTCTTTGGGAACGGAGACTAACTCATTGTTTAAATGAGCTGCTCTTAAGCTGTAGTTGCTATTGAGTCGAAATGTATGTACATTCTTACCAGGTAATCACATGTTGGCTGAAATGCATGAGTTCCACACACATAGAGGAAAGTATCATTCAGCTGTTGCAAGACACGCACATAATTACGACACTCCGTCTGTAGTAGAGGATGAGAAAAGGACCAGTCTCATAAACCACAATTTTCACATTCCAAGATAAACAAAGTTGTGCTATCAGTTTGCCTGTTGCTGCTACTTATGCCACACCACACCACTGAGGCTGGGGGACACAATCACCATTGGGACACCACGGCCCCACCATCTCCAGGAGCTCTAGTCCTGCAGCAGCTGGTTTCCTACAGCCAGTAGTGTGCAGCTGCCTCAGAATACCTATCAGGGTGGCAAGACCAAATACCATACAGTCAGCAGAGCGCATCCTAAGCTGTTCCACAAAAGCATAAACTCCAAAGACACATCCAATCCATGGGAACAACTAGTTAGAAATGGATTAAGTTTTAGACTTTGCCATCCCTTGTAAACCTAAATGAAACAGTAAGTGATAGCCTCTATTCAGAGAGTAAAGACAGTTAAGTGTTGAGAGTTGTTGTTTTACCACTAAATTAGCTACATAGCTGTGTCACTTCTGTCTTTTTTTGTTTGTTTGTTCTGTTTTGTTTTTCAGTCGTTGATACTAACTGCTCTTTCATCCAAGGAAGCTTCTTAATTCCTTTGGCTTTGAAATGGAACAAGGAATTTGAGCAAAGCCTTCATAGAGAATATGACAAAGTTTCAGAATAACAATCAGGAAAAACATCTCCCAACATCCACTGCGAGAGAGGGAAAAAAAATCAGTATCAACATGACCTCTTAATTCTTGCTGGTACACAGCCAGATGCCACCACTGTCCTGCAGTTCCATAAACTACTTAACCAACTATACACACTGTCCTTACTCTTCATTCTTATGAGCCAAAGCAGGTATTTCTGTGACTGCATGATGAGTTCTGCATGGCAGAAAACTAGGGCAGGAGAGGGGAAGAACAAAACCAGCTTTCTGTCAAATTAAGTCCTTGAACAGCTGCACAAATGTGTTTTGCTGGTAGTAAACAGCAAAGGGGTGGTGAGTGGAGGAGAGGACTGACCATTTAATATTTAATGTAAGAAACAGCAGTAGTGGCTTAACACCTTGACACTTTCGAAATTTTTGCAGTATGCAACACATCACTGCTACAACATAAAAGTTATTAGTAAAAGCTTTGAGCATGGTGAGGAAAAAGCACGGCTGGTGCCAAGGGTGACTTGCTAAACTGGAGGCAGGGAAACAAAGAAATTTGGAGCTCTGGCAAAGTACCTATTTGTGGGGTCTAACATCTCTTCTATCTGACACCAATAATGACTGCAGAGGACTAATGGAAATGCACACAGCACCTGTTAAACTGCATTCCATGAGAGAAATTAACGTGTCTCACGTTCATCGTGGCTGTATGTGAATATTATCACTAGTAACCTCAATTTAACCTGAAGAACACTCTGAGTGCATCCTGAGGAGGCGAGACAAGGAGAAAATGGCCCCTAAATACCGGCGAGGCAAGGAGGAAATGGCCCTTAAATACCCATCACAACTGCTGTTAGCCTGAAGTATTGATGATTGTCAGCTGAAGGAAAAGGAAAGGCAGAGAGCTGAAAAAAGGGAGAGCCCCCATTCCCACCTCGAGGTGCCCCACAAACGCAAGATGTCTATCAGCCCTGGATGCAACACCCGGACTTCCCTGTGAACAAAAGAGCTTGCAGGTTCGGGGGTGCAGATGTCAAACCCCTGCAAGTGCAGAGTAGGATCCCTTTTTGTATTCACAGGGCTTGCAGAGTTCCAAATTCAAACCTGTGCTAAAAGCCTGACCACTGGTCTTGCCCAGCAACCCTCACTTTACCGTATCACTGAACTAAGTGGTGCGACAGAAGGGGAAAGGTACAACCATGCACAGTCGACCACCTTAAGCACACCACAATTAGGATACATGCTGGTCAGTGAAAAATACAGTGGTGGTACAGCACTGGCCTAATAAATGAACCTGATGCCCTAAAAGCAAAGCAAACAAAGTTATCAGCCGTTTTGTAAAATCAAATACTGGGAAGGAACCATTGCAATAACAAAACACAGCAGTTGGTATCACTTCCTTCAGTAAAAGTAATACTGATTTATCATTTTTAACGGAAAAAAACTTGTAACATTGAGCACATCAGGGTGTGTTCAGATTTTCGAACATCCAAATAATACTCACCAGCAAAAAAAATGAACTAAGAATTAAAAATAATAAGATTAAGCATGCTGAAGTTTCTAAAGCTCAAGTTAATTAAGAATTCAGGTGATTATTTGAAAAATTTAATTTCAAACAGTTGGAGCCTTTCTTCTTTTAACATCACTCCTCTTGAAGTGAAACATACAACACCGTTCTCAAAGTTCAACGAACATACATACCTGTTCTGATTTGCCCTTCACTGCACATTTAGTCCTTTTATCTTCTGTGACCTCCCAGTGTAACTAAGTTAAAAAACAAAGCAACAAAGAGCCACATTCAAAGCACTTTAATAGCACGGCGATGTCTAAAAATCTCGCAATGACACACACAAGTAGGCAATCCTAAAACTACCTAGAGCATATGCCAGCCATTTTGCAAGTAGTTTTCAAAAGTTTAAAACCATTCTTTCCTGGGGAAGTGGCAGTTCCATGTGCCTTAGGCAGGGCTAAACATCTGCTGTTATCTTTTGGGTTTACCATGATGTTTCCCCCTTCAATTGCTAACGAAGCTTCCATTACCATATACATTAGGGAAATGCAACTGTAACTGGTTTAAGTGCTTCTCAATTTTAAGTAGTTCTCAATTTCATTCACACTTGAAAGAAAAACACTTGGGGAGGTAGAGGGAGAAGAAAATAAATAAATAAATAAATAGTCGCCACCACAGAACCACCACATCAAAGAAAACTTACCTACCAATTTATAGTATATGGACATACCACCTGAAGTGCAGTGTTATTCATACAAGGAAATTAAGTCAAATTTGGGGTATGATTTTTAGATGGAGGATGATAATGTACTAAAATGCATACCTCGTGCTGCTTTTCAGCAATATTCACTGCATTCAAGGCAAAGATCACTTCTCTGGCTCCTACATACAGGACGTCTTTGTCTCCACTTAAGAGCAAGGTTGAATAGTTCGACACTTCTGGTTCATGAAAATGTATTAGCTGGACCTCTGTTGAAATTAAAGAAAAATAGCACCATGTGAAGAAACACAATCACTTAGGGTCAGGTTTACGGGTCTTTTTTCTAACTTGTCTAAGAGCTGTTGGATATCCTGAAAACAGGAAAGGTTAGTTCAGACAAGCCATGTAACAGACAACAGACCTCTCAGGAGCTTGGTTCAGCAGAAGCAGCAGCTTCCATCATCAACATCAAAATCACTGGTCCCCACTGTATGATTCAAACGCTTAAATATCTCCTCTTGTAGTGACACCTGTAACTCATATCTTCCTTCATTTTTTTTCCTACATGTTAATTCCATTTTTTCTAATTTTCCATTTTACATGTCCATCATCAGTCAGGTCCATCCTCACCTTTTCCCTTCCACGTACATACCTACTGGAATCAGTTCAATCACCATGTCCCTTTAAAACCACCTCAAATAAATCTCACAAAAAACCCTGCACCTTAAAGGACAACACCTTAGTATATTACTATAGCAGAAGGGAGATACAGAAGCTGAAAAGGAACCATTTACAGAGAGTCAATACGCTGATTTTGAAACAGAGAACACAGATGAAATGCACAAAACAGAAAGAAATAACATGAGGGAAAACCGAGATGAAAAGGAAGCGGAGAGAAAGAGGGAGAAACAGGGAAAACACCAGTGGAATGAGGAAGCATGCAGACTGGAACAGAATGGCTTGGAGAAAGATGACACAAAATGACTAATATGCAAGAAAATGTCTTCTGCATGTACAATCATAATGGAAAAAAGACTGAAAGGCTGGGAGACCATATTTTGTGCAAGAGACTACCAGAAGATTAATTAAGCATGGCTTTTTACCATACAGGCAGCAATGTATTATTGCTCCAAATTCTAATATTAGAAATTGCACATTTTTAACTACAATATTGCAGAAACATTCATTTTAAACTAGATTCTCTAGCATGTGATTTTAAAGTCCTTTACTTGGCAAGAAAGTTTTCCCCAAATAGATGAACCAGTTCATAGAACTCTGCAAGTTAATTCCTCTGCTGGACTAAATTTCCCCTTCCTACTCAACGTAGGGTTCCATATTTAAATGCAACAATCTTTAGCAAAAAAAAAAAAAAAAAAAAAAAAAAGACGACAGGAAGAAAGAGCAATAATTAAAATAACTTCCATTTATTTTGAGTAATTTGCATGTGGGTCTGCAGGGTATTACCATTATACCATTAAACAGGAACTTGCCACATTTTAACTATTACACAAGATAGGAGCATCAAGGAGAATAAGCCGGAACTACAAGCCTTGCCTAGACCATTCTTCTGAAAAGTTACATGAGCAACCCACTAATTGCTGTATCAATAAACAGGAAAAACACTTACTACAGTTATCTCTAATCAGCTTATTGTTACTGTATTCTTCATCTGTCTTTTCCTCCGCTATGACTGATCTGATCCCTATTACTTCTCTTTGTGCCACATTTGCTGACTCTAATTGTATTGGGGGCTTATGAGTATTTGCTCCACAAGGCAAGTGGTGTTCTGTGAAAAAGACTGTTTCAAATCTAGGTACCATATAATGCTGTCAGAAGAGGAATAAATGCTTGTATTTCCTCCACCTCATTATTTACTTAGTGCCCACTATGGCTTAGTGTCCAAAATACATCTCAGTCTGAGAAAGTATAAAAAAAAGATTGTTAACTGGAGAGGTGCATTTTAATATTTTGATTTTATTAAAGCAAAATACATGTATTGGGTTATTCTATTGAAGGAAGCTTCAGCTACAAGATCCTTCAGCTGAGAAAGCCCAATTCAAAATTCCTCCTTTAAAAAGCTATCTTTTCACAAGTGCTTGAAGGACCTGAAATCAGTTAACCCAGTGCCTGAGTCAGTTTTGAATATTCTCTTCCCAAGAACTCCATAAACTGAGCAAAGCCAGCAACACTTGACGAAGCTTGCAGCAAGCAGGCTGGAAGAACACACAGCACCAATGCATTTTAGATCCCACAGAAACACAGATGTGGCGATGTCCCATAGTGCACTATTGAAGTTTCTCTCTTACCTCTGTGTTCCCAAGTGATCCTTGGTACTGGACCAAATGCTACTGCTACTTCCAGTAACAAAGCCCAAACTGCACAAAAAGCCCACAGAGGCATCTTCAGCATCCTTGCTCTTCAGGGCTCCTGGGGTAATCGCAGCAAGTAGTGTTTCTTAAGCAGGAGAAATGCAAATCCCAGGGAGCGTATTAGAGACCAGGCATTTCAGGCCTCCACAGCAGTGCAACAAGGCAGGCTGGAACAACTGCGCAAGTACACGCTTTTCAGCAGGTCACTTCTTCAAGAGAACGCACATTTTCCAGGATGCTGCACACAGGAACTGCCCACACTCTCCACAAGCTGTAGAGTTGCTTAGAAGCACAACTGAGCACATTCTTCTGTTTTGTTGCAGAAATAAATGATGCTGTGGAGAGAGGAGGGGAGCAAATAGTAGAAGAGAAAGCAAACCGAGTACTGCCACAAATAGCACATTGTATGAGCTGATCTTGCAACACTTCCACAGCTGTTTGCATAGCTTAATTGGATAAAGAGTACATTAATTGGTGAAAATACGATTCTTAAAAACAAGCCACACATTAAATATCAAATAGGCAATAACTGAAAGCAATAATTTCAATTTAGAATGCCAAGTATAAATATTTTGAACTGTCACTTATGTTTAATGCACAAAATTTGAATTAAGTTTACAAGTGAGTCAAAGAAAATACCTCCTCTCTGATAAATGATAAACCAAGATAACAAAAATCACTATGGCTAAGTTCAGAGAGCAAAGGACATGAGAAGAGCAGCATTAATCTTAAGCAGCGGTTATACAAACCTGCTGCACCTCCCATCCTCGGGATCTTACAAACAGAAGTGTCATTTGAAGCCAAGCGTTTTCATGCTACTAATGCACTCATGGTGTGCAGACTTAGAAAGAAATACAGCTATGAAAACAAAGAGCTAATGCACTGCATGCAAAAATAAAGGGAGAAAATGCTTAAATCCTGAAACTGCTAGTCCTATGAAAGTTTCTGTGCCTGAGTCACCCATTACTCTTGGGCCCAGAAAGGGCTCTGCCCTCAGCAATTAACAAAACCATTCGCTGCTTTCTACACCATCTTCCACTGAGTCTCCACCGCTACCATCTTCCTACAACCACTCCCAAGTCAAGACTCATGCAAGTATTTACCAGAAGTGAGCACATTAACCAATGACTCTTACTGCACATGGATAAATTCTGAGGGCTGTGCACTCAGTAGGGGTGGGCGGTGAGAGAAGAGCACAGTGTCCTTCGCAGCAGGGCTCAGGAGGTGCTAGACTCACACCATGCCACAGCCTGAGATGCTAGTGTGACACTAAGTGACATGCCACAGCCCAGGACCACCATAATATCCTCATGAGAGCAAGGGAGGGTTGCAAAATCCATAGTAGTGTTCAAGGGGAAAGAGGCAGCACTTGAGGAGGACAGAAGTAAAAACCTAAGGTGAAGATGCAGCAACAATGTTTCCAAGGACAAATGTGATCCTCTTGCGGGTGGGAGAGAAGCCTCAAGGAACCTTTGGGAAGTGCAGCCAACACATCTGCTACAGAGTAACACGGCTGAGTAGAAGATGGACAAATACACTAGAAGCTTTACACTTGCTTTACTACATGATCACACACAAATTTAAGAACAAAAAATATCTCTCTTATTCCTACAAATCTGTTGTCTACTGGAAAAAGCACCACACAAAACTACAACTTGCTCAAACTGAACCTGTGACTTAGATTTTTTTTCTTTTAGTTTTGGTAAGCACTTTGGATCAGATCCAACTCTTTGTAATGGAGCATATAAATCATTTTGTTTTTTAAACCACCATCGTTTCCATTAGGCTTATTAGGCTTGCTTGTCTGCCTTGTACCCTTCCTGCTTATTACCATGCATAAGCAATTCCACGTTTTGCTCTCCAACACATTAAAAAATGCCTACTCTTCAGAGTTGCAAGGTATCACATAAATATACTATGAGGCCAATAGCTTTACAGGTAAAGTACTCATAGAGCAAACAGTAGTTCAACGATGAAGTTCAAAATATTTTAGCAATTTTATTTTAAAGGAAATATAAGGTGAAAACCAGCAGTGTGTAGAAAGACCTTTGAGCCTTTATATCTACACATTGCTAATTCTTTTTTTCCCGCCACCTGTTGTTACTGAAAAAACTCCATGTAATAATCAATTCTCCATTAAATCTTGAACTGCTCCGTAACAGTCCCAACAACAATCATTTATGTATAATACCTTATGTGTCCGGAGAAGACTTCTGAAGTCCTGTAAATATTCTGAACTTTAAAATAGGATTAGCAAACCTATGTCCTCAGCAAGGAAACTCCTGAATCTCCCTACAGCCACGGTTACAGTCCTGTCCCAGCTCAGCTATCTCAGAAAATGAAAAACAAAAATACATCCTGAAACAAATCACTTTGCCTTCTGAAGACGACAAAAGATCTGGTGAGGTTAGTTACTGCCTACTTTGCTATGTGGCCAGAGGACTGCTCTGGCCACACAAAGCAAAAATCTGTAATTTCATTCCCATTGTACAGATTTGCAAGACAGGCCCTTTTTCACATTAGTAAGTTTGACTTGTCAGACAGTATTTGTTGATCTAAGGTAAAATTTTGCATGTTCAAAAAGGGAGTGAGGCAGGCTATAGTGAATGTTACATGCTCAATCATGCAAGATCCACTTTGTTCTCATTCCTATTAGTCTAAATAGAGAAGAAAACGCACTCAGGACCTTGTCCTTTAATTTAGCCTTCAACTTAATTACTCTCTCCCTGCCCTCCCTTTCCTGTGCTGAAAATTATCTGGAATAACTTCTTCACTGACATCCACTTGGAAGTCATCCATAATCTAATACGAACCTGATTTTATATAACACACGGGGTAGAAGGAGAAAAAAACAAACAAAAACAGTACATAAACCAAAAAACAAACCCAAACAAAACCAAAAGCCCAGACAATGGCCTAATTTCCAAATTAGCTCAGCTCCAGTGTTCACTGTTTTGGATTACATTTGAGTGCTTTGCATTTCTGAAAAGTTAGGTCTCCTAATGCTTTAGTTTTCACTAGTAAAAACAAACCACAATTTGCTTGAAAACAGGAATATTTAAGAAGTAAAGTAGAAAGAAACTTAGTTACACTTAGTTACTTAAGTAAACTCTAAAACACGACTGTTCTGCTTTCTGTAAAACTGCTGAAAACTTTCTGAGGTAAATTTAAACCAGTAATTTTAATTTAGGCACTCTGCTTCTGTTGATTTTAAATCAATGTCTAATGACAAACTGAAGGAAAATAACATGTACACTACTTGAATGAGTTTTCCATAATGTTTGTGTTTATGGTGACTAAAAACAGGGCAACTGTAGAAGATTAAATAATCAACACCACTCCCATCAGTTCCACAGAGCACAGCTGGAAATTCAGAGCTGTGAATGTTCCCACTGACATGCATAATTTTAGCACATAAGCAGAGAAATGGGGAATAGTTAAGTTCTTCTGCTCTCAAAGGACAGAAAATCAAAACTGTTAGAAAGAAAAATTTCAGGGTGCCTAAGTGCTAATAAGGAATACTACCACAAATTATGAAAGCAGGGAGCTGTGATGGCATATCTTGACTGTTACCAAGACTGGAAAACACCTGGCTGTGTCAGTGGGCAGCAAGTTAACAGTGCTCTGGTCCATCTACTGGAAAAACGTGAAAAAACACTAGCCCTGCTATGGGAGAAGCTGAAAAACCAACGAGAGGAAGAAGACTGCACCCTTCCCATTGGGCAGGACACAGTGGCAAAGTAAGCACAAAGAGGTATTTGTGAACACCAAATGTCATCTTTCACAGATGTCAACTCAGCAGCCCTTATCAGTACCAAATCAGTGTTTTGAGAAGTAATGAAACACAACACGAAAAACCAAGAGGTGAGTGTCTTCTCCCCCAGCCAGCATGGTAAAGCTGGATTCAAGTGGGCATCTTGTATGCGCGATACTTACACAAGCTATCTAGATTCTGGAATTTCAAAGTTAGGAAATGCCCGGTTTTGCAACCCTGGTTTTGAAATCTGTTTTTTTTTTTTTTTTTTTTCTCCCCTGCTAAAAAATACTTAGCTGCATTGTGAAACTTTGGAATTCTGCTCAGTATTACACAAATTACCAAATGCATCTATCTTTATCTTCTCTACAAAAGTTAAAATCATATGAGAATTTGCTGACATGCCCACAGCAGTCAGCATTATCGCTAGGATCCTTGTGATTCCCAATAAGCAGTCGTTAGCGTCAGAGTATCCAGCCCGTCCCTGCAGAAAGACAGAAGGGCACTGGCCCTCCTGGCCTAATCCCGTCACTCTTTTCAGGACTCCTTGGGCACACCAAGTGTCCACATCGTTTTCCTCCCGTTTTATATGGCACTTTATCCTCATCCCCGGGGTCACCTCCTCTTGCAATCCCCCACCTACTCAGGGTTTATGCTGCCGCCAACACCTCCTCCTACCCAGCACAAGTAGTGCACAACTACATGAGCACAGGTGATACAAGTCCCGGTGAGGCTGCCAGACAAAAGATCACATTGTTCTGGGCTAGAAGGAAGACCTTCTAACATGTATACTTCCCTTCCACCCCATGATATCACTTTCACATCACTCACTGTCCAGGCACAACAAACAAGGGCCTCACAGTGTGTGACAACCAACGCAAGGCACCCTCCCTTCCTGCCACCAGGAGCAAAAAAATACAGCGGGTTTCCCAGGCTGCCTTCCCCACTATTTTTAGATTTAACAGAAAGTAAAAAAGGGGGGATGGTGGAGGGAGAGGCATCCGTAAAACTTGTAAGCTACTGTTATGAGAGATATCAAGGTCAATATGCGGAGACACGCAAATTCACGAGCAAATTGCTTCCTCCAGCAGAAAAGGGGGGTGAGGGGGTTTAAAAGATTTGTCTGTCAGAGGGCATAAATTGCAAGTTCTCCCAAAATAACTTTCTTCAAAGGCTTTTGAAAGCTTTAACAGAATACAGACCCTCTTCAATGTTTATTGATGCCTATTTAATAGCAATGATTTTAAGGCTTCACACACACAAAAAAACAAACCACAGAACTCCCAGTGTGAAATTTTGCTTAAACCTGATTTTTTTCAATTTGCTCAAAGCTTTGTGTCCAAAACCAGAAGAAAAAGCTAGGAATCCTTGTATTTTAAGTAAGCAAAATTACACAGTAAGAAGTGTACAATTTGACAGCTGAGTTTTATTTACACAGTTTATTTACTTTAGCCTGGTAAGACCAGGTTGGATTATATTCTTTGCTTTAGTTCTCACCGTTTCAAAACCTCAAGCACAGTGCAATTTTTAGACTGTCTCATGAAAAACATCATCTTTACAATCTTTTTCTTACTATACATTACGTATGGACTCATTTTCTGCTGAGGTTAGTTACAACCTCAAACTAGCAGACCAGTAGCTTTTTATGACTGACATACAGGTAGAGCACAGGAATATTTACATTTCACACTGTAGTAAAAATATTTTGCAGTTGCTAGGTCCTTACAAATTAGACTTAAGCTTTTTAAGATAACTTGATGTGGTCTTTACCTAAATCACAAGGCTTGCTGGAGGAGATGCACAAGTGCTAAAAGAAGATAAAAATTCGGAGCAAAATGAGATTCTCAGTTTTAGGCTGAAATCTCCCGTGAAAACATATATTTGATAATTTCCTGATTCTGCATGATAAATATGCCATCAAGCAGTACTCAGGAAACTAATGTTTGACCTTAAAGCAGAGAAGATTTATAATCTTCAGTAGAATACTTGAAGAGATCCTTCTTTTTTTTAACCTCACATTCCTGTTCTTTTCTTTACTACCATGTACTTTTTTTAAGGGCAAAGATTACAAGATGACAAAGTTTTATGCCAAAAAAAAAAAAAAAAGGAAAAATTACAAGAAGACAACTAGGAGATTAAAAATTTATTTTTCAGATTATTATGGGTGGATTGTTAGAAATATCACGTTAGCCTTCAATTCCAAAGAGCAACACAGAAGAGCAGTTGGGTTTGCTTCTGTTTGCTTTGTCTTCCTTTAAGAAAAAGAAAGCCAACTCTGGCCTTGAACAAGTTGACCTCTGAGCTATCAGAGGTTGTAGGAACTGTCCTGGATCCTTAGCCTGGCTGCATAAACTAAACAGAAATTTTTAACGTAAAACCACATGGATAGTCAGTGGAACTCAACCACAGCTCCCATGTCAGCACCTCCTGCTAACGTGGATATTGAGCTATCCCAAATTCAGAATTCAAGAGCTGCTCAGAGGAGAGACATATTTCAAAATCCTTTTCTGCCTCCACCAAGTTCTCCCAGATACAGAACCTGGGTTATGACAGTGCCAGTGCTTGCAATGAAAACTGTTCAAATGACCAAGAAATAAAGTCCCTGAAATTCCAAGTCCATCTTCCCCTACCATTTACATATACTCTCACAATAAAAAGTACTGCTCAGCAGCTTCTTGATTTCTTCTTGTGCTCATAGGACTGAGTTAGTCATTCAAAGTTATTTGAAAATGCCCACTGGCAACTAATGGCATTTGCAAAAGTACCTGTGTGTCTAAGTTAACAAGCACACATGCTTTTTTTTTTTAAAGAAAAAAAAACAAAAACAAAAACCACCAAAAACCCCCAAACAAACAAACAACAACCACCACCAAACTATCCTAGGTGTCTAGCAACACTTTGAAAGATATAAACTCTGAAAGCAAGCCCAGTATCCACTCACATAGATAAACTGCATAACATGGGAGAGCTGCAAATCTGAACAGGACCTTTCAGTGGTAACTAAAGCGCAGGTAAACATAAAATATGACCCCAAGTGAAAAAAAGACCCTTTTCTCATAAGTTTCTTGAGAAGTATTCTGGTCTTGAAGCAAAACAAAGTAATAAATCAAGCTTATAATTACATCCTTATTTCGTTTTCCCATATGAATTAAGTCCCTAGTGTTCCTGAAGTGTATTTATTTTACTAACAAAGACACCCGTAACACAGCCACCATGGATCCACCACAGCCCCCTTGCTGCAGGAGGACACCCCTTGTTTCACTGTACGTACCTGCCTCCCCTTGGAGCCGCCCGCACACCCCTGGAGCTGGGGAGCCACAAGAAACACGTCCTTTCTGCAAAGAGATAAGAAACGGGGTTTGACATCATTACCACATAAAACTGAAGGGCAAATTTTGATACGGGAATTATAATAAATCCTCCCCCAATAGTCTGGCTTTTATTTCCCAGATTACCAGGACAGACTGTTTCTGACAGAAACCAGAGCTGATATATTTGCAATCAACAAAGCCAAGATCCTGATGCTGCACTTAACACAAAAAAAACTATTAAGCAGTCCTGATAAAAAACATACACATCAGCCCTTTTTAAACTCAATTTGATTCCTCTATCCCACAGTGGCTGGTAACTACTCTGTACAAAATTGCTCATCATTTGCACTGCAGTAGCAATTATTGACCCTAAGAGTCTGGGACCCCTCTTATCCAGGTATGGGACGTACAAAGAAAGCTCAGAAAGCCTGGACATCATCTAGCCCCACAAACAATAACGTTTACTAAATTTGTATAAAGTAGTCTCAATACTCTCCTGCATTGCTGAACGACTGCATTACGCACAAGCATAGAACAAGAATATGTGGATATCTGCAATGAAACCTTGCGCGTTTGTGTTTATCTTGGTGTAATCAAAGGAGAACAGTGGGCCACTCGCAAGCAGTCACGACAGGGCACACAATGCATTCATCCCAAAGCTGTTCTAGGTAACATACTTCTAAATATGCAGACTTACAATACCGTTACATCACGTTGTATTTAGCATATATACTTCCTACTGTTCACCCAGCTGCTTTTAGAAGGGTGTAAGCTACCTGAAGGGAAAGTGGTTTTTAGTCGCAAGTGAGCACAGGTCTGATTTGGATTTTACTGAAGCCAACATCCCACAGATGCAAATGGAAAGAAAGTGCACCTAAAAAAAAATATTCTCAGTGCACGTCTGAAGGCGTCATTCTTGATCTAGACAATTATAATGGAAGGCTCACAAGACAGAAGGCCTCAAAAGACACAGGTCAGACAAAATTATGAGAAACAGCTCAATATTGCAGGTCTCTAACGAAAGGGAGAGCCTATACAGGGTCTACTAAGGCACCATGTCCTTCAACAGTGCACGTTTTGTGATTGACAGTGCGTTGGTAGGTATCAAACAGCTACACCAAACCTACTTTTGCCAAAAACAAAACCACAAAAAAACAAACAAAAACAAAAAAAAAAAAAAAAAAAAAACACACACAAAAAAAACCATTTTCGAAGTATTTTGGTCCTTCTGCATTATAAAGGTGGGAATATACTCTAATGGTCCCCACAATGTTTTCTCAGCAAGATAGCCCATGGAAATCTGCTGCCTATCTAAGCTACTACCTGCCTGATATTTTTCACAAGCACTAGCAGGATAGAACTGACTGATTTTTGCTGCATGAAACAACTGTACACTTTTCATTGTACTGGAGAAAACAGAACAGGTGAACTGTGAATCATCCAGTCAGTTATGAAGCTCTCTATGAACCAGCTTACAGCTGATCATCTCTATGGCTGTGGCTATGCAATATTTAAGCAGAGAGTTAAAATTTACAAAAATTGCTGCTTGCTACAAAACGCCGTGGATCACCACAGTCGCTATCGTTAACCACAGTCACTATTGTTAATGGGAGTTTCCAGATCCCAGCGTGCTTCCTGATGGCTTACTGCTTGCAGAACAAAGGTATAATAATCCAGCTGAGTAGCAAGTACCTTAAGGGGAAAGAAAATTCTCTTTGCCTCTGCTGAGACAGGACTTACAGCAGCCTGTGGCTTATACTAGCACTTTCATTATAACAAAGCACTTGCATCTAAATCAGTAGGTGCAGTAGGTGTCAAACTGCTCATGAAAACCCCTGCAGCAAATTAGCTGACCTGCAGACTTCACTAGCTCTCAAAATGGCCTGTCATGGAGATATATCCACAACCCAACAAGTGGCTCCAGGTTTATGAGCGGGGGGTCTGAGGCCTCTGGGGACCCTAAAACCAGGTGGCTGGAGCCCAGGCCAGTTTTCAGCCAGTCCCTGGATTTCATGGAGCTGGGGAGAGGCAGAAGAGCCACACGGACTTCAAAAATCACAGCACCACAGCTCAAGAACTTGACTCCCAAGAGCAGCGCATCCCTCCCTGGTCAGCCTCTCGTGAAGGGGCTACTAACCTTTGGTGTTTCAGGCAGAGCACAGGGCTGGGTGCGAGGGAGGCTGGGCTCAGGTGAAGGATGTTTGCAAGCAGGGGTTGATTCTTCTGCTTTGATCATGCTGCCACTGGCTGCCTGTCTGGACAACGCCTGTAGTCACGCTATGCACATGAGTAACTACTCACAGCTTGCCAAAAGCTATGACATAATTAAACCCTTTAATCCAAGGAGGACTTAAGTATGAAATTAACATCTGTGTAAGCACTGCAGGTTTGCAGGCACCCTTTGAGTCCTCTTGTTTAACCCAGCCCTTGCAGGTGATCCTTTAAAGCTGGCACTGCAGGAGCTCCCTAAAAAACGCTAAACGCTGTTGTGTTTTAAGAATGAAAACTGTATTTCAGGGGGTAAACTTAAGGGAGAAAAAGCCTATTTCTTCTGGTAACAATTAATTAAGCTTGGGGGGAAGGTATAGGGACAACAAAAAATTACACCATGAAAAGCTCATTATTTTGACAACTGTGACTAAGTCCTCAAAGATTAAAGAGAACACCTACTAGATTATAAATGAAAGACAGCCTGGAATATATTAGGTAGAATAACATGATAGTCACCTTAAGGAAATTTTTCATAGAAGAGCCACAAACCTTCATATGTATGTGTTTGCATATATTTATTTATTTGAGGATTTTCTTCTAATCTGTCAAATTCCAAAACATATTACTCTATTACAAGGTACTTCTGGCTGTCATAGCCTACTTGCATTAAAAAAAAAAAACCCACCACATTAAAACCCACCACAAAATGTACTACTTCCTTCTGCATATCAATTATCATCCAGAAGAATTCCTTTAATCCTCTATTCAAGCATATGCTTGCTGTAACCAGGTCCCAGGGATTCTAAACAAGAAGGAGGATAAAGGAAATACAGAAGACAACTATCTTATAACCAAATTTTAATTACTCAGAGAACCCTTTGGGAGACCACAGGGTAAATTATAAGTTTGAAAATATTTGTAGAATTACACCACTATTCACTGACCTTACCAAAACACAATTTCCAGATCAATACCTTGATGACTGCAAATAGAGGTGTAGTTGCTACCCATATACCTCAAGGTAGCCACAATCGGTATGCACTAGTTTTCTTAGAAAAACTATTCTAAACACTCGGACAGAAACCACAGGTAAAGTAAATACACAGCTATGAATAACTGAGGCTGCGTATGCTGCCCAGAGACAGCAAACTAAAAATGTTACCATGAATGCTATGTGTGGTTTTAAAATAAAGTAATTACACTAAAAGGTAAGCTAGACTACAAAATTCCAGAACTGTATTATCAGCACTTTATTTTGATAACTGGATATTTTCCATATCAAAATAACTGTTGCTGACTGCAGACTATTTCCATGGCTCACATCCTCCCTCGATGGGACTGGTGTTGATACCTATTGATCACCTAAAACAAGTAACAAGCACTCTACAGAGCAAAACTTCACATGTTTTTCCCCTTTCCCACTCACGAAGCTTCGCTTTTCATAGACACATCTTTATTCTGCCTATCAACATTCCCCAACTTTTTTTAAACATCATGTTAAGGAAAGACACATTTGCCTTGGGCTTGACTTCGTATGCATGAGCTTTAAGCTGCAACAGACTCCCCTGTTAAACCAGGTTTTGGAACAACAAAGCACAAAAGACCTCTTGTGTCTCAAACCGTCAGATTTTAGTTTAGCCCAAACTGTACTGGGGACTCCTCAGCTTCCAATTAATTCCCCAGTCGCCCTGACACGTCTCAGATCTCAAGCACCCTTAAAAAAGCCAAGAGCATGGATACTATCATGGAGGCAGAGAGCAAAGGACTACTACAAAGCCCTCCTGCATCGCACTGACAAAATACAAGTAATGAGGTTGGCCCAGCTGGAAAATATTTGAGTGTATTTCGAAATTCTATCTTTCCTACAGTTACAGTATTATACAAATATCAACACAAGATTATTTTAATAATATTTTAAGCAAAACATCGTAGTGGTTCTGAATCAAATCCCAATGGAGATGAAGGCCACTAGCACTACAACTGTGTGAGACCAAGAGCTACAGAGCACTGGAGAAAGGAAAGGAACTGCTTTTCTTTCTGCACAACTGCAGAAAGAAAAGAGCAAATACCAGCACTTTGGCTTCAGATTGAACTTTTTAAAACACCACTTTAAGGACATGTAGAATATGCATGTACTCACAACTGGGTGTATTTGCTTAGGGAAGAAAATGTTCTTTCAGAGGCAGCATTAGAACATTTTGGTCAATAAATAACAATTGTTGAAGAGCAGAGGTAACTGGGAGGATCCTCATATTAAACACATTTTTACTTCAACAAGGTCAGTATGAAGGATGAAATTAAGTCTCCTCTCAGCATACAAGCTCCACCCCTTATTATTCTACAAGATCTCCCTGTCCTTCTATCAGAAAAGGAGAAATCCAGAAAATGGCATGCCGGTGCTAAAACCTAAAGAAGAAACTGCAGACGAGCATCCAAATCTTAACCTAAGTATTCAATGGAAAGTAACAGGAAAAAAAAGCTCAAATTCTGCCTCTATTGTTGGCTAATGTTCTTTAACAGAACAAATGAAGGACACTATAAGAAAAGAGTTTTTTAAAAAAATAACAACACCCACAACGAAAAAAAAAACACCATACAACAATCACCAGGAAGTCTGTACTATAAGCTCTGGTTCACACATATGTCTTACCCGTAAGTCTGTAAGCTGCCAGTTAAGTGAAATTGCCTCAATGTTAAAAGGAGAAGTGAATGAATGTCATGTATTTCCATATTGGCTATGACAACAGAGTAACCGTGAAAAGCTAAAATCAAATAAAGCTAAAAATCAATATGCTGCATTATACCACCTGACTTCTTAAGAGTTTAGATCACATCTTTAGTCACTTTTCAACTATTTAGTACCCCCCAGCATACCCTTTTTTTACTTTCTCTGATTCTTTACGTAAACTGCACTTATCACTGTTTACAGGTGACAGGTGCAAGAGAGTTGGCTGAACACTGAGATTACAAAACACCAAGGTGTTACAGTGTTCCATAGGTGTTCCAAGGTGTTCCATACAGTGTTCCAATGTGTCACAGTGTTCCATATTCAGCATTTTTCCATACTTTGCATTTTTCTTTCTCACTCTGGTCTTGAGAAACACACAAAAAATGCAAGCAAAGAGAAAACATGGAAGTGAGTCTTTAACACACAAAGCACAGAACGTTTTGCCCACATGACAGCATAGAAAGCTTCTGTTATTCAGTAACAGATTCAAGTTTTTTAGACTTTTTAGACAGTTTAAGAAATTATGCCTGTCACCGACAGGTGCCGGACTCTGAAGTTCCTTGACTCTCAGAGGAGGCAAACGCAAAAGCCCCCCTGGCCACAAAACAGAGGTTTTGGTACCAAAACATGCTCAGCCAGTTTGCCCGCTGAAAACACCCCACTTACTAAGTTGTCCGTACTCTATGCACTGTGAATAGCATGCAGTGCTCAGGTTCACTCCCAGTG
Source organism: Columba livia (assembly GCF_036013475.1). Classification (NCBI taxonomy): domain Eukaryota; kingdom Metazoa; phylum Chordata; class Aves; order Columbiformes; family Columbidae; genus Columba; species Columba livia. The sequence continues at coordinate 49,430,605 of NC_088642.1, read as the reverse complement.
AGAAGGCATAAAGCAAAGATGGGTTTTAAACAAACCTTAAAAGTACGTCCAAACCACTGCCTTCCTCTTACTTATTTTTCCTAAAATGAATTAACCTTAGGTGGAGGAAGAAGAAGAGCCAATTTTCATCTCAGCACACAAGTTAAAGAAACAGCCTGCACAACAGAACATTCTGCAACTTACTGAAGAGTAGTGCTGGTAGAGGTTACCTGTTCGTACCAAGAAAAGGGTTCTGTGCTGAGCAAACAGGTGACTTCAGTTCAAGGAGCCAGAGAATCAGCTCCCTGGTTGCGTAAGTCACAGCACAGCCCCGAGGGAGTAGTGCGAGGTTGCTGAAATAAGGGATTTGAACCAAGTTATTCAAAACAGTGGACAAATAATAAAAACAAAACTTCACTGTGTTTGGATATATGAAATTCAGAACTCGAACCTTGCAGCGGTATTTGCTATTAAAAAACAATTAAGATTCACAGATGGAATTTACCCATTTTTTGTAAAAATACAACAATACTGTTCATGTCCAAAAAAAACTCCCAAAAAGCTAATAAAAGGGATTTCCTCAAGCTTTACATGTTATGTAAAGCCATCTCTGACTTGCAAATACAGGTAAAATTTGTTGTGCTTCTGAATAAGCTTATCTTACTGATCATGCACTACAACTCCCTTATCACACACACCCCTTTTAAAGCTATCTTTCTCTCTCTTATGTCCAATTGCCCAAAGTCATAACACAATGAGAATGTCATTAGACTGGTTAGGGTGATACTTCGTATCACGTTAAAAACATGCCCACTCGAAAGCAAAGCCATGAGAATGGACCGCAGGAAACACACACATTCCTGAATCCTACCATGTCACATTTCCAGTTTCATTTGGGACAGAGACAACACGGAACTGACAAGTGGATCTGCGATAATAATTTCAAGTTCTCAGTTTCAGATGCAGCGAGATGATAACTTTTTTCAGTTGCAGTGAGATGGCAGCATTGCTGCTCCCAAAGCGTCACCTGTCACTCCATGAAGCTGCTTCTGCTGCCCACTACATGCAACCAGCTTTGCATTTGATGTGAATCATGCTAGCTAAACAGTAAAAGCTGCGCAGTTTTCCCTACACTGGGTGTGTACATGTGTTGAAGGTGGTGTAGTAAAGCCCCGCTTTTGAAACATCAGTTTTTTATTCCTCGATTAAGAAAAATATTGTGTTTGTATGACAGCTACTTGAAGAGTCACCATCAAGTGCTGTCAGCCCTCTTTTGTAAGTGCTGAGCTGAAGGCAGTGCCTCCATACAGGTGCTGTTGTTTTTGTAATCCACTTTTTCTACAGCAAGTTTCAACACCCATGTTTCCGTATGAAAGACAGAGATAGGGCATTTTGAGTTACTCAGAGCATCAATGTCTTCTTCCCTGTCAACAAGTCATGGGGTGGAAGCCGCACAGGGAAAATTCTCAAACTAAAACCAGTTAAGTTTCCAAATTTACTTCCACTAAGAACCTGCTACAGGTTAAAGATTAACAACACCACCACTAAAACTGGTAATTTCCCTCAGATCTTCTCATCCCCATACTAATGGAAAAAAAAATTAGAAACATCTTATTTTTACTCTTCCTTCCCACTCTTTGTTATCTGACCATCAGACAGCAAACGTCAGGTTTTGTTTTCAGGTACAGCATCAAAAGCACCAAGCAGGAACGCACTTTTCCCTGCACTGACACAAGCAGAGATTGACATGCTTGGCTCTCACACCTGGCCCGTCACCAGGTCACTGCTGTTTTCTGCTTTCTCCTGCAGTATTGCACTTGTAGTATGCAGTAACCCACTTTTCTATCCATACTCTTATTTAATTACAGCACACTTAGGCTTCATAGGTCCTAGACAGCGACCATACACTGGTAAGAAATCTTAGTTTTAAGACACACGTCAGAAATTCAGCTATGTGCCAGGGTAAACGGATTAAAAATCATTTCCTGCATCCCCAAAACAGGGCTGTTATAGTTATGAGGGGGCCAGCCTGCTTACTTAAGTTGTCCTATCTACCTGCCACCTCTTGCCGCTTCTGCGTCCCTTGGTCTCCACCCATCCCCACCAGCCCTAACTTCTGCCACTGTGGAACCAGTTAGGGAAGTCAATTGATCAACTTTCACAGGCTAAAGCCTACTTTGGGGAGTAGAAAGGTCAGGGTAGCTTAAATCCATCCACAACACCTCTTTCAGTAGCGGTGTTAGATTGCTTTGGACGAAACGTATGTGCAGCACCACTGGAGACATTAAGTCTGAGCCTTTGTTGGAAAAGAAAAAAATTGAGTGGAACGCCCAGTAAGTGCTACACTCATTTTGAGTGCCCTCAGCCTCAGGGCCAAAAAAAAAAGACAAGGAAGAGCTGAGGGATTGTGGCCTGGAGGACTGAGGGTTGTCTGGGATTAAGCCTGCGATGGACATGATGCACCACAGCACACACTGGGGGACAGCACCTTCTGCAGGACTGCTTGCTGGACAAGATCTTGGAAAGACAAAAGTCAGATCCACCCAAGGGTAAGGCTATGTCTCCAACACTAAACGTTGCTCTTTTCCTGCTGCTGCATCACTATGAAAACAATTTACTTTATTCTGCCAGCAGTGAGTAACCAACTACAGCTCCTTCTCATCAGCTAAACCCTGGCCACAAGGGTGTTACCTTTACATTTACTTGCATATTCAGGATACTCAGCCACCTCTAAAGGACCAGCAAAGAGCATGTACCATGAGACAAGTGACTGCCCCAGCAAATCCCACATAAATCAGGATATACTACATTTAAGGTCAAAATCCAGAATTCAAACCACACTGCAAACGTATTTTTAAATACCCAAGATCTCAACAGGAGATTAATCTCCAACAGCAGACTGCAACTCATGTTTTCTTGGCAAGCACCATGGAATTGCAGTAAAATAGCCCTGAAATTTAAAAAAAAAAAAAAAAAAAAAAAAAAAAAGAATCATTTCACCATAACAAAAACACCTAATGCAAACAGCTTCAGTGTCAAGCATTTTAAAAGGTTCAGGGTTTTGCTGTGTTTAAGGTTATGCTAGCTCAGAAAACAGTTTTCTTTTTTTTTCCATGTTATAACCTTTGAAGCAACTCTGGCATTTTTTATTCTGAAAAGTAACACAATCGAAAGATCTGCTAGTGCTTTCTACAGACAGCACAGAAACAGATTTTAGTAACATCATTAAATTATTATACTGTCACTCCCTATCCTTTGCTCTATTTTAAACTGTGTACAGCCAGTGAGTCTGCACACTTTTGTATGAGATACAAATAAATTATACATACCAGCAACTACAAAAAAGTTTGTGCAGAACAGAACATGTTATGCATGAGAGTTTTGTGGCAGAATTTGGTTAGCAACAACTGGGTGAGTGTATCACTAACTCTGCAGTATGAAAAAACAACTCTGACTCTGGGAGAACTTACACAAATGAAGTGAGAGATTTATCACATGCTGCTACATCCACTCTATGAGGTTGTAGAGCATCAATCATAGCTGCTCCTGCCTCAATACAACCCTTGTGCTGATATTAACAAAGCAAAGGTCACTTTGACCTTTAGCTAGTAACTGGGTATCAGTTTGTGACCACTTTCTGTATGAGAACACAGGTGCAGATCTTTCAGTATAAATGCTTCAGATTTCACATCAAATTCTGTATGAGCATGTCAGTAACAGGATTAACAGAAGCTTTGCTTGCAGAACATTCTCATGAGCATTACTGGGATTTTAACTCCTGCCAAGCCTAAAATGAGCTTTTTCTTATGCCAAATTAAATGTAGCAGACAGCGTCTTTATTACAATTGATGATTAATTTCTAAGAATCTTGTTTGCTCTATCATTAAGGACATTATGAAACAGAGAGATGTGACAGCTGCACAGTACAGAGGTTCTGCCTCTAAAGTTTTTTGACAAAACATATAACTACTGCAAGTTTCTAGCCCTTGAATGCTAAATTTGAGTATTTTATTATTACAGAAAAGCAGAACTGTAAAATGATACTAAAGCATTACAGGCAAGACAAGATTTACGTGCTTCTTTCAAGGCTCAGGGTTCAAAAGTGAAACCCAAAGCTTTCCTCAGCAAAGCTGACCTCTAAATGCAGCAGCACCCATCCACATCTCATCTCGAAACAGAAATCCCCACCCCAGACCTCTCACAGCTTTCGCATTTCAAATGTCATGGTGGAAAAATTAGGTTAAACTCACCGACATGCAAAAAAAAATAATCCCAACCTAGAGAGGTACGTCAGAGAATGCAGTGGCAACTAATGCTACTTGTAAGCCAGATTTTGCAGAGGTGCTCAAGCTGCTTCCCCATATCCCTTTATAACCTTCTGACGTTGGCAGCTGCAGATATCACATCACCAAAACATATACAAAGAAAAGAAAAGAAAAAAGAAAGACAACATCCTTGAGACAGTTATACTCTCTTTCCTGCTGCATGACCCAGAACAGGCAGAGACAGGAATCAAGAAGAAATTGTCATCGCCTATACTCTGAGAGTCATTCTGCATTGCTAAATACCTTTCTCTTCCTTCCAAAGCGCACTTAATGAAGCAAGTAACAAATCAAAGTCCCCTTACAGCCTGTAAAATAAATGGACCATTTCTATGACAAAAAAAATCATCACTCTATACTAATTCAAATCAACTAAACTTTTACGTTCAAAGTTATCAGTAGATACATTAATTTCCTAAATTTAAACTGTTACTGAGCTCATTTGCTAAAAGTTTGCTGATTTGCTTTTGTTTTGTTTGCCTTTTTTTTTTTTTTTTTAATAAGTTCGGAGTTAATACAGTAAACAAAATCATGATTCTTACTAAGCATGACTTTTCTTCTCACTCTCCTGTCATGCTTCCCGCCAGATTTCTCTAACTGGAATACTAGCTTTAAACTACTGCAAGAGTATTATGTAACATCAAAGCAAACCAATATTCCAGTATTAAAACTTGAGCTTAACTATGTAATGTTATTTACAAACAGAGCAACTTCTCACACACCATCTTCTTTCCAGCAAATTATTACTTAGACTTCTTGAAGTCTAGAAATATTTTTTCTTAGAAATTGAAAAACACTAATCTTCAAGTTTCCTACAGGATGTGCAGACTACCATTGAGAACTTAAGTCTTCTAACAATCAGCTTGCTTTTCTTAAGTAGCTTTTGCAGATCTCTTAGAAGTAATCCACAGTACCCAGGAGTACATAGACTAGTAGATGAACATCAGTACTCCAGATTAACAACCATTTATTAACTGCTTTGCTACTGTTTTTCTATAATTAAAGACTGAATGACAGTTTTCATTATTTTTGTTGCACTACCCATCTCCTGTTGGACTGTTTGCTTATGGTTCTCACTTACTGCAACAGATCTTGAATAGCAAGCTTCATCGAAGCTTCCCTGTTCTTAAAGGCTGCAGACATATTTCTGCTTGGCAAAAATGCTTGTCGTCTGTAACAACAGATTCGCTGTTTAGTGACACACAAGAAAATGAGCTACAGCTTGCATGCAATGGCCTGAGAAGGCCACTGGCAAGGTTGGCCGATTGCACACCTCAAGGCACGACACAAGCTGCTCCTTATTGACCCCAAAACTTCCATGACTCTCTTCTGAAACTAACAGTCAATCTGCAGAAAAAAAACAAACAAACATAAGCACCTGAGAGTCTATGCTCAACAGCTTCTCTTTCTAACATGGTATTGCGCGTTTTACTGCTAGCTCTTTTGAGCCATGGCACTTCAAATGTATCTGAATAGGTTAAAGTTTTTAAAATTCTAACAGGCTTTGAAAGACTGGTGGCACATCCAACATTTAAGTGACAGCCTACAGTTACACAATTTCACTACAGCTGACCCATCCCTCCAGACTTCTAGCAAAACACTGTCACACTGCGGGTCATCTCAGATGATATGAACCGACATCACCCTTCAGCAGGAAAAAAACCCTTGCTTACTTATCTTTTTGTTAGCATGAAACAAGCATAACACAAATGTTAACATTTGAAAGTACTGCTTGAGATCAACCTTCTACAAGACAAACTAGTGGAAAGCTAAAAAATAAGGCTTACTTATGTCATTGCTGTAACATATGTGAGATGGTTCACCTTGTTGACATTCACCTAGGTTCACTACACCACTCTTGATGCACAGGGAACCAAAGATCTCCTACCTCCTGCTGCTTGTCAGGGTAGGAGAATGAGTTGCTTCCTTCCCTCTACTACAGGATTTTTTTTGCAGGATTTCCTACAGGAGTCCTTCCTGACCTGAGTGAGGTTTCACAGGACACTTCTTGAGAAAGCATGTCCTGAAGACAATTTGGTCAGATCCTGCCCCAGGTGACCTGCTGACTGAATCTCCCTGTGGGTGACAGGGTCTTTCCACTCAAGGTTCAGAATTTCTCAATGGTATTTGTCTCCTGTCCAACACTTTGGTTTCCAGCTCTCACAGACACATGACAGGTGTAACCTTCCCTTACACATGCCAGTGCAGCTGTCAGTTCCATGCCTGAGAAAGTGCAAAAGCAGGGTAACTGCAGAACCACGAGAAGGTGACCATGCTTGGGAAAACAGCTGCTCAGCAGAACGCCACACCAGAGGCTTCTGGTGAAAGCCAGGCTCAGGAAGCCAAGAGAAGTGTTACAGCGGACTCAAAACGGCTCTTCTTGGTAGAGCACAGGACCAACAGTTGAAATACAAAAAAATTCACTTACGAGGAAGGCTTGAAAAGCCTTCAGCAACTCCATTACAAAGAAAGTGAGAGACTGCCTACCAACATCCACAGCACCGTAACAAGCATTTTTGTGTCTCCTGTAAAAATTACCATTTGCACCTTTCAGTGAAAGTCTGCACCACACACAGTTTGCATCACTTTCACCTTAAACACTTCAATGTTTCAATCACCACACAATTTTCTCTGACATGTAAACCACTTCATAAGGTTTCAGGGAGGAAAACAAGTTTAATAAACATGATTATTCTGGCTCCTTAACAGGTTAAGAAGTTGGTGGCATAGCCTGCAAGGATCTCCTAGCTAGCCACCATCCCCCATGCTTCCTAGAGCTGTCTTGTCCCAGCAGCTGCTCCTTCACCACCACAGGACTCCGCCAGCTGCAACCAGCATCGCATGCCTGCCATGGGGCTGGGTCACCATGCTTTCAGTATTTACAAGCAATGTTAAAAAACACCATCGAGACATTGCAGTCTTATGCATATGAATACAAGCAGGTTTGAAAAGGTGCTTGTTCTCACAGGCTGGTCTTTAACAGCTTGCACATGGAAAGCAAGCAGACTAACACCGCACTGCATACAGGTATCACAGCAGCAGCAGCAATCATGTTCTGCCACCAACTTACAAGACTGGATATCACCTACCTTCTTCTGAACTCATCAGGATAACACACATAAAAGAGAAGTGGCTGAAACAGCAGGGTATCTGCTTCCCAAGGAGCTGCGGCTAGAACAGTAACCTCAGACTTCCCCTGTGCCCTAAATAAACTCATTTCCACATACTTCTGGTAAGAGGTGCAGGTGCAAGACAGGGCCCCATGCCAGCTCCTCCACTGGCTCCCACACTGACCGAAGAGCCAAGAGCCAGGTGGGCAACTCTCTTCCACTGCAAGACAGGGTCCTGTTTCACCATTCTGACTCCTGGACGGGTGATAAATTTTAAGACTGACAAGCAAGAAGATGAGCTGTCTCTCAGACAGCAAAGTGCACAGCCTATTCTGGGACACCTGCTGTCATCAACAGGCAAAGGCATGTGTTTTCAAGAAAAACACACTATCATTTGGATCACTTCACTGTCCAGGCAGGACAAAGCCACTACAACATCTAGAGCTGGACCACGTTTCTCAGGTGAAAGGCCCGTAACATAAAAATCCTGTTGTCCTCCATTCCTTTCCCTCGACAGCCATGAAACTGAGACAAATAAGATCACAGGATCTTAAAGTGATCTGTTAAAGCAGATGAAGCAAACACTTCAATGTATGAGGGCACTGAAGCAAACTGGAAGACACGACCAAAACACAAATCCTGTTACTCAAATCAACAGGTGCAGAGTACAGCAGAAGAGCGTGGGAGGTTGTTTCTGCTGTTGGTTTGCCAAATTTAAATGGAAGACTGAAAATAAAAATGCTTACAGTATGTTGTCGAGGGTTAAGATTGCGGGGTGACAATAAAACCCTGGCAGATGTATTGTTAACCCTCTCTTCCCCCCACTCCCCACTTTTTGCCCCTCCCTCTCCCCCCCTTCCCACTCAGGACAGGTGACCAGGAGGGAAAGAAGGACAGAGAGAAGAGAGTTGGAAAAATTAACAATGTTTTACTAATGATACTAATAAGAATAGAGAAAATAATACAAAATATACAAAACCAATCTCGAAAGTCTCAGCAACTGCAGAGCCGGCAACCAAAGTCCTGGATTGGACTCTGCAGCCAACCGGAGCTGGATTCAGTCTGTCACTAGGCCTCAGTTCACAGGGATGACTAGCAAGTTCCTCTCCTAATGTCAGCCATAAGGAAAAAGGGAAAAGGGACAAGATCCTCGTGATCTCGCACTTTTATATGAAGTATTCACGTGAATGGAATGTTATACACAGTTGGTCAGTTTCTCGGTCAGTTTCTCAGTTACTTGTTTCTCATCACCCCTCTCGCGAGATGTCCATCCATGCTTATCAATAAGTTTGCATTCCATTGCTAGGTTTACCAAAACATGTGTCTGGTTCTTCAGGAAAATGCAGTTAATATGAAGGCTTTAGCTGACAGGCAAAATTCACTGAAAGAGAAACTTGTTTTTAACAAAACCAGGACATATGTCTATTATTGTCAAACCCCATTTCAATAATGTTAGTTGTTCATAGTCCAAAAGATGAAACTCATTTGAATTAGTAAGGGTGACAGGTCAGTTTTCAAAAAGCCTGGCTGTGACAATTATATCCACAAAACTGCAGAGGGCTGACCACCAGCAGAGGGAGGGTAAGGCAAGTATACAGGCTGGAAAGTCAAGTATGAGTCAACTCTTGCAGACAAAGATTTGAGCCAGGCTAGGGTTTAGATAGCATCCAGGACAGGGAGCACAGACCTCAGTTCAGACTCTCAACCTGCACAGTGCATGCTGCCCATCAACCAGGACTCAAGAAAGCTAGAGAAAACTCCCTCTTTGTTTTGTTTGGTTTTTTTTTTAACCTGGACAGTAAACAACTTCTTGCTCATCAGCAGACTTTGCATTCAGCACTAAAGAGGACACTGCAATACAAGAACGGAATAAGCACAGCTTGCTTGGGCAAGTAATCCACCACACAGCGACAGCCAAAGAGTACAGTGAGGATAGAAAGGGAAATAAAAATAAATCAGCAAGCTGTTTCAGTGGAAAGCTATTTCAGGAGAATAAGATAAAGAATACATTTTTAACTGGGATACCCTACAGTCTCATCATCATTAAGATCTCATTCAAGGGAAGCAGCACAGGAGGAACAAGACAAGGAACAGGCAATTGCAGTTACTGAATGTGGCACAACCTAAAGCTACAAGAAGTTAAGGCTGCATTCTTGAAGAACTGGCCTTCCTTCTGCCTGGCTCTGGAGTTGCTTCCCACAGCAGCTGTGAAGCTGTTCCTACCTATGAGCTCCAGAGCTGCAGGAGTGAACACGTAAATGTCAGCCCCTTTGCTGCACGTTATGAAAGCTCTGGAAACAAGACAAACTAACTCCAACTAAGGATTATTTATACTCCAGTCTCAGTGTACATTTTATCTTTTTAATATACCAGTCTCCAGGAAGCTGATAATTTACCAGTACATAAAAACATCATTATCATCAACGAAAGATGTCTTCAGATGTTGTTATTATTTGGTCCAAACCAAGGCTGACTTAACACAGGAGGCGCCTGATCTGTGACATGTCTGCAGACAGCCATCCCTTTTCTTCTGCTTATTAAGGTTTTACAGCTGACAAAAGCTAAACTGAGCAAGTGCAAAAATAGAGTATGTCCATGACTCTAAAACTCAAAAAAAAATAGACTGCAGAATGGTAATCTTTTCTGCCTTCATGGGGAAAAGCCAGAGTCATAATAAGCTGAATGAATTTAGGTAATCATAACCTCATTAAGCTGTTCATCTCTGTGGCAGAGCATCCCAGGCTTCACAGCTAACATTTCACTATGTGAATGGGTAGAAACATTCGCTCACATAAGCTGGTTAAAAGTGATTCAGTCCAGATGTCCAAATGGCTTAGAAGTCTTTGTTGTGAGATGTTTGAAAAACAACAAAAAAAGACAAACACAAATACATGACCGAGTTCCTGTCCAGCAGACGTGCAAGGCCTGGAGTTTAACAAGACTATTTTTGGTGGCACATATTGCTAAACTTGTTCATGTACAATAAGGGCAGTTACACAACATTCAGTTCTTATTCAAATGAAAGGTGACCATGAGATACAATCTGGGCTGTGAAAGACCTGCCTGTCAGGGTTCCCTTGCCCCTGTACAGCACTGCTGCACCTCTCAGCAACAAGTAGATAGAGCACAGAAATGACATACGAAAAATGCTGCCAATCCCAAGGGTCTTGGAAAGCACCCGATACACCATGGGGTCGGGGTAAGTGTTCCACTTGAAGCCTTGATACAGACCATCAGGTTTGATAAAGGTGTAAGAGGATAAGTCAAAAAAGTATTGAGATAACTAAGGCCAGAATTGTATTTATAGTGGTTCTGCTCACATAATTCTATCAAAATAATAGTACCATCCAGATCCTCTTAGTACCACACAGTTCTGGAGAACACACACAAAAAAATAGTATTTTAAAAGAAAGTATCATAGACATACAAAACTTAACATAATCATAGAATCACAGAATCATAGAATCATTTCAGTTGGAAGTGACCCTCAGGGTCAGAGTCCAACCATAAACAGAAGTCAGGATGAGAATAATGTAGTGAACAACTCAGAACATGGCCAGTACCACATCAGTAATTCATCCTTCCAAATACAAGGTCATTTTCTTCTCTCATTGTGTGATGTATTGATTCTAATTAAGTACAAATTTTCCTGCAGCGATAGTGGTTAATATGATGTCTGGTTCAGACAGTTTCCTCAACACATGTGTACACTACGAATTCACCCTAAAAATGCAACTTGGGGAAAAAAAACATGAACTTGCTCTAACACACAAACACGTAAACATGCACATACAAACTCCTGCACAACTATCACACGGAAGTATTTGCTTCAGTATGGTGAACCAAATCGATCCACAACCACTTTCATAAATAAAGGCATTCCCCTCACTCAGTGATGTCGAACAAACAACACGTCTCAATGTCACTGTCCCAGATTACCTGCCAGAGGCATCTTAACAGACTACAGAGCTGAAACCAGACAAGCAGCTCAGTCAGAGCCCAGGTCTTTGCCACGATATACCAACAGACAAGCCTCTACACAGGTGTTCAGACCTACCAGCAGCAGACTCACCAGTACTCTTCTGCTAATAAGACAGGCTAATACCTAATTTGTAATAAAGGGGCAAAAGAATGAATATGCAATAATCAATACTGATAAAATTTATAATTTCAGCAGGATACTGCCTTCCCTGCTGTCAGGTCTATTGCTTCCAAATTTATTTTTTAAAATAACAAATTAAAGGAAACACACAACTCTGAAAGGACTTTAGCAGGTACAGAATTTTTTCCACATCTCTGATTCCTCATCTACAAGAACAAAAGCCAGCTTCAATTTCTCCTCCTTAAATCTATTCCCATCTTTAAAGCCTAACAGACATTATTCTGCTTTTTAGTAGGCTATTAAGTCACAAAAGAAAGATATCATAACTTAAGAATATTTGCCTTGACCCAAACCTCAGAAATTTGGCTTTTAACTTTGGGGGTGGAAGGGTAGAGAAGACATTGAACATAAAGTACCTAAATACAGCTTAGGTCCAAGCAAAGGAAAAAAAAAAACAACATATAAATAAAAAAATCTCTCACACTGTCCATGCTTAACTTTGATCCACACAGAAATACTGAAATTCTGAGCAACCAGACTCTTTATATGCTTCTGCCAGAAGTCTTTGTGTTTTACAGGAAGAAAGCTACCTTATGTATACCACTTGTCCTTCACTAGGCATTTATAACTACATTTAGTTATAAATGTAGCTTCCCTCAGTGTTCTCCAGAAAAGGCAGCAAAAAAGCAAAAGAAACCAGAAGATTTTGTGGCAAAGAACAGAACTATATGAAATGTTCAGGGTTGAGGAGCAAAAAAGCAAAGCAGCTAGCAGAGCTTCCCAAGATTTAAGTCATGTGCAGGAAGTTTAACTACTAAATCTTCAGTTTTTTGCTTTAATTCAAGCCTATCAGTTTAGAGAACAGAGACTCTCTTGCACCTATTGTTTGAAGGTACATGGACCAATTGTTTTAAATAAAATTGTTGTGCAAATATTCCTGCTACCTGCCACACGTTCAGGATGGCAGTGTAAAAGCAGTTGCTCTAGCCAATTTTCACCCAAAAGCAGCAACTGCTCTCCTTGCTCCTAAAGAGAATTTAATGAAGCCATCTGCTCGTGGCTGAGACTATTCTAAAAACAGGCTGCATTCTTCATGCTTCCTTTTACAGTTCAAAGCCTGGCTAGCATCCCAAGCTACAACCTTTGCAAAAAGCAAAGCAAGAAGCAAAAAGAAACATCACTGAAAACATTTTGCTCTTATGTACATTCAAATGCTTCAGTGTCAGCATATATCATACGCAGGTATCTTATTATTGACAATATTTTGGCAATATTTGTATTTTAAAGAAACACAATAGAATAGTAATTTGCAATGTGCATATGAAACTGAATCTTGCAACGCTTGTTTTTAAGTATTTGAATATGTTATTTGGTAAAGTAAACAAATGTCAAATGAAGGAAGCTATCTAACTGATCCATATTTTTAAATTACCTCAGTGCTACAGCCTCATATAAGCACAACCAAGAAATGAAGGACTTATGTTCATCTAGTTTCCAAAATCTCTATCCAACCCCTCTGCAAAACACCAACCAGGAGACAGACATTTAAAACAACTGCTGTACAGGCTATGGGAAAGGGCTCTCATGCAACTTACCTGCCACACACCTGTGATGACCAGTTCCAGCTGTCCAGATATTACCTGCAATACAGGGATGTACAGGATCAGGGTACTGAAGAGGTACACCCAGGTGAGAACAAACCCTGAGCACAGGTAGTTCTCCTACGTTAAGCTACTGCTTTTACACAGAGCACAGATACATAACATGTATTGACTTTTAACACTTCCATACTTTCATCTTCCCATCTGTTAGCACCCCTCCGGCAGCAGACTTAAAACGCGATTTTTCAAGGAGATATATTGCAGCACAGGATTAACTTCTGCTGCACCTGGCAGTATAAATAAGTACAAGTGTGCTTTTCCAACTGAAAAAATACACCTTTTACTCACAATGCAAGTTCAAAAAGGTAAAAACCTGTCCCATTGTGTTTCCAAGACGACTCTGAAATTAATAGTGCTGTAAGTCATCTAGGAACAGAAAATACATTCATCACAGCACCAAGTACAATGGAGCCTTCAATTTTGCCTGGGGCTTCCTGATCACTTTCCAACACAATTAATTGTTGTGTTCAGTTACAAACAACACATCACCAAAAAAATACACAAAAACACCCCATGAAGGGCATAAAGAAACCAGAGAGAACTTTATCTGTAGGGCAGCAGAGCCTACAGGCACCAACCAAGAACAAGAGCCTGAATACACAACACGCATGTTTTGGGTTACATTTTTTCCACAGCAAAACTTTCTGGGAGGCAAGGAACAAAAAATTGGAAGAATCTCTCTTCTAAACTCTTTTTTTTTAATGGTAGTTTTGAAAAGGCATAGTTTCTCAGCAGGAGTCACACCTAACATACTAAGACTACATATACAAAATTTCAGTAATCATCTGGTGCCCAGGACAGTTATGGCAGTAGCACAAGACAGGCAAAAACTAGAGTAAACCTGCTGTAAAAATTTCAGCAAAATTCCACACCAAAACTTGAGTGTGAACAGTTGCTCTGCTCTTGCAGCACTGAGTGACAAAATCCCAGTTCTGTGCTCACACTTCAGAACATTTTGTCAAATAGCTGCTTCTTCACAGAGCCAAGCCTCTTGGAGCATGAAGAAAACCAAACAATGATCTCAATTTACATTTTTTTTTCTCCCAGATTTCTCAGTAATAAAAAACAGTCCTTGGCTTGTATTTATTAAAAAGGTGTGCCTTTCAATTTTGGCCTTTCCACATCCACAGAGCAATGAAAGCAAGGCTGTCATTTTTAGATTTCATAGAAGGGAGAAGCAAAGCAGAAACGGTACTGCAGTGACTAAGACATCTTTTCCCCCTGCCCCCCCAGCACCGGGATTCTCCAAAAGCAAGCGTGCTGCTACTGTCACAGACATAGCTAACTCATCTGAAATAATGTCTCTGACACACACAGCTCCTAAACTAGGCCAAAGCTACCAAAGAGACTTTGTAAGCTCAAAACTCAACTTCTACGAGAAGTCGGTTCTCCCTATTGCAAACAGTGCCATTTCCTCATTCTGCACATTAAATGTCTGAAACAAGAGGTTTGAAAAACAAAGCAGAAAGCACCAACAGGGTGCCATGGATGTTGAAGATGCACAGCATCACCTGTTCCAAGCAGCAAGACCATCCCAAAAATCAGAGGGAAATGGTCTAAGTAGAGTGTTTGCTACACACAAACGTGCAGCTCTCTTCCTCTGCAGTAACCTAAGAAATCGTGTTCTGATAGCAAAAGCTTTACCTACTGACCTGCTTCAGCCTCACCCTCTATGCGGTAAGGCACATCTGTCAGACAGACAGCAGGATGGGCCTTGCTGCAGATCATCAGGACACCAGAACTGTGGATACATCCAGCACGCTGTGCCCTCCATTTCCGTGACAGTCCCTAAACACTCTTGGTTTCAGGACAGACAACAGGCAGTCAAAAACACATACCTCGTCATTGTGCCAAACAGAAGCAAGATATGTTCCCATCAAAGGTGCCATGGAAGTCTGTGCTTACTTAGCTAATTACTGCTGGCTACTTAGCAAATTACTGCTCAAACAGCACCTTCATTAAACTCCTCTTCCTCTCCTCACATAGAAAGGAAATTCCCAGCATCATCCCCTGTCACATACTGTGCCAGTGTCAGCTACATGGGGAAAAAATATGGCTTTCTCTACAAACACAGCAGAAAGAGTGCTGCCCGCCACACACCTCCTTTCTAACCAGGGACCCTAGCTAAAAGGATTAAGGCAGGAACCCATACTGCTATTTCTTTTAGCCATACTCATACCTGACACGTTCTGGGATATATAAAACCAAGTTATTATAAAAACAGATATTCCAGGCTAGTGTTAGAATCACATCTGCATACGCAAATTCCTCCCCTCCCTTGCTGTCTGATCAGTGTTATTTATCAAGGATTAAATAGTTTGTAAACTACCAACTGCTTGAAGTTTGCTCAGTCAGAAAAACCCCAAAGCTCTCTTGTTCAATGTGTGTCAGGCAGGAGAGCGAAGAGAATTTGAATAAATATTAACAGAGTATTAATGGAAATGCAGAGACTTGCCAGCAGCAGACACAATCACCTTTCCATCTCCACAACCAGGGACAGAGTGTCATCACCCGAGGGACCAAAAGAACAGGACCAGGTATACAAGCAGAAAAATTCATAGGAGACTGTATACAGTCACCAGGCCGATAGTGCTTCGAATGACATTTCAACAGCAGAAACTACATAACTTAGATGCTAGTACGAGAGATGTAGAAAACTACATGTGTGCAGGGTTTTTTTTTTCCCTTGTTCTTAGAGACAAATGAAAATAGTAAATTTAAAGTTTTATGTTGGTTTAAGAAATTTATCCAACTGAAAAACTAAGCCATCTGCTGTTGTGGGGAGAAACGAGGTTGTGGTGTATCATTTTTCAGCCAGATTAGTTTCTGAATGTAGCCACTGTACAGCCAGACAAGTTTTAATGCTAGTGTGGGGAAACAAGTAAGAACTCATTTAACTGCAGATTTTCAAGAAAAATATTCTCTATTTCCTTCACTGTGCAGAACTACAGTTTTGGAAAGCGTTAAGGTTTTGACTGAAATTCTGCCAACCAGAGAAAAGAGATTGGAAGCTACCAGAGTAGTTGCTGCCATAGAACAAAGCATCTTTAATGCGTTCCTCACAAGATGGGGTTTCCATTGATCCACCAGACTCTTTAATTTGTACTTGCATAAGGGTACCTTTTCAGTCTCCTATATATAATTTTCCTTCTGGCACTTGCACAAGAAACTTGACATGAACTCTGAAGCATGTCTCTTCAGCTCACAGCACACATGGGGTTAATCAGCTCCCAGGGCGCTCTTGCTAAGCAAGTGAGAAAGTGCTGCCAAACACCAACTTATTTTATTTGAACTCTGTGTAAACTTGTGTTTGAGCTCCAGGGAAGGTGAGAAGCATACAGAAAGGCTGGACTACGCAGGCTCTGCAAGTCCCATGCTAATGCCAGAGGACTGAATAAACACGAGTGCAAATGCAGGAGCTGTGCTTCTGTGACACACAGGTAGGAGTTTACTTCAAAAACACCAACCTGAGCATCACTGAAACACACTCGTCACCCACAGCTAAAAGGCTTCTGATCTACAACAGTATCGACAACACATCAAAGCCTGTACCACAGATGTACTAAAAAGCAGAAGATCTGGAGTTCAGACAGCAACACTTTAACACAGATCATGCCATATCTGCTCTCTTCCCATTCCAGACCTTGTTCCAGTCCCTTAAGCAGACAGACAGCGCGGGCTTTAGGTGCCTCCAAAGCCTGTCTCTGCAGCAGTGCACAGGGGATTCCCAGACTCTGTTACTCCATTCCCACCTCCACTCTCAACACGAGCTGCTCACAAAGGATTACAAACCATTGAACAGCAGGTCTCCCCACAGACCCCTTCAGTTCCCATACTGGTGAAGGCTAGCAGCCTGTGGCAGAGACCTACTGCTTCAAAATGGACAGCAGCAGGACCCAAAAACGACCATTGAAGAGAAAGGGATATAAGTCTCCTGAGATGAAGGCTGTTTACTTACTTCTGTTTGTCTTCCAACTTCACCGACTTTGGAATGCTAAAAGCCATTTGAGTGCTGTAAGATGGAGCAGATAAACCCCTGAACCACAAGTCTACAAGTACAATTTCTACCACAAGTCGGTTTTGCTACTTGGATATCACCATGAGAAATATTAACAAGCACTGTTCGCATGTTTAAACTTTACTTGCCACATGTCGAAGACCAAGAACGTACCATACAGGATGATTTACAAAACCAAGGCAATTGGTATGGCAAACACACAAATGATCTGCATTATAATTACGCAACTCTCACAGCCCTCACCTTGATGCAACTTGAGGGAGGAAGTACAGAGTGCAAGAACAAACAAAAATCTATCTGAAAAACACAATTCCTTGAAGAAAAAAAAATAAACTATTTTGAAACAAACTAATGTTTAATCCACTACTTCCATCTCAGTCACACAAAGCTAGGCTGGTATTCTCATCAGAAGATCCTAAAAGCAAAGCTGCTAAAGACACAGGTAGTGAAATGTGTAATCAATGAACAGTGGTGGACTGACCAAGACGTGTGGTACAGCCACAGCAGCTGCAGACGACAGAAGGCACTGCTTCCTACCCAAAGCCGTAGTCAGGAAAGCTTAGAGCTGCCAAAGAAAAAGTTAACATACAACTTAAGATCTTCACACACAGGCATTTCATTAACCTTTACTTTTCATGCTACGCACCTCTGAGTAACGGATACGTGATACTTCATTTCAAAAGGTATGTCTACCTCACTACAAATGTACACCATCAGGGGTTCCCAAAGGCAAACACTACAGTCATTAACTCAATTTAGGTGGGGTATTACCATCTTGAGAAGCAGAAACAGGAGGTCCGTGATTAAAAGCCCGTCTAAGGGTAGAGAGCACTCATTCACTTCCCTGTCACAAGAGCTGGAAGTTAAGCCTGTCACTCAAAAGGGGAGCTTGAGAGCAGAGAGATCATCATTCACAGCTTCTGGCATAAGTCCAACTTTTCTGCCTATCAGTGGATTTCTGATGTTGCAATTCATAACACTAGTCCAAAAGGTTTCTAAGGCAGAGGACTAAATATTCCTGTAGGTTAGTGTATCACTGAGCGACGGGCCTGCTAGCACAGTTCAAATGAACAAACTGTACTAACATTTCCACTGTACTAACAGACTTTCCATTAATTAAAGCTGACGGTTCTTTGCCCATCAGGCAACAGTGCATTCAGAAGCCATCACATAATGAAACCATTGTTAGTCTTTTCTTTACATATTCAACTGCAGAACAAAAGGTGATGGTTGTACAGTCAACAAGGACTTGAACTTCTGCAGGTGACATTGCTTCTCAACAACAAACTCACCAGAAAAAAATAATATCTTGCACTGAAAGATGAGGTGAAAACCTTAGAAGAAGAAAAAAAAAAGCTTTCTATTATATTTTTTTACTGAATAACACCCTTTTAAAAGCATTGTCAGTTTTTTAAGTTCGACATCATACCACTTAGCTACTATCATCAGGAAAGATGGCACAAAATGCCTCCCAAGGAAGGACAGTTTACCCTCCTTCCCTCCTCCCACATTGTCACATTTAGTGTTCTTTCGCAAGCTCTCAAACATATGAATAAAATACGACATTTTGACATTTTAATATGAGACAAATGTCTCAAGAAATGAGATATCCACTCCTTCCGAAACACTAGTGATACAACAGTTATTATGTAACAAAAAATAGACATCACAACAAGTTGCAAAACACCAGAAGGAGAAGGTTCCTTGTGTAAAGAAACGTATGAGGGATTTCAGACTTGTGGTGGTGTTCCATGAATTTGTGCAACACATTTATAAACAAAAATCAATTCATACTTATATCAACACTGATTCTAAACCCTGAAGTTTTATCAACCACACTATCAAACAGCAATTACCGCTGCCATAACATGGGGACCAACTCAAAAGAGCAAAAGAAATACTTTCATCCCACTTTTCCTGAGAAAACCAAAACAGATCAAAGAACCTCCAAAACAATGAGCAAAGAAATGAGCAAAGAAAGAAATCTCTGAAGAAAAATAAATAACAGGGTAAGACAAGTAAAGGGCCTCTAATGATAGTGATTTATTCTATCACAGACTGTTAGTGTCAGTTTATGTAATGAGCCCACATGGTTTAGGAATTCACGTGGGGAGAAAATGTTTTCCAGTTAGCAATATGGATCTAGGCTGGCTGATGGCAAGTGCCTGTTAAGTGGGGAAAATGACAGATGAAGACTTTAAACAAAGGCTTAAAATTCATTATGCTTTGTGACCCTAAGTTTATGGAGGTGTGCTTTAATGCTGTCTTCAAAATAAACCAGAAGAAGTCAGAAGAATAGATGTAAGCCGTAATTCTCTCAAGTACCTCTCTCTCACTTTCCAAACATATCTGCTTCTAAATTAGAGTACAGATAAAATGACGTACAAAGCTGAAACAGAGGTAGGTAACACAACAGCCATGAATTAGAGGAGAAGAAACCTGTAACCAATGAAACAAAGACACAAAAGGACGATTATCCCTGTAAAGCATTTGCAGGATGGAAAATACAGATGGAAGAAACACGCAGCTATAGAGCCAAAACCCACCACTGAAAAATCAGCTTGCCCTCCTGAGCAGTCTCTAAATTCCTCCACAAGTCAGCTGAAGTGAAAATCTGTTCTTAGCAAAGGAGACAGTCCCTAGCCCATAGCCCCCAGCAGAGGTAGAATCCATCACCGATTTTCTGTTACATAAGGGTGGTTTTCTTACTGGTCTGAAATGCCTGCCTTCAGCTTTCAAATATCAGGGTCCTACGTACCTGACCCTGAGGAGTCACCCTGAGCTTTCGTTTGTGTCCTTGGCAGTGGCTTTTAAATCTGTTTTTTTGAGACAGTCAGATAATGGCTGTCCAAGACCTCATCTTCCCAAAGGAAACAAGTTCAGAGCCAAAAGTTGTGATTCAGACCAGCAGCCTCCAGTGCTGTCAGTACTGGGCTGCTCCGATGTCAAGCAATTTAGGTAACTCTAGAATAACTGAAAGTAAGAAGCCTCCAGCAAGCATTTACTCTCCAGAATCTGTAAGACACAGATGCTCTTGGGGCCTAAGTAAGTCCACATCTTGAGTTTTTTGTTTGTTTGTTCTGTTGGCTTTTGTTGTTGGTTTGGGGTTTTTTGTGTTTTGTTGTTGTTGTTACTGTGGTGGTGTTGTTTGGGGTTTTTTTGTGGGTTTGTTTTGTTTGTTTTTGGTGGTAGTTTTTATCCCCCTTTCTCATTAAGTAATGTAACTTTTGACAGAGCAGCACAGAAAGAGCACTCCTAAGGTAGGAAGCAAAAAGTAAGTTCTAGGGCACTTCTGTTTAAGTACTGCCATGGGACAAGCTACTGAGACAGTTACAACAGATTTTTCTCATGACACAACTTTGACCATACCATGACTATACACACTTCTCTTCAAGCTGAGTCCAATCCTCATGTTGCTAAAAGACAAACAAAAAGTCCTTCATCCTCCTATTCCCATCATTTACAACATATACAAAAGTTTCCAAGAGGAAGGGAAGCAAATGGGATCAAGAAAAACAAAAATTAAGTCTTCTGACTCATTTCCTTCTTCCCTTTTCATCCATTACAAGCCAAACCTCTTGCCTTCATCACTCAGCAGAAATCACTCTGCTTAATTATCACCTGCACTTACCTTCTTCAGGCAGCACAAATCCCAGCACCTTCCTCTCAGCTGAGCTGAGGGTGTTGTGTTTTCCCGGTTTCGGGGACCACTTTTGTTTAGAATATGGCTTATTTAAGAAGTAACTGATGTCATCTCAGTTCAGTACTCCAGTGGCACAGGAAGGCAGAGGTCACAGGGATTTAAGGTAGCAGCTACCATGTCTGCTTTAGAAAACTCCTCAGTAATGCAGGTTAAAATATCTACTAAAAAAAAACAGGCTGCAGAACCCAAAGGATTTCAGGGAAGAGCTCAGCAACACCAAAATGCAAAAAGCAGAAATAAAATCCTACACAATACTGTATTGTAGGAGAGCCCAGCAAATTGCAGAAACCTAATGGTCCAGATGGCACAAGTTAGCATTCAGAAAAAAAAATCAGTTTGGACAAAGAATACTCCCAAACAACACAGAAGAAAACCTTATTAATGGCATCGTTACCCAAAAGCGACAGAGCCCAGCTCTCATGACAGGTCTTGTCATCAGCTGCTACCACATCCGACTCCTCCAAGAAGACATCTTACTTGTTAACCTGCTTTTTGATGCCATGTTAGATGAATCCTGTTTCTACAGACACTAAGAGGTGATTCACAGCTCCTCACCAAGGGCAGACAGGCCACCAAAGCTGTTGTGAGGGACACAGTCCCACCTCCCTGGGCCAAGCCCTGCGCCAGAGGTTTTGGTTCGCTCTCCCTCCTCTGTGCTGGATCACAGGCCAGCCTGGATCCACATTCTCACAAGCCACCACGTCAGCTGCTTGCTACACAAGTCAAACCACGTCACGCAACACCCTTCCCCCCAAAAACACAGGGAGGGGGAAAGATGGAGTTCCCATCTCCCAGAGGCTCCGGGGCTCCTCCCTCTGGCAGCCAGCAGGAGCTGGGAAGGAGCAGAGGGGCGTGCGGACACACAACTCACCGAGCCGGCACTCAAGACAGAAAACACCATGTCACGTAAAAACTTGTTAAGAGGCATAAATTACCAGAAACAGAAGCGATTTCTGTAGCGGTGCCAAAAGGAGCTGCAGCAGCATTGCACCTCTCTCAATCATTAACCAAGGGGGAAGGAAAAACAACATGCTTCCCGCCCATCAGTCAAATCAGATCAGAGAGGGTCTTGCCAGCCCCGTTCAGCTCCATCAGCCCCTCACAAAGGCCAGAGCTCTGTGGCAGGGAGACAGAGCTGTGGGGGCACAGCTCTCCTGTCATACCACCCGCAAGCAGGGAAGGGCCACTCTTCTCGAGTGGCCATTCCTCCTTGTCCCTCAATGACGGTGAGAAGGGCACAGAGGACACAGAGGCCAGCCCTGCTGCCACTGGGCTGACTTCACTATGTCTAAATCCACACACTTGCAAGGAGGGACAAAAAATTAGCATCGCGATACCAAAAAGTCATCACTGTCAAATGCAAGACAGTTAAGTAACTACTGCAACAACCAGGGTCTCTATGCAACAGACATTAAAATACCTTGCAGAAGAAGGAAGGAGGTCTGCAGCAATTATCTATCATTGATTTAGGCACAGTATCAGACAGTTTTATAATTTGAAAAAAATGGCTTTCTTCAATATTAAACCATGCAACTGATTTATTGGACCCTTAAACGACATCTTAACCATACTGAATACATTAACTCAGTGTGTTTCACATTAAGGATCAGCTTTCTTTTCTTAAGAGACACAAAGACAGCTCTTCCCAGTTCACATTTTATACCGCCAAACTCCTGCCTTTCACCTAGAATCTGACTAACAAACACATTTTTAACTAAGAATAAAAAAAAAAAAAAAAAAAAAAAAAAAAAAACAACCACCAAAAACCAACCACACAAAAAAACACCAAACATAAAAAATAAGGTTAAAAAACCCCAACTGTTACCCAGTTCCGGCTTTGAAGAAACCCAGCTGATCTACACTCTCTTCTGACCCGTGAACACATAACACTATGCACCTTATAAAAGGAGGAGGTACATTCCCCATTCCAAAACCTTATTCCACAAACATACTATTTGAAATAAAACCAGTCCAAAGAATACAAAGACAACAAATTAGAAGATTAAAGTGCTAGATAAACATATTCAAGTACATTTTGTTCTTCAGGCACTCTTCAACACAGATGCCTATAGCATCCTTTCCTTCAGGAAGATTATTACAAAGAAGAAGCTGTACACCATTCTGTTCCTATTTGATACAGTAAGGTTTCTGTATACCTAAAAATAAGCACATCAAACCAAGGAGTAAATTAAGACCCTCATAATTAAACCGCTGTGGTTTCTAACACATTTTTCTTAGAATTTTTCCACTATCCAAAAGCACCCAATGCTCTCAAATAAATAGAGCATGATTGGTCTTACTTATGTACTACATGAAAAGTATATCAATCCACATAAAGTAAAAATTATAGTAATACAAAAACTTCTGCTTTTAGCCTACTTACTTAGTAAGTAGTCCAGCACTAAGTCAACTAGACCAACAAATTTCATGGCAACTGTCACATAAGGGTGAGCTAAAGCAAGATAGTTTTGTAGCAAACCACTGCCTACTGTCTGCAAAGTCATTACCGAATGACTATTCCCTATTAAAATCAGCAACTTCCTCAACATAATTAAAAAGAATATAGGCTGGAAGCAGCATATTAAATCTTGGGGAAACTACTTAAGCAGTGAAAAAGCACCACCCGCCAACAAGAACACAAACACAGAATACGCACCCAAGCTCACTGGTAGTAAAGCGATTAATCGCAGGGAGCTGGTCAGTGTTTGAAAGCATACCCAAAAGCCTACAGACCAGATTACAACATCTTTGCCCACCTTATGGAAAGCTCTCCTCTATGACAAAAGCCCATTTTTAAAACAAGACAGCCTCCAGAACAAAATGCCACCTACAGAGAGCAAACCAGAGGGTGAAAATCTGTGCCTGAACAAACAAGATCGATTGCTAACCTGAAATGAAAATCAGAGAGAAAACAAAATACACAGCCTGCTCTAAGAAACTGTCAGCAAAAGACATTAGGGTGCTGGATGCTGCTATTAAATGGAGCCGTAACAGAAGCCAAGGAGCAGAGATCACCAAGCCATGAGGCAGAGACACTGGCATGAAAGGAAGAAGACATTGTGCAACGGGTTTCCTACACACCGTCCTCTGCAATTCCATCCTAAAACGTGGGGGGAGAGAACAGAACCTGACAACGTGTCATCACAGAGACCACAATCTCTTGCTTCAAGGTGAGGTGGGGAATTAAAATAATTTTCTCCTTTGGTGGCTACCAAGGAACATGACCTACAATTCCACACTAGATAACAACCAAAATAAAGCCAGTGTTTATGAAATATTTTTATCAGCTGAAAGAAACTGTCACTTCAGTCAAGTCGGATTCACCCCTAATTTTTTTATGTCCATTTGCATGCCCCAGCTCACCACAGCGCAGATCACATCGCGGTTTCACCAAGATTCCTCTTGCTGGCAAAACCAGCTGAAACAGTTCCTGCCCCCATCAGCAGGACCACTCCATCGCTTGTGGGGCTGCACTATCAGCAGCGACGTGGCACAGCCGAGCAGCTACACCACTGCTTCCCAAGGGGCTGCATGTGAGCAAGGAGAGGGAGTGGGAACTGGCAAAAGAAATTTAGGCTGGCTTTCTTGGCACACGCAATGACAGTGGCACGCCAACACTGAGAAGCACAGGCCTCCATTAATGTGATGACTACCTGAATCATGTAGAACACCACCACTGCTGCACCCTAGTCAGTCTAAAGAGCAAGCAGAGACATTAAATATATGCATGTGTGTTCACAATAAAACAGTTTCATTGTGTGATTTTCCAGCTACATTCAAACAATACATATAATCATGGTGGAGAAAAGACCAACTCTGTTTTTGCCCATGATAAACTCACAGGTAAGCCTACGCTTGGAACAACTACACTATCCTTCCAGTAAGGGCTTGTGTTCATGCTTCACAAGCCTTAAGCCACACTGACATCTGACTTAGCCCAGAGGAGGAGAGCAGACACCCACACATCCCTAATGACAGTGACAGGCCATGTGTCCAAGCCACAGTGTATTCTCCCTACCCTGGCAGCACCACCATGCCTAAGCCCAGGTTAGCTCCTCACAAGGTCTTTCTCAGAAGCATGCAGCACCTATGTGCCCTGAGAGCCTCTAATGTGAATAGTTAGCCCAAAGCTCAGGGTCCTTCATTACATGATGGTCAGTCCACCCCGAGCTGCAGGCATTCCTGTACGTCCCAATGCACAGCGGGGTAGCAACTACACTGGGCTCAGCCTGGCCTTTCTGCTTGTGGTGCAGTACTCCTATAAATTATCAATATAGCGGTAACACTGTAAAAACCTGCACCTTTTCTCACAGGTTTTTGTGTACACGTAACTAGTATGCACTAAGAGTCACACCAAGGCAAAGGGCACACTTCTTGCTCTAGTTAAGGTGAAATGTCTGAGTACTACTGGCAGTTCAGAAACCATCATCATACTTGAGTAATCTTTGCAAACAAAAAAAGCATCGTAACGTAGACTGTCTGGGTACACACTGCTAATAAAGATGAAGGACAAAAAAGGCCACAAAACCAAGAGAGGTTCAAATGCCTGCTTTGGAGAGAAACCTTGGTTCAACATAGAGATTGCAAAATAAGGTACATGTTGGTTGGTTGTTTGGGGGTTTTTTATGGGGGGGAGGGAGGTGTTGTTTTGTTTTGTTCTGTTAGGGTTTTTTTTGTTTGTTTGTTTGTTTTTTTGTTTAAGTACCATGAGATCCTATACCTCTACCTCAATTTGTAATTAGGACTCTCTCAGTAACATGTGCACAGGATTATAGATTTCCCCCCCTTAAAATCAAGTTTCAAGTTTGTGGACCAGATCCAAAGAGCTGGTTTCTATGCATTCCTGAGGGAGAAAGGGCTATAGAAAAGCCTTTTATTTCTGCACGTATTTCCCAGAAGACCTAACTAATGCAAAAGGAAACGTATCAGGCTTCTTCAATGGGGGGAGGGCGGGAAGGGATTAACACGTTTCATGGGCAGAGTGTGTGCAAGTGGGGAGGGGCAAGCACTTCAGCGTGAGCAATTAAATGCAATTCTTTTGTAAACCTTACGATAAGATAGTGAAAATACCCTTTTCAACAGAAAACCCTACTCAAGGGTGCCTACCCTTGACTAAACATCAAGGTAAATTGCGCTGAAAAACAGACTGTACATCACTAAAAGCTACTGTGAAGGGGGACACTTGAGGCTGAAACATGCATCTAATGAGAATCGCCCCTTAAGCAGGTCAGCATCATGAAGTTAAGAGCATAAAGTCAGCATCACCTGCTAGCAATGGTTTCCTCCTCCTAAACTGATTTTATATATACTCCTCTGCAAAGCTTTCAAGAACTAACCAAGGTTGGTTCCAGATTCAGAAACACACTCTAAGATAAGATCTATTTTAAAAAAAAAAGTAATCACTAACAGAGGAACTGTTCCCTATACTACGATAATCATAGAAAAACTAAATGAAAGGTTGTGGCTCCACAATTAGGACTTTTATTGCTGGGTGTACTTCACTGCAAAGCAAACCAACAGGCAATGCACCAAGCTCATTTTGCACCACTTCACATCTTCGGGGACCCTAATCCTGACTCGAGCCACCACATACGCTTGCCAGCTGCAGTGTGCTGCCTATCACAGGTCAACTGCCGCTCTCTTTGGAGCTTGGTTGTCTTTAAAACACCTCCTTCCCCCTTGCTAGCAAAAGTAAGACTTAAATCAGACATGGGCTGAGTGCAGAAGGTACACATTGCTTTCATTTTCACAGCAAGGAGAGGCAGCAGAGCATGCTGCTCCAGCTCACAGGTTAGTATACACTTACCAACATACAATTAATTGAACAAGAAGCTTGAATCAAGTTTTGCTGCACTTGCTGGTTCAGAAATTCCTACTCCACCTGTATGTAAACACTGTTTTCGTGTTTAATATAGCATGTAACTACTACAGCTCTTGATTCACACTAAGTTAAACCAAATTCATTCCCAGAGTTATTTGGCATTAATATTAGTTATGTGGTGAGCCACTCAGCATTGTATTTAAAACATTTCATGAGTCAGAGACAAAACAAACAAACACAAACAACGCACACAAACACCACCAACAACCACTAAGATTTATTACTGATTTTGCTCAGTCATTTATTCTTTCCTATAATCTCATTTTACAGTATTTGAAGACTTCCAGCTTTGCAACACTATATTCTGGAATTTTAACACTGCAAACAATAGACATTTATACACTTCTCTGAACACAGAGATCAATGCTTCCAAACAGTAAACCATTTGCTTAAGGAAAAAAAAACAGCTTATTACAGCCTAAGCAACATGCAAGCAACTTGGAGCTTTTTAAGTTTATAGGAGAAGGTGATATTGAATACCATGGTCTTTCATTTAATGAAGTACTGAAATGATTCAGCTCTACAGCACAGATTTTTCTCATTATGACTCTCTGCCCAATCCATTACCAAACTGGAAGCTAAAGCCAAGCATCAGTACATACACGCTTTGGAAACAAAATGTCTAGTCATTATAGAGCAAAACTCCACTCAGTCACCTATCGGAAATTTATTTTGAAAAAAAAATCTTTTCAATTTCTCCTTAGTTGTATACACAACTTTGAAAATTCCCACCTAGATCTCAAAAAGTCTCCTTCACAAAGCCACACTCCTCTAAATCTGCTCTTATTTGCTATGAAATAATTTCAATCCAAGTTCTACATCAACCCTGTATATTCTCCCTCAGCCTTGCATGGCTTCATTACAAGTGTTCTTTCTGCATATCTTTGCATATTTAATGAGAGACAGTTTGTTCTAATGCAAAGGAAGTGTCTCAGTACACATCTACTTCATATGGTATGTTTACATTTTGCTACACCATTTACTTCTCAGTTTCTAGATAACCTCTAGCATAGTCCAGGGGCAATTCATAAACAGCAATTCTAATGCAATATAAATTATTATGCAACATGAGTACACTGACAGAACTTCAGCTGAAGATAATGCAAAGGGAACTCCCCAAATTGCACATGATAATTAAGAACCTTTATGAGAAATTCCATGTGGAGAAAAATCTTATCATAGGCCACAAAAGCGATAGACTGTAAAATCAAATTAATGGGAAGGTAGATTTCAGCCTCAAGACACTGTGTTCTACATTCATGTCAGACCTCAGGAAACTTTCTCGTAAAACTTGACACAGGATCTGAAACCATCTGGGATGGTCTGGAGCAAAAGGAGAGCAGCTGTATGTGGTGTTTTGCCGACAGCAGCAATGTGACTTGCAGGTACTGTGCATTTCTGCCCAAATTACCATTCAACCAAAGCATCTGCACTGCCACTGTTACTACTCTGATGAAGACACACAGGCTGAAGGATTACTGAAAATACACTAGCAGAACCCACTGCTCTGGAAACCATCCGCCAGACTGAAGCCAACAGTATGTGCCAGGACAACGTAACAATCTTTCTTCCACTGCGAGTCTGTCCACCTCCACAATACTACAAATTCTCAAGCAGAGCGGGACTGCTGATCTTGAGCCCGATGTAGAAGTGCTACTCCTGACGTACAGTTAAACATTATCCTCAGGAGCCCTGTGAGCCTCAAGCCTTATGGGCACAGGTAGTCCCTTCAGGAAATAATTAATCCCCATCACCTTCAAAGTTGCACAAAACCTGATCAGTTGGCACTGAGCTCAAGCAGCCACCCTGTTCCATCCTTGATGACTTCCTGAAATACCTCGTCTGCTTCTGTCACCCATAAACCCAAAGCAAGAGACATATTATAATAAGAACTGAGATCCCTGAGCTTGTAACTAGTAGCTTTTCAAATCAAAGAAACAGGTATAACTTGTTATTTCTTCTCGAAGTTCCTCATGCATCCTCCGAACAACATCTGAGCTTCAAGCAAATAGGGATCCTGTCCTCCACTACATTTCCAGGCAAGAGAATCTGTATTTATATGATTAATGTAATTACTATAATTACCTATAATAATGTATATGAGCATATTTCTGTGTTGGGTAGTATAATTTATATATTAATAAGGTAACATAAAACATTTAGAAAGGTACAGACATTTTTAATTGACCAATGCCTTTAAAGTTTAAAGCAACATCTAATTCAAAAGGAGAAAATGTAACAGGAATAGAAGTCAGGTTACGCACTCATTCTACTTTGGTCTTTCATGCAAATTTTAAGAACCTTACTTCATAGAGTCTTTTAAAAATTTTCCTCACAGCTCTAACATTCAAACTACAGATTTATGTTGTCCACCTAACCTAACTTCACGATCATGAGGCTATCACCCAAAGTCCCATAAAGATTAAAAAAAAAACCAACTAAACAACACAAAAACCACACCACACACACAAACAAAAAACCAACACCACCCCCCCACACACACACGCTTCTACATTTCATGTCGGTGTTATGTTTACAAGCCATTTTAACTGCGAAAGCCAGCATGCACTGCTGGCTCCTGCTCCGGCACACCATGCTGCTACACACCCCCATCTGGTCCTTGTTCATGCTGCTGAAGCAACGCTGGACTAACCCCAAAGGTCTGTGATTCTTTCAAAAGAGATCCTTAGTTTCCCAGCAGTTCTTGTGGACCCTGTTTCGTACTGATGAAGGCAAATAGCAACAACCAGAAGAACAATAGCTACTTGTTCACATAATAAAACAACGTGGAAACACAAGGATCATTCTGAATGGCTGGAATTGCTCAGTTTTACTGCACTATGTTAAATAGCTGGTCTACAAAGCAAAGTCATAAAACTGATCTTTGATATTTCCCTCTCCTGTTCACCCACTCTCATGGTAGATGCCAACTACTTGGTTAACCACGTTTCATTAATAAGAAAAATACGTAGCCAATCGATACAAATGTGGGCACTGGAAACTTCTCTTCATTGTTTTAACCATCTAGCTCTAGAGAGAATAACGAAAAAGGAAATTTGAATGCTGTCCACTCCAAATCTCAAACTACACTTTTTCAGCTTACAGCTCAACTTTGCCACTAAAAAGCACTAAGTCTCAGTACACAACTAAAAACCGCATCATGAAAAATACTATTCAAATACAAGGGCTTACAGGTTTAAAAAAATAATAAAAAAAACCAAAACGCCCCAGCAGATGTGCTTTGCATGAGATGAGAGAACGCTCTCGATTCTCCTTGCCACCACTCCTTGAGGTTCACTCCTCAACAGCCTGGGCTCTGTGAAGCCTCCAAAACACCCCGTTTGTGTGTCTGTGCACAGGGCAGGCAGCCCTGCCGAGGCTCCCACAGCAGCAGCCACTGCCACCAGGTTAGCAGAGGAGCCACTGAGCCACTTCTCCAGCACTGGCACCTTTGCCCCTGGCTTCCAGCGCCTGCAAAGCTCACGGGAAAACTAACCACAGCCCAAGGGACAGGTATAAAAGCAAAGGCAGAGTAGTCTGTACTGAAGTGTATTAATAAAGCAGGCCTACAAAGAACAAGTTACACAAGACACCAGTCACATGGCATCAGATTAGCTTAAAAAAAGAAAGAAAGAAGAAAAAAAGCAGACACAGCCACATACCCAGACAGAAAACAGGTGGAGCAGCACCAACCGCAGAGCGAGACACCAAAGACAGCTACTCTGGATCAGACGTATAAGGTTTACCATTCCCCAAAACTAAGCCACTTGTCAGTTTTCAGCCTTCCAGGAAAAAAGCAGGTCTGTATCGTAACATTTCTCCTACCAATAGATGGGACTACCCTCTCGAGTCACTTAGGCTGCGCACAGAGAAGAGCCACCTGCACCCAGAAAACAAACCTCATCTCCTTGCAGCCCCAAAAGCCAAACCAAAACTAAGCAAAGCCTGCTGCTGCAAACTCTTTCTGAAGGACCTACCACCTCCAGGCCCAAACTCTGCTTTCCCACCAGCACCCGTCTGAGCTCACTGCACCCTGACCCATGGCCACCATTAGTCACAAAGTTCTTCAGGAAAACTTCCCGTCTCAAAGGTGGAATTCCTTGAGAGAGAAATCCCATTCTTTGGCTGCACCATGGTCCTACTTACTACAAAACCTTCCCCATTTTGCACTCTACATCCTCAGCTCTTATTTTGTCTACCTGTTCATCTCCCCAGATACAAACATATGTATATATATATGTTGTTCTTTGTTTGGTTGGTTTTTATAGTAGGAGACAAAAAGACATTTCAACACATCAAGCCTCAGACAGCACTACATGGGTAGGTACAAAACAACTCCAAGTTGAAAGGGAACTTTAACTTACATTCCCTTTCAACAAAGGTTCATTTCTCCTGATCCACTTCTTTTTTCCCAGTGTGACAGTTCTGACGTTCTTTTCATTATCAAATCCAACAAAAGAAAATATTAAGAATTAATAGATTCCCTTAGATGTTAACCAAAGTAATGTTCCCTCAGATTAAAAATCTGTTAATTGAACATAAGGCAAGTTTCTACTTAAAGTCTTGGCTTCTCAAACACTCACAAACTTCCCTTTCCCATTTGTTTTCTCTGCTTCTCTTTAGACAAAGCATCAATGTCGTTAAAATATAACAGCAACCTTTCAATATTTAATAGCTTGTTGTTACTAAGGAAAACAGAACTTTTAGAAGCATGAAAGATCATTCTTATGTCTCCTAAAAGTCAGATTTTATTCTTGGTTTGCCATTTGTTTTGCACATATTTGTGAACAACACCCTACTGATTTTGGATTTGCATGGAGTGAGTTTCATTAATTTATTCAAACAAGCTTCAGTGATGCTGATAATCCAAGGCACAGTTAATGTAAAAAGAGAAGGAAAAAAAAAAAAAAAGGTTTACTAGTTATGCAATACACCACTAAGTTTAAATAAAAAACAAAAGCATCAGCATGATTTAATAGCAATAACCACAATATCTAATAATACCTTTGAGAGCACAAACACAACCGAGGTCTGTCCCTGTCCCCATCCCCCCACACCCCATTATTCCTCTAACTTCAGCACAGCTGTTCTTTGGGAGGAAAACACTGGTATTCAAGTGCCAGTTACTTATATAAACACAGATAATTCTGTATACGTTAATACAGACCACTTCAAAATCTAGTGTCTTCAAAACAGGTCTCAAGATTCAGACTACAGTTTTGCACGCTCACAATGTAAACAAAGTGGCCGTCTGTTCATCTACAATTTATACAATATACCCATCAAAGACTTTTTTTGTTAATTCTCCATATTTCAGCTGGAGGGCAAGAGAAAACATACAGTATCTATATACAATGTACCATCAAATAAAAAGCATCTTCCCAATAGCTTGTATCACACGACCACCAAGGCACTTGTTCAGGCACTGCTGTTTGCAGCAGCTACACCTACATGTGTGCATCCGAGTACTCTCAAGCTGGACCAAGGCTATTACAGAAATTAAGATGAGTCAGAGAAAGAGATCCCTCTGCAATGTATACATAAAAATAAGGTCATTTACCATTAATCTCCACGTAGGCAACATGACTCACAGTCAGTTCAAGAAATCTCATTCTGCTGAGTAATTCATACATCTTCATCGTTGGTTATGACGTAATTAAATTAGTCAACGGTGAGAGCACTATACAAACTTCTCTCATTTGGAGCCTAGATTACAGTATCTTGCAAGTTAAAAAAATTAGTTTCTACTGCTACGAAGTTATTCCTTATTGTGACAACTAATTTACTTGATAAAGAACCTTTAAATGAGCTTTTAACTTACATTCCCTTTCAAGATAGCTACAAAAATAATTTCTTACCTGTAAGCCAAGCTGCATGGCTGTTCTCACAGCTCTCTTACAAAGGCCACAGCAAAAGGTTGCCTTGAGCAGTAGGCAATGGCCTGAATCTTGTTATCAAGTAATGAGTCTGCCACAAAAAGAATGACTGCATGGCAGCAGCCTGCTGGATACAAATCTCTTTGCTGCTTAAAACTAGATTTTGGATCAATATTAAAACACAACAAAACACAAAACAACAGAAAGCCCAATATTATCTGAAAATATCAGAAAGAATAACAAGCATCTGTACTGGTCTCACTAACTACACTGCAGGATGCAAATTAGCACTAAGCCGTTGTATATTTAAGAAAGTGTGAGAATAAGAGAACACAGCTCTGCAGAGTCAGCCGCAAGCACTAAAAGCCTCACCATGCAAATGGTGAAAGCTTTCTAAAGACAGCCCAATATTTAGAAGCGCGTTTTAAATGCTACATATTTTGTGAGTGTCCCCCTCCCTCTTCAGCCCTGCTCACACTTTCCTCCCCTAAGGCTTCAGTTCCTGGT
The DNA here is from genome assembly GCF_036013475.1 of Columba livia. Lineage (NCBI taxonomy): Eukaryota > Metazoa > Chordata > Aves > Columbiformes > Columbidae > Columba > Columba livia. Next base: position 49,397,446 of record NC_088642.1, on the reverse strand, counting down.
TAACATCTCTTCGTCTGAAAATAATTGCCTGTTTCCAAAAGGCATCTCGGACAGTGTCACTCCTTAATCAGCTGGAGGACAGCTGAGTGATGTGAGGCATTTCCACCTTCTCCCTGGAGGAATTGCACCAGCTCCACAAGGCAGTACTGCAACATCAAGAACGAAAATGACTTTAAATGAGGTGCTCTCCCCTAATGAGAACCATATTCCAATAGGGTCACCCTCCAAAAACCCACTTCATGCTATTACACCAGCTGCCTGTTAGGACCTAGCTTATCAATACAGCTATGACCATGGATCAATCAGTGCAGCCTGCAGGCAAACCTCAGGGAAAATCCATTTGTTGAAATGAACTCACAGCACTTTTGGTATACCTAGATACATGTATGCAAGCAATAATCAATTGTGTTATCTTTAAATTCTTACCAATGTGAATACAGTATAATAACAGGCAGCAGTGGATTTGCAAGTTCTCACACCTTGGCAGAGGAAGAATGCCAGTAAAGTTACACTAGATTTACAAAATGGGATGAATTTACCCCTCTGCAGAAATATCTTGGAAAATAAAACTAGATCTCCATTTCTCGACAAATTGGAGAGATGGGGAGAAAAAACATTCTCGTAGGCTTTTCTAATACACTTGCAGGTGGTAAACCAAGAAGCAGATGTGTGAATCAGAATAATACAAACTTGAGCATTCATAAGATCAGTAACACATGCTGTAGTTTCACTCCGGAATGAAACGTCAGCATCTGGAAACTGCACGGGTAGGTTTCTTCAGAACAAGTCACCTTCTCTTGCCCACATCGTGCATTTACTTGAAAAATAAAATCTAAATGTGATCCTCACCATCCTCAGAGAGCAACCAAAATCACCTTTCACGTAAGGACACTTAAATCCCGTATTTTTTTATTTTTATCCAGTTTTCCATCCTTCCCAATTCTTCCTCCTTGCTATTTATCCACTCTTGAAGTTTGACACGAAGCCACAGCTCAGACCCATGGCAGACTTCCGTATTCTCTGCCTCACATCCATTCCATTTTGCAACTTCATGAATAAGCTAACGGGTACTGCCCCTCTTTTCTCCTCCATGCGTTTGAGATCCACGTTTGCATCAAGACTTAGAGGAAATAATCTTCTGATACAACAGGCAAATACACAGCTCAAGGACTTGGATGCAGCAGGTCCATGCAAGTTATCTTCAACCCGCTCTTCCAAATGCTGCTTCTCCTCCTTCCATAAGACCCACTTTCTGCTGGTTTCAAACTACGCTGCAAACTTCCCAAGGAAGGGACCATGTTGTCCCACACATGTTTATACCACAAACTCTTAACACACCAAAGCTCTGCTTGGGGCCCTTGAATGCCACAAGAATACAAACAGCCCTGGCAGTACTGCAAAACCATCAATAAGCCTTGCATCTAGCAGCTTCAAAATTTGGCAGGAAATCAAAATCTTTAACTGAGAAGTGACGAACTTTCCCGACCCCAAAGTTCCTCCTCTCCACACAAAGGGAACTACCTAATTTGGTTACATTCAGATAGCATTTGATTGTTGGATGAAAGTTTCAGGAAACTTCATATCCTCCTCCACAACCTTTCAAAGATTCAGTTAAATTAAATTTCAGCTTGATTTTGTCTCTGCTCCCCAAACATCTTTAAAAGCTCACATTTTCACTAATTATATATAGATCATCAAATTGCCTTTGGTCCATCCTACATCACAGCTACGCAGAAACCTTTAAACTTCTTCAGACAAACTTTGAAAAGCAAGTGTAATTAGGTATTAGAAGTAAAGCAGGGTGGTTTTGAAAACTGAGAAAGCAATCCTTGCTTTGGGACATCTGAAATAAGAAGTGCTTTATATCCTTAAAATGATCATAGGGATGTTAAGAAACTTAACATGTGGGAAAAAAACAGCAGCAAGGTAAGCAGATGCAAAAAGCATGACTACAAGCAAGTTTTGCTGAGTGCTTGAAACATTCAAGTCGAGAAGCAAATGAACTAACTGCACTAGTTCAGCAGCCAGATCTGAGACAGAGAAGGGGAAGCGCTACTGAAAAGCCATGGGTTTAATAGCTTCCTGCTCACACTGGAACGCTTCCTGGATTAATCCATGTGCTGCTTTATGATGCACGTCTACACAACCCCCCACGTAGGAAGGTAGCTGTTAACATGCATTAAAGCTCACAAACATGTTCTCAACTCTGCAGATGGCCACAACAAGAAGCATAAAGCTTCATTACCCATATTCACTGCTATCACGGTTTCTTCCTCTTTACCAATTTCAGGGATTGGCTGTTCCACACAGCTCTCAGATGTGAAAAGCCCGAGTAAGCTGACCTCAGGCTCTGGACCAAATCGCTCTGTCCTCCTGCCAAAGAGCTGAGCAGGGGGTTGCAGCCGAAGTCCAGAAGCATTCCACAACCGCTGCAGCAAACACTCGGCCATCTCAGCAAAATCCAGTTTCCACCTGCCACAAAGCTGGCTCCCAAAACAGCACGAGTACTTTACCCCTGCGAGTACCCACTGGCTGGCAGCTGGGCTAATAAGACAGAGCCTCAGCTAAATTTTGTGGTTTGCTGTGCATTTTACAAAAATGAACAGCCTTCACCCTCCCACCACTCCCTGCCTCTGCCACAAACCCAGGCACTGAAAGTAGTAACATAAACACAAGGTTTGGAAGGATTGTTGCACAAACTTTATGGATCACAGCAGAGCCCACAGAAGACAATGATAACACTGCTTGGTGGTGTGCTGGATATCACATGCCATACTGCTTGTTTTACACACTTAACCCTGTGGCACACATCCCACTGTTGGTTCAGCATGATGAGTCTGGAAAAATCTGTGCCAATGTGGCTATCCGTAGCACATAATTTGCAAAGAGAACAGACAGCTATGTGTATATTTGTCGTACATTATGAACTATAGGCTGCCGAAAAGCAAACTTTATTGGAAATTCTTCTTTGTCCTAAGTGTTAGAAATGCTAGAGATATGACCTGAGTTACACAACCTAAATATGCTAGTCACTAAAATAAAATAAAAATAAATCAACTTTGCCCTACCCATGTAAACATCTAAGCTGTTTAATATTAAACTTTAGATTAAAACAATTTCTAAGCAGTTTGATATTAAAATTTAGACTAAAGTGGCTTTAATTTTAATGAAGCCTGAATTCTAAGTCCCATGGAACGTTTAAAAGCAGAATATCGACTAAGTTTCTACCAACTGCTTGGAAGCAAAGGAAATGAAACATCAGGAATTAAAATGGAACTGAATTTCAGCTACAGCTTTTTGCTTTGAGTGAAAAGAAGTAATCAACCGGGTTTATTACAGTTTTGGCCTTCACATTCCTATACTCAGGATGATTCAGGAAACAATAAAGTTGCTTGTTCCAGTACAGGCAGTACCCACATTACATTGTTCTGGCTCACAACGGTACAAATAGCTCCATCAATACATTTTCAAAAAATGACTTGCTGAAGTGAATGCAGTGCCTCAAGACTCCATATTTTTCCTCTTTGAATGCTGAAATCAACAGGCATCATTATTGCTAGTATGTTCGCAGTTTAGCCTTATTTGATTAATTCTAACCCTAACCAAAGGTTCGTCTGTCTGTGAAGGGAAGGAACACCCACAGGTGGCAATGTGTAATGAAAAAAAAGTAATAGCATATTGCCTGGATAACTAAATATAGCATCTTGCCCAGATAACTAAATACAGCACCTCAGTATTAATGCCACATTTAAAATATTAAAGGGTACAAAATCTTAAAACTCAAGGCTTGACTGTCTTGCACTCAGGTAATCACAAAGGGCTTTCAATACTGCAAGAGGATCTCAAAAAAGCCTACTCCAGTCAGTTGATCACACGTGAAGAACTCTTAGAGTCACTGCAGCAATCACAACCCTACACGGACATCTAAACAGTTTCACGGTGCTACTGGTTGTAACGAAAGTACTGCATTAAAAATGCACACTGCTCTTTTTAGTGAGACCATTGAAACATTTTTTGAAAGCCAAGATAAAACATGCACATTCTTAACAAAAGCTACAATATTATCTCCTACACACATATCTGTTCCAGACAGACGGTTCAGGATCTGGATCACCATGACTCCCCCCAAACATCACAGTCTGAACACGCAAGTTCAGAGCTGCTGCAGCACCTTCTTAACTGGAGGCACATGCTGAGGATCTGTCCCACATTTCATGTATCCATTTTCAAACTTCAACATGCACTTTAAAGATCTTTAATTTGCGACAACTCAGTTCCCCACGCCTAAACACCTCTATCTGCCTTTTGGGAAGTTTCAAATAGTCTGATTTATCTGGACTTTGCTTGTTATTCTGCCAGTGATGAAACCTGACATAAACACTCACAAACTCGTAAACAAGTTTTCAGGACCCTAAAATAGTGGTTAAAGTCTTAGTTGCAAATGACACAGAAGCAAGCTGACAAGTACGGTTGTCTTTCCACTCTCTGCACCACAGGACACGTGTGTGAGTGGAAAGGTGGAAGCCTCATGGTTTTCCTTCTCTGGTGAGTAACCATTACTACAAAACCATCTTCAGAACGGGGTTTGGGACTTGAGTGTTTCACTGAGAGCATTCTTCCATCTGAAGACCAATGACCACTTCCACAAAAAGACACCTGAGCCGTAGAATGGCTGGTGGTATGTAAAAATAATTATAAATGGGTAGTTGTTCTAAAGGTAGGAAGGGAAAAGTGGAATAAAGGAATCGGACACAAAGGAATTAAAGAAAAATATATCACTTTGAAGCACAGCATCTTTTTTTCTGTAGATCATATCAAAACACAGCTGAGTTTTCTTAACACTAGTAACACCTGTGCATTCACAATCCTCATAACTGAGCCAAGCCATTTCACAATGACATCGCTGTTATAAAATGTGCACTAGATCTAAACATTTCAGTCTACTGAAAGGAAGTATATGAAATGCAACGCAAGAATATGTGATATCAAGCTAGTGCATGCACATTTCAACACACAGGGCACTTTGGGCTGTTTTCAGAGACTGGGCTGCATAGCCTTCATCCTCTGACTACTCAAAAAATTGACTACTCACAAACCCCACCTTTCTGATTCATGAAAACAGTGGGAAATGCTGTACCTATGCCAAGAAGTCCATTTGGCATACAGCCCCAATATCACAATGACCTCTGTATGCTGCTGCTTTTCAAAAGCATATTCAGATCCCAAGCAGGCATCATGTCACCAGAAAAGTTATTTCTCTTATTTCACAGGGTAGCCAGAAGTACTTACTCCTATCACAACAGCTACTGAAAACCATACCAAACCTAAAATTGCCTGGATTAGAAACAGCATTGATATCCACAGATAGCCTGGATTTAAAAAAAAAAAAAGTATTACACAATGCCTTTTCACCTTTCCTCCAAGTTTTCTTTTCCTCTCTGTCTCTTCTGTAATGGAGGACATGCTTTCAAATATCTCAGTGTGATGAACCTTCCAGTCATGTTTGCATAGTCGTTATGAACTTCCCACAGTAACCAACCAGGTGTTCCAGTGCTAAAAACTTCCTTGAGGAATGTCAAGGACTTGCTCCAGAGCAGCACGAAGGGCCCTTCGCAGTCAGAAGCAACACATGAGACCGCTAACAAACATACAATGCGCTCAGCCGTAGAAATTCAGACGGAACAATACATCTGCAGCAGTAAAACTCTGTTTTGGCAACCATAGCCAGCCCCCATCCATTTAAAACACCAATCACCAGCTATCGGCTTAGCAGCATCTATACATCTCGTTCTTTGGAAAGAAAAGTAGTGATGGTGAAATGCTGAAGCACACAGCCTGAGCATAACAGACTTCTACATTCGTGATGTTCTTTCACTGACCCAGATGTACCACTTCTGCCTTCACCTACAGACAGTACCTATTAGTATAAAGCAAAAGCCAATGTCAGCCACCCGAAGTAGAGGAACAGAAGAAATACAGCTTTATTTCACCCCTCTTCAGAGCTCCCACTGTGCTAGTCCTGAAATTACAGATTAACTTTTGGTAGCATAACCATGACATCCACTGGCATATTCAGCATTTCTTCCATCTCCCCAAGGACGACTCAGAAAGAGTGGCAAGTGGGAGGGAAAAAAAAAGGATATATTAAAAAGAAAGTAGAAAAATACAATGGAAAATTATTCCATTTGCTTCAAAAATTCCACTGCTTTTCAGCAGCGAGAAACTCCCCAAAAGCACAACACACTGCACCTGAGCATTAGACGTGAGAATACCTGACCTGAATTGAGAGCGTTTATTTCGCAGCACTGCTACCTGGCCACCATAGCATCAAGTAAAATACTTTAAAGAACACACACATGAGGGAGAGGAAGGAGGGATGAGAAGATGCACGAAGCATAAACGTGCCCTTCCACACAGCTTGCAAGCCAACAGCAAACCTCGGTTTCTGCAGGAACAGCTTGCTCTCCCCACTAGCATATGGCTTCTGGGTACTAGCCATTATATCGCTTGAGACTATAATTTTGTGTATATCTCATGTTCCTCCTCTTTAAAAATAAGTTTTATTCAACACAGAATTAATTATTTTCCTCAAACCATTTTATCAGAGACACAAATCTCCTTGCATAACAGACTTCAAGTACAATTTTAGTAAAAAACACACTAATGTAAATAAATAGCAACTAAATTGGTGGAGTGAAGTCAGTGCAGCTATGATCAAAGTCAGATAGCTATCTCCAGAACACTGCATTTACCCTGAAATGTCATCTCAAAGTCTACCAAACGGGGAAGGGACAGCTGTGTTCCTTATAAAACCTCCACACTCCAAGGAATGTAAATAAGGGATATTGTTAAAATGAAAGACCTAGTTAAAGCTTTACATTTGTAATGTTTAAAAGGTTTTCCCCTCCTTTTTGTATCTTTAATCCAAGGTTATAAATGTTTAAGTGACGGCAGTTGCCATGGAAATATGCAGGCCCAGATCTCTCTGTGGGAACCTCAAAGCTCCCTTCACTACCCAGCACCATGTAATGACAGGGTCACATTAACACCTTTGACTCCCAAAGCCCATTTATTGCATCGAAATCAGCACAGCTGACTCCATTCACCTTCCACAGACAAACATTAACTACTCCTGCTCAACCCAATTTCTCCTGTACTTACCCCTTTCCCTGGACACACTCCCAGACCTATTTCGGCACCATCCTTCATACAGCAGCAAATTGGTCGTCAATGCCCACAACCTTCTCGGCAAACACTAAGCAGAAATCAGAGAGTGCAAAGGCCATCAGATGATTCACCTGATCAAAAGCATCATTTCATCATCTGTTGAGAAATATATTTTTCCAAAGCAATTGACATAATAAATCTGCATGCTATTCCAGATGATGAAGGCACTGCTATGAAGAAAAACAGAGGCAGACATGCAGCGACAGGAACGGAACACTCATAAAAGCCAACAATTCAATTAGAGAACAGAAGACAGGCTCTGAATAATGGTCACTTTTTCCCCTGGTGGCTGTCAGTACTAAAGCAGGAAAAAGAAGTTCTTAAAAACCTCAGTGGAATTCCTGAATATCAGCATGCAGCATTTGATGCACAATGAATTTATGCACATAGGAGGCCCATTTCGGGGCAAATGCGAGGAAAGCCTTTATTTAAAAAAAAAAAAAAAAAAATCCACTCCAAATAGGCAAATTCAACCACTGGAGAATGTCTCCTTACCAAGAATCTTAAATCTGTGAGCAAATAGTAATTTTAGCTTTAAAACACACATATTTAATTTACACAGCCATATGTGTTCATATGAAATAAATTTGTCACACGCCCTCTGCCATTGCAATAAAAAAATCCCTTTGATGTATAAAGTACGAGATTCAAGATACACTTATTGGCATATTTGAAGACAACACTATTTCACCAGTATCTACCCTCACTGAAAATAGCCAGTCAAATATTTCAAACTATTGATAAGCTGTGAATGTATACATATGGGTTGAGGTAGCATTTATATACCTACTTGGGGAGATAGAATTGCACAGAGAGAAAAGCTCTTAAGTCTACGAAAAGGTCTGTCTTACGCATCTACTGCACAAGACCTCACAACTATATTCTGCGCAAAAGAAGTAAAATGAAAAGGCTATTTCATGTCTCACCTAGGAAATAATCAGGATGACTTTCCAAGGCAGTTTATCAATTTCCCTGACACTTGGTGTAAAAATCTAGTCAGATTCAACTGAACAGTAAACTTATTTCAATATGGCAAACTGGGCATCTAAATAGGTAACTGTGGATTTTAACAACTCAAATAATTTCAAGAATAAAAAGACAGATATTCTCTCATCTATATAAGGCTAGATTTTAACCGGTTTAAAAAAAAAAAAAAAAAAAAAATCTTACTTCTGAGCAAAGGACAGATGCTTTGTGGATTTTTGTTGTCGTTGAGTTATTGTGGGGGCTGGGGCAGGATATTAGTTCTAGCAAAGGTATTTATTTTCTTTACACCTACAGTTCTGATGGATGACTAATTTTCTGACAAATATAAGGAAGGTGATCTGTGTGCGCATACATATGCATCTCTAGCAAATCCTGAGTAATTATGCAATTGCTGAGTGAAAACAGGACCGCATAATTTCTTGCCTCTGGCCATTTTACCCACTTTTTGTTAAAAGAAACAACAGAAATGTGGGAGAGGAAAAAAAACTATGAGCACAACATTGCTCCAGCAAATTTCTATATGCAAAATGACAAATTAAAGCACTACTGCCCTGTTACTACAGCAACTAATTTTTTGTTGTTTCTTTGTGAAGCCAGGCCAGTATGCTTGTGCAGATCCCCTGTCCTACAGGTAAACCTCTGCAGGCACATTCCCAATCTCAGCTACACCCCATCCACACAAACCTGCTAGCAAAGTCAGGGAGTTCACTATGAACTTCTGTGTGCAGAACACTCCTCTTCTTGTAAATGCTCTGCAGACCATTCTTACCACACTCAAATTAAATACAAATTTACACACAGAAATATCTGATGGCCCACACTACAATGTCTGGCAAGAAATCAAGAGCCCGCCAAGGACATCCAAGATGGGACTTAGAGGGAAGGGTGATAAATATTTCATTAGAGTAGGTTGAGAAAAGATTGACTGTCCAAAAGCCTGTCTAATATCCCCATCACTTTCCCAATTACATCAGTTGGTCCAATGAAAGGTATGGCCGCTTTCCACAAACTCAATTTTCTATTGTCCTCCAGTGAGAGAGAAGAACCTCATCTGGTTTCACCAAACTGCAAGTGTTCTGCTTGCATTAACAACTAGGATTTTACTTCTTAAATGTGACTGAATAAATGGCTTCTGAATAAATTCAAGCATTACTGGATTAAGTAAAAGCACAGAGAAAGGTATCTGTAAAATACTATACTGATACTTAAAAGTTGCTATAACTCCAGAGAACACATGAGTGTTACCCACGTGCATATGACAGCCCCGAACACCACAACTTGTGTGCAGGTTTACTTTTTCCTACTGTCAAAAGAGACAACTTGCAAACTGGGAAGTTACAATGACGCATTTTACAGGGATAAATTACCAAATTTTCTGTGTCCTCACACAAACTTTGACCAACCTATTTGGTGCTAAACAGCATAAGAGACAGCTACCTCCTTCTGAAGTATTTCAAAGTCGGGACTTTAACAACAATCCTAAACAAAGCCAAGCACAACCTCAACAGCCTGATTTAAGACATAAATTCATAGTGCACTTTGTTTAAAAAAAAGTCTATATTGTTCCATTCTACCCAAAACATGTCAAATTTAGACTGAGATAATTCAAATACAAATCCAAGAACTTTCACGTCTCTAGATCTCTTCCCTACATCCTACATTGTTTTTCTGGTAACAACCAACCATAACATATTCTCTCGTTCAGTGGAAATGAGAACAAAGACATTATTAAAAAAAAAAAAAAAAACACAAAACAGCCTCCACTTTTCTATGTATCTCTTTGTATATACAATGACAAAGTTCATAGAGCATTATTTGTTTATGAAGAAAAAAAACAAAACAACACACAAGCACAACCAAGCATACACTTATAAAACACAATCATTTGGGGCAAGAAGAACGCCTGCTTTGTATCGGGAAAGGAGGAAAAACTCAGCAGAAGCACAGTCAAAGCCTGCCCTCAAAAACTACTCTTGAACAAACCAAGAACTATAATCACGTTTCATGCATTTTTTCCCCCTTTTCCTCCCCCTCTGCCATTTGCAATGCATGCAAATCCGGCTGGGCCTGTCCGGCCCTATTCAAGCACAGGGAACACCAGCTCTCTCCCTGCAGTAGTGTCAGACCTGCTTTACCTTCCTCACACCACTTGGTCTCTGTTGCATACCAGCAAAGAGCTAATAAAGTTTGCAGAAGCTTCTGCTCTCCTGCCTGCTTTCCCAGCAGAAATGCCTGCCTCCATAAATTTTCCCCTGCTTTGCATATCCTCTTCTGTCTCCCAGCTCAGTTGAGTAACCGGGTGCATTAAGGACGTCGTGATTTCCCAGTCTGCTAATTCCATACGTTTCATGTAAGTGCTCAATCACGTACCCATCTGCTCGGCATGCACAGTCATGCACAGGAACATACAAACCTAGCTCCTCACAATGCACAATCACCTGTTCTGCTCACAAGCCTGTGCTGTATCACAGCACCAAAAGCATTCTTCACAGAGAGGGAACAAATAAAATGCAACCTGCCTGTCCTTGCAACAAGGCCAACAGGTACTAATATTCCAGCGCAGTGGTCAATCCTCTTTGGCCCGCCTCATATATAGACTAATACTAATTTTTTAAGAGGATCAATGTAGAAAATGCCTGGTGGATTATGAGTTCACTGCTGTACATGAACAGGGAGAAAAAGACGTAGTTGGAAGAGGAGGGAAATACAGGAAAATTGATGTTCTTACTGGATTACTAACAAACTTGTTCTAAACTTGATACATGGACTTAACTTTATTTATTGTCCTTAGCAAAGCTCCCTTATCTGGTCGCATCTATAGTCCAAGTTTTTATTAATTTGCCATCTGCTTTGTTTCCCCCTCAGGCACTGTTTGAACATACTCTCGAAGTAAAGTCTGCCGTCTGGTGCTTTAAAACACTTGCTTGTCAAAAATCTGAGCCACTATACTACAAATAACACGCACGCCCCCTGAAACTGAAAAGAAGTCTTTCCTTTCTTCTCTCTGCATCCCATCATAGGAAAGCACAAACACTACCAAAACAAGGAGCAGGAGGGAAAAGAGCAGCTCCTGGACACCCAAATTTAGAATAAGTGGAGCACAACACCCTTCATACTACAGGCAGCAACTACAGGCTGCAGTACTGCCTCCAGCCGGGAAGCTGAGCAGCCCTTTGCATTCCTGGAAATTTACAGGTAGATAAACAGAACATAAAAGCCTTTTGGCCAGGATGCAATTAAACGCAAGATGTTAATCCAGTTCTGGACAGCAAGACCTGCAACTTCCCCATCCAGGATGATGGCACACACTAGCCTGAAACACGAGGTGCGACGTTTGGTTTCTAACTGAGCAGTTGTGGGAACACAAGTCATCTTCTTTCCTTTTATTAACTCATCTGAGAAACAAAGATACATATCAGAGGGAGAACAGTTAAAACAGCTTCCACGGAGCCTGTTACATCAACACACAGTTAACTCTTCAAACGGCAGCTGCAGCAGCATCCTTTCTGCTTTCACAGGCTCCTCTTGGTACACGATGCTACACTGAAAAGAAACTCTGAAGCCACTTCACTATCCCAAAACTCTAGACTTCTGTAATACAAGTGGGACTTCCCTCACTCTTTTCAATACTTTCTACCTATCCACCTAGACATGTTAGACAGGAGGAGGTGGAAAGTTTCAGAGGAAACTTTATTATACAGCCTCACAACTGGGAACACCTTTCTTCAGCTAACTAAACACAGCACAGAGCACCTGAGCATCAGGCACAACATAAGACACCCAAAAACTGTTTAATATCACCACAACAATGAAAATCTGAATTCTCATTTTAAACTTCCAACAGAGTAACTTATACACAAGTGTTAAAAAAAAAGAAACTTTAAAGGATAACTCAGGTAAGTTTATTACCTGCTTTGCTTTTTTTTGTTGTCGCCTTTAAGTCTCCATCCTTGTTGTCACATGCTGCCTGGAATGTATTACTGTTTCATGCATTTATCTAAAATTAAAACATTATGAAAAATTCTCTCAGTCTTGTCTACAAGTAATTAAACCTCAGTTTACTGGGAAGCATTGTAGATCAGCATCCTTTCATGAATAACACTTTCATGGTCATGCACTCACAGAATCTCCTTTTCAACTCATTTAAATCATAGAATAACATGAATATTTACAAGATCCAACACTTGGAAGCACTTAAGGCTTACAAGAAATGTTAGTCAACCTTAGCAATTACATCTTTCCTTCCCTGTCACTACTCAAGTTCTCTGCAAAAACTGGGATAAAGAACCACATCCCCGCACATCCAGGGGAAACACTTGATTTTCTTATGATGTACAAAATTGCAACAACTGTGGCTTGAGATTCCCTTTTTTTCCAGTGAAAAACTCAACGTTTGAGATGTTTGAAGATAACAAAATCTTGGCACATTTCTATCATAGTTATTTCCACTTATTTAAATAAGAGTCCCACTTTGGATCATCATGCTCAGAACGAGAGTAAGGCACAACCACCTACTAATTTATCCAACACCTTCTGCAAACTAGGTGGTATACGCAAGTGTTAGATGAAGTGACAGCAGCCAGACCAAGAAGTAACGTTGGCACGACCGAAAGAGACCTCCACTTACTTCACTGAAAGAAAACATCTAAGCCAACATATTTTAACATTATAATGTTCATTCGGCATGCACCCCTTGAGACGGCTGGGAGGAAGCATGAGTGCATGCAGCAGAACGAGCACAGTGTAGTCTCCAATTCCAGCCAAGAGGCCCTGGACGGATCACGGATCCTCTGGAGATGTCTCCAGCTCCTCCCCAGCAAGAAGCTGCACAAAGCGGGTAACTCTGAAGCTCAGTGGCTCAGGAGGCAGAACAGCGTGGGAAGTGCCAGGGCATCCAGATCATCTGTCCTTCTTCCAGGACCTCTGGGGAGTATAACGCCACACGCTTTTGGCAGAGCACAGCTGTGTCCATGCAAGCAGGTGAACAAAAGGTTATCAAGTGTTTAATGTAATAGCTGTTTATATTGGGGGAGGAGAGGGACTGAATCATAACACGAGAAGGCAACACGGCACAGTAAACGAAGTCTCCAGGCACACCTGTACCTACAGTGTCAAAAAAAATCTATGAATCAGTCTTCCAGTTTTTGAAATAAAGCCATTCACATCAAACGCTTCATTTGCTGTGGAAGGAGCTACCACCCTCCCTACCAACTACAATGGCTCGTTTCTCAAAAAAAAAAAAAAAAAAAGCATAAACAGCTATAGACCTGTTTTGGTAGGTACAAATGCAAGCAGCTTTCATCAGCAGACTCTGTAGCAATCCGTGACCATCACTAAGTGTACAGAGAGTAATTGCTTTTTGGGGGGGAGGGGTGGGGGTGGTAATTATTTTCTCTCTAGGCCAAGAAATCCCAGCAGGGAGAGATTTCAACTGTCAATGCAGCTCCACATTTGCAAAGCTTCCTTTTTTTTTTTTTTTCACTTGATGAACATCCATGTAGAAACCTATTCCCTTGCTGCCCATTTGCTCTCACTGGGAGCTGCCTGCTCCTCATGTCTGATACCTTGAAGAATTACGAATGCCTGTCCATAGCATGCTCAACCCAGACAGCACACTGTACTTACACACCTCCCTGCACAGCGGTGAACATGATATGTAGAGTGTTTCACCCTATGCCAGCTACTCGGTTCTCTTTCTTACAATGCCACTTCCTAACCCAGTTTGTAAATGATACTCCCGCTCCAGCACTGCTTCCACATACACCATCCGCACAGCCACGCAGGCAGCTCAGCTTCCTTTAGGTGCACTTGTGTAACTGCTAAGCTCGCACTCTTTCTAATAAAGTAAGTCATTAAACATTTCTCTAACAAAACCCCCGTACAGGTATCCAAAAAAGAATATGAGATCAGCAGCTATTTCTGAGCCTGACAGTCATAAAGCAGTCCAGAGCCTACGGCTAATTACTGTAAGAACTTTAATTAAAAAAAAAAAAAAGTATCTTTACTACTACATTGATTTCCAGAGCAAACTAGAAATACTTGGGTGCCATAGACTTAAAGGTGATGTTTCACATTTTTCAGCTGAAGTATCTCATTGCAAGAGGTACATGATAAAAAAGGAGAAAGGCAAGAAAATGTTCCAGCATGACACCTAAGTGCAAACACGAAAAGGCCCTTCAACGTACAGATCCATCACGTTCCCACCCACACCAGTGCTAGAACAAGCTCCTGTTGCCCTCCCTGATAATGGCAGTCACATAATAGAAACGAGCTGCAACAATAAAGTTACAATCGCTGCATTCATCCACTCAGTCCTTCTCCCTTAAACACCGATGCTGCATGGTTTCGTGTATGCAGAAAACACCACCATACGGCCCACACCTCCACGAAGCAGTAAAGACATCCCCTTACAATTAGCTGGAAGGCAGACAGGAATAGACAGGCAACTCTTATGTCACTTCACCCATCCCTTGCAAACCTCCGTGCAAACCTGATTTAAACTCCCCTGACAGCTGAAAAAATAAAGCAGCATATAATAGCTCGTCAAAACATACGCAGCCGGGTTCCCAACAGCAAGCACCCGGCGCAGCGTTCTGCTACCCGTGCCGCCAGGGGCCGCGGTTCCCAGCGGGCAGCAGCCATGCCCGAGGTGCCCGGACGCATCAATGGCAACCTGGGCTGGCACTTGGAAACGACCCGGCCGCTTCCCGGCTGGACGAAGTCGCCTCGCATCCCAATTCACCACCCCACAAGAGATGCCCCCAGCCCCCGCCCAGCCCCGCCGCTACGGCAGGTGCAGGACCAGCAGCGGGGGCCCGGGCTCCCGCCCGCCACCCCGGGACACACCTGGGGGAGCCGCAGAGGGCGCGCGGGGAGGCCGGCAGGGAGCTGCCGCCGCGGTCAGCAGCGCTTGGGGGTGGTGAGAGAAAAGCAGATTTATAAACCTGCCAGCCCTCGCTCATTTGCTGCGGGAGGCTCCTCCTCTCCGCCCCGCTCCGGCCGCGCCGCCGCTGGGGGCTGCCAGCACCCGCGCCGGCTCCCACCTCGCCGCCGCCCGCGCCCCCTCCCTGAAGCCGGCGGTGGGCTCGGCCCCGCCGGGCGGGAGGCCCCGCTCCGCTCAGCTCCGCAGGTGTGCGGCACTGCCCGTCCCGGCCCCGCTGCAGACCCGCCGCCGCTCCGGTAGCCCCTGCACCCACCTCGGCGAGAGGAGGCACGGCAGGCGTGACCAGACGCTCGCCCCAGCGGCGACCGCCCTGACTCTGCCTCCGCCTCCACCACCACGGTGGCGGGCGCCGCCGCCTCCTCCTCCTCCTCCTCCCCCCGTCTCCTCCCCCGGCGCCGGGCGGCGCGCAGCCCGCCCTGCCGGGCGCTCTTACCTGCGAGGGTTCTGCCGGCAATCCACTCGCACCGGCCCCCACCCGCCTCGGCGCCTTCCCCGCGGCAGGCTGGGCCGGCGCAGCCCCCTCCTCCCTGCGCCGGCGGGGGCAGGGCGGCGGCGGCAGGAGGAGGAGTTGGTGCCCGTGTAACAAGTTTGGGTTGCCCCGCAGTATGGCGGCCGGCGGGGGCGGGCGTGCAGGGCCGCCGTGCCCGCCCGCAGCGGGGCGCCGGGGGGCGGACCCGGCCCTGGCTCTGCGGGGGGGCCCCGGGCGGCTGCCCCCGCACCAGCCGGGCTCGGCGGGGCGGGCTGCTCACCACTCTTTTCAACAAACTCATGTTTTCTGCCCCCTAGCCTAGCGCATCCCCGTTTAGCGACGGCAGCATCCTTCCAGGGGCTGCTCGAAGAAGCAACAGTTCGATGTTGCCCACTCGATGGCACCTCTAGGAATGGCACCAGCAAATGGCTTCTCCCTAATGGTTTAGGGCTGTGTGGCTTGGAGGGGTGTTGAGGCACTTCTGCCGAAAGCAGACGCGATGCCCCCGCAATTCAAGCGGGCCACGCAGCAGCCGCCTCACCTCGCACCCAGCGCCGTCTGTCACGCTGCTCTGCTCCGTCTCATCTCGAGCAGGACTGACCCACTCGCTGCAGACCACAGCACGTATTGCATCCGGGATGCAGCCTCTGGGCACCACGGAAATATGAATGATTTATACTGGAAGCAAACGTTACCTGAAAGCAGAGGCCCGCGTAGGTGACTGCTTGGAAATATCAAAGGAGGAACAGCTTGGCGTAGGAAAGAAAGTAGGTCAGCGAGTGTACAGATCTCACCCAGGATGCTTCTGCTGAGTCACTGATGAGTTATTGATTACCATCATGTCTGTGCATGCCTGTGGTGACTGTTCTGATGAATGATATGAACCAATGCATGCATGACTGTGGGTTTTCTTATTACTGTGGAACAGGTTACATCCAATGTTGTTTAATTGCTATGCCTCAGTTAACAGGAGCCATTTAAGCAAGACTGAACAACATATTTAGTTTATCAGATGCTGGCATTTGCTCTATTGGCTGACCTTCTAATTCCAGCATTACACAACATGTATGCATTGTAACAATAACATGACAGTCAGTTTCTAATATCTGTAATTCATACTTGCTATAGCTAAGAACTACTGTAAAAATGCAAATATTGAGGAAATAGAGTCTCTTAGAGACATAGAGTCATGATGATAACCTCAGGTGAAGAAAGTTTACATGCAAGGCAAGACCTGGCTACCTTGATATTTCAGGGTATTTGAGACTGCAAGGTTTGAAGGAGGATATTAGCAGAGCCAGTGAAGGCTTGACACTGTGCCACCAGTGTCCATCACACTGTTAACACGGAATAGGGTCACACACCATCAAAACTTTAGATCTGAGGTATGGAGAAGCAAGTAGTCACACACGCAAGTGGGTCTGGGAAGCAACAGCAACGCAGAGCAGGCGGAGCTGAGGACCCAGGGTCTGCTGGGAACGGGGTGGGGGGGAACCACTTATGACAATTTACCTGTGTCTGCCAGGAGCATGAAAATGGATCAAAAGATGAACTAATGCCAGAAAATCCCTCTTGCAAATACAGAAGCAGGATTAAAAAAAAAAAAAAATCCTTATCGTATTTTATTTGGGGAATTGCTGTAATTTTTTTACAGCAGAAGAATAAGCTGCATCTCCTCTGAGGCTAGCTGCTGGTATTAATACACCAGCAAAACCTTCCTGGCGTAGACAAGGCTTTAAGCGTCTCCTGAGGGATACAGCTATGAAATGATATTCCAAGGGAAGAAACAAAGGTGTTTTTTTTGATCTCTTTTGCATTGTACGAATTCTAGGCTAGTGCAGTTCTAAGCTTGGAGTAGGAAAATCACAGGAGTTTTGTCAGGTTTCCCCAGGGAGCCTGTGGTCTGCACAAGCTTCCAAAAACCCAGAGCGGCACAAAGGAGCTGGGGCAAAGGCTAGCACCAAGACGAAATTTCCATTACTTCTACTGTCTCTATCCGGAATAGATTTTGTGACCTTTTAAGAATTATACTGTTCATTTGTATAGCGTAGTTTTCAATCTCCATTCTCAGTAAAACCTGTGGAGTATTGCAGACTGAAAGGTCAGAGGTAAAACAAGGAACTGATATATGTACCTTGTCAAATACCAGATTCTCAGTCCCATTCAGGATCTTCTTTCCAGTAAAATGTGTTACCAATGGGGATTTGTCGAGAAAAATAAATGCCCTAGTAGTAATGGTGTTGGGAGCACGTAGCAAGTAGCAGAAATTGCACAACTGAAGATTCCTATCAGTTCTCATTATAAGTAAGATCTTCTACAGGATTTAAAAACAAATGTCCTCCGAGGCATGACAGAAACAAATTTGGGAGGTTTTCCAAAGCTCTGTAACATTAGCCTGGAGTGTATGTGAACTAGTGGTGTAGGGCTAAAGACACTGGTCCTCACAGTAATTACAACTGAATTTGTTTTGTTAAAAATTATTATAATCTTTCAAATACTACATGCTGTGGCAATGAGATCATATAATGGACAACTATTGATACATGTCCACACCAACTCTATAATGGGTATTCCAAAGACATGCAGGAAACATACTTTTAAAAACCGCCATCATAAGCGTAATAAACTATAATCTTCGGAAGTACACCTAATGCATTCTGTGAAGTAATAATATGTAAAGGCTGCCTCAGTCATAATATAGCTTGTTCAGAAATCATGTTGAGGGATGAATATACACACGGGTATTTTAAGCCTAGGCAAGCTGTGTTAAATCTGTGCCAGGAAAAAAAAAAAAAAGATAAAGGGAATTAAGCAAGGAAAAGTGAAAGCTATAACAACTAACTGTGTTCTTAAACCTCAAGTCCTTAATTAAACTCAAGAAGAAATAAGCTGCAGGGCAGAAGACTTCAGAGGAGAGTAGAGAATGAGAATAAGACTGAAGCTGGCCCGGAAGCCGGTCTGAGGCTGAGGGCAGATCAGTCCAAGAGTGAGTGAGTGAACAGGTGGTAGGTATTTAGTAAGCCGGTGAAAAGGGCAGTGAACGTGCTCGGAGGTTGGCAGACCAATATATAATGCAATGAATACGTCAGTTGCAGAATACATGAGAGAATGAATGGATGAGAGGATAAAAGAATAAACCAGTTGGCTTGAATGAATGTGACTATGTGAACAATTCTAAACAAAGTTTCAAGCTATAACTGTTCTATTGCTATACTCCTTGATGGTATAACTGTTCAGATCATTTGTCATGGGTACCAATCAGTGCTAGAGGAAAACAACATGAATTCCTGAAAAAACAAGCAAACAAAATAACCAACCTCTTTCAACTAACAATCTGAGGAAAACGGCATGATAAAAATACAAATTTTAAATGCACTTTACAGTCATGACAATAAAAAACATATTTTGAAACCTTAATATAGTAAAATAAGCATATGAAAGGCATTTAAAAGCCATGCCCTGTAAATTAATGTTGATTAACATTATTAAACTACTGAAGTTACATAGACCTAAAATTATTTTCAGAGTAGGAAAATATTATTAACTTTTTATCCTAGCTAGAAACATAATACACAACAGCTCAAAGTGATTTGTGCAAGATTATACAGTAAGTCAGTGGCAGAACCACAGACAGATAAAACCTTGACCTTTTACTTGTGTAACGTCCCCATCAGGCAAAGAAAAAGCATTGCCTTCACTTTTCCAATTACAGAGGCAATGGAACTAAATTATAATAGTCAAGGGGCGTTATCTCCTAACTTTCTGACTTTTTGGCTTTTTCTTTGTCTGAACTCTCCCTATATCATTATGGATAAACATGGCAATTACGTAGAGGATACATTCCAAGAGTTTAAAACTCTCCCTGTATTTACCATGTGTCTGTTTGTATGTCTAAGATAGAAGGAGAGAGAGCTAAATAGGTGCTGCACAGACATCTGGATTTGGATGATGTAGTGCAGAGGAAGTGCATGGCTGGATGTCATGGGAGAGCAGGATCTCTTTCTCCTCTTTTGGTGGATCTATTCACCATGTAAAGGCAACAGAGAACGTTTTTCTTCTATGTTCTGTTGGGTTTTTTTTAATTTTCTTTCTTTTTCCTAATCTGGAATAAAGGTTAGTGGAGCTACACTGTAGGTTAATGTCTAACCACTGGACAAAAGAGGTATCTGTATTCCAGTCTCCATAAAATCTCCCAACAAGAGCTATTAAAAGTGCTAAAGGGATGCGAGACAAGGTGAAT
This sequence comes from Columba livia, assembly GCF_036013475.1. NCBI lineage: Eukaryota > Metazoa > Chordata > Aves > Columbiformes > Columbidae > Columba > Columba livia. The sequence continues at coordinate 49,377,580 of NC_088642.1, read as the reverse complement.
TTAGGGAAGGATGGCAAAACTGGTAGGAGTTACCCTCATTCTTGTTCTGTGTGAGGATTCACATTTGCAACAAGAACTTACTAGCAGATTACATTACTACATGCTTTAGTCCTAGACAAAATACCAACAACTGAAACAAGTATTTTGTGTTAATAGTTTTCACTTATCGGTGTCCAAACTTGGAGCCTATAGTTCTTATTGAAACAGCCAAATTATGTGTGTGGCTGTAAAATGAAGACTCTAACCACTTCAATGGTCTTTTCATCAGAAGCTGGCATGGAAGGACATAGGATCAACAATCAATGAATGATAAAAGACACTATCCACTCTACAAAGGAGAAGAAGTGCGTGGGCTAATGGAGGAGGCACAACATGTTTATTAATGAGAAAAATAATAAAAAACGTGTCAGCAGTGCCTGCCTCAAGGGACAAGGTCAATAAGGCAACATTAATAATGTAGTACATGAAGAATAATGAAGAAACTAAAACTCAATATATTGTTTTTCATATTTTTAAAAAATGAAATTACATTTCCATAAATATCAATGTTAATGAAAAATTTTAAATGGAGTCATCACTAATCACAGGAATTATTTCTGATCACATGTTTTTCGTGCAAGTCCATATCAAACTATTGATCTGGGGTAACTGTGCTAGTCATGAAGAATTGTGAAACCAGAGAAGTAACAAAGGTGTGTTGTTGTGAATGCAGAAAAAGCAAATGTACGGCTTGACAGTAATAGATTGAGACTTTTATGAACTTTATACTAAGCTCGCAGTCTTCCTATATGAGCCCTACATTTTTATTGCCCTCACCATTACGAGACCTTATGACTTTTTCACATTTTCCACAATCGGTTTTATAGACAAGTGACTTCATATTGTACTTCACAAATATAAATTCAGAAATGGAATTATAAGGGATCTGTCTGGTGATAAACTTGACTGTAAAAGTTAATAGCCACAGACCTGTTTCCTTTATGTAATGAGTGAGGAATTTGTCTTTTTATCATGTAGCATAGCATGTTAATCCAATTTCTTTCCACACATCTCAGTTTACTACTCAAAGAGGATCACAAGACTGGTGAGATTCTTGGAGTTATACAAATGCCTGTAACTTCAGCTGAATTATCCAGTCAAATCCTGTAGACTCCAAGCTTGGATCTTGATAAGAAAATAATATTAGCTTTACAAAAAAATCCTGTAGTTGCTGCTGTTCTTGTTGTGGGCATCTGCCTCAACTAATGCACAAGCCAATTAATTCCTGTCAATGCTTAGTCAACCATGAACTCACAAAATGAGAAGACAACAATGGAAATATACCATGAATAAAAGGTGAAAGCAGACTCCTCTCCTTGCATGCTCTCTTATTTTTTTTCAGTGTGTTGTTGTTTATGGTGTTTTGGTTTTGTTAGTTTGTATGGTTTTGGGGTTTTTTTGTGCTGGCATCCTGTGTTCTTCTTCCTCCAAAAGAATGCAAAAACCTGATGTAACTTGCTGCTTGAACTAAGTTGCCCTAATAACCACTCCTTTGCTGAAGCTAAATGAGGTCATGATTCCCCAGTGTGATGTTACAGGGACATTTCTTTCCTGCCCTACAGTAAGGTTTTCCCTACCACCAGTTGCTCATATTAGGTTTCTCTTATTTTGTATGGAGAACAAAAGCAAATATCCAGTTGCCTCTCTATTCTAAATTAAATAAAAGGACACACAGTACAGGACAGGATGGGATTTTCTGAGCTGATATAAGCAATTTGCAACTAACAAAACCCCCTTGGGAACACAGCTCTCTGTTCCAGAGAGTAACAAAAAGGCAAATAAAAGATTGGGTGGAAGGGCCCAAGGACAGTCTTTGACAAGAGACTTACAGAAAAGATTACTTTAAGCGTGCAGAAATTGGGAACATTTTCTAACTTCGCTAGGCCTTGCATAACAATCCCAGTCAGTAGAAGTGCACAATATCAAAATTCACATCTGTATGTTTCCATCCCCCCAGAAAGACAACAAAGGTGAAAACCTAAAGGTACTACATTTAATGTGTGCTGAGCAGTCTGGCTATCTGCAAAAAATGTCTTTTGGCTGTCTGAAACATCATCCCCCTTAGAAATTATTTATTCATGTTTCTGCAGAACTGCCCAACTATATGGAGAAATTAATTAAAAAAATAAAAAGGTACTGGAAGAAGAGGAAGCAAAAGTTTTATTGTAGCACAAGTTCAGATTTTTTTATATATATAATCCTGGAAATTCTCTGTTGGTTAACATCAAAACTGTTTACAAAGAAGCAGTTTCAATTATTCATAAAATCATGGGGCCATAGAACAGTTTGGGTTGGAAGGGACCTCCCCTCCCCTCCCCTCCCCTCCCCTCCCCTCCCCTCCCCTCCCCTCCCCTCCCCTCCCCTCCCCTCCCCTCCCCTCCTCCTCCCCTCCCCTCCCCTCCCCTCCCCTCCCCTCCCCTCCCCTCTGTTTTTATGCTGAAGGACTTCATATTTTGATTTTTTTTTTTTTTTTTTGCTAATTAACACTAAAAAAAATTCCTCAATCAAAGATGAAGCAAATTGATTAAACATTTGTCTGGGAATTACTTCTGTTTGGGGTTTTTTGTTTGTTTTTGTTTTGTTTTGAGTTGGTAATTCTTTGAAATCAATGAAGCTTTTCTATGGCAAAACAGTAGATGTCGGAAATTCACAGTAGTCTTCTGGGTAATACAGCATGATTGATAGTCAGCAAATAATAAAAGTCTGTTCATCACTCACATTTTCATCTCATGATTTTGTGACAGTGATTTTGCTTCAACATTCTCCATCCCCTTTTTATGCCATCAAAATGGTCTGTCACCCAAACAGCTGGTTCCCTCTTCCCTCTGCAGCGTTCTCCCGACACCTCTCTCATGCAGGCACTGACAGGCAGCTCAGGTCGAGGAGCTGATCTGGTAGAAAATCTCCTTGGATGAAAATGTAGGTTGGTTGCCAGGTGGACCAGTCCTGGTACCTGCTGTGCTGCAGAGCTGCTGTAGTGTTGTTGTAAAGGAGGAGGCAGGAAGAAGCATGGGAGAGCTCTGCTGCACCTTTGGGCTTATTTGCTGGACAAAAATGAAACTGCTGCCTCAAACCTCATTGCTGAGACACCTTGCTTCTTTTAAATTCAATCAGGTGCTCTTACTATAGTTACCTCAGGACTAACCCCGAAGGACAGGTGACATAATATTTACTCTTTCTTTTTATTTGATTAATGTTTTAAATTTCTAATTATTTCAGGACAACAGAGATAAGAAAAAGGCTTATGAAAATGTCAACAAAGGGATCATGAAGGACATTATCAGCTGATAATCACTGTTGTTTGTTTTGGCTTTACGAATGAAAATAGCTGGAGAAAAAATAATGTAGCAGAAAGCAAGCATCTTTGCTAAAAAATAACCAAGAAAAATGGAAAAAAAAAAAAAAAAAAGAGGTAGAGAAAAAATTATCAGAGAAATCATTAGAAAAATGTAATGACTCGGCTGTGCCTGGTTTTTATATATTTCTCACATATAAAATACATTTTTACATTGGGATGAAGCGGAAGATAAGGAATAGTCTATACTTAGGAGCAATAAAGAAAATTCACTCCCAGACTTTCTAGGGTTTTGAAGTTGCTTTCAGGGCCTCTTGTTTCTGGTTATTATATCTATCCTCAGTGTTAGGGCAAGCCTGGAGTTTCCACCTTTTTGGATTTGTTGCGTGATATGCCTAGGGTCGTGCATTTTAAAGGAATGCTTTTCAGAATAACTCGTAGTCTTCTTGCATTGTGTATTCAGTTTGTTTCTATTGTATAGACTCCTTTATTGGAAAAAAAGTACATGACCCTATAACAAAACATAAAAAGATTGTATTTATTGCTTTCCGTGCCCAGTTTTCCTTTGACCTCTCAGCTGAACAAAACATAGAGTCATAGAATAGTTTGTGTTGGAAGGCACCAAGATGAGAAGCCACATTATCTCCAATCAGTGCCATGAACTAGTGGCACAATAGACAGTTCTACCATGGTTTTGTTAAAGCTTAATGTGATATAGTTATTTAACACAGGAAAAAAAAAAAAGGGGGGGGTAACCAACAGCTGTTCCTCAGATTTTAAGCCTATTAATACTGTGTCTTAATTGTGGGGCATCATTGTCTTTTATTGTGTCCTTGTCGGGTCTTGCCCAATTATCTTGTTTTCAATGAAATGAGAAGGCAAATAGTAACAGTATTATAGAAGAGCCGTCTCTGGGCCTTGTGATGGCATTTGCTGATCTCATCAGAAGGGAAAGACCTTCCTCTTTGCAGTCTTCACACATTAGCCTGGCCAAAAATTTCTGTAGGAGGGTCCCATCTGCTCCTAGCTCTCTGAGCATCAACTGAATTAGATTAGGGGGCAGCACAAGACAACCTGCCTTTGCTGTGCTGAGCCTTACAAGTGCGAGGGAGACCCCTCCACCCCTCGGTGTCATCACCCCTCTCCCCTTTTCCCAGAGTTTCAGGGCATCACAGCCTCTCTACCCTTTTCCTTGGATGTCTGCACAAGAGCCAGCTGAGCAAAATCCTGACCCGAGCCTGAGGAACAAAGTCTCAGAGCAGATTGCTTCATCTCTGGCAAAAATCACAGATGTAGAGGACAACCTGTTCCTCCTGGGTGACCTTCTCAGCAGGATTTGCAAAAATCTCAGCAAGGACAGCCTTCTTCACTGAGGTTTTGCACAGAAGGAAGCAACACAGGACAATGCCATAATTTTAAAGGTCCCCAGTTTTTTTTCTTAATTTTACCAGTTCCAGCTAGAAATATACTTATGGAAAAATACAAATAACCATTTAATAACCTGTTTTAACACCCTGAGAAATCAAAATAGGATTTTTGTCCATGTAATTAACACTCCTTTTGATGTTTCAGAACCAGGAAATTAAATCAACAAATCACACAAGAAGTTTTTCCTGTGTTCTGCAGACAGCCCTGGTGACTAGCTTACAGCAAGTAGTGCATGAAGACTTAAAGGTAGTTTTGGAGTGCCAATTAATGATAACTTGAATCTGATTGAATTCAGGTATATCCCTTGATTAAAATAAATAAATAAATAAATAAATCAATAAAGATAGGTAAATACATTGCTGTCACCAATCTATGGAGTAATAGATTGACAGGAGAGCCAAACCAGCCCATCCACACCTCCTGTCCCCGACAACCCCCGTGCAATATGTGAGCCTCTATAGTTCCACCCTCCTCCTGTCCTCAGACATCCATTTGACCTTTATGGGGCCAGATTTCTCAAATGACTGAATGCAATATGGATACCCAGTCAATAGACATGCTTGTTGTGCTTATTTTGTAATCTGAATGGAGGTAAGACATACACTCAGCCTCACAAAACACCTAAATGTATCCACCAACCAGAACTAATTCACAGTATGAATTAATTAATGAGAAGTAAAAGCTAAAGAAGGGGAAAAACAACATGATTTTTCACCCTTTATTCTACATTGCTCCTCCCTGTTCTAAGAACAGCTCAAAAGGAGTTATGGGAATTGTGATTTGCATTGCTTGGTCTTGTTTATACATGTTGTTAAACCACTCTCCATACTGGTTTAGTTATACCCACTACTGACACCCATTATAAATGCAGGATTTTATGAGGAAGTTTAGAAAGTGCAGAGCCTCATGTACTAGGGCTTGTGCCATAGATAACAGAACAGCTTATATTGCAGGGAGCTGCTCACTTGCCTCGTTCTATTCGCAGATTTTAGGGATTAAAGATGATTGATCATTCAGTTTCACCCTTTGTATCTCAGAGGTCAGCGAATTTCAGCTGGGGTTTCCTGCAGCTAGTGCAAATGATAAGCAGCATTTTTTTTTTTTCCTGGAGCACAGCACAGGTAATCTTATTTGAAGACAGAGTATAGATGGCAGGATGTGACTCTCCTCCAGGTTCAAAATGAAATGCTGTGTTTTATGGTGTGGGAAGCTTATCTGGCTGGTATTCAAAGTGCATGTAATTGCTTCTCACAGTACTGCTTTGAAGGAGGGACCGTCAAGTTTTCATGATTATCTGTCCAGCACAATTCACAGACATGAAAGTCGTATATAAATGTATACAGACAGATATACATACCCACTGTGCAACATTGCTATTCATCTTAGTCTCTTACTTTCAAAGCACCAGAAAGGACAAGAAATGCTGTACTAGTATACACAGCCTCATAAACAAAAAAGGATCACATACAGTAAAATAATGCAGCACAGAGCTCAAGGGAATGATGGTTTAGATTGTTGGTTTTCCCCCCACCCTGCCATGGAGCCTGTAAGTCTGAAAACCAAACACATGTGGGAATCAAACGGATTTCCTATATGCATGGTAATTCTGCAAGAGCTAGTCCGACAGCGGTGCTGCCCTGAGTGCTAACCAGCATATTTTCCAGATCTCAGTAGCATGTGATCTGTTTAAACTGCAGGGTGATCCGCTAATGACCAACTGGTCACTTTTTTTATAGCACTTGAGAAAATTGTAGCAACCCTCACAGCCTCTCACATCCCTCCACTGCAGAATTGCAGTACTGCACACCAGCGTGCTCTGCTGCGGAAGGCAGCAATAAGCTTATGCATCTTAGCCCAGTCAAAGTAATGAAATTACATGTCGCAGATCAGTTCACCGTGGTCAGTGCCCTCAGTCTCCATTTGCAGAATGATTTTCCTGAAAGCAATTGTTCTCAAAGCTTGGTAATATCAGCTCTTGCCTCCTGCTAGACTTTGTAGTAATAAAATGCCTTATTTTCCTTTTTCATTAAATAAAGCATCATCTCACAAAACCAAAATGTCAATGCTTTCATGGTATTAGAAAGAAAGAACAATCATTTTGGCTCTAACTTCACAGATAAAAATATCAATCAAACTCAGGAGTGCAGAATAAAAAGCAAGGAGTACTGATAACTCTTTAGGTATGAAGCTATCATAGGCACTTGGTCACTTGCTGAACCCAGATGCAAACACATCTTCCTTAATGGAAATATTATCACACTTGGTAGCTGTTTTATTGCTAGCCATGCTGACTATCTCCTAGCACATAAAATACAGGGAGTTCCTCCTGGAGAATAAACTTCCTTGAACATTCACGTGTTATGAGGCTACCAAGAGTCTGGTGACAATTCAAGCTTGAGATAGCTCTGCTCCTGGCTCTCTCTCTTGAAATCAGCCCTTCATTCCCAGTCTCTCCCATAGACAACACTCTCTCCGAGGTGTGGTGTCTGGGTTTTTTTCAGGTTTTGGGTTTTTTAGAGCTGGACCATTTCCTCAGGCAGCTTGCAGCAAGACTGCTGGAGTGGTCTTCTCACCAAGAGCAGGCAGTGGGCGGGCAAGGGGAACAGAAACACCTCCGGGCAGTATTGCTGCCAAATGCTCCCTATCCTGAAACGACAGCCCAACTAGTTACACTTTTGTCAGCACTTCCCTTGATTTCATGGATTAGCACAAGGAAGACAGGCCATACTAGAAAGATCAAGGGCTCTGATGACTAAGGAGTTAATTAGGGAGGTCTGAAGCTCTTGGTACCTTCCTGGCTCTTGCCAGACATACTGCTACTGTGGGGATGTGAGCAGGGCTGTGTGGAGAAGGTGAAGCTGGATGTGAAATCAGTGCCCTGCTGATGTTGTGGCATGCAGGGCCCAGGAAACCTGCTCCCTGAGGAGCTTCTCAGAAAATCAAAGGCTGCTCCTGTGAGACTACATTTCTCTGACAGCCTTCCTCCTTCACCTTGACAATTCAGCTGTCCTGTTTATGCATTCCTGGGTAACTTTATCCTGCTCTGCAAGGGCTTGGGTGGCTTATCAAACTAATTTCCCATCTTTCAGAAGTTGTTATTCATTTGTAATGCAGAAAAGTTTCCCATGTGCTACAGCCTTGTAAATGGAATTGGTGCTGACAGCAGTGAATGCCTTATAATGTTGCCTTCCCAGGAAGCTGGAGTGTCACCCCACTGCCAGTTTCCAGAAACATTTTCATTGCTCAAGTGAAATGTTATAGTAGGAAGATGCAGACTGAGCTCAGAAATCAATGTCTGCAGATAACCATGCTGGTCCTTTGGGAACTTATTGGTATGAACCAGCATGATGATAAATTGAGGGAGACAATGTGTGATCAGGTTTTGTAGAAAGCCATTATGTTATGATATTACTTACTATTTATGCACCACCATAAAATGGTAAGAATGACTTGCCCCCACACAAAGTATTTTGGTATAATTTAATTGTCCTCAGCAGCCATATGTGTATAATTACTTCTTGAACCAGAAATTAACATTACAGAAATCTCTGTTTATTGCTAGCCTGTTATGGTGGAGTCTAAAATACTTGCATTCCTAGTTTACTTATAAACATTCTTCATCCTTTTTGCTCAAAAGGGATAAAGTTCTTACTTAAAATAAGCATTCTGCATTACTCCATCTTTGTCTTCCTTATACAATGCCAGGCTTCCATCCTACATGTGCACTGCAAACATACCACAACCCCCAGCCAGACTCCTCAGTCCCCACTGGGTTAACTACATCAATTGCTGGTAAGTGGTAAGCAGCCAAAAAGCACTTTAACTCTTGCAGAGGAGGTCTGTAGCTGTATTCCTCATGAAATAATATGATTATTCATTAATAAATAATTGTATTTTTTATTTCTTACATGCTAAATGAGTCTAGTGTCAGTTACAGAGGACAAAAGTGTTTTTTACATGAAGCTTAGACTGTTAAAGAAGGAGGCACTGCAACATGCAGAAAATACTGCTCTCAGCTTTGCCATTTTCATGAAGGAAGGATGTGGCAAAAAGTAGCTTTTCCTACCATTTAAAAAGTATAACATTTTGGTTTGGGAAGTTTTCTTTTTGGAATAGTGGTTCAACATAGAAACCTTGAATTTCCACAGAGATGTTCTGTCTGCCTTGTGAAGTGCCCTTTCATTTGCAAAACATGTTTCTTTTTTAGCCAAAATGAGAAAGAAACATCTTCAAGACAGATGTGCATTACATTGTGCTGTTGCCGGCCTGGCTGCCATTTGGATGTATATGTAGTCTGTGGAGAAAGGTAGGAAGATTTCCTTTCTTTCTCCAAGAACTTAATCTCTGAAAGACATCAAGCTGTCCGGACAAACGATATTTGTGGAACTTCCAGCATGTGGATTGCCCAGAAGGCCCCTCAGAATTGCTTTTGTGAACTTGTGCATTGTCTGAATGTTGGTGCTTCTGCTTTTTTATTTTCCCAAAATACCTTTGTTACATTTGCTATTTTCCAAATGTTGGTGCTTTTGGTTCTGGTCTTGGCCACTTTCCAAAAAAGGCAGCATGGAAACACAAAGGTGTTAACCTGGTAGTAACAGGGACTGCCCCCTGCCTGGCTCTTGTTAGATCTTCTGCTGGTTGCTGCTGGAACAATCAGGTAGAACTGAGAGTCTGAATTTCAATGAAGCTTTTAGTCTAGGCAACAATGCTGTGAGGGATCCGATGGCCAAAAATCTTCCGCGGCTGTGGCTCATAAAAGCATCAAAGCTTAACTTTCATCTACAAAAAAAGAGGAGAGGATAGGCTGATAATAGTGACATCCTCTCCTCTTTGGGATGCCATCGGCATGTACGTGGAACTGCCTGTTACCGGTCTGCTTGCATGTGAAAAGGCAGTTTCCCCTAGCCTTTAAGGTTAATGGTTATGCATATTCCTCAACAAATTCCTCCCTTTGAAATCAGGCACCAATTTACGGACATTTTCAGGTACAGCCAGCACTCCCGGAGCACGTTACAATGGAGGAGGGGACATGCTGTGGCCTGCAGCGCTGGGGCAGTCGGTGACACCTCGCCCCTTGTCCCCGCTGCCCCCCGCCCCGAGCCCCGGCCCGCCGGCGGCCGGAGCCCGCGGGGACGCGGCGGAGCGGGCGGCGGGGAGGCCGGCTGAGCCACAGCGAAGGGGAGAAGCCATTTCTGCATTTGAGCCATGCCTGCCTGCAATTTGTTTTTACATAGCAGCCCGCTGCCTGCCTTTGTTGTGCAGCCAGCCAGACCGCGCCGAAACAGCCCTGGCAGCAGCGTGGACTTTGCTCTATGGAAGAATTAGCTGAAAAGCCTCCCGAACTCTATAAATGTCATACTGGGGAGGAGATGTGTGGAAGCATTGCGCTAGAAAACGTATGGTCTCAATATCAATTAAATATTTTAACTAAAATGAAAATGTAAAACGTGACCTAACCGATAATGAGATGCGAATCCACAAGCGTAACCAAGGACGGTAATGCTTTAGAAGACGTTAGCAGGCCTTGGTGATGTCCAGAGCATAAAGTGATTAACTTTAAACATAGCTAACACATGTTGTTCTTCTAATTGGAGGAGCCATTATAAAAACAAGGGTGTCAACACGGGGGGAAAAAAACCCGGCAAATATAGGTTACATTTTTAATCACTTAATATTGTAAAATGTTTCAGAAACAGGTAGCTTGTTGGTGTTTCTTTTTTTTTTAATTTTATTTTTTATTTTTATTTTTTTTTCCCCTCTAAGTCTGTTGCAGAGCTGAGTCACATGTTAGGTGGTGTGTCAGCTGAAAGCTTTTTGATGTCAGAGGTTCCTTTTGTTTCCCGGCTGGCCTTTGAGTGCCATAGACCAGAGCCACGAAAACATATCAAAAGCAAAGAGGGGTTTGAAGTGCTGAGTGCAACCACCAATAAAACTAAACGTATACAAAACCTGGGAAAATCCAGGGAGATTTCCTAAACCGAATTGCGCAAACCAAACACCCTACAGCTAAGGAAGCTTCTGGTGTACTGATGAGTTACCAATCCACAAGTATCAAGTCAAAGATACTGCTTTAACTGCTGCTAATGAGTGCAAACATGAGTATAATCACTGGGAAATACTGTTGGTGTTGAAAAACAAACAAAAAGCCGGAGTGAAACAGGAGAACTCTTCTTTTGCAGGACCGGTCTGGACAGGCTGCCAAACCCCTGCCTGCAGCAGCTCTCCACGGGGTGGTAGAGGGGAGGGAGCCCGATCCTGGCCCCTCTTCTCCTTCCCTGGCCTATCTTCACTGGTTCCCTCTGCCACCACCTGAGATGCAGGTGACTGCTGGAGGGAACACCAAGGGTTCTTTTTCTTTCCCTGGTATCTGCTGCCTGGGTGATTTAGGACATCCATTTTTCAGGTCCTTCCTGGATGTTAGCCCTGCTGTCTTGTAAGGGACCTTCTTCATTCCTGCCTCCAAACACTCTTTTTTTTCCCCATCCATGTTATTACTGTGATCACTTGGGTTAGCTGAAAAACTCCCACATTCTGAGTGCTTTCTTTTCATACACTGAGAAAACATCCCCTTCACAGAATCATAGAATCATTTTGGTTGGAAGAGACCCTCAAGATCAACAAGTTCAACCATTAACCTAACACTGGCGCTATACCATGTCCCTAGGAACGTCATCTACTCGTATTTTAAACACCTCCAGGGATGATGACTCAACCATTTCCCTGGGCAGCCTGCTCCAATACCTGACAACCCTTTCCATGAATAATTTTTTCCTAATATCCAATCTAAACCTCCCCTGGTGCATCTTGAGGCTATTTCCTCTTGTCCTATCACTTGCTACTTGGGAGAAGAGATCAACACCCTCCACGCTACAACCTCCTTTCAGGTAGTTGTACAGAGCAACAAGTTCTCCCCTCAGCCTCCTTTTTTAAACAGCCCCAGTTCCCTCAACCTCTCCTCATCAGACTTGTGCTCCAGGCCCCTCACCAGCTTCATTGCTCTTCTCTGAACTCGCTCCAGCACCTCAATATTTTTCCTGCAGTGAGGGGCCCAAGAGCTTACTTGCTGTCCCTACAACCACCTGGAGTTTGCTCTCCAGGACGATGGCAGTTGTCCTTTCTCCCCAAAATAGTCCTGTAGGTGCTTGCATGGTCCCTACAAGGACATAGCGACCTTTTTAGTTTTTTCTTTTGCCATTTTTCCCATAATATGGCAATAAGAAGGAACATTGTTTTGTTTCCTACATCTGTCATAATGACTCATATAATCCTTGTGTCTATAGACGGTGCATTTTTCATACCCTAAGTAGGACATGTCTGACAACCCTTCTCCTTCTGACAACAGAGCACTGTGCTAAGCAGCAATCTGTCATCTGCTGCTTTGGGCAGCCATCCTGATGAAGTGCTCTTGGACATGCTGAGAGCAAAGCCCATGGTGTGCAACTGTTGGGCTGTATCATACACAGGATCCGTTTCTGTTGTGTGGTGCAGAGCCCCTTCATGCCTGTGCTGTTTCTGGTCTGTCTGGGATGTGCTGGCCTTGCTGGGGAGATGCAGCTAGTCGGGTGTGGGGCATGCTGGAGCCACTGCTCTCCAACTTGCCAGCCTCAGTAGGTCTGTCAGGGAGATACAATTAGTATGGACAGGAAATGAGGTGCAGGAGCCAAGTGACATGCCAAACTGCTCAGGAGGTCTGCAGCAGACACCGAATGAGAACCTCATCCCTGAGCACTGCACTGATGTCTTAAACCATGGAATGAGTGAAAATCAGATGTGACCTCACCTGAAAATGTGTATGGTACAAAGAATTCATTTCTGTCCATCTTTCGAACTCCATTACTTCTTGCATGACTATGGGCCAATACCTGTGCTTTGTGTTACCTTCTGAAAATGCTACAGCTGCCCAATTACATGATGGGACACCTATGGACATGCCTGTCTTTATGCACCATTAGGTCTCTGTATAGCCAAAACTCTCCCTCTCTCTCACTAGAAAATTATTGCACAGTTTTGGTAGATTGAAAAATATAGTTCACAAAGATCTAATTACAAAAGGAAATAATTTGATTATATAGTATGTATAAAATGAAATCCCTCCCCCCTCCCAATTTGATAAATTTCTATATCTACTTCACCTAATTTTCAAGTTTGTCTTTTTTGTTTTATTTTTTTCTTTACTATGTGACAATTTTACTGAGAACAAAATGTATCACAGGCTGCCTATCCTTATTAAAAATCAGTAAATTCTTCACCCACACTTTTCTCCCTTTGCTTATCTGCAAAGAACATGCAGACCTATTTGCTTAAATCGAGGCTTGAAGTTCACTGGCACTTCAAAAGAGCAGCCCCTATCATGTTGCTTTTATTATTGCACCTTGTCTTGATGATCTCCACTGCATCCATGCAGCAAAAGGAGGCCCCTTCCTTTCCTTCTCTTAGTGGAATCGGAGTTAGCAATCAGAATAATAATGATTTACCTCCAAGGGAATGCGAATGTAAGCCAAGTTCCTTTGGTGCACAGGGAAATCAGTTTGGTATTGTTTACTCATCCCCTGTGGATTCGCCAGATGGCATCAGACAGAATAATTTGGAGTCTGTGCTCAAAAGGGAGGCAAGGCTTGAGCTGCAGGAATTGATAATGTGAACTCACTACAACAGTTCTGATCTTTTTTTTTTTTTGAGGATATGGCATATCTTTAATCTCTGTTGTAAAACATACAAGGAACCAAAACATATTGTAGCCCACATGGACCCCTAACATGTTAAGCAAGCCATTTTTAACACAGTCATTTATGAATTATTTTGGCTACTTTTCTAATAGCTGCTTCCCCTGAAGTGGATGCTGTCTCTGGGTTGGGGTGAAGGTCCTGAGCAGGTCAGCGGAGAGGAGGCTACGGGAAATGAGGCATTGCAGCTGTTTCCTTCTAGGCTAGCTCTGCTTGAATTCAGTAAATAGAGGATTTAGGTTTCTGTTCTTTAAATATCCCAAGCATAAATTATTCACTCAAAACACACTTGTCAAAGAACAGAAGCACTAGGAAAACAGAAGTAGAAAGCCTTAGCAGAGGCTGAACCGGCTACAGCTTTACTGACCGCAACACAAAGCTCTCAGTATAGCCTGATGGCCTTGCCCGGAGGGACAGAGGAGATGATCTAATCGTTCTTTTCCATCTTGTTGCTGCGATTCTATGATTTGAATTGTTTTCTGGCCAGATCGTACACCGACGTAAGCTTTCCCATAGTGAGTACTGCTGCATTGATTTGTAGCTGCTGAGTGCTCGGCCTTTGAGGACTGTTTTAACCTTTAGAATATTGATTTCTCTTTCTGTTCTCCCTGATGCTGGAAGCAAGCCCCTTGGTCAGAACTGGTTGTGCAATACGCAGAATTGCAGTGGTGCCACGATTTGTAAAAATGAGTGACCAGGGAGGTGAAAAGTTCAGCAGCCTTCGCTGCAGTGCTGCATAATCACTGTAAAAGGGGCCATGGCCTCCTGGAAGGAGGAATGGCCTCAGAAAACCACTTGACAGCAATGTTTTCTGGGTGGGACCCATCCTGCTGTGGATGGGGGACCCCAACTTGTGGGAGGGGGCAAGCACAGTGGTCTCAGGGGAGGGGTATGGGGCCCAGACCAGGCTCAGGGCGTGGATGAGGAGGACTTGCAGGCATTCTCACTGGGTGGCCACTCTGGCAGCCCTTCCTCACAGGTCTCATCGCTCCTGATTGACCCTTCCTGAAACCATCGCAAAACGCATCCACTCCCTCCTCCTCCCCCTCTCCCTGCTGCCATCCCCCTTCCAGGGCTGGGCTTTAGCTCAGGTCCATCTAAGCTGCCAAGACCTCTCAGGCTGGGAAATGGCCACAGAAAACAGAAACACCAGCTAAAAATTCGGCAGGTGGCAGAGGACAGTCTGTGAAGATAAGAGGAGCATGAGGACCGGGAACATAAAAATAGTTCGCAAAGCAGCAGCTGTGGATGACAGCCAGATCACCTCCCAGAAAGCAACCAGGAGGGCGGTAGACCCTGCCGCCCCAGAGGTGAATTTTGCTTTCTGAAAGACAGTGTCTCTCCTGGTCCTCGCAAGGATGGTGTGGAGCTGCATCCTCACTGCTGAGACACTCCCAGCTCCCCGGCATGGGGGAGGCCACCCGTGCACCTTACAGCATGCCAGCGGCCACAGAAGGTGCTGAAAATTTCTGGAGACAAGAATCGTGCACAGCCTTATCATGTGACAGAGCTGCTGAGATCAAAGGGGCCAGAGCAGGATCCCCAGCCGGTCCCCAGTCCTTCTAGTGACTTCAAAGACCGCCGGCCCAGCCAAAGCGGTGTCTGTCAGGATAAAATATGCCTCTTTATTTTAGTTAGGTCTGATACTGATCCACCTCTCTTGAAGATAATAATTACAGTGATAAGAGAATCTATCATCGTCACACGCCCACTCTGTCACAAGTGGTTAGTTTTCTAAAAGAAACATATGCCTGCCACTGGAGCATCCCAAAGGAGACTGAGTTGCATGAGGACAGCAGCCCTATCTTGTTCTGTCCCTCCTATGGTTACCTGAGTTGATAACAGTGATTAGTAACATGGTCTGCTAGCAAGAAGTGGGATTCAGACCTCAGAGTCTATGTCCTGGCTGTACCTGTTCTGTGTTCTCATTTTGTAATTGACAAAGTAAAAAAAGCAAGTTTTTACACTATTTCAGTGCTGAATTATCACTTGTTAAAGGCTTGTAATGCAGAAAAAACTGAAAATCTCATAGTTCCAACCTGTTTTCAACATATTTATGAGGCACACAGTGACATACATATTTATGCCTGAGCATATTACATATTTGGGTATTTAGCTGCCAGGGAAAGGGTGTGATTTTGTTCACACGCGATGTTTGTCCCACATGTCAACATCCAAATTTAAGTAATGGGCCATCATGATGACTTTGAAAGACTAACACAGTGCCTACAGCTCAGTTAAACATCACAGAAAACCTGCTCTTTGCCCTGCAGGGAGAGTGTGCCAAGGGCACAGGGCTCGCACAGCCTTCAGACAGCTTTTCCATCCTGTTTTTTGCAGCTGGCTCTGTCCCAGCCGTCCCACAGGGCTGAGGGTGGCAGTGCTGAAGTCCATGCAGGGGTGGTTGTCGCCACTGGCTGGACCTGACCCGTGCTGCAGCTGGGCAAAGCGTGTGGTGGGGCAGGGGTTTCTCCCCCAGTGCTGTGCTGATTTAGGGTGCATGGCGGCAGGGCTTTCTGCAGCCGGCAGGCTGGCGGGGCACGCCTGCCCTGACAGGGCACAGTGTGGTGAGGCTGATGGGCAGCACTGCAGCAGCGGCGGGTGAAGGCTTGATTGTCTGGCTCAGCATCTGACAGCTGGTCCAGCTGCAGTGGCCTGGGAGAGTTGTCTATCACCAGCCCAGGATGCAGCCGCTGCACCTATGGGCTGTGTTCCTTCCTGTATTGCTTTTCAGGTCCTGGTGCTTTCACCAGGATTTCCTTCCCCCTCACTGGGGCTTTGGCTGTCAGGACACGCTTAACTACATCCTTTTTCTGCCTCGGGGGGGTGGACAGCCTCTCATCTGCAGCGTTGAGCAATGTGCTGCTCCTTCTGGCCCACTTATGGTCTTGACATTTAAGTTTGTGAGTAATAAGGCAAGTGAGCAGTGGGCCACTGCGCTGGGGTGTGGTTTAGCTGCACAGTGCTTGCTGGTGCAGGTCTGACCCGTGACTGCAGGGAGTTCTGCAGAGCCGCTTCAGTCCTCACCACCCAGAGCTCTTCCCAGCACAGCAGATTCCAGTTTGCAAAGACCTCTCCGGTTTAGGAATAACCTGGAGAGATGCCTCAAAATGTCACATGCAGACACTTCCATTCAGTACTTAAAAATACCTGTTTCTCATAGAAGCCAATTGCCTGTAACGCAATGCAGCTGGAAATCTGGAAATATCTCCTCTCATCTCTTCCCCTATTCTAATGTGCCCCCTAGCAGAAGAAAGTCCAGAGAGGCGGGTAGCACAGAGTCATTGTGCCAGTTATACACTCCCCAGAATTTCCCTGCTTTTTCTTTTACGGCAGCCTTCCAAGCTTTTAGTACCGTGAGAATAATGCGAAGTGATCTTTCCTCTCTATTTTGAAGATTTTTTTTGTTTTGTTTTGATGGTATGTAAGTTAACCTGCAGCAAATCTCACTTTAATTTATCCAGATCCTTGATATGGTTAAATAAAGAATCCCAGACACTTTTTCCCACACCTCTGTTAGTTACTGTTGGTACCTATAGCGGTGTCCCATTGGCATAAATTGTGGTTTGTGTTAGTGTACTATTTACTCTCAGTAACTTGTAGACTGCCAGAGAAGTAGAGAGAAAAGTATTGGCCAGGTAACTATTTGTTCAGTTATGTTCTTATCACTGAACAATTGCATGAAAACTAAGAAAGTTACACAGTAGAAAAAAAGGATGCATTTAATACTTTTATTACTATACATTAAATCATCTGTTGACCGAAGCTAAATGCTTAGCAGTATACTTGCTTGTTTCCTGGCTCGGTGTGAGGTGCCAGATCTCTTCTCAGGAAAGCAGTTGTCCACATGAGCTCAAAATGTACTTAGTGTAGTATAAGCAGACTGGTTTATCTTACAGGTACATTTTTATACTTTCAGTTCTATGACTAGCAGAAATGAAGTCAGCTAATGCATTGGGAAAGACAGCTTGACGTGACTACTATCTTATAGGAACACTTAATTCTCTAAGTGTCTCCACACTTTTCAAACATTTTAGACTAGCAGATGGATGCAAGAACTGCCAGAAGTTGATTGCACCCAGTATTGCATTATTATGGGAACTCTTTCCTATAATAAATCCTTTTCTACAACCTTCCCTGTAATAAAACATATTATTGTATTCTTATCTCACTTATGTCTAAACTGCAAAGATTTTTAGTTTCGTAACAACCGTGACAATGTTGAACTATGTCTTCCAAAAGTGTAACTGGTTTGTTTGTATACTCAGGATTGTGGAAGCCTTACTAACATAGTAAATAATCTGATCATCAGCAAAAAAGTTAATATCCACGCCTGAAATCAGAAGGAGGAAACCTACTTGTCAGGTCAGGTTGGTGGTTTCAAGATCATCTTAATTACTTCAAGTCCAATCCTAAAAATGGTTGAGGATTTTCAGCTTCCATTACAATCACTGAAAAGTCAGTGCTAAGGGCTGTGCAAGAACAGGCTTGAGAAAAGAACAATTTCAAGTGCTGGATGCCAAATCCATCGCTGCAATGGCTGATCTGGAATTCAACCTGCTTGCACCAGACATTGGTTTGGTTCCAAGATGGTAAAGCATGGGAGCTTGTCAAGACAAAAGCACACCAACATGCCATGTGAGAGAGGCCACAGTACAAGTTAAAACACATCTTTCTGGCTGCCAGGAGCACTGCATAATTATTTGAGAGCACTACTGTAGAAAGTCTCACTAAACAGGTCTCTTTCATTTTACCTGTTAAATATGGTGAGTCCCATGATTGGTCTGCTTGCTGCTTTGTAAAATGCAAGGTCTATTTGTGAAATCTGATTTGTTCTCCTCTTTTTTCCTCCAGACCATGCCCTTTTCATGTTCTGAAGCAAACATATGTAGCTAATCCTGTATTATTTGTAATTACTGAATGCTCTGCTTCTGTGAAATTAGCTTCTCCCACTGCAGTTCTGCATTCAGCTGACATCCCAGGCGTTTCATGGGATGTGTCAGCAGACAGAGCCACCTGACTCTCTGAGGCATCCCTGCTGTCTGCACAAGAGCAATTGCATACACCTGAAGAACAATCTGCAGCTTCAGAGTCAAAAGCAGGCTACAGTTTCTCCCCCAAGCATGTCCAGGTCCGTCAGCCACAGGGCTGTATTTTCTTCTACATGCAATGGTTTTGTGCTCTGCTTTGCCCCGGTTTAGACTCTTGCAATTAATTGACTCTGACCAGGATTAAAAAGTGTTTTTATGTACCGAAAGTACATATCTAAACCAGAACGAGAGGGAGGGAATTCAAAAGGGGGCAGAACAGTAGCCTACAGGTGAGGGATCCAGGCAGCTCCATATCCCAGTCTTGTGCTTTAATGTCTCCAATGTCATACACAGAAACAACCTCTGGAGCAAGGTCTAGAGCTCAGGTTTTCAGTCTCCCAGGTTTTATTCCAAGGGTTAGCTCCTGCATTGTTTTCTATACTGTAAATTATCCCAGTCTTGTGCTTTAATGTCTCCAATGTCATACACAGAAACAACCTCTGGAGCAAGGTCTAGAGCTCAGGTTTTCAGTCTCCCAGGTTTTATTCTAAGGGTTAGCTCCTGCATTGTTTTCTATACTGTAAATGATCTCAGTATTGCACCAAGAGGCACCAGGTTGAACTGTGTTTTTGGAAGGAGATTCAGGATGGTAGATTCTGGCAATCCTGACCCAGATTTAGCCTCTGGAGTGGGATGACATTTCACATGTTTTCAGTGTTCAGGGCTTGCTTTTTGTGACTCCATGATGCAGGTATTTTACATTGCCAGTCTGAGGCACCAAGGACTTCCAGTATATTCTATTAGTAGCCATGGGATATAACATAAACCTGTAGGTCCTTTTGCAATGATTGAGTATTTAAAAATCATTGCAGCACTTAAGTTCTGTGCATGTCTTTGCTGAATCTAGCCCACAGCCTCATCTCGGTAAATATATGGTTTGCAGGGAACAACTTCATTTCTTACGTAAACTATTAAATGCAACCTGATATGATTCCTACAGTTAAAGCCGTTTCGTAAACAAACCTGAATTGAACTGCACTTGGGAAAACTCACTTTTCTGTAGGTGCCAGTTTTCCAGTTTGCGTAGGATTAGGTAATCATAAAGCATGCAGATTAGGTGTATTTCGGGTGATACAGCTCTGCTGGAGTGCAGTACTGTGCAGCCGTGCCACAGGGCTAAGAATGCAGCCCATTCAGACAGTTTCAACCAAAAAAGTGTTTATAAAGGTTGATGTATAATTCTTAATAGTCCACTAAGTTTGCTCCTAGTTACACCACTGAAGCATAAATGGATATCAAGAACATCGTTTTCAATTTGTATCAAAGTATGAACGGGAAAATTTGCCCTCAAAGCCAAGTGCTCCTTACTGTACAGATTTGTACTTCTGTGTCCTGCTTAAATGTTTCAGGCATTTGGAGGAAACTTTTTTTTCCTCTGTTATCATTTCAGGTGCTTTCTAGCAAAGTCTGGCCTCAGTGCAGAGATTGAAGGTTTTCTTAATCCATGTTTTAAGAATGGGGAGACCAATTCTTTTGCTGAAGTCACTGACAGTTTCATGCCTGAAGAGCTGGTTATGACCACTGCTACCATTTCCAGGGACTGCAGAGATAGGTAGTGTGCAGAGCTGGAGTACTCCATCTGCTTTGTGAGAGCAAGAATAGTGATGCTGATGGGCATCCCGTCATCAGAAGTGTCAGCAGCAAGCAATTTCCTAACCAGCTCTTGTACCATGAGGACAATGTGCAATCTTGAAGCTGCTCTGTGGAACTGAGTGCATTTTACCATCATCACCTCCTCGTACTGTGTGTTAGCCATATGCTGCCTTTCTGTTATCAGACCCAGTCTCAGGATTTTTCTGCTACAAACAGCTTTGAAAATGTGTGTCAGCAGGCCTGAAGTTAATGTAACTAACAGTAAAACCTTATCTCTCTTTCACAAGTAAGCTGAATTAAATGGATAGTCAAGCATTATTTGAAAATACATAGATTTCCATGGGGATCTTTGGTTGTTTAAATCCTCTCTGTTAGATTGTCTGAATGCAAGAACATTGATGTCATAGACCTTTGCACAGAGAGAAAGACAAAAAATGGACTGCACTAAAAAAAGCAATTGTAACTTCCTCTGTTCGTTAGTTACCCATTCGTGTGGTCATTAACCGTCAACTAGGAAACAAGATTCTGTAAATAACCATTACTTCTGTAGGTAGGTTAGTGGCCAGGACATGTGACTGGAAATCAGATGACTACCTGTCCCCATCATTGGCCAAATGAGTGAGTATAAGCCTCTCAGCCTCTCTATACTGTAGTTTATCCTTCTGTAAAATAAGAATAATGATAATGCTTCTCTCCTTTGTAAAGACCATTTAGATCTACTGATGAAAACCACTACTAGTTAGAGATAATTGTTTCTTATTGTCTGAAAGCAATGGTATTTCTTTATAGCTTCAGAGAATCAGCATAGTTGTAGCTTTGGAGAATCAGCTCTGAGTAGAAATCCCTTTGTTTCTGACACTTTTTCAAAGCATGTCTACATGTTTGTGACAGAAGCCAGGGTGAATTTGAGGGCATGTCTAGTTTCAGCCCATGTCTGATCCAAGTTCATGTTTTTAAAAAAAGGTTTTCTTGGGGCATCAGCATTTTGGGGGAAGTAGAGACCACAGACATGCAAGAAAGGAGGAAGAAGTATCAAATGTCACTTCAGGCTGTGGGTTTATGGAGACCACTGCCCTGCATGCCATGTGATTTTGACCTGCTGCTTTCTGGGAGTACCTGGTGTTGTCCCTCACTGTCCCCAGAACACTTTTTGACCAGGCTGACTGAGGTACCTGCAGTGAGATGAGGCTTCATGAGTTCCTTGGAGCTGTTCCTCTTGACTGCAGAGGACCATGCTAACAAGGCTGCTCAACCAGACCCAGCTGGGATCCGCTGCTCTCCTTTGGGGAAGGGATCACACTCCTAATCCCGTGCTTAGTGCAGTGCTTCCTGAATCCATGAGTGGGCTGCTGGGGTAGATGGCACGGCGTTGGGGAAAATCCCAGCAGGGCATGAGAGACTGTGAGGGTCTTCGCTTGCTCCCTGGGCTGCTTTCCTTAGATAACAAAGAGACCCTGTGGCACCTGGCTGTGATGGGGAGGGCCGCTAGCAGAGACAAGGGATGTGTAGCAGCTTTTCTGTGGAAAAGATGTTTTAGTCTTTGATGGATGTGTGAAAGGTATAAGAATACAGTGATGATTACCTTCTATTCCATTAGTGAGTGACTAGGGAGGATACTAAATGACAGATATTAAACTTAAACATTTAAAAGTCTCCAGGATTGGATAACTTCCAGGAACTGGCCAAAGAGCTCTCTGAACCATTAGTGTCGGCACAATGAAAAATAAAAGGTGGAGCAGTGAAGAAATTGAAAAGGGTTGGAAAAAAGCCAATCTTTTATAAGAGTAAATGGGATGAATGAAGCACTAAATACTCCTGAACCTGACATCCATCATGGGAGGGAACGGAGCAGCTGATACAGGGTGCAATTGGCAGAGGGAAGGATCTTAGCCTCCACCACATGCTGATTAAAACCCAATAGTAATTGGCATTATACAAATGACTGCAGTCCCCTACTGAACGAATTAAGAACTGGATAACTGGGGAGGGCAAAAGCAACCATACACGGGAAGCTCTTGTCCACTGACAGTATTTTACAGCTGAACCTGAGGAAAATCTGCTGTATGCATAGTGCCCTTTAACAGGGTCTTTCTCTGAAATGAAACTTGAAATCATCGTGAATCATGTGTGGGGCTGACTTCACCACCTGGTGTAAAGTTAAGCTGTGATGGGAAGAGGTCAGTTAAATACACTGAGCTAGGCTGTTTATCTATCAGTGAAACACGTTACAAAGCAGCTAACTGGCAGATCTCAAAACAAAGAATATAGGCCATCAGCGGGGCTGAACGTTACAGAGAGCTGCAATTCCTAAAAGAACAGTGGAGCTCTGTGGATAAACATAATTTTACATAGGCTCCCTATGCCATGCTTTGCTTAGGATACCAAATATGTTCCTCAATGATATAAGGCAGTAGATTTGTATATACAAGCCTGTCTGGTCTTATGCATTAAGCAGAAAACCAGTGCAATTGGGTCCTACCCTCCACTGCTCCATACGTAAGCATGTATCTCGTGCATTTTTAGAACTACATAGCTGCTAGTATGTGTTAAATATTGCTCTCTAGACTGTGAGAATCAGCCCAAACTGTTTTAAATTGAGCTAGGAGAGTAATTTGTTTATTCCCATGATGCTACTCCTGCTATAGATTCAAGAGCAACAGCAAATTAAAAAATCAAAGCTGAACAACCGTGCCTGTTATGCCTCAGACAAAGTATGGCTGAGGCTGCTAGTGGATTACTTTTTATTTGCCTTTTGCTATATTATCAAAAGATGAACACTCATTTCAAGGGATAGTGCTCAGTTAGGGTTCCAGAAAATTTGGTTATATGTGTCTTCCTCAGAAACTTTCTCCCTTTTTCTTGTGCATGTTTTCCTTGTTTTGAGCCTGCCTAAGCAGCTACAAAATGGTTAAATCATACTCTTGCAAATTATTTTCAGGTTTAGTGTATGTCCTTGGGCTGTCTGCAATTCTAGTTTAACAAAATTATCTGAATTCATTATAAGAAGATGAGCTGAAATGTTCCGTGAAGGCTGTTACATCTGAGAGACTGTGAGCACTGCTCCTTGTTAAGTGACACAAGGGATCAGACTTCCAGTCCCAGGTTCCCTAAAATAAACTCAACATCTCCTACATTCCCATCGAATGGCCCCAAACTGTCCCCCAACAGGCAAACCAGTCTGTGTGCACGCAGTGTCCATTCTGTATTGTCCAGCTGCAGATGTGGAGTTGTATGTGTGACTGAGGAATTGTCTCTTGCTTTTTCTCAGCAAAGGACTCTGCAGAACAGGCTTGCGGCCCCCCCGTGACACAGGAGTGCAGAATAGGGCACAGGCAGCCCCAGTCTTCTCCCAAAATGTCTCCCTGATGCCCAGCACTGCCTAAGACTCTGGTAGGAGGAATAGAGACAAAGCAACTCGCTCTTGCAGCCTGGCCAGGCAGGGGCTATTGCACATCACTAGCACTCTTGAAAGATCCCCAAATTGTTGTGAGGTTTTGTTCCTTTTGCACCAGAAATGTGGTACAAAAGCGTTACAGCTTTTGGTGTGGCAGCAGACTTGATCTGAAGAATTAATAGTGACTTTTCGCAGCCTTCTGGACAATTATTTTTGAAATAATGGTGTGAAGTTTTGAGGTGCATTAGTGGCATTGGGTTGTGGTCATATGCCATATGCCAGAGATGCTCCATAGAACCTGCACGCAGCCAGCAGGGCTCTATGTGGACTCTGGGATGTACTGTATGTTGAACAAATGACAGGAGCCAGGACATGTTCTGTTGTGCAGACAGGGCTATGCTGTCAAAGCTGGCCTCAAGACTGCGAAAAGAAATCCTAAAACATTTTGTTTCTGGGTTGCTGCCTGAGAGCCCTGAATGAGAAAGCAGAACACAAGCCTTCACATTATTCACACCAAATGCTTTCTTTTTTTTTTTTTTTTGGTCAAGCCACAGACTTCATTCTCAATTTCCTGAATGCTGATGTGAGGTCTGTGTCTTGCAAGTGGAGTATTTACAGTGTGTCAGCCAGCTGTGCAGGCAGGAGTAGGGACGTGCAGGCAGTGAGTTTACCAAGGAAGTTAGGGGGAAGGGTATTGCAATGTTTCTCTAGGGAGAGGAGTGACTCCAGTAAGAGCTCTGTGATCCCTGGAAGAGGCTGGTGCCTCTGTGTGTGCTGGGGGAACTGGTGCAAGCAGAGGCGGAAGGAAGAGTGGGAGACCCGAGGGAGCGTGTGTGTTGCTGGGGGAAGGTGCACAAGTATTATAATGTGAAACTTATTTTTTCTGCTTTCACTTCAAGTGTTACAGATGTTCTTTTCCTGGGTTTCGACTCTGGGAAAAAGAGCAATGTGCAAAACCTTCATCTTTATTAATTATTACTTATATAATCATCATCATCATCTAACTGTTGTGTAAAATTACAAATATGTATTCAGCTTTTACCCTGGTATAGTTTCAACCAGACTTGTGGGTTTGCAAATGAATGAAATTATAGGATACTTCAGACATTTTACAAGCACAAATGCAATGAAAGCATTTAATTGCAGGGATCTGAGACTGTCTGACTACAGATGAGATGCTGTTAACCTCTTTCTGTCTGTTATGGTTGTGACAGAAAATTGTGAGAACAGTGCTAAGCACACTCCAGACCTATGTGATGGAACAAACATTTAGGTCCTGAGTCTGCAAGAATTTAATCCAAACTTAGGCTGATGCATTTGCAACCTGTTGCAACAGTACTTTCAAGTTATTGTCACGTATTATATAACCTAAACCACGAACAGAAATGATTGAAGAAGCAATAACCCAAAAAATAAGGATAACCTTAATACACCTCATTACAATACACATGTGCCTTCACGTGCTGTAATACCAACTACATTCAGTTATAAATTGTGATATTATAGTAGGATGCTGTATAAAACCAGGCTAATGTTGTCTCGTGCCTGATTTGCTGCCCTAACTGGTCTTTGGTCTTTCATTCCAAGTCATGGTCACTTTCATGCTTCCAAAGTCCTGACTATTTTAAACTTTCAAAAGTAATACTTTCAGTAGGTAGTCACCAGAGGTGTCCTTAGCACAGGCTTTGCTCTCTGAAAGTCAGGGGATTTATAGGTGAAACAGGGAATCTGTTTTCCTATTTCCTCCTGGTTCTGTGAAACATCCTACTAGGCTCAGGTATGCAAAATCTATCCTATTTTGACCACTTTGTATGCAGAAGCTAAAATAATAAGCATGAAAGAGAAAGGTATATAATACATATTTAATTTCCAAAAGTGATTACAATGGAAAATTTTAGGTGTGCTCAGTGTGGTGGTGACCAATAGTGCATGTTCCGTCTTGTTTCACCGTGAGACATGGATGACCTGATCAGCTGCGGCTGTAAGAAAAAAACCCAACGCTAATGGAAGGATTTCCATGGGTTTCCAGAAGCTGCTTACGCAGCTGTGTTCAGCAGATTTGCAAGAGTGTGATCCGTGGGTGACACCTTGTGAGCAGTGCTGTTGGAGTCACTACTCTGCAATTACTTGCTCCTGTGTAACCTAAATAAAGCATGTGGAGCAATTATTGCGAGAGCAACCCTGCCTCTTTTCTTAATTACCCAACCTGTCACGAGTTGGGGGGAAAGTACCCCTGGGGAAAATTAAGGCACGTATAGAAAAAAGGAGACCCTGGCAGTGCCCTGTAGCACGAGTGTGAAGAGGAAGATACTGCTGTGCTGCCCAGCAACAGCACATCACTGTTGGGCTCTGGCGTTCAGCGTTTCCCACTGCTGGAAAAAGCTTTACATGTTCAGTGATTTTTATCAGACAGCACATCCATTTTGGTAGAACATATGAGGAAAGGCTGAGCAAGCTGAGACTGTTCAGCCTGGAGAAGGCTTGGGGGATATTGTCCGTGCATACAAAATCCTGAAGGCATGGTGTGACAAGGATGGAGCCAGGCTCTTCCCAGTGGTGCCCAGTGACAGGACCAGAGGCAGTGGGCACAGAGAAGAATAATGGGAGGTTCCTCCAGAACATCAGGAAATACTTTTGGGCTGTGAGGGTGACAGGGCACAGATTACCCAGAGAGCTGCTGAAGTCTCCATCCTTGGGAGATATTCAAAAGCTAACTCACCATGGGTCTGGGCAGGCTGCTCGTGCAGGGTGTTGGGCCAGATGACCTCCAGAGGTCCATTCCAACCACAGCCACCCTGTGATTCTGTTTCTGCAAAAAGGATCCAAGGAACAGTCACTGCTGCTGGTAGTATTCAATGATCCTAATTGTATTTAACTTGTGAGGTTATAGGGGTTGCTTTGAGGTTCTGCCATTTTTCTGTTAACAACATGGTTGCAACCTGATTTTTTCTTATTATTGATAATATCTGAAAAAGAAAAAATATATTACTTGGCTTGATTTCAAGGCCTAGTGCAAGAAAAGCAAAATCAAAACCAAACCCTTATCTACTTGAAAACTGAGTAGCTTTTACTATGGGATTATGATGAGAATAATTAGACACAGTGTGAGGGCATATTTAGGATTTTTTTTTATTATTATTTTTAAAATATTTTTTCAAAGGAAAACTTAATTTCATGGGCTGCTTCTTTTTATGTAGAAGTTGAGCAACTGAGCTTAGCCATTGAAGGCTGAGATTTACCCCAAACTTGACAGCCACTGTAAGATTATAACCTTATTACTGAAAAAAATAAAAATTCCTTTAAATTGATTTTCTTGTTTTAAAGTTTTGCATTATGGTCGCATCTCAAGGCATCAGTTAATAGCAGGGCATCACAGTACAAGTGAAACTGTGCTTATACTGTAAAAGACTGTCTCTGTCCAAAGGTATGACAAACAAACTAGACAAGGCCAAGAAAGAGTTTTAGAAAGGCAACATTATTGCAGACTCTTTCAACCTCAAGTGATAAAAGCAATAAATAAATCATGAGTCAGGCCCACAAAAACTCATGATGGCTGCTTAGAAGACTTTTAAATCAGCAGATTTTTTTTTTTTTAGTTTTAATTTTAATGTCAGTCTCTGTTGTTCACTCACTTCTAGCTTTTCTGTCAGGCTCTAAGAGTCAGAAACCTTTAATTAAAACCAAAAATCTTCCTCTTGCTAGCATGAATCCAAGAACTGGAGAGATTTAAAGTGACAGAAAACCTGCCGAGATTCAGCTAGTCTGCTAATCCTGTTTTGCACATGTGGAAGTAGGCCAGGCACAGAGAGATTTACCATTTCGCGCAGGGTTACATATCATCTTGGACGGAGTTGGATGCCCTGATGCCCAGATTATGAAACAAGTCTTCCTCTTCTGAAGAACAGAGATGATTGAATTCTACAGCCAATTCCCCATTTCGAACCACAGTACAAGGTCACTTTGCCAGCACTCTTTCTAACCCTCGCTAGCATATGTCAACATACATGTGTAATTTCTGGACTTCCCTCCTTCACTAAATTGCCTTTTTTTAGGGGACATGTTTTACAGTTGCTTTTTTATTCTGAATGATGACTGCTCATTGCACAGCACTGTGCAGTGGAAGATCTCTATTGCAAATTCAGTCTTCTTATTGTTATATAAATGTTGGTGCCAATGTCTCTAGACTTCCTTAATCAGCCTTGAGCGAGCCACATCTCCAGATGTTTGTTCTAAATGCTGAATAGAAACAGAGTTAAGCTGAATAACTATTAAGTGATAGTCACATTTTCCTCCTAGTGCATCCACACAAACTAGAGCCAAGGGGAATTATGTTTCTAAAAATCTTATGTCATTCTTAGAGTCTAAAGCACTCAGTGGGGATCCTGAATAGAGGATTTATCCAAAACTGTGGGATGCAAGCCTCCACGGGGCAGTAAGGATTTGAGGAAATATGCAGTTTAACCACTAGAGGTCCGTTTCACAAAAGTCGTTCACAGAGTATAGAATGGACGGAGTATTAGTACCAAAATTTTGGCTCTTGAATAAGGTAATATCTAATCTGTTTTGCTTTAAGTGACTAGTATGAGAATGCCACCCTAAATAATTAAATGCACTTTTTTGGTTTCTGGTTGTCTGTTCAGCAGATTACTGAAGAATACTAAGTGAGAGACTAGGTGAGTGTGTGTCTGCTGGTAATTCTACTCATTCCTCACACCTAAGTACAGAGGATGAAGTCACTGTGCAAGATAGCTCATGAAAGCCTACTTTAGCATCCTCATCTTTTTCTCAGAAATGTTGGAGGCACAAGCTGAAGGAGCTTGCTAATGGCTTCTTTTATCGATACTAGACAAATTACAGAGGCAGAGATGCACACTGGGAAATGAGATACTCTGACCTAAAATGAATTATCAAATGTGGAGTCATGAGGAGAGGAGCCACCGTTTAATAAACTCATCTGGGACTTTGAAGAACCACTGACTTTCCAGTTAAAGACATTGGGCACAGCTTTGGGTACACAACTACAGAAAGACTCCTAAGGATAAGGGACTGGGTCCGGGCGAGTTGAAGGGCAAAGTTCTTACTCTTCCAGCCTCTGTGTGTGCAAGCCTCAGCTTTTGCTAGAGTTGTTCCTAAAACCGAATTCTTGTCTACAAGAATGTCTAGAGAAATTTCAGACTTTCAGCGATGCTTCTCCACGGCTCAGCCAAATCCACCTCCTACTACTAAGCTCTCAGGGTACAGAGTCTGTATCTTTAAAACTGGACCTGACACCAAATGTACTTGTTCTCCCCAGGCACAATTGGGCTGGTGGTGGAGCTGCTGCTGCTGCTACCCCAGTTTATTCAGCCCAGAAGAAAAAGCTTTGCTTGATGGCCTCATACATCCCTGTTTCCATTCCTGGGGGCTGCCAGAAGCAATCCCTGGGTGTCTTTGGTTAGAACTACATGCTACATGGGCATAGGCAGCACCTGGGGCTTTTGCTGTTCAGCCAGCATAAGGCAGGCCCACTCTGCACCACACCCTGGTATATGTTGGGCTTGAGAGAGTCCTGTTCAGACATGCTGCCGTCTGCTGTTTAGGGCGGGTGTAGCTGGGACGGGGGAAGAACTACATTCTGGTGCCCATATGGAGAACCACTGCCTCTTTCACTTAAGGCTTGTTTATTACAAACAACATATGTGATCCTCAGAGCAGGTGTCAGGGACCAGGCATAAATCTCAGCTAATGGAGCTTATGCTTTTGTTTTGGATATGGAATTTTTAATCACCAATAAGAGCATTTACCAGTACTACTGTGCATCCCCTCTGACATATCCTGGGTAATACATAAACTGACTGAAGTTAGAGAGGTTTTAGGTACCCACATTTTCTGAAAACAGGATCATACCCATGTCCCAAATAGCAACTAATCACAACACATGCTTCAAAGGAAGGCTACCTGCCACCCCTCTTCTTATGTACACCCACCCACCTGTGTCCCTGCGCACCCCCTTCCCCTGCCAGATGAACACCTA
Source organism: Columba livia (assembly GCF_036013475.1). NCBI lineage: Eukaryota > Metazoa > Chordata > Aves > Columbiformes > Columbidae > Columba > Columba livia. The sequence goes on along the minus strand of NC_088642.1, from coordinate 49,348,005 downwards.
GTGTGTAGAGTGAAACCTGTGATTTTTGTGTTTGGTCCAAAAATCCCATAATCTGTGACCAGAGGTATAGGGCTAGGTGCAGAAAGGGCAAGGAATTACAGATAGGAACAGGACAATGTTAGAAAGTGAAAAGCAAAAGAGAAACGACTTAGCCATCACATGCATATTTTATTGAAATTAGTTAAAACTATCTCAGTGAATTTCAAGATTCGCTGACTAAAACTCTTTGCCAGTAGATTGTGATAACCAGGAATAATAGTCCTACGGCAGTAATTTACTAATCAATAGCTCCCACTTGATCTTATCCTATAGAGTGCTAAACTGCACCTAAAAATTACATTATGTTTCTGCACATATATCAGCTGTCATCCCTTGCTTTTTGTAAACTTATACATCAAAGAGTGCAACTGGATTTAACTTTATGGGGGTCATTCCTGGCTCACTTCTCACTATGATATTTGAAGCATTTGGTCAGCAAGGCTTCAATCAGGAAATCTGAACTTCTAGCTACCATTAGGTAGTAGCTTAATTAATATAGTTATATATACCCAAAGAAAATGTCTTCATTTGTCTTGAGTGGATGAAAAAGAAAGAGAAATTGTGTCTGTTTTCTAGCTTCAAGCTGATTCTTTTTTTCTGTCATGAAGATGGAATTATACACATTTTTATTTAATGTTGCTTGCGATCAATGAAAAATGGCATGTGCCGAGGTGTCTTGGAAAATAACTGAGGCTGATAAAGATTTTTGCTTTTCTTACCTTTCAGTTTGTTTTAAAGAGTAAGGATAAAGTAACCCTGTCCCCATCAGATCTCATGTCTAACCTGTTTAGACATAAGCCAGTGTCACAGATTTTTTGTTAAAGGGAAGAAAATGCACATGGAAAAACTCAGAATTACATATTTAAGGTCTAAGTTGACCACTGAAGTTTTCACTCTCTGGTTGTCTGTTCTTTTACACCTATGGCAGAAGACACCACAGAACTAACGAAGAATCAGATTATTTCACTCAGCTAGGCACATCTCTGCAATAAAAGTTCCATTAGACAGTCTTCTGTTGAGATACAAGAGGCACTTGACATAGGGCAACTCATCTGCCTTCCTTGTGAATTACATTTCTTCATGCTGCAGAAAGAAATGAATAATTCTGACAGCATCTGGCCTAAAACTATATTCTTCTTTCATTATAACACACAGGCAGCTGTTTAGTAATTTTCTCAAGCATTGGATTTTTAGCTTTCATTAGCATCTCTAAGAAAGTTCAGTAAACAACAAAACGAAAATCAGATTCTTTAACATTATGCTGTTCAAGTTATGTTCAGCTGTTCAAAAATTCCCTTTGGCATCACGTGGAGCCATCAACATTGGGAAAGGCAACATCATCATTCGAAGCAGTCTTTAATGTCATCTAGTTGGACTGGAGATCTAGCAAAACAACATTGTTTTTCAGAAGTTTTATTCTACTGGAGGAGAAGACCCCCCGTGCCGTGCATTAACAGATATGGCAGAAAAATTATGTGAAGCAGCTAAGGTAGGTGGGGATGAAAACCAGCTATATGACAGGAAATTGCCAGCTCTGTTTGTAACTGAGCCTCACTCGAGACAATTACTGGCAGGAGCCAGAGGGCTGCAGTGCTGAGTCGATGGAGAATCAGAACCTAGGATTTTTTATTATTGTTTTTTCCCCATTCTTCCAGCTTGAATTATTAGCAAATAAACTTTTTAGTGTCACTTATGTAATTTTATATCCTTGAGTGTTTGTCTGAAGTCATACTCATGAGTAAGGTTTCCAGGCATTCCTGAACAAAGGTGTGTGCTCAAGGATAGTAAATCTGACACCGCAGACTTCCTGGCACACAGACTTCAATTGAACATGCATGCACAATCTGTCTAATTTGGCCTGAAAACCTAGGATTTACTGAGCTGGGTGCTGTGCAGCCGTGGTGCATATGGGCTGTGAATGTGTCTAGGATTTCCAGTCGCGCAGCAGCCAGCCAGAGCTGCTGTGAATGCACAATAAGGTTCCAGTGGCTGGACCTAAAGACACACAGAAATCCCAGGAGAGGATCCTGAAAAATTTGCCCTGATAAAATTCTGATCTGAAAGAAAGCATTGCCAAGAAAACTTGGCTTTCAGCAGGTTTTAATTAAAAGCAAAACCAAGAAAAACAACAGCAAACCTTCAAAACCACAAACACTCCCCCACAACCACCAAAAAAAAAAAAAAAAGAAAGAAAGAAAGAAAGAAAGAAAGAAAGAAAAATAATAATGATGCCTCCCAGTGCTTGTGAAGGACTCCTGAGCTGGAGTGTAGCAGCATGTTCCCTGACATGTTATTAGATGCCTCCCCATAAACTGCTTCAGACTGTCCTACTTAGGTCCCATTAGGATGTGAATTATGCAGTTTTTGGCATAGGGCTGGGGAGGGTGGACACTAGTGATCCCAGACACATATGCTTTGCACACTTGCAGGCTGCACACCTCAGTCTAAATACAGAATGGGCAATGCAGGTTTGCTGGTTTTTGCCTTTTTTTTTTTTTTTAATTTTTTAAATTAAGGGCAGGTCTCTGTGGGACATAACTTGGTGTAGTACTGTCATGTTGAAGATAAGCATGAAAAGAAAAACTTATCTATAAGTCTATTAGTCACTCTTGGTGGACAGAGATGGGCAGGAGATGTATTTCTTGTTTAAAATACGAAATCCAAATATGCAACACCATGTTGAAGACAAAATATGTGACTATTTTTAGCTGAGGCATCGCATGGCTAGATAAATGCAGTACAGGAATCTAAGCAGCTATGTAAATAAAACATTTGTGGAGCCGAAAAAGTGCTTGAACTTGCTGAGTACTTCAATTTAGGTGGATCAATGAAAGCAAACCTACTGGGGAAAACAACACTGTGTTTTGAGGTGAGAAAGGGGATAAAGAAGCCACTTCAGACAGCCGGTTTCAAGAACGGTCAGTTGTATTCTAATCCCAAACACTCAGTTGCACTGGCTGGCTGACGCTTTTAGCTGATGCCAGATTACAAAGTATTGTGGATAGTGATGTACATTATCAGGTAGGGCCTACCACCTACTGAAGAAAAGCAAGGCAGAATATGTAGAGTTGCTCCAGTACGAGTTGCTAGGTGCAGATTTTCTCCACTTCCCTTGATCTCTGCTATACTTGGCTCTTCCGTAATGAGGGCTCTTGTCCACTCCAGGTGTGTGTTTTCAAAATTACCTCTTTGAACCTCTCACCTGTATGAAAGAAAAGAGTGTTGACTAAAAATAGCCATCACTGTAAAACCTCTAAAGGTTTGAGAGCCCTGGATAAGCTCGAGAGGTGGGCCCATATGAACCTTATGAGGTTCAACAAGGCTGAGTGGAAGGTCCTGCCCATAGGTCAGGGCAGCCCTCAGTATCAACACAGGCAGGGGGGTGAAGGGATTGAGAGCAGCCCTGCAGAGAAGGACTTGGGGGTACTGGTGGATGAAAAGCTAGACATGATTTGGCAATGTGTGCTCACAGCCCAGAAGGCCAACCATATCCTGGGCTGCATCAAAAGGAGCGTGGACAGCAGGTCAAGGGAGGTGATTCTGCCCCTCTGCTCTGATCTGGTGAGACCCCACCTGGAGTCCTTTGTCCAGCTCTGGAGCCCTCAGTACAGGAAAGATACAAACCTGTTGGAGAGGGTCCAGAGGAGGCCACAAAAATAATCAGAGGGCTGGAACACTTCTCCTATAAGGACAGGCTGAGAGAGCTGGGTTTGTTCAACCTGGAGAAGAGAAGGCTCTGGGGAGACCTTATTGTGACCTTTCAGTACTTAAAGTGGGCTTATAAGAAAGATGGGAACAATATTAGGCCTGTTACAGTAGGAAAAGGGCTAATGGTTTTAAACTAAAGAGAATAAATTTAGATTGGACATGAGGAAGAAATTCTTTACAATGAGGGTGGTGAAACATTGGAACAGGTTGCCCAGAGAGGTGGTAGATGCCCCATCCCTGGAAACACTCAAACTCAGGTTGGATGGGGCTCTGAGAAACCTGATCTAGTTCAAGATGTCCCTGTTCATTGCAGGGGGGTTGGATTAGATCCCCAGATTAAAGGTCCCTTCCAACCTAAACCTTTACTAGGCATGGGCATCAGCAGCGCCTGTGTCAGGTTTGGTAAAAGGAAGTAATACAAAGACTGGGTGACCTGTTGGTCTGTTGGAAGCACAAAACCAGCTTGATTATATCCAGAGGATTTGTAGAAGAAGCTGGGATTGCAGCTTTGCTTCCTAAAACTTCCAGGTTTTGTCAAGAGTGTTTTTTGTTTGTTTGTTTGTTTTTATTTATTTTGTTTGTTTGTTTGTTTGTTTGTTTGTTTGTTTGTTTGGTTTTAATTTTGTTTGTTTGTTTGTTTGTTTTGAGGTGCTATATCTGGAGAGAGAAGCTTGCTGGATGAGGACAATAGAGTTTCAAGGGCAGAGGACTGGATGGAGGACTGGAATGGGATGAGAAGTTCCGACAGATTTGGAAAGACTTGAGGTTGGTGGTACTCCATCTAAGCTGAAAGGACTGGTGTATCTTGGTAAAAAGAATGTTTTTGATGGGAGGTGCAGGTTTCCCAGCACAAGCTGGGAAAACACTAGGCAGGCTGAGGCAATGTAAGAGCCCATGACTGGGCTGGCTGTTACCACTGCTAGTGTGTCTCTGCTGATGGGGAAGGCTTCAATCTCCTTATGGCAGATGATGGTGTCTGTACCTGCTGCTCTTCAGGTGGAGAAACATTATTATTTTCCTCACAAAATGATAAAATCATGTTTATTACCAGCTGTACAGGGGTGTAATCTATATGTAGATTTATCTGTTATTTTCTGCTAGGTTACTTGCCTTCATTGTAACTGTATATACTCTTATTTCCCTGTTACTCTGCATCTGACTTCTTATGAGATTAGGGGGCTGTTTTAGAGATTTTCTTCACGTAGGAAACACCAACATCTAACTGACTTTTTTTTTTTTTCTTCCCTAAATTTTCGTTAAAAACATTAAGGATATGAAAGCGTGAGTGGAATGTAGGTACCGTTTGCCAGTGGGTTGCCAATTTTTGTAGCAGTAATACTTCAAATGTCCACCAGATGTCACAGCTTTACTGTGAACGCAGCATCCGTTTGGCAGGGGCACTTTTGGTTCTGTGCCGAAGGGGCCAGTCAAAAAAAAGGGTTTGCAGGCGAGCCTTTCCATCCTATGGAAAGCACGCGTAAGTGGCACTGGCATTATACTACTCCTGTCAAATATAATGTCAAAATCCACATATTCATGTCTGAGTATTGTTGCTGTGTGGCATTCCCACTCTGATCTACAGGATGGCTTCAAGCACGCAACAGGTGATCCATCAGCAGGCTGGCACCTGCCAGTTTTCCATCAGATGTGTAGATTATATTGATTATATTGATAGATTATATTATATTATATTATATAGTGAATTTTGTTGTTAATTATTTGGCCACATAAGTGTATTAAGTACACTTAAGTACATATAAGGGTGCTGAAATGTCCTGTGACAATGGAAAGCATAACTTCCACCTTCAGATGGAAACATTCAGCACCCCTACTCTGGTGTTCATGGCCAGGGATACTGAAAAATCAAAATGATTTTTTTTTTTTTCTTTTTGTCATGGATGTATTAAGGACATGGGAGGAAAAGCAACCATTGGAGCCCAGCATCTACTTAAGTTCACTTTGCTTATTAGACATCAAAGATATCACATCTCTGAAGCTGTCACCTTCAAAACGGGGACAGAAACTGGGGCAAGCACAGCTCTCCACAGCTTCCTGTCCTGCGCCTCCTCTCCTGCACTGAGGGATTTATGAAGTTACCATGGTTCGAAATAAGCTGGATCAGGTGTCTGGTAATGCTTTGTGGCTTTCAGCACCATCTGTGCTAGGAGACCCAGGAATAATGGGGCAAACTGAAAAGTGTGATGACAAGAAGTCTTAGCTCCAGGGTGCTGTGTCATTAAGCCAAAACTGGAAGCTTGCATGTGAAAGGATTAATGTGTTAATTTGGTTTCATACATCAGTTTATTATTGAGGTGCTTATATACGTTATGCTGCTACATATGCACTATTATACGCTACGAGTTACTTTGGCCTACTGATTTCAATCCATTTTGAGTAATTTTCATTTCTTCTGTAATGGAAAACTCATCAAAGGCATAGCTATTATCAGCATCTTTCAAAGCTCTGAGTCAGTCCTAGATTTTCCACCTATTTCATCAAGCACTGAAGCTGTAGTACATCAGAAATAGACCCTTCAAGACTTCTTAGACATGTACCATTTAGCATGTCTAACCCAATTTCAAGAGAAAACCTGAAGCTGCCATCTACCACTCAAGCTATTCTTCTTCATTCCTCCCCATTTTTATATTTAAAGAAAAGAAAAAGACAGATGTATGAAAGATTTTAACTTTTGAGAATGAACAGTGCAAGCTGAGTACACTGTGCTCCTTCCAACAAGCAGACACAGTTGCCATTTCATGAATACAGGCCAGGAGATAATATCCTGAAACATCTCCCATATTTTTTAGAGAAAACAAACGAAGATCTTCTGTCCTCAAGTAAATTCACTGTGTGAGGTCTCTGGCAGAGGTTCACAAGTCAAGAATGCCTTTGCACATTAGTAGGGTGAAAAACATCAGTAGGCTGGAGAATTGGTGATTACAACAAAGAATTGTCTCTGCTGTCTTCAGAGCTGTGTAGATATCACCTGAGAAATGTTCTCAGAGAAGTCGGATGCATCTTGCAGACCCTGCTGTCACCATCAGTTTAAAATGGAAGCTTACTGAGAGATTGCTGCATGCTCCAAAGCTGTCATCTGTAGTAAGGCACAGACACTAATTAGAAACAACTGCACTAGAAACACAGCAAGCCATGGAAGTGGCTCAGTTTGAGGAGCACTTCCGAAATTACACTGCTTAAAGAGGATGAAACTACTGAGCAGACAAGCGCACACCATCCACAGAGCCACAGATGAGCTCTGCTTGATCCAGAACCCCCAGTGAAGTACTGGGAAGACATCACAGGGGTCTGGGCGTTTGAATGGGGATGATGTGACCAGAGGCAAAGCATCAGCAAGGGGGACAGGTGACAGAGCTCTCTCTGTGCAAGCTGCTGGACTCTGTCCAGCGCAGGTTTGCAGTGGACACGGGTCCACCTCAAGGTGGCTCTCCACGTCCTCTGAGAAGTGACTTGGTGCTGGTCTGAAGCAGTGACTTGGTGGGCAAGTACTAACTGGCAGCCTAAGCTGAGAAGTCAGAGACTAAAAGGACTTGGGAAGTGATATTTTCTTTAATATTCAGAGACTATTCCTTCATATTGGGAAAATTTGTTTTGCTGTTGCTTGGTTTGCTGAGAAACAGGTTCAGATCTGAGTTCAGCAATCATACACATTTCACACAATTTTTAAGGTACACTCCAGCTCATGTTACTATCCAAATTAGATCTACTTTTAATAAGGTTTATCTGAAAAAAAAATCCCTAATTACTGAACAAAAAAAAAAATCAGATGGTAGACTCATAAGACAATACAGCCCAGAAGGGACCTTAGGAGGTCTCCTGCTTGCAGCAGGTCACCAGAGAGCTCAGACCAGGCCTCTCAGAACTTTGTCCCACTGGGGCCTGCATGGATGGATCCTGCACAGCCTCCCTGGGCAGCCTCCTCCACTGCTTGACTGTCCTCAGGGGGAAAAGGGTTTTCCTTATACCCCGTCTGAGCCTCTCAGTTATGTTCGTGCCTGGTGTCTCTTTTGTCCCCACTAGGCATTGCTGGGAAGATGCTATCCCTGTCTTCTCCATGGCTTTCCTGTAGGTTTTTGGGGTCTGCCGTTTGGTGTTCTCTGCACTGTGCCTCCTCCAGGCTGAACCAGCCCTGGTCCCTCTGCCTGCAGGGCAGGACAGTGCTGCAGCCCTGGACACCTCCGTGCCCTCATCTGAATCTGCTCCAGTTTATTGATGTGTTTTCTCTACTGGGGGTGGCAAAACCAGACAAACTACATAGCTGTTGTCTCACGGGTGCTGAGCAGAGGGGGATTAACACCTCCCTCACCCGACTGGCCACGCTGCTGTTCATACAGCCCAGGACATGGGGCCCTTCCCTGCAGCCAGGGCCAGGGCTGGCCGTGCCCAGCTCGCTGCCCACCGTGTCCCCAGGGCCTTCCCCACAGAGCTGCTCCCCAGCCTGGGCTGCTGCAAGGGCCGTCCCTTCCCGGGAGCAGGGAATCTGCATTTACTGAAACCGTATCGATAAAACTTTTATACATTTTTTTTTTCCTGTTTCAGTTTCGCCCCCTGCACTGTTTGGATTGTCAGCTCCAAGCCCACACAGCATCTCCCCGTCACTGCCCGGTGGGTGAACCCCCACGGCCACCGCTGGCTCCGGCGGCCGGACCGGCGTGTGCCTGCGCCCCGCCCCCACCGCGCGCCCTCCCCACGTGGCCTTCAGGCACGAGCCACCCGCTCCTCCTCCCCCCCCACGCTTCCTCGCCGGCGCGCGCTGATTAGCATAATAATGGCCCCCCCTTTCTCTTCTGCCGGCCAATGGGAGCCCAGGAGGCGCCGCCAGCTGCCGGCGCCGCAGCCGCGCGGGCTATAAATAGGGCGGCCGGCGCGTTGGTGCCTCATAGCGCTGTAGAGCTCTGCGGTGAGGTTGTTCTCGGAGCTTTGGCTGCCTGCCGCGCTGTGGGGACTCGCTGCTATGACTCTGGAGGAGATCCACGGACAGGAGCCTGTGCCTGCGGGCCACGACTGGTACGTCCGGGCGGCGGGTGGGCCGGGGATGCGGTGTGTGGCGGGGAAGGAGCAGGGGAGCGCGAGGCCGCCGGGAACGGTTGCGGCGCCGAGCTGACTCTCCGCTCTCTCCCGGCGCAGGATGCAGGGCGCCGGCAAGGCCCTCCACGAACTGCTGGTGTCGGCCCAGCGCCGCGGCTGCCTCACCGCCGGCGTCTACGAGTCGGCCAAGCTGATGAATGTGTAAGTACGGCGGGCGGGGATCGGGGGGCGCCTGGCGGGGGCTGCGGGGCCGTGTGACGCCGTCCGCCGGGCTCAACGTGCCGCTCCTCTCCCGCAGCGATCCGGACAACGTCGCGTTCTGCGTGCTGGCCGCGGACGAGGAGGACGAGGGGGACATCGCCCTGCAGATCCACTTCACCCTGATTCAGGCCTTCTGCTGCGAGAACGACATTGACATTGTGCGGGTGAACGACGTGGCCAAGTTGGCGGCCATCGTGGGGCCCAGCGAGGAATCTGGGGAGCCACGGGACCTCCACTGTATCCTCATCACGGTGAGTGTCCTGCGGGACGAGGGTGCTGATCGAGGCTCTGGCCGCCGGGGCTGTGCTTTTGCTGCTGGCCTCTCTGCATGGGACAGTCAGAGCCTTTCGGGGTGGACCCATCTTCCTCTGGTGGTCAGATCCTCTTCTGAGCAAGGGGAGGGGGCTTGGCACACGCTGTACAGCAAGTCAGCTGAGTAGTAGTAGTAGGCAACACTTCTCGTAAGTGTGGATTTCCTCTCTTGTCCACAAGGGTAATGTCTCTGCTCGCTGCTTTGCCTGTGTCAGGACAAATGCCTTGCTTCCTAGTCTAAGGCTTCTGTAAATATTGTGATGACCTCAGCTGGCCTGCAGCACTAATGATGTGCAACCTTTTTTCTTTCTGGCAGAATCCAAATGAGGATGGCTGGAAGGACCCAGCTCTAGAAAAGCTGAACTTTTTCTGTGAAGAGAGCCGAAATGTAAATGACTGGGTGCCAACAATCACCCTGCCTGAGTGATGGTGACCCAGTGCATTGAGGAGGCTGAAATCTTTGTTGCATTCTCAGCGTGGCATAGGTTCACCGAAATGTGCAACAAGCTGCTGATTCCATGGATTAGCCTGGTCAAGAGACTGGATTAAAGTCACTCAGACTGGCATGCAGTGGGCTCTTACAGAGGAGAAAGAGGAGAACAGCTCGCCTCACCAGTGAGCCCCAGTAGGCTGCAACCGTGGAGAGGCTGACATACCATGGAACTGAAAGAAGTGCTGCAAGTTTCCTGGTTAAGTGGAGCTGTTTCAGAAGGCAGAGAGAAGGTTGGGGGAAGTGGGCCAAAACTTTCCAGAAGGACTGGACAGAGTACTGTAACTAGAAACTGTTGGTTCTGTCTGCAAAACACAGAGAAGACTAAGTTTCAATACTTTATGGACTACTAGGGACTGGTTACTGAGACTCCAAAGTGGGCAGACTTCAACAGGCCTCTTGGGTCACTCTGCATAACTGGTTTAATAATGCAATAATTTCTATTTAAATATTTGCTGCTATTGAAGCTTTCATAATAAATTTTTGACAATTAATACCTGGGAGTGTCTCGCTTACTGGGTGGGGAGGCATGTTACTGAAATACCACTGATGTTTTGCTTATGTGCTGTAATCAAAGGTACACTCCATGGTAATGGAGCTATTGTTCAACTACTTTCTCTCCTGGGCCGGCTCAACGAAGAGCTGTGCTGTCCAAGTTGATAATTCAACCTTTCACCCTCCTGCAACAGCTGCTTATCGCAACAGCTTGCAAGACTAGGGAGCTGCATGCTTAATGAGCTCACTTATTGTAATAGGTGGTCTTTGTAGTCTACTGAAGGAACACAATACGTGTTAGAAACATGGATTTTTGAAATACAGACCTCCAGTAAATTGCATCATTAGTTCTTAAATATGACTCAGTAAGATACATTCAGAGCTGCAGCGTTCCCACTTGACAGAAGCATATTAAACACGATGGGGGGCTGCAAAACTCCTTAGATGTCAAATACATCTAACATTCACTTTGATTAGAATGACATTGTTAAATCTAAAACTAGCTAATAGTGAATAAACATCACATCTGCCACAAGCTGATCTCTGATTGCCATATGCTGTGACAATAGAAGCTGTCACTCCAGAAGCCAATTCTGCAAAACCTAATTGCATGACAACTCCAAATTAAATCCAAAACAATTTAAGGATTGTGGCCTTTTTTTAGAGGTCCTGTCATGGAAAGTTAATATGAGTGGGCTGATTTGGCCCTATGTTAAGAAGGAAAATACCGCCCCATTTGTGTGCACAAGCTATGTATGTGTGCTTCGGTACTTGACATTAAAATGGCATAGTAATGGCCCCCTCTCCAGAAAGCAAGAAAGCTGAACTACTCACTTCCTCTGTAGACACTAAAAATACTAAGTTTTCACAACTACATTTCCTCTAAGCTGACTTGCAGTGATTGACAGTAGCATTTGCTGAAAAGTGGTCATTTCTGCATGGGGTATCTTGAACAGTTGTGGTTTCTGGGAAGCTGCTTGCTCTCGGTTTCATTGTTCCTGATAAGGGCAGTTCAAATGCAGCTCCAGCATTCCTGGAATATGCTCCCTTGTACAGGACTTACTGAGGTCTGCTTGGCCTCTGTTACTGTTGTGAGAGGCTGTAGGGTGGCCACTTCACCAGAGTTTAGGCTGAAGCAAAAACTATAGGGGCCTCAGACCTCTGCAACTGTTGCTTCTTAAGGATTAACCGTTCCTGCTTAAGATACGGGAGTTGCTGCACAGCCTGTTTTTCTACTTAACCTGCACTCATCAACTGGTGTCTACAGTAGGACTTCGAGAAAAGTCAGATGCAGGAGCTAAGGGAATAAACAGCTTTGGCAGCTGTCATAACAGAAACTGCCTCAAAGGTAATTGCCTTGATACACAGAGAATATTAAGCCTGGATGTTTCGTTATAAATTTTTATAGTTTTCCCTTAACGACTGCAGGTTTCTCAATTTTCAATGGTTTTACAGCTAAGAAACACGTTTCTGTTCTTTGCTTCAGGCCTAATCTGTACTCAGAGCCAAGAACAGATTAAAGTGAACTGTCCTGAAATCAACTTTTACATAAAGGGTAAGGAGTACTTCACAGCCTTGAGTGGTTTAAACAAAAGCCTGAGAAGATCGAAGGAAGTTCTCAAACACACTTATAATTAAACTATAGCAGAGGAGAAGTGTGGCTGATTTTTTGGCTGAGACAGTAGGCTATGTTACTATGCTATGCTAGAAAGTTGTGCCTGGTAGGAAGCTTAACTTCCCAGCTTTTGTGGAAGAAATGTATTATGCAGCAAACAATGAAATTAATGAGGCAACACCAAAGTACCATTGCCTCTAGTCCCTTAGAAGACAGCAACCTGACCTTCACCTCCCCAGCAGTCTTGTGAAGCTGTAAGCTGTGCCTCATGAGAGGTTCACAATTTCTTATTTTAGGGACCCATACAATTCTCCTGAAATCCTTTCTGGCTCAATGCAGATACACTGTAACACAAATAGTATTAAACTGAGTTAGCCTGCAAATGTTATTAATACGGCATTGCAACTAAAGGCAGCTGTAACTTGCAAATTATGTGCTTCTGCAAATATACGCAACAATCAACACTACTTAATGTAGCAAAAATTCAGCAGCTGGTATCTACTGATACAAGTCGACTTAATCTTTAAGTGCTCAGATATATAACTATTCAAGGAGCAACCATATAGTTATTAAAGACAGGCAACAGACTTGGCCGTTACTGGCTGTGGTGGAGACGGTTGGGAAGTGTTGGTTGGCTCACCAGATGTCCGAAGTGTTTTGTCAGGTATTGGGGGGATCTAGAGGGCGTGGACAGTAACCTCTGGTGTCTGCAAGCAGTGTGCCCAGGTACCTCACCTTCCCAGCAAACAGCAGTGCCTGGGACAGGGGCACCACAGGTTTGCAGGGCTGACAAGGACTGCTGGGACCTCTGCAAAGCGCTCCCAACCCAACCATGCTGTGTGGTTTCACAGGCTGGCTTGCTTTGTGTTGTGGTGGGACACATCAAGGCACTCTGGGGAAGAGATTTAGTTTAGTAGCTATTAATAATAAAGGTGGTTCTCCAGGACATGAGCAGTAGGTGCAGGACATGGAGCAGAGTCACAGAGTGGTGGTGCTTCTGGTTCTGCTTCTGAGGGTCTGCTTTCCATCAAGCCCTTCACTTGTGTGCCACTGGGTGACCAAAAATGTGTATTTAAATATTATAAACATAGACGTGTTGTGTAGTCTATACTTCTAAGTACATTTTTTTAATGAAGTGAGGTGTAAAGTTTCATTTAAAATTTTTTGAGAAATAGGTTTATGTTTCTCTGCCTGGTTATCTATTTCACCATCTAATAGTGCTGGCTGAAAGGAATTTCCCCTTGTATGCTACTTCCTTCTCTTAGTGGTGTTTTCTTCCTATTACACTTCTGCGCATCACTTTAGTTTTCTCTCTTGTGGTTATAGATGGTGATCTCTTTAGATGCCTGATGCTTTTAGTATATGCTATATTGAGTCAAGTGCCGTATCATCTTATCAGCATATTGGCACACAGGGTACAGTTGTTGTAAACAATGCTTCCTCTTTGCTGTTGAGTGGGAAATACAAAAAGGAGTCTAATAGAGTATATTAGAAAGAGTCAGGCAAACTGCTGCACAGAATAATGTGTGCATAAAATCTGTGTATATGCTGGATGATCAGCTTGAGCAGCATTTGTAGCACTGGTTGCTCAGGGAAGGAGCACTGACGTGCCCTCTTTGAGCCCTGGAGTTCTGCAAACTGAAGGAGTTTCAGTCATAGGTGAAGGTTGTTTGAATTAATGCATGTTCTGCAAGGAGAAAATCCTTGAAAAAATACTAGTGGCAGAAACATGCTCTAGCACATAAGGGAGACTTGGTTCAAGTCAGCAAATCTATTAACTCTGGCTCTCAAATTTCCTGTCATCAGGAGTAAAGAGCAGTGTGTGCCCAGGTTAGACCATGGCAAGTGTACAGACAGTGTACGACTAGTGTAGTGAATGTCATCACACATGTGAGCAAGAAAGATGTGTGGAGAAGGATGTGTGAATATTGTGTTCCTTGTATTGACACACATTGTGGACAGCTGTGCTCATGCCTGTGCATCCACAAGGCCTCATTCATTGCTAAGCAGCAGTGGCAGAAACTGAATTTGGTGGAGGGATGGAGCTGTACAGATAGTACAGGCGCCTCACCAGAGCCGGTCTTTCTACAGGGTTTTATGAAAACTGCATCTCATTCCTGCTCATTCCTTATCCGTTTCATCATGGCAGGTGTGATTTGCTCACTTTGTGAAGTCTGAACATGCAACGATAGGATATTGGAAAAGCTGAGTTAATACTTTGTGCGTAATTATTTCATATTGAATGAGTGAAAACTCCTACTGTTCTTTATTATGCTGCAGTAAGATACCCTTATACATGGTACTCAGAATACTGCAGTGTGTGAAGTATTAATTTGAATATATTGGTATCTTTAAAAGTATAATCAGATTCCAGACATAACAGTTGTAGTGGCTACAAAGTCTCCTCCAGTCTCCCACTGCACTGGCATATGATTAGTTTGCCATGCGTATTTTCTGATTTTAATGCAAGGAAGGAAAACAAAATTATATTCTTCTGTATGTGTAATCCTCTCTGTAAAGCTGACTTTACTTTGAAATAATGACTTTGAAAAGTTAGTATGAATGCATGCTGCTGATTCAAAACTAGTTTGTGCAACTTTCTATTTTTTTTTTTTTTCTTCTTTGAGAAGATAGCTGTAGCGATATAACGGGAGGTTTACTGACTGAATGAATATTTCCTTTTTGCTACAACTGATGAGAAAATCCTACTCTTTTTCCAAGACAAACTGTTGTGACTCTCTGTAGAAAGTCCCACATGTTATAATTCATTGCAGAATAGGGCTAAAATTTAAGAAAGAACACCCAAGATCAATTTCAGTATCAGAAGCCATTTTGACTGTCCCCACCATGAAGTTATGAACTTTTAGGATGGTGAATCTACAGTTTGCTTCCTACTCCCTGTTTCAGGGCACCTAAGCTATAGCAGCCTAGCTTTCACATCCAGCTGAAGTCAGTAGGAAGCAATGGTGCTTAGTAATGTCTATTTGAATGCCTAAAAAAGTAACTACGTCCCAAAGTTTCAAATTTGTCTTCCAGAAACACAGCACTTGTGTTAGACACCTACCAGGTACTAGCTACAGCTCCAAACCATCGGGTTATTTAGCTGTATAACCATAAACTTACGTACCAGACTTCAGGCTTTACTCTTCTGTTTGAGAATGTGTAGCATAGGGCACAGCTGCATAAGTGTTTTAAGCTTGGATCAGTTGAGTGGCTGAAGTGAGTCTGTGGATCTCTGCCTGCTAACCTGCTTTGGTTCACATGGCAGAACGGACTTGAAACATGCAAACAGGATTTCGCTTGGGAAACACCAAGCCAGAAGACATTCTCTAAGTACCTACTAAGTACCTGCTCCTACATTTATACAGTCCTAACATTACATTCAGCCCTTTGAAGGCAACTGAGAGGCTCATGTGGCCCCCAGTAAAAACGAGTTTGACACCTCTGCTCTAAGTGATTGGCCAATGCTTTCCAGCTGCTATTGAGCATTCAGTTCATGGGACCACACTTGAGGTACACGCAGCACAATTATTTGCTGATTAAGAATAAATAGGCAGGTTTTGGAAATAAAAGAAGAGGAATTGGCCTGCTTTCCACAAAAGAAGATATTTTAGTGTAATACACATACTGATGTGTTTTAAACAATTGCATGCTCTTGAACTAACAGGGTTAAAAATCTGCTTTGGCAGCAACTTGCTGAACTTAATTGTTTCTGAGGCAAGAACGATGAATGGGACTATTTCTAGAAGTGGTTGCCAAAGTTGTTGTTGTTGGTTTTTTGTTTTTTGTTTTTTTTTTTTTTTTTTAATAAGCCAGCACTGCCCAACTGGCAGCACTGGAACGGCTTTGCCTGGCCCATTGCCTTTGTGCCTGAGGAGCAGGTGGCTCCATGGGACATGAGTAGTGATCTTGCCCCACTGCCATGCCACCCCATAGGATAGCCAGGGCACCTTGTGAGCCCTGTGACAGCCAAAGCAGGGACTGTCCCCAGTGTGGAACCTGTCCTCTTCAGTTGCCACTTACTATACAGCCGGACCTTCTTTGTAGGTACAATGGTATGCAATATTTGCGGATGATTTCCAGATGATGTAAGGATGAATAGGACGGTACCCCAAGAGAAAGATACACATCAATATATGAATCACTGGATTAAATTGTTACAATGTCACAAAACATTTTTAAAAATACAGATAAGGTCAAGATGATGCATCCTCTTGCATGGTAGGAGATAATAGCTACTGAATGGTAGACTATGAAATCTTACACCAGTGCCAATGTCTATTGCTGTTGTACAACATTTCTGTGCTTTAAGTTTGCCTATGTTAAAAGCAAACTCCTTACTGTAAGCTGTTTTTCTGGATCAAAAAGATGCATACTGTCATTATAAATGGTTTCTATGGTGTTGAAGGTTTCTATGGTGGTTTCATGGTGTTGAAGGCATGCTTGCGGAAAGTGAGAAATGAGGTGCAAGCTAGTCGATGCAGTGTAAAATAGGATGGTAAAGCACATAACTTTTTCCAAAGTATCAATTGTATCTTTCAGTAATACAGATGTTCTCTGTCTTACAAACTGCTCTGTTTATGCAGCACTATAAAGTCCTTCAAATAAACTGCTGAAGAAGAAAGAAATAACAGACACTGCATGGTTTGTACTAAATGACTGTGTCATTTGGACACTACCACTCCTGGAGTGCTGCAGGGGAACAGATGGGCTGTGCACAGCCTGGCCTGTTTGGGGTGGGAACCGCTCACCCCCAGGGATGCCAGGCCCAACCTTGCATTGACCGCTGCCTCACCGAGTTGGACTGAATTGTGCAAGTTTAAAAACAGGTGCTTGTTTGTGCTTTGGGGCCATGGGTAAAAGAAGCATGGTCTCTGCCTAGTAAACATGACAACAAAAGTTGTTCCAGGTGTCTCTAACCACCTGGCTAGCAGGTCTAATTTAAAGCAAAGGTAGACTGTGTGGCTCTCTGGAAAGAGGCATTTTCCAGTCCAGAACCTATTTTCTTGATTTAAATAATTTTTTTTAAAAGTGCTGTTTGTTTGCTTTTGTAATATCTAAGCCAGCTTTCAGGTGCATAAGCACATGTGAAAATATTGTTTAATTCGGAAGGATGTCATGTTTTTATTCCTATGGTAAGGTACCTTTTGAAATTTATAAGTTTACCTTCACTTCAGACTACGTGCAATATATGAAAATATTCCTAATTTAGAGCTCAGTCCTGAGAAGCACTAGAGGACCTGGACAGCTAAATTAAATAGATAGACAAATATACTAGGAATGAATCATGATAATTGTACTTGTAAAACAGTTCAGACATATTTCCAGAAAAGATACAATAAATCTATCTAAACAGAGTACACGTATCCTTGTGGTGTGTATACAAAAGAGTGTCTCACCCTTAAGCATCGCTGCATATATATATACAGGAAGGAGATAGAGAATGATTCAGATCCGACAGTATATAAATAGGGTTTTATTTTGTCTCTGTGTGCACTGCACCATCCTTTGTCAGAGGATAAATTACCACTGGAACACTGCTGCAGAATGGAATTCCCTGGCTTGCCACTTTCTGCAAGCTTGCCTCTTTTAATAGAAAAAACAATCCAACAAACAAACTTGATATTGTGCTATGAAGGCCTGGCTGTTTTACACATTTCCCATGGGGCAGGTCACTTAGTGGAAAAACAACAACAGCGCTTGGAAAACTATGTGAAGGGTTTCTGAACTCTTGCACCTTCTCTACCCCTACTTCTCCCATGGGGTCTGGGCTGCATTTTCAAATAAATATTTGTCTCATGTTACACTCTTCAATAATTGTCAATTCACTGGTGTGGAGAGCTCATGACTTTGGATTTGAGGTGCAGGAGAGGAGCTGATGACGTAGCAATGAATCTATTCAAGCAGGAATGGAGTGAGTTGTGCAAGAGATTGTCTTGCAAAGCAGCTAAAGGCAACACAACTTGGTGCTTTTTAAAGCAATAGTTTTGACATCCTAATTATTCCATATCTGACCAATAAGAAGGACATGCTGCTCTGTACCTGGTTTGCGAGAAGAGATCAGTGATACTTTTCCTAGCCTGAATGTGGAAGCATTAGAAAATGCCTCTTGAGGAAGCACAGCCAGAGAGATATGGTTGAGTGGAAGGCAGCAGATATGGATGTGGTCACTGGAGTTTGGTGGCAGGAGGAGGTGTCCTATACCTACAACTGCAGCACTGAAGCCCTTAGAGGTTCACACTGAATTTTTGAATCAGCTGGCCATAGCACCAGAGCTCCTGAAAGTAACTAAGTCATACAAGATCTAAAAACTGTTGATCAGATAGATCAGAGCAACAGTGCCCTGCCTGATGTCAAGCCTGCCATGTGTGCTCGTAACTTATTACAGACTCCAGAAAATCCTCTTTGGAAAAAGCATTTCTACATGCTTCAGCTGTAGAAACTGTGCCAAGCAGCACGCACAATCGGCCATTAAGGTACACCTCCAGAGGAAAAGGAGGTTCCAGAGCTTGTGGACATTGTAACAGCTCTGCTGCATCACGTAAGTTACAGGTGATCATCCGTGTGGAACTGAAGACTAATATAGTGCTTTGTTTACAAGGTAAACATTTGACTGGCCTCTCCGTACCTTCACCTGAATTACTAATAACTTACCATGGTGTGTCATTTAAAGCAAATTGCAGTGTTAATTATGATAATAGGCCCATGCAGGCCAGATGCAGGAGGATCCTGCAGAGAAGATGCTGGAGTGTGCTCTGCTCCAAGAAGTGCTGACGTTACCCCTCAAGCCTCGGCTGGCTAAGGACATTTTGCAAGAACTTGTTCCCCACTTCCCAAACCTGCATTTCTCCCCTTTAGGCCCATGTCCTGCATGGCTGGCTCTGCAGAGCCCTCAGCTGCAGACATATCTGTGCAGCTTCCCTATGCAGGAGCAGGCTGCTCCAGGCTTTTAGGGGGCCTCTCTATAAGTTTTGGTTATCCACTTTATGTTTCCTCAGTGCCTCTTTGACAGGAGCTGAAGTAAAAGCAGGACAAGGTAGGAAATATGTCACCGGCTGCTGCTTCCTGAGATGACCAAGGTGCAGCGCCTGCAGAGGTGTTTCGGCCCCAGGGATCCTGAGGTGGCCAAGCCACTAAGCCCACCCGCTCTCCTGCCTCAGGAGAAGGGGCTTCCTCCCTGCCCCAGCTTCACAGAGCTCCGTGTCACTCAAGGGATTTAGCTGCACTGAGCCAACCACTTATCTGCTGAAAGCATAGCACGGACAGGTTCCCTACAGCTGTCTGAAGCTACAGGCAACAACAAAAGACTAGGGGAAAACCTAAGAAGCTGTAATTCTTTCCACAAGCTGGAAACAAAATTTCTTTTTCCTGGTAAGTGCAGAAGAAAAGCAATCACCTGATTTCTCTTTCACAGTAATATTCTGATCTGCCGCAGGCATATCGTTTACTGAAATGAAAACTGAATATAGCCCACAACTGAGATTACCAAATACGCTTATATAAAGCTTTTCAGAGCAACAGCACATCAGCTGGTAGGGGCTGCTACTAGAAACTAAGGTTTCTTTGTTTCTTAGCAGCAGATGATTTCCTCTCTTAGGGCAATTATGTAGCCTAATTGCCTGTAATAATCATCCCTGTTAAAAGTTTGCTAACGCTAGCCCTTCTCATTTTTGCAGCTTGTCTCCTTACCGACTTTCTGCTTCCAAGTACCGGAGATGGGCTCCACACATTTAGAAAACACAAGTAATGTTGAAGAACGCAGGATTTTACTATCTGAAGACCTTCATTGTTGCTGTTATTGGTGACTAAGATGTTATTAAGAAAAATAATTAAAAAAAAAAAAAGAGAAAAAGAGATAGTTTTATTTCTGAAATGTGACCTATTCCTAAAAGACTTATTGTTCTCCCAGTTACTTACAGTTGTTTGGTGTGTATTTTTATTTTAAAATAGTTCTTTGTGTTTATTCCTTTTTCTAATATACCAGTTAGATGTACCAATGCTAGACTCTTTGTGCTGTGTTACAACAATTTTTAAAATTAAATTGGAAAATACACAAAAAAGTCATTGGGTATACTGTATATTGGCGGAACAGATTAGAGAATATAACACATCTTTGTCACTACTGACTTCTGTGGCTTCATTTCCAGGTTATCAGTGCCCTCTCCCCTCCCCCCCATTTCTTTTCCTTAGCAGATAATGTTGCAGCAATACATTATAATTCAAAAATATGTTTTACAGTATTCACATATGTGAACAGTGAGCAATGTAGCTTGATTTTCAGACAAAGTTCATCAAAATACACATCTATACAGCTTCAGAACAAAGATCCAGCCAGCCTAAAATCCTTTTTTCTGACAGTAACCAAGAGCAGATGTCTGGAGAAGAGTACTAGAAAAGGGCAAGCATGTATGGATCCTTCCTCTATCTGCTACTCTTAAAAAACTTATAGTCTTGGGACTTCCTGTGCCTAAAACTGTGGGACCCGTATAAATTTTCAATACACAGTGCTTAGAGTCCATACACTTAAAATTCAGGCACTGGCAGCTTGTACATGGCAAGTGCACAGGCAGGTCAAAAGCATAACAAAAAAGTTCCCTGAAGAAGGACTATACCCCCAGAAGTACAGAAAAAGAGAGTTCCCAAGAGTACAGAGGTGAAGTGCATAGAGATGTCCAACACGGGGGCTGTTCAGCTCCCTGCATTCTGCTTCCATAGATCCTCTCTTCACTAGAAGAGCGGAAGGGAAATCTACGTATTCTGTTTGCTTTTAAAGGCAGAGCTATTGTTGTAAGGCTCCAATGATCATGCCTATCCCCTTTTCCAGGAGGGGAGCTCAAGATCTGAGTGTTAATTTTGTCTGGAAGGAAGGTCTTTTATTCTGATTAAGTAATATTTTAGGATTCAGGGAGGGCTATACTATCTATTAAGGAAAATTATTGCAGTTCAATGTACACATTTGAGAGCTGATAATTATTTAATGCCTGTTATCGCCACGGAAGCCAAAAAAAGTCAAACATAACAGCTTTATTACTGCCAAAGATGGGTAACAAGGTTCGGTGGTATCTGATTAATGCAGGAACACCTTATTGTAACTCAGAATACAGGAAAAGAGACAAATTAACTTTATTTGGAGGATTATCTTCCATTAAAGTAGAAATTGTAATAAGCAACTCTTCACAGACACCAGAAGTGAAGTTCTATGTGTGAGTCAGAAAGAAGTTATTTATAGAATCATAGAATCACTTAGGTTGGAAAAGACCCTTAAGATCATTGAGTCCAACTGTTAACCTGAGACCATCGAGTCCTCCACCATATGATTGGGCAGGGAGAGGTCTCCGTGAAAAGCTGTATACTGTGACCAGGATGTGGGCATGTTGAGAGAAGAGATATTAATTCCTTGCAGTTTGAAAACTGAACAAAAATAACAGATGCTCATACTTGAGGGGGCAAATTTGCTTCCCTTCCTGCAAAAGTGGTCCCTCTTGCTCTCCCTTATGTCCAACACAGTGATATGTCCAGGTGTTTTTCAGTGTCGTGTCATTGCATTGGCTGAAGGCTTGTTCTAACTTATAGGGGCTGGAAAGCCCCAGAGATGCAGGGTTTACACTACCTAAAAGTCACTTTGGCAAGGTGTACAACCAGGCTGGCTCTCAGCCAACTTCACCTAGTGAACTGTCTCAATATGGTTGTATCCAGACAAGCACTAGGGCCTTTGTTGGAGGTCAGGGAGACTTTAAAGGCAAAGGCTGCAACTTGTTCCCTAATTTCTGAACTGAACCTGTGGACCTGAGCAAAAATGTGAGTAGGCAGCCATTGTCTGAAACCAAAATTAAGGGTTACTTGTAGCAAAGTGCCATCTCTATTGGTTCCCAATAAATGCTTTCATCTTTAGGTGTTTGGCTAAGACAGTATTATTTTATACAGCCCAGGTGCTGGTAAGTAAGCAGGGAGCCCTGAGTATCAGGAGTCCCAAGCTGAAGAGGCAACAGCTGACAATATTTTGTCAAATAAAGTCAAATAAAGCTGAGTGAACCTGAAAGGTTTTTCCTCCTACACAAATCATACAACAGGGACAAGGTTATTTTGGGCCTTATCACTTTACATGTACATGAACATGAGTCATATTAGTCCTTGTTATGTGGCTTGAAGAGAGATGTGGATGAAACTGCACAAGAGTTAACTTTAGGTTGGCCCCCTGTGTGAGTCTTTTGTTGTTGCAAATTCTCAAAGACAGAGACAGTCTTGCCCTTTCTCCAGGGAGATGTCGTTATTTGACCTTTATTTTTCAGGTATAAACAGAACAGGTCTGGACATTGGAACCACTGACTTTTGCATTCCCCCGAGAGGAGAGGAAAATCCAGCACAGGTTAGAAGAACCTTCCTTCTGCGTATGGTGCTGCTCATTACCAGGTAGATGCAATGACACTGGAGAAACAGTAAATTTTGCAGACCCTGAAAGAAGCATAGGCCCTTGGTTTATGGATGTATTTATATAGCAAGAGGCAGCCACAGAGTGAAAACTCTGAAGGAAAGAGCAGCCACTGAAAGCAGCTTTGCAGACTGACACCCCTATGTAATTCACGGAGAATGTGCTGCTGCTGAAAACAAAGTGATGCTGTGCTTAACTTTAATAGGAAGCTGTAAACATTGGGCCAAACTACCTTGGTGGTAGTTCTGTCCAGTTCAATGAGATAAGATGAGAGCTAAAATTGACATTTTGCAGCTGTCTCCTTTTGGAGGCTGTGTGGAGGTTTCGGACTCCTGAGAGATTTCTCCCGTCTTTAACTTCTCCTGTCATTTGTGTGATAATAAGAACTGTGACCTCCGGACTGCTTTACAAGTATCAGGCTAGTACAGTCCATGTCACTGAAGGATTTGAAGCACCCAGTGCCTGTGCTTAGCTGGATACCCTTTTGCAAGGTGTGGTCATGGTGTAGTAAAGATAGGTCCCTGTTTATTTGGTGGGATAAAAAGTCTTACATTATGTTACCTTATGGTTTAGTTGTCTTCAGTTTTACTTAGCTTCCATCCCTCCTGAAAACTGTTTCTGTGTTTACTTTTGGTATGTACTTTTAATTAGAGGCAACACCTAGGTCTTAATGTTGAAATGGTAGGTTCCCTTATGGAAGCACTCTGTGCAGCTCACTTAAAAAAAAAAATAAAGCAAAGCAGAACAAGAAAACCCACCTTCATTGGCACCTGCTGATTTTTCTGTATGATGTGTGAAAGAGGAAAGGGGAGAGTGGGTTTCTGATTCTACAGCTGGACCCACACACACCTTCTTTGTAGGAAAAGGAATACTGCTCTTCCAAGATGTCTGGTTTGCTCTGTCTACCTTAATGAGGATTGCACTATGAGCTCTTACAGTTTTTTGAGCATGTGTGGGGGACTGAAACTGAGCATGGCACCAGTGCTGGGTACTCTGCATTCCTAGAGAGTTACCTCAGCTGCTGTCGTCTCTCCTCAGTGAGGGTGATTAGCCAACAAGCGTATCTGTCTTGCAAGCATGTGGATTGTTGCTCCAACTATGCACACTCACCCACACACACAGTCATGCACGCTGAAAAAGACAAAGGCATGTTTTGATGGCATGGCAGTAATGTGGCCACAATTAAAAATGAAGCAGGGAAGAGACATAAAACTGAAATGTAACCATTGTGAAGGTGACTGCAGTTCACGGTTTTCTTCAAAGGGCTTGCAAGTTCTTTAGCAGATATAACGCCATGCAAGACTCACTACTACTAAAACAACCACTGAGTTTGGGAAGCTGTTTATCTACAAACTTAGGGACTGTTGACTCTTCATGCAGACCTGCCCCATGTGGTGCATGCAGCATGAGGTCCATGGGCTGAGGACGAGCTTGGGTTGTGATGGATGCCAAGCGCAGCCAGTGAGGCTTGGCAGCTGGGGTGAACCGCTTGGCTGCGAGGTGATGCTCTTTGTTTAGGTCTCTAAATTGGGACATGCTGGGAAGGCTTGCAGAGTATATTATTATTATTCGTGCCCTGCACCCAGAATCTGGTCCTAGTGTTACTTATTAGCTGTGTACAGAGGGATATTTAACCCACACAGAAAGGACTTTGTTCTCCAAAGGTTTTATAGGACCTGGCAAGGGCGCAGTGTCCTGGCGAGTCTTAGTAAAATGTAGATAATTTTAATTCCAACATTGTGTTTTCCTAAGGATATTTCTTGTTGTTGTTGTTTCTTGTTTGTTTGGTTGATTGGTGGGTTTGTGTGTGTGTGTGCATGGTTTTGTTTGTTTGTTTGTCTGTTTTGTGCTGTTTTCTGATGAAACATTGGATAATATATGTTTCTCTAGTTCACTGGAGGAGAACTGTAGTAAATGACACTTGTATCTGGCTTGCCCAAAGACTGTGGATGCCGTGAAGAGAGCTTCTGCGCCCAGGCTGACTTGGCTTTCTGAGCATTCCTGACAAATTCCTGGGTCACTACAACCTTTTCTGCAGAAATGGAGTCCTGCAGGCCAAAACCACGGGCTGTATTCTCTTTAGGCTAAGCTGAAGCCAAAGGCAAGGTGACCTTTCTTACAAAACAGTCTGCTTAGTGGATGTTGCCTGCAGGTCAAGGTCTGGAGCTCACTGTAATTTTTTTCGGCTCTGGGTTTGAAGCCCTGCATCAGTTTAACTGGAAACAACATTTCAGAGAAAAAGCATGCTTGCAGAGCCTGATACTCTTCAGTAACTACACTCAGTGAAAAAGAATTAAAACTTTTGCCATAAAGTGGTGCGTCTGCAGTTATAGAAACAATGACCCTGATTCAATATTTCACCTTAATGAAAGAGAAATGAGGAAAACCACTTCATTGTGTTCTCTCTTTTAACATGTTGAGGTGCATTACATGTTAAGGTTGTAAACTGGTTTGCGGGAAAAAAAGACTATGAAATGTAGTTAGACATGAATTTTGTTTATGAGTTCACTTCACTTTAGTACGAAAGCCAAATTTAATTCAGAATGCCTGCCCATAACACTACAGGCCTATAGTATCTATAATATTTATTTAAAATTTCATTGTGAAAATAAGTTGAAAATATGAGGGCACAGCTAAAGAGAAACTAATGCCTAAAAATGAGAAATGATAAAACTAACAGTGCTATATTGAAGGAAATCAGTCAATAGAAAACTACTTCTGCTCTTGGGATGCTGTTCCTCCAAGGAAAGAAGAGTGGTAAACCATTGATTTGCACTTTACTGCAGAGAACTTTTAAAGGAAGATTTTAATTCTGTGTGTGGCAAAAATCCTCAGAGGATATGAAGTCAATTTATAAAACTGACAACAAATATTTTCTAGAAATTGTTTGATAGTAAAAAATGCATAAATAATAAAACCACTAACCATGAAAGTTGAAAGCATTGTGAACTTACCAGAAATGGGTCCGGAAATGTTCATTTGGGAACACCACTCTGTGTTTAGGAAAATACTCCATAAAGCATTTCCTGTGAGTGAGAAAAGTAGCTTTATTATGCACAAATTTCCCCCTCCTTTGCCTTCGAAGGAAGGGCTAGTCTACAGTTACTATGTGTTGAAATGACACACAAAGCCAATGGGCTAAGTGTGGCTGGTCTAATTCCCACCATCCAAGGATTTGGCTGTTTATCCCAATCTTGGTAATGCATCGTATGCTGGTACGAGAGCATCCTGACAAAGTCTGAGGATGGACTGTTGAGGAGTGGCTTTTACCCAGGAAGGCAGTGCTGGCACTGAGGGTCCCCTCAGCAACACTATGGGCGGGGGGCTGCCCAGACAAAGCAGCATCAGTGAAGAAAGTGTGGTGAGGGTCCTGGTGGCTGGCGTGTTGAGCATACCAGCCAGCAAGCAAAATGCTCCCTGGTCTATGCCAAGGGACCTGATTTTTTTCTTTCTCCTCAGAACTGGTGAGGCTGCGGCTGTAGTCCTGCATCCAGCACAAGAAAGGCATTGATAACTTGGAGTAAGTTCAGGTGTTCGAGGTGGCTGAAGCACTTGCTCTGTCATTGTTGTCAACTCCTGTAGTAAAGGTGGGAGACATGACCTGCTGGGTCTTGCATAGAAAGAGGATGAGAGGCAAACTGAGGTAAATTTCAGCATGGAAAGTTGAAACAAGATATAAAGAAAAATGGTTTGTCCATGAGGGTGTTGGACACAGGGGCAGTCTGGGTGTCACCATCCCTCATGATAGCCTGACAGAAAATGGTCCTGGTCTCACTTTGCAGTTAGTTAGCCCTGTTTTGAGCAGGAGGGTGCACTGGTTGGTTTCCAGCCATTTTTTTCCACTCTAGATTATCCTGTGGCCCCTTCCTGTTCTGCAGGTGCTTTCAGGCTGTGCTTATTTCTGGGCCTTGATCTTCAAAGGAGACTAAGCTGCCTGATGGCCACTGGATGGAGTGGATTAGAGGAGGAAAAAATCATTAGATCGCACCCTCCTTGACCCATCTCCCGTGTCTGCAACGAGTTAATTCATCCTTTCACACCTGAGTTCTCAGCTGGCTCATAAGGACAGATTTAAGGCCAGAGAAACACAAATCAGCCCTCAGCATCCGTAAGTATGTTAAACTGAGCCTGCTGATAGAAGTAGCTGGCCATGCATTTTAAAAAACTATTTAAAGTGTGTATCCACAAAGGACACACTTCTCCTGGCCCAGGTTGCTCTCACCTGATGAGTGACTGGAGGGTGTTTCTGGTGAGGAGCGTGCAGTGTCCGGTCTGCAGATGTGCAGGGAGCACTCCATCCCACTCCTGTCTCCCCAGTTTGTGCCCTCAGCATTCCCTCCAGATTGAAGGCATTTTAACCTCACAAGAAACCTGTATTAACTTGACACTGTTTTGGTGATGGTTTTCTCTTCCCTGCTTCACCATTGTCCCCTGATGCTGGCTCCTGGCAATTCTTGTCTGGCTCCAGGACTCACTTCACTTGGCAGAGCCCCTGCAACTGCAGACACAGACTTTTGGCAATGGCCTGGTCCCACCTTTCTTTCTCTTTCCCCTCTTTCACAATGCAGAAAGGCGTGCCTTACTCCTCAATGTTTCTAAATTTTCATGGATGGTGTCAGTCCTGGACAGTGCAGTGATGTTCATGTTACATGCTACAGACTGGGAGTACCCAAGATGCACTCAAAAGCTGCTCCATATATTGCCTTCTGTGGGAAAAAAACACATTGCCTTCTCAAATTGTACTGGTCCATTACAGCAGTTATATTTTGGCTTATTACAACAGTAGTCTCAGTTGTACTGATCTGCACTTATTTGTAGGTAATTAGTGACAAATGAGCTCAGATTATTCACTTTTTCAGCAGCAAGACATACCTAGCCGTGATAGAACCGGCCAAATAACAAAACATGATTTGTAAATATTTTTGTGAATAAACTCACAGACATATTATTTGTCCATGAGTATTTTGACATAGTTCACAAAAATATCTGTAGTTCTCAAATGTCAGCCAGATGCATACGTGTCTTGCAGTGTTCTCCCTGCATCTGTGATTCTTTGATCAGGTGCTGCGTTATTGTCTGTGGCTCTGTTTATCTTCTTTAAAAATTAGCAGTCGTGCAATCATGGAAGAAAGACAGCCCACGCATTTGAGGCAACTATTTGCAATAATAAATAGTTTATGTAAATAATACATGAACCAAAGAAAGGCAAAGGCTTGGTCACACGAACCCTTTACCAAATACTTCCCAATTATTAAGATGTTGCAAAAAGATAAGTTAAATTCATTAACAGGGCAAACTGCTAAACTTACAACAGACTTTGGTGATGATAAAATGCAATCTGGTCAGCTCTCTGAAGAACATATCTGTAGGGCAGAACAAAACCACAGCAAAATAATGGTTTTAATGTTTTTCCTCTGTGACAGGCTTCTGCATTTTGCTAACTGCTGCTGAATGTCTATGGATTTGTCTGCTGTTTGGTTTGTAGTGAGGTACAGGACTTCAGGCTGTATCCTTGTATGACCCCTCACTCCCATATTTCCTTGTCAAAAAGTCTTCAGGTTTCTAGGTTTCTAGAGCAGCATGTCATGTTGGAAAATCTGCAGCTCTCATTTCTAGTTCTCCAGCACTGTTCAGTGTCTTTTCTCTCTCCCTGTTCATAATCCTAAGAGCAAGAATGGCACATACAGAAGTATGACGTGACAGTGCTTGCATGCTGGCAGGCATGTGAGAAAATCCCTGCTGGCAGGAGGGTCAGAAAACAGATTTCTGTGCAGTACTGGCCTATGTGTCCTACTTTTTACTGCTTGAGCCTATGCACTAATATAAGTAATATTGCAATGCTGAGACTGTGAGGCTTAAAAGAAAATAAAGGATTGTGTCTTAAAAGTGAGATTGATTCTGTTCAGGTGGCCAATAGCAGTCTATTTGCAATTTGCATTCTGATTAAACTCTTTAAAACAATTGTTTAATGGCCTTTAAAGTGGTGCACAGACATAAAGCTGATCATTTGCAGGTTGTAAGCATGCAGAAGCAGGTGCCAAAGGAAGGATTTATGGTGCAACAGTTAACTGGCTTTTCAGCCTTGTGGTTGTGTCAGTGCTGACCCATCTTTGGGTCAGAGGTGAAAAAGGGTGGGATGTGGAAAGCGATACTCCGGAGGAGGCTCCCTCCTTTTTCCTGCTTCCTGCTGGGATTTTCTGTGGGACAAGCAGGAGCACGTTTCCACACGCAGGCTGACTTTTCCAAGCCTGTTGTCTGTTGGGGAGTGCAGACCTGCTCCATTCCCCCAGGGGAGCTTCCCCAAAGAGACCCCAGCCGAGATGCCCTCTCCATGCAGCAGCAGCAACCCCTTGCACAAGTAGGCAGGCATCTCAGTGGCAGACACTGCAGTGAGAGCGGAGCGGTTCCTTTATTTTCAGGAATAAAAGAGCTAGATCTGTGCAGTCACACGAACAGAGCAATGTGTAAACAAAGTCTGCAATTATTAAGCCGACTGCCATCCCCCAAGCTGGTCACAAATACATATTAGAGCAAAGCCGGGCTGGTAGCTAAGTTATTTTTTCTGTCCCTTGGCATTACAGTCACTGGTGGCTCCGTTTGGACCACGCGTCCTCAACATTCCTGCAATCAGTCATCAGGCTGGCATCTTGCAACAAGTGGTAAGCTGAAGCAAGCTTTATGGAGAGCTGCCAGTTTCTCCTCCTCAGTGTTGTTATTTCAACCCTGGCTGCTTTTCCTGAGGAACTTGCCTTCAAATGGGTGTCTGAGATGTGATGGCCAAACAGCTCAACAGTAAAGCACATACACAGGTTCACACTCATTGGTGTCCAGAAGGTTTTTGAGTCAGAGATGCATAATAAATACTTTCTAATGATTTTCTGCTTGTATTAGAAGTGTCAGGATGCAAACCTTCCTCATCTGCTTGTCAAATTCTCTGTTATGAATGTAACTATATCTCCTATCAGCTTTATCTTGCTTTGTGATTTCCTTGGCCTTACTTACAAACAATACCTCCCGTAGTTTGTGTTTCAAAAACTTGCATTTCAAAAAGCATCCACCAGAACACAGAATGTAACCCTGATATTTCCAGAATAGACAGGTTTGGTGTCTAGATTTCACTGAGATCATCTTAGTTTACAGACAGGAAGAAGAACAATTGAAAAAAAAAAAAAAAGGCTGAAATTCTGTCCCCGCTGCTTTGAAATGTATTCAGAGGGATATGTCACCTCATGTACACTGCAGCCAGACCCGTGGCCATGAAACATTGCTCAACAGCACACTGGTGCAAACACTTTTTGGATGCAGCCTGCAGCAGCTGGTGGTGCCAGGGATGGGCAGAGTGCTGGCCGGGGGACCCGGACACACAGGTGTGCCTGCTGGCTGAAAGGCTATGAGCGGCATGGAGCCAAAACAGGGTCGGCTGTGTGGGGCCAATATCAGCCCCATGGAGAGGGCAGAGCGCCCCACAGCATCACCCCTCACACCCAGACCTGCCTGCGGTCCCTGGCTGGTGCCAGCCAATCCAGGGCCCTCAGGCTTTGACAGCCTGCAATTGCACACTCCGTAAAGAGATCCAAGTCTACTTGCTTCTAATAATATATTTACAGCAGGTTCTGGAAGTCTCTGTAAAGGACTTGTGTCAAGTGTGGACACAAAACAAGGTGAGTGAAGGCTCAGTGCAAGGGGAATAGAGCCCTATTTGCATAAGGTCCTGGCTCCCTGTGTGGCAGTTGAGGTTGGGGCAGCCCCCAAGTACTCCCTGCTCCTTCCCTGTGCCACTGCTGGGCTATCCTCTCATGGCACCCCAGCTGCATGCAAGAGGGAGCCACGCAAGCACTGGGCATTAGCTTCAGAGCCATGTGTGTTTCTCTTTTCCCCCCTCAGCTCCTCACGGTGTCCCAGTCCTCCTGGTAGCTTAGGCAGTCTTTTAGTGTCTTGCATGAATGCTCAAGACTACCCTTTCCAGCACATGCAAGGGCTGGGCTTCTGCTTTGTGAAAAGGATTTGCCTGGTGCTGCTAAAGTAGCTTGAGGGTGAGGCCAACTGCATGTCCACGAAGGACTTCACTGAGAAACAACCTATGTCTTCTCTTTAGAGTCTGCTTTCAGTGGGACTAGCTCTATTGTGTGTCTTCTGCTAAATTCAAGATTTTATACATATCCCAAGCATTAATTAGTGCCTTTACTTGTAACCCACTGGACATGATGCATCTGACCTCTTTACAGCTCTTTGTAACTCCAGCAGAGGGGCTGGGGCATGCTGATGGAGGAGGGGGTAAAGGCTGTCCCTTCTGCCTGCCAGCCTGGCTGCTGCCCCATCGTCCCTGTGCTGCCGGCACAGCAGCGGTGGCAGGTGACACAGACAAAAGCCCCCAGGAAGACCCCTGCCTTGAGGGGATCTGGCAGGGCATGCCAGCTGTCTGTGGGATTTAGCCCTCAGTGTCGATGGAAACTTGCCCACCAGCTAGTTTCGGATCTTATACACCCATCTAGATTCACTTGTGGTAGGTTTTTGGGGATATACTGTCTGGGCAAGTGTCTTCAAGCATAATCCCCATTAAAGTCAACTTGGAAAAGCTCCCAGTGACTGTGGCAGGCACTGAGTCATACCTACAGTCACCTCCCCCCTCCAGGCATCCTGACGGTGCCAAAAGCCTGCTGAAGGGAAAGCTGACCGGAAGCCTTCAACATCCATTT
Organism: Columba livia; assembly: GCF_036013475.1. NCBI lineage: Eukaryota > Metazoa > Chordata > Aves > Columbiformes > Columbidae > Columba > Columba livia. Next base: position 49,316,914 of record NC_088642.1, on the reverse strand, counting down.
AAGTCACCCACAGGCACAGGACCCCAGCCTATTACTGGAGCTAGGAGTGGGTTAATTGCTTAGGCTTCCTCTCCTGCGTTTGTGGGTGTAGCAGGGAATGGACACAACTCCAGATGTGTGTCCATTGGTCCCTACACGTTACTCGTTTGCAGAAGGTCATCTTGGCCCAGAAGAGGTGAAGGTGACCTTTAAAAGTTGTGTTTAGATAAAAGGAAAGACAACAAATGAAAAAAAATGGCTGAGGAGAGACAATGGTCTTATTTTCATTATAGTATGAAGAATGAGTGCAATAAGTAAGTGAAGCACTTCATAAGTCAATATGGTACGTACACAGCTGCTCAGACTCCTGTTTTGCAGAAGCTTAACTGTTCACTTCCTGGACTTGAGACTTTGTGCTGGTGGGAAAAGCAACCATCCCAATGCCACATATTCCACGGGAATGTAAACAAGAAATGAATTACATACTTTATGGGAACATAATGGCATCTAAGTAGATATTCAGTAAACTTTCTTAAAACAGTTATTTTTATCATTTATTTTCTTTCTGTTGGAGACCTATAGTTTTCTAGTAGAAAGTGTGTCTGCATATTTGACTTTTTGGTTTGATTATCAAATTGCCAGAGAAACTCAAGACTGACCCAAAGTGAAATTGCATTTTTCTTTTCTTGTATAAATGAAAACCCCAAAATTGCCTCTTATAGGTCAAGGAAAAAAAAAAAAATTCTGACCCAAAACATATATATCACTCTCAGTTAACAAATTTCTAATGAGGGAGCATAAATGAACATCTAGAAATTAAGCATCACTCACAAAAGCAGCATGGACTTACATCTCCTGTGTCCCTAGTGAATACTCTATTTAGTGTGTTATGGACTGTTCTTTGGGAGGCTGTCTCAGTTTCTTCTGTCAAACTCCAGCTACTCTTGCATGCAGCTCTCACATGCATGCTTTGTTTGCTACACATTCAAAGTCTTTGTGGGTGAGGTACACAGTGTTTCAGGATTACAACATAGTGCCAAGTGGAAATCAACAGCCTCCACATGGTGCATACTTTTGGTTATCCATTTGATCCAATGACTATTTAAATTATTTAGAAAGATACTGCAGTGAAAGGTGGACACTATTACAGCCACTTGCTTGCAGAAAATACAGATCAACAGGTCAGTCTGAAAAGCTGAGAAACATCTCAAGTGAAGATAGCCAAACTTTCAATAAGTAAGCTCAATCAGGACAGCAAAAAGTCTGTCAGAGGCTCCACGTAGTTAACCTATACCGCATCTTATCCCTCCCCGGCGTGCAGCAAAGGCTGTTTTGTTCAGCTCTTCATCTCTGGCAGCATGAAGAGTGTCACTGGTTTCAGTGTGTCCTCACATACAGGGAAGTATTTGGAGGACTAGGGCTTTAAACCCCAGTCTTGTTAGAGTACATGTCTACATCTGGCATGTTCAAAAACCCCACTGGCTCCCCTCGCTCAAAGTGATAGAGGTTGAATACATGCTCACTTATTTGGAAGGTCAAAGCCTTTCTTCATAAACTGCTCATGGTGAGAGGTGTGTCATACTCCATGTTTCATGAAGAGTGGTACTTTCTGTGCTCATCTCTTTCAGACTACAAGCAGTATTGTCTGGTTTTGATGGGGATAATACTGCCACTACGTTCTATGAAGAGAGTTCACCTAACTTAAGGTGTTATTTACACTGTAAATGGATACCTTTACAAACTCTGAATGCATGTTTTCCTAATATGCGCCTCAAAAACTCACCGATTCTGAAAATGTCCTTTTCAGCCAAGCAGTTCACTGTTGTGATCTTGAGAAACAACGTGCAAAGGAGAGACGATTCACTCCCTTGCTGGAGTGCGTAGTGTGGGTACTCCTGGGAGTCATTGCGCAGCTGCTGCCATGAAGTGGTGTTACCAGTTTCACTTTCCTGGTATCATCATTCCCATTCAGGTTTTCTGGTCTGTTTGGTGCCAAAACAATGCCTGGATTGTTGAATGTTTTGCACTCTGGCCTTGCTGCAAGGTCTGTTTGGCACATTGTGTGCCACCAGAGTTTGACACCCTGTACCTTGCTTGATATGCCCAGTGAGGGTACCTTATCTCAGCTACTCTGGGCTCCTTCTTTAGCTGCTGGCAAAAGAGGAAACACACTTCTGTGGTGTTAACTGAATATTTGTCACAAGTTGCCTAACTTTTTCTGTTCCATTTAGAGTTAAATGACTGTGTTGGGACAGTCAACTCTGGGCTAAGACTGGACCATTACTTCATTTTAGCCATTGACTAAGATGTTATAAATTTTTTTCTTGACCCAGCTCCAGGCAAAACAAGCTCTTTGCAGATCTGCCAGATAACGCATGATAGCATTCAATCATTTCCTCATATCTGGCTTTGGTCGAAACTTACAGATGCTTCTTTCCTCTCACATCTTAATTACCAGCATCAGGTAATGCCTTCAATTAGTGTGAAGCCTCTATCTAGCGTATCTTTATCTAACTTATATGGAGGTTAGGCTGATTTAATCTGAGTTACTCACAGAGCAGCACACACTTCATTTAGTAAAGTTCACTACTATACAAGGGGATTTCCCAGAATATACATTTATTCGAGAAGGAAACTTGAATACATGGAACTAGTACTCTGCTATAAGAACTTTCATTCTGTAGTAATGATGCTTGTAAAAGGCAGAAGTGAAGATGTTTCAGCTGCATGTCTGACAATTGTCTGATTATTCAGACTGGGCAAAATGTATTAGCTTTATTTCCCTTCCTTCCCCCTGACACTGTACTTGTTGCTTTTGTGATTTTATATTCTGATGTGGAGGGTGGTAAAGACTAACTGAAATAAAGAATGCATCCTTGCAAGTATTTTAATATCTAGCATCATCTGAGATTCTTGACATTATTGATCAAAAAATTTTCTTTGTCAGTTATTTTAAATGCCCCAAATTGTCTGGAGCCAAGTGATTACAACTTAGGTGAATAAGTGGTATTTATCTGTAGCTAGGTTACAAGTATCATATGGTTTATATAATGTCTATTTTTTAAATAAACACAACATGCACAAAATCATATATATATATATATATATTTAATGTGAGTGATATATCTTCTTTCCTTATTCATACTCTTTTATTCTGTGGACCCTGTAGCTGCCACGCCATTTGCTGTCTGCACAAGGACCATAATTTTGTGGATGGCATGTAGTTTTCATTAGGGTTTTAGTGAAATACAAATTCTATTTCTACAGGAGCTTGTCAGCTCTGAAGAGGCCACTACACTGCAAGTACCATGTTGTCTTTAAATTTGTCTTCCTGTGTTTTGGGGAAACTGCTGATGTTCCCTAGAAATCAGGGCAAGCCAAAAACTTGGTAGAAGATGTAGAAGCTGAAAAATGTCTGTACATATTTGAGGAAAGAAATGTGAAAACAATGCCCTCTTCCTGGATTTCATTTTCAGGATTTGTTGCCTTTAATGAACTGATCCTGACGATGTTATGCAAGCTTCAAGCAATGTGAAAGCATGTAAAAAAAGAGAAAGCAAAGGGCCTTTGTAAAGGGATCTTACAACCACTATGGGATGTAGTTACTTTTCTGCAAACCCATTACTGCACAGGAAACAAGAAACTGCTGGGTCAAAGAGAATGACTAAGAACGGGAACCTGGTGTGTTTTTTCCTGGTGTAAATGGAGTGATGATACTTGCAGGGTGGGTAACAACTTCTAGGTCATTCATGTTAGCTCCCACCTCATATGCAGTTGTTTGTGGGCACAATTCTTCCTTTAACCTGTATGTATAACCCCATGAATTACACTAAGGGCAAAACAGATCCTTTTCTTTACCAATGTGCACCCTGTCACCTACTTGCAGTTTCTATTACCCCAGAGTTCTGCCTTCACAAATGACCTGGCTCAAAGCTTGCTAACACAGTGTTTGCCGCATACCCATCTAAGCAGAAGCTGCACCCCTCTCATCCATACATGGACTCCATGGGTACATATGAAAAAATATTAGCAAGCTCTTCTCCATGAGGCTTGGGACAGGCACTGTTTTTTCCTTCATGCAAGCATTCCTGTAGTCTCCACAGCTGTTACCCAACTCTGGAGGCAGTGTAGCATTTATTATGTGTACAACTTGTCCTTTGATAAATCTGATAAACAGCAATGTGCCGACTTTTGCTGGACAAGAGTTTTCTCTTAAGGCATTTTTTTGGTTGTTGCTGAGGAACAGATCATTGTTTTAACTTACATTTTGTACAGTTAAGGCCTGTTTCTAAGTGACAGAAAAACAAGCTGGTTCACCTGCTCTCTGGGCCAAGAAAGACTCAGCCATGCCTACCTGGAGAGACAGAAGAACATTTGCCACTTAGGCATATGTCTTCTTGTCAGTCATGAAAACCCCATTGCGTAGGAAAATTTGATTGATATTAATTTACAACAGAAGAGAAAAAAACCACCAAACTTTGGCACTCCTAGTGCCACAGTCTCAGTGACTGTTCCCACCTGGCTGTCACATCTGGGTGCTGCACCTCTCTCAACTTCTATGGGCACTTATGGTGTATAAATATGGGACTTGTACCAAAAGGTGAGGGTGTCCCTTATTTCTAAGTCACTTTGAATGAGTGCGAATGGCAGCCCACAGAGTGTGGGACAGAGCATCTGGATGCCAGGTTGCAAGGAACCATCACTGTCCTTGTCAAGCCCTGATGGTCTGCTCACAACCAGCCTGCAAGCAGGAGAGGAGGTGACAGCGTAAGTGTGTTCAAATGGGTTCACTGTACAGAAGAAGAGGTACACGGTACACCTGCAGTACTGGAGCAAGACAGGAATGCAACTGCTAGTAGGAAAGGGAAGGAGTGTTATTATGGCCATTTTGAGAGGGGGAAGTAGCTGGATGCTACTGTAACATATGTGTTGGGAAACATAAGCAGGCATGCCATGAGCTGAAAAGGATCAGAGAAGAAAGACGAAAAGGAAAGTGAAAGTTCTGTATTAATTCCTTATGTGACATTATGACCTACTTATATAGGAATGGGGGAGAAGAAAATAACTAGCGGACTACTGAATAAAGGGCCTCAATTTTTTTTTAAAATATTTCCAGCTTCGTTTACAGTATAAGCAGCCAGCATAAAAAGTGGATGTGGTTTCAGTGAGCAAAGGTAATCCAAGTAAGACAAGAACAGTGTTTGCTCAAATGAAGTGAGTGCATGACTATGCAGATTCACAGCACAAATTTCCCAACATCTAGAGAACAGTGCTGAGAAATAGCACTGCTGCTTCAGTGTGACCCCAGGGAGAACATTTTCTTCTGCCACAGCGTAAAAAATCACTGATTCAGGCATTGCACTGTTGACCTGCAGGAAGCGTGAAACTGATGCTGCTATCTCTCCTCTCAATATTCTCATGTGTGCCGTGAGGCTGCCCAAGGTGTCATCTGGCTGCAGGAGTATCCCTGAGAAGTGCTTTGCACACCTGCAGCCCTGTGGTGCTGCTCATCTTCTGCCATGCACTGCCCACCCCCCCCCTCTCTCCACCCTCCTTTTCCTACAGTTCCATAGCCTCTGAGCTATGCAGAGACTTTTTTCACTTGTCCTTGGACTCGAGGTGCAGGGAATTAGCCACAGAGCAGTCAGTCGCTCAAAAACAGTTGTTTAAAAATAGAAAAGCCCAAACTCAGCACTGACTTGTCATGCTTGCTTCCACTCTTGCTTTTACTGACATAAAGCATAAACAGCTTCACAGAGGGGAAGGTTGCTACACCTGCTGGGAAATCAGAGCCTGCTTATATTGCTGGTGGGCTCTTACGCCAAATCCAGTTTCCCTTCCTTTTGGTCAATATACTTCTATTACAGATTGGAGGGTGGGAAAGGGATTAAGAGAGAAAAGAAAGGAAGGGATTATGATACCAGATCTGTGTCGCAGGATTAGTAAGGAAGAGATTTTGCTGAGGGGCACTTTTTCTGTGTAGCACTTGAGAAAACTCTTCTGCTTTTCCTCTTGTTTTATTGCCTCATTCAAGGCCCAGCCCTTCAGAGCGATCCCAGAGTCAGCCCTGTGTGAAAAGTTATTCCCTTTATTTATTTTTCCCTATCAGCAAAGCATAAAGGATGAGGCTTGCATTTTTTTTTTCTTTCCCACTAGCTTCCTGCTCTCCCAGCATTGCATTCTGTCCTGCTGCTGGCAGGACATCATGTTACTGCTACAGCAGAACAAATGCAAACTTTCCAATGTTGTTTTTTATCACTTAACCATATTGAGTGCATTCAGCGTTTGTGAAGAGCCCTGAGAAATTACATATACATTTATTAGTCTCCACTAATTTGGAAAAGGTTTGGAGCTGAATTTACCTGTTGGCATGTAGAGAATTGCATCGTCCCCTTTTACTGGTGAAGTCTTAAATAGGCTCTAGCTGGGTCAATGCCAAAAACCCCTCTGGGCAAAATGCTGTGGCAAAGGGAGGTGGTGTGCTGGTGGTGTGTGCTGAGGCGAGGCAGGAAAGCTAAGTTAGGACATTATCCTTGTAACCAGATGACAGCAGCAGTTCTTTCCAAGAGCAGGTTCTGATTCCTCGGTAGAAGGTGCTTATAAATAAACTCCCAACAGCAGCAACGCTTGTAGAGAGAAAACAGCTTCCCACCTCCCACACTAGCTGATGACTGGGACGGCATCTAGTTATGAAATTCAGCTCAGCTTTTGCTCATTTAATGCTGCACAGCCCTGTTTATGTACAAACTGTCCTGTGTTGTTGCTTTCTCTTCAGAGCAAGAGCAGTTTCGGGTAGCTGAGGGGAACGACAGAAGGAATACCGTGAAAATTGCACAATTTGCACTCTTGTTTGTCCCTTTACTTGAGATCCTTGTGAAAACAGTGTCTGCTGATCATCACAAGCAAAAGAAAATAAATCTTGATTTCCCTTTCTACAGGCACCCAAGGAAGCTCATATTTGTTTTGTAACATCTCTTAGCAAAACAACCCTCTGCAATTACAGAAGGCACTGGGCACAGAAGCTGTGCAGCTCAGGGTGCTGCGGCAGCAGGGCCATCACCATTCACTTCCCAATAATTATTTCCAGTGCAGATTTATCTGGCACAAATATGTTGCAAGAGCTAGAATCCAGCATACAAAGGACTGTCTCTGGGTATTTGTTTCCTGCTTCAAAGCCTTCTAGGTTTAGCACCATGGCATTGTGTAGTAGCTTCTGTACTGACTGGGTAAGTCCCATGATTACCATGTGCTGGGAAGCTATTTGTAAAAGAGAATTTGGCGGTCAATCCCTCAATAGCTACTGCAGCACCCTGTTGCAGTTCTGCAGTATTCCCTGCAAAGCCACCAGTGTGCCCACAGTGAAGGTCCGTTCAACTCTGCGTGGAGCTGCATTTATTTGCGCGGGGTCCTTGTACCTGCTTGAGGCTCACCGAACTGGGTTGCTGGAGAGGGGAGGCACACTGGTCTACCAGCTCACCCCTGCTTGGAGAAAGTAGTGGGGGAACAGCAGCAGGTGGCCAATCAACATCTCAGGGCCCTACCAGCATCAACCTTGCGCCTGCACAAAATGCGTTTTGCAGGGACTCTTAATTAGCTGTACGGTGGTGTTCACTAGAGTGCAGGTGCACAGGCTGATTTTATGGCTGCACACATATGTATATTTACAGATGTAAGATTATTTATAGATCACCTGCAGGTATTAGCATGTGTTGCAAAAAGGCACAAGTGTGCATGCACATGTGGAAACCTTTCTGAAAATCTACTGCTACCTGCAAATTGCACTAGGATTATGGGCAAGACTCTCTTCTCAGCTGTGGAGGAATAAATGCATGATACTTCCTGTTGAGATTCACAGATGGTCTTACAGAAAAAGTCTAAGTACATATCCTTCAGATAGTGGCTTGATCCCTACAAACTGTGTAGACGTTTATGAACTTGTTTTCTTGGAAATGGGTAATCAGCTCATTCTAGAAATGGGTTGAGGGGCTGACTTTTACTCCAAGAAGGTCGTAGGAGTACTACTTGTCAATTGGAAATTAGGGTCAGAACATATATATATATAACTCCTTTTATCTCACTTAAAGGGGCTGAAAAACAAGAACAGGCAACAACTGTCTCAAATTAGGTTTTGTATAGTAAGCTTGTATTTCTGGCTTTATGGTCTTGTTGCCACAAGTACAAATGAAGTGAACCTTATTTCCCCCATGAACAGCCTCATGAAAAAGCACTGTGGGACTGATGCTTATGTTGATCTTGTTGCCTTATTAGTGACCACAGTGGGTCAAAGTAACCTTTTAACAAAACATGTTTTAAAGCCATGTGCAGTTGCTGACCTCCTTCAGTGCAGTGAACTAGGACTGTATTTTCAAAAACGAACACCAAGTCCTGTAAACAAGAGCACATGTGAAAGGTGTACCTTCATTTGCAGCCACTGCTCCCAGAGTTACAAGTGCAAGACGTTACATGCACAAATGAAGGCTGTAAACAGGGATTTGTCTGTAGGAACACTTAATTGGTGCACAGGATCATGGCTACTTTGGTGGGCAGTTCTCTGTAGAACTTAGTTTCTGTGAATCAAACCATAAAGTCTTGAAAGCAGCTTTTCAGGGTGTGAGAACGGTATGAGCTTGAACACTTCTCAGGGCTTTTAAGGTATGCTGTGTGCAACCATGCACAAACACATGTCCTTGATATTATTCTGTATTTTTAAAGAGAAATCACAGAGCTGTGAGATGTGGCTGCTCTCCTACATTGTCAGTATTTTTGCCCTTTGCCCTCCGTAGAGGTGATGTACAGCCTATTCATACAAGCATAGTACTGCACCCCTGGCAGCCAACACCTTTGTCAGAGCTCAGAGGCTAAAATTTGCTCAGCGGAAGAGCAGCATAATCCTATGGCCTGTGTCTCCTCCTTGGAGAGACACTCTATATTGACACTATCTGTGTGTGCTTTGACTTTGCCCTGCCTCTTGTGTTTGCTGGCATTTTAGAACCTGCTGTGGGGTCAGAGAGCAAAGCTGCTGTCATGGAGTCATGAACTCGGCTGCAGTGAAGGACAGTGAGCCCCACACCAGGAACACGGGGTCAGAGCCAGATGGTTATTTTTTCACTATTCCCCATGCCCCGTGAGTTTCCCCTGGCCACCGAGGTGCTTGGCCTTCGGGCCTTCCAATTGCACTATTGAAGGAATTAGGGTTGACATGAAATGATAAGACGGGTGGACGTGGGTACAAGGCTGTTACTAAATAGTTAGTTTAAAGACCCTGCAGCTCAGTGATGGTTTGAATCCCTGAGTTACTATGTGCAGCAATGAGCATCCTAGTTTCACAGCAGAAAGAATGAAAGACCTCCAGGGACCCATCTCAAAAGAACTTGAAATAAATTTTTGAAAAGAGAGTGACAATTTCTGATTCTCTACTTGTTAAATTGTTCGGCTTTCTAGAGCAGGTTTAACTCCCCTTGACAGCTAGACCCTTGCTTGCGCAAACTTTGAGTTCTATGCAGAAAATGGAAGTCCTCATGTCTGGACTGTCAGCTGGTTGCTAAACAAGACTTCTCATTGCTCTTAAGTTTTTTCTCTCAATTTTCTGACAGGCTTTGTAAACGGTAAGAAGCACCTTTCCAAACCACAGGCGAATGCCACTGCAGATTTTGGCACACGGTAAAACCTCTGCAGATCCACATATGAAAGCTTTGTATATTTTCACACACTGCATCTGATTCTGGAATTAAACCTTCCTGCTTTCACTGGCATTTATGCTCCTTTAATTACTGTGGTAACTGGGGATGAACTGAATGGTCAGCTGCTTTTGCACAGATAACTAGAAAGGATTTTTTGTCCTTTCTTGGAAGATGTACTATGGCTGTCAAGAAATTCTTACATTATTAGGTCTCTCAGAAGCTTATATTTGACCATTAAGTCTCTCAATTGTCTGCTTCTATAGGTGAAGAACAATTGTGTTTGCAAGTGGAAGGTTAGAAACGACCATCCCTGTATCTGTACAAATGTGTCTGACTCAAGAGATGTGCTTAACGGCTGATAGGTGAGTTCAGACTGCAGACGGAGTTCATGACTTACCCTGTCTGTGGTCTCTTCAACGGTAAAACCAGAGTAAGCAGACATCAATCCCTACCCCTGACTCTTTCAGCCACTAGCCACCTCACGCCACACTCCAACAGCCACTGCCAGCGGTGCAGGTGCAGCTACTTGGGATTGAGCTCTCTGTGCTGGAGGCCTGGGCTGGTCTCTGTTGGATCCACAAGAAATTGAAATAAAAGCAGTAACTCAGCAGAGGCAAAAATAAAAGGAATCTAATTAATTTCCATAATCATGCTCAATGCATTCTTTATGTGGAAAATAGAGTTGCACCCTGAATAAACTTAAGATTGTACGTTCTACTAATTTTAAATAAGGTATGAATAAAAAATACAGGTAAGGTGAACGAAAATAAGATACAAACACTATGGTGCAGAGGAAGAAAAGCTGTTTGAAGAAGAAGGCCTAAAGTGTTGCTTTGAAAATTGAGACTTCTTTTTTTTTTTTCAGTGCTGTGTTGCAGCTGTCACATTTAATAGCCTCAGCACTCCCAAAGAGCATTTTGTGGAGGATGAGCAGTCTGAAGAGTACCTGGCGATGATGTGCACAAAGTGACTCCATCACTGGGTGCTGGCTCCTTCCCTTGTTTCCACCTCTGTAACTAAAAATACTCTCCACAGTTTCCTAAAATTATCTTTTCCATGGAAGAAATTGCAATTGCTGTTTGATCAGCAGTTACATGCATGATCATGAACTGGACAGGAGCACAGACCATAAATGCAGGGGGATGTCAGCTTGTTAAATGCAGAGTGCCTGGTCTGGGTGTCCTGCACTTCCTTGGGACCATGCCAAGTTGCTCAGCCACAAGCTCATTTCAGGTCATGGAGTGTTTCTGTTCTAAAGAGACAACAACATAGAACTGCACAAAAGCATTGTAAACGACTCTGAGAAATGCAACCATAAAATGACACCTGCTTAAAAAAATTATTACTTCTGTTCAGCAATATCTTCTGGCTGACCTTCCCCAGAGTGTCAGGGGAATGACTGTCAAATCCAAACAGGTTTCTCCATCCAGCTGCCCCTGTGCCACATCTGGGGAGAGGGAACGGCACGTACCTCTCCTGGCAGCTGTCAGTGTCCCAGACAGCAATCCACGTTGCCAGAACCGTTACTTCACAAGCCCTGGGAGTTGAAGTAATGTCAAAACGAGAGAAGAAAATTACTTTTTCACCAGTTCAGCCAAGAAAAAAACACTGCTCTGTGACGCTTTCTAAGGCCTCTTTTCAGGCAGGACTCTTGTCTGTGATGCCCTCCTGCTCTGCAGGAGGAGATGAAGCTAGGAGGACTGGGTGGCCGTGGCTACCCGGGAGCGGCACAGGTCAGTGTGCTGCGGGGTGGCACACGCCACAGGCACCTGGTAGACCGCAAGGCTGGACTTTTGACTATGTCAGACACTCCTTTCAGGCGTGACATATGTATGAGTTCAAGCATGTAAAGGGAAAGGAAAGCTTTGTTAGTGTAAGATACAGAATTTGCTCTGAAGCCTATAAAGCTGTGCACTTTAAAAAATCAAGTGAGGAGTTGTATGAATCAGTTAGGTGCCTAACTGCGTCTAACAAAATTACTCCAAAAACGCATCTCCTACATAGCCACCAGGTTTCTTCATTCATCCCTGCTGAGAAGGATGCCATAGACTGGCATGACCATCAATAGCAAAAGGGAGTGTGCCCTTGGCATTTCTGCTCGGCAGAGTCCAGGGGTGCCTGAGGAAGTGCAGTAGGGAGGATGAGGCAGGAGGGGGGAGAAAAGGAGACACCCCCCCCTTTTTTTTTTCTTTTGCCAGTAGGGGAGACAGTCTCCATCCATCTGTTGTACCTCGGGTGGGGAGCAGGCTGCTCTGCGGGTGCGGTGGGGATGGATGCGGTGGGGACGAGGTGCGGGGGAGCCGCCGCCAGCTGCCAGCCCAGACTCTGCCCAGCAACCCGGCCACGCTCCATCTGCCGTTCCCGTAATGAGCCGAGCAGGCCTCTGGCACAAGCCAGCTCTCGTTCCCCTATTCACCCGCATCCCTCTTTCAGCGTCCTATTGTTCTTCCCTAATGGCCTTACAATAGCCCTGCCTGTTGCCTTTACAGCCGCAGTGAGGCCAGCCGGGGAAAGCCTTAATCTCTGCTTCAAATTAAAGGGACTCCTCTGAATTAATAATGCTGCCAGGAATGCACCGCCTGATACGAAGGGATGTATAGCACTCTTCAGCCCTCAGCAGCTGTGATTAGCTGGGGCTTGAAATGTCCTGTCACAATATTTCATCCCGCTCCCCCACCGCCCGCTCCCTGTCGGCAGGGTTGCCACATGGCCCGTCTTGTGCTGCCTTTTCAAGCCCTGCGCCAATCATGCGGCAAAGATGCCCCGGATAGGGTGACAGATGGGCCCGGGGTAGTTTGAGGCTAGACCGGGCCTGGGGCATTCGCTGACGGCTCAATTCGCCACAGATTACCATACGGAGAAGCAGGTCTGGAGAAGGACCTCCCGGTCGGGCTCTGCCCCGAGCTGCCTCTGCAGCGGGCAGGGGAGCACACCTGTACCCCAGATCTGTGCATGGGGGGATGTGCTTTGCCTTCCCCCTGCAACCTCAAGGGCTGGTGGAACGTCATGAGAGGTGAATCTGTTTCATGGCACAAAGAGAAACCCCAGCCAGAGACCCTCAGTGGTGCTGTGCAGAACAGCCTGTCCAGCGCGGCTGTGGTTTGGCCCTGGTGTGCTTAGTAGGTTTGCAGATGTGCCAGGAAAAACACTTCCTTGTTACAGGGTCATGGGTGTCCTCAGGCCTAAGCAATCACAGGGTCCTTCTAGCAATGAAGGTGTTAGCCTGATGACTTCCTTGCAGCCAGAGAACTTTTGTTTCCAGTAACAGGAGAGACAGCTACAAATGAAATAAAAGAATAGCTCTGTGTTTCACTTGGTGATGTTCCAACATCAGGACAGAAACATCACTGCTGGATTAATTTCAAATAGGTTAATCAAAGCATACTGTTGAGAGGCAGCCCATCAGAAAATCGAAATCTTCTAAACTGGGCAATTCCAAAGTCTGTGCTGGAGGATGCTTGGAACAGGGAGGCTCTGCAGTGTCCTCTCCTGTGGTGGTGGCATTGCAGCTAGTGCTAGCCCTGTACAAGGTCCAGTTCTGTCCTTGGTGCAAAACCGAGCTCTTCTGCAGCCTGCCAATCACACCTCAGGACACCACCAAGCCCTGCCACCCTGTCTGTTCCTGGAGTCCCTTTGCCAATCACACACATGATATATTTTCCTCCCTGAGAAGAGCAAGAGAAACAAATACTTTTGGCTGCACCATATTTTTTTGTGTGTGTTTGTCCAGCTGCCCAGTGTTAGAGGCCACAGCTCTCACACAAGGCACTAAAATGTACCTTGGCTTTGCTGGATACCTGGACTTTTTTGACAAAGGCTGCAGCTGCTGCTGCTACCAGGAGAAATAGCAAATCACCTAATGATAGCATCACTTAATACTTTGGCATGCTATTCCTCCTCCATAAATCTCACAGAACTTTGCACCAAAAATGCAGGCTTCCTGGCCCAGTTTGTGTATGCTGAAAGTGAGTCATGGGCCAGCAGAAAGAGCAATGAAAAGGCAGATCTTGCAGGCCACTCTTGAGGCGCACACTTGCTAAACCCTTATGAGTGCTAAAGCTTTATCCATCTTCTTTCTACTTGATGCCTACCGTTTTCAGAAACTTGTTTTTGACTGCATGTTGTTTCCTGCCTGTGCCCTTGGTTGCTCTGCATGAGGATAAATCAGGCTGGCATTTGTGTTTGCCTAACTGATAGCAAAACACATCCCTTTTTGATTTCTCTGAGTACTTCAGGAAAACTCTGACAGCATCCAAATGATCAATGCTGATATTCCCTTCCCAAGGCAAGCTAGCATTTATTGAAGATCTTGGCTCATCACTACAAGGTTGTTAGGATCTCTGAGGTGTCTGTATGTATGTAGGTCTTTGCAACGTGGCACCTCCTTTGTTGGTTAAATCCATTGCTTTCTACAGATTTGCTAATCTTGAAAGCACCGACATGGTGCTGTGTGAGATCCGCTCACAGCCAAGGCACGTGGCCTCCGTCCAGCATGCAAATGCGTGGAAATGTTTTTGCCCTCTGGCCAGGAGTGCTGTATCAAGCAGCCTGACACCCACTGTGCGCTCAGCAGGTGCTAAGCATGGGGCAGGTGTACCATATGCCATATGGTCCACTTAGCACAGTGTATCTTTTAAGCCCTTTAAATTACAGGCCAGGTGAGATAAAGCAAGTAAAAACACGTGTACTGAGCAAGCTGGGGAATATCCACCAATAACACAGAAGTTGTTCCTTATCGTGTAAAATGCCTGAGAGTAGTGAAGTAACCCCAGAACTGTCTGCTTGACTGCAAAAAGGTTATGACAATGAAAGGTTTGGGAGGGAAGCTTGTTTGTTCCATTGCTTAAGGAGGAAACTATGCAACACACCTCTGCAAAAGCAACAGATGAGACCGTCACTTTTTAAATGCTTAGTCTTTGGGAACCACTGCATATAGAAATCAATCAAACTCCCATTTAATGATTAGCCAAAAGGCTGGTGAGAGAAATACATGTATACTTTAAGATAATCTGCATGGGAAAAGGAAATGGAAGTTTTAAATGGGTGAGGTTTTTACACATCCTCACCACAAGACATGAGTTTGCAAAGTGAATTTCCTTAAGAAAATCCTCCATGTTCTGGCAGGCGCTAATATGGAGCAAAGAGGTCTGATTTCTGTAAAGTTACATGCACCATGTTATCCCAGGAGAAGCAAGCACATTTACATGACTAATTGGGGTCTGTAGCTACTATGATTGCAAGCTCACCTGTGGCAACCACACTGGCAAATGACCACTGCGTTGTGCAATTTATCATTTGTGTGCACATTTGCCACTGTTGCAGCTACAAATTTGGCATGCAAATGTGCATATGTTTGCGCAGATGCAATTATGCCTTGCATTTTTCCGGTCCTAAATAACCACCTTTTTCTTCATCTTGATGTGAAGCAATTGTCCCTTGCACTTTAATGTAGCAAGGTCACCAGCCCAGTCGCACGTGCTCATGTCCTTCCCTGCTTTACTTTAAAATGCTAGCCTTGCTTACCACCCGGGGAAAAAGCTAAAATCATGATGTATGGGTCTTTTCTCCCACTCCAGATTGTTTATGCTTCTCTCCCTCCAGGACTAAACTTCCAAATGACTGGTGTGTAAAAGAGGAGAACACATGAACCACGCGCCGGACTACTGGAGGTCTGTCCCTTTCACACTCCGTAATTTTGCAGAGGGTTGTTTCAGCAGCTAAGGTATAATGCAGCTATCTGGGGAGTCCTGCCCTTTGAAGCTGGGTGTTTTGTTCTGAAATCAGCCAAAGTTCAAGCCCATACGTGTGCGGAGCCGCGGCGGGGGGAAGGCAGGGGTGGGTTTTCCGACAATGCCGCATTTCAGAGCACGTGCTGCCAACTGTTGCCAGAGGCACATATATGTAGATATTACTTCTCCTCGGCCCCGGCCCTACCTCCCTCACTGTTCTGTGTGGGCAGGCAGCAGGCCCCAGCTGACAGCTGTGCATTGTGCGTATTGCTAACAGCTGCCTTTTCCTGGGGGGAAATTAAAAGATTAAGGGGATGTGGGCACGTGCTGGCTTCTGGAGATGGAGACAATGCTTGATTTAGGGTGGAACTTGTCTGCAGCCGCCGACAAAGGCGGTAGGCTGGAGAGAGGCGAAGGGTCAGGGGGGCTCTTGCTTTGGGGAAGACAAAAGGAGGGAGGAAAGAGAGCAGGAGAAGTGAAAAGCGGCTACGGCGGCGCTCCTGCGGCGGGGCTCTGAAAAGGCCGCCTCGGTCCAGCAACAGCTGCTCCTGCACAAGAAATTTGAGACGGTCCTTTCACAAACACAACGGCTGGCAGAAGAATAGGGAGGCCACACTTCACCGAAAATGAATCGTTTGCACTTGAAAAGGGGGACTGAGGGCTCCTAGTGTTTTTAGAGGTCTGCACCTAGAAGACTGAGAAATGATTAGTCAAAGTACATCACAGAACAGCAGAAAAGTGTGCCGCAGACCAGAGGGGGAAGTAAATCCCTGCACTGCTATTAAAAGTTTATGTGACAGCTATTCTCCACAATAAGAAGAAAGCATCCACATATGTATGCATGTGTGTATGTATCTACTGTGGTTCTTCACCAGGCTGCTGGCCTCGAGCTGAAATGTAGTTTGTTGGTACAGTTGGAGCAGTTTGTTTGAAATTACAATGAGTTGCATCTGCTTGACAAATGACAAGGCCGCTCACATCACAGGTCAGCAGATCTGTGCTAAGTGTGCTGGTGATCTGCCCCAGATACTGCTGGTGAAAATCTCGCTAGGGAGATTGTATTAATGCTTCTGTCTCGGGGGGGGGAAAAAAAAGGTCACACAAGGAGTGGAGACGAGTTCACACAGGAAAAGTCTCTAAGAACGTCACCCCTGTTTCTTCCCATGGTCAAGGTATAGACACCCTGTGTTAGACATTAACATTAATAAATGACAAATAGATATTAGTCATGTCCTTTTCCAGAAGGTCCCAGCTGGTCAGAAAACATTGATGGATACTCATACAGTGAGGTTTACCTTCACCCTCCTCCCCCATACTACTTTTGTGCACACAGTGCTTGAATGCCCCTTTGAAACCTGAGAGTATATGTTTACTGAATTTCTGGTGACTTTGGTGCAGAACCTTGTTTAAGGTAAAACTCCGCAGTGACATTAGAGCTTTCTGCACCAGAGTCAGCAGGGTTTGCACAATTCAGTGGCAAAAGTGTTATGTGGTAGAGTTCATGATGGATCATGTTATGGTCAAAGAAGGAAGTTACTGAAGCAGATTATGAGAGAAGGGAATTTGAAGAATGTAGGCCAAACAGCAAAAGGACAAAAATGGTAGGAAATTTATGAGTGCTTTATACTCTTGAGATGACTTTGCCAATTGACAAGAGCAGGAGGAAAAGGGACAGCATAGAAGTGGCTGACAATGACTCCTTAGTCACTGACACAACCTCAGGTAGCAGAGGTAATTTATGTGAAGAGGTCTGTTGTGCTTTGAGTACAAAAGAGTGGCTGAACTGGGGCAAGATCCCAGTTCATATCCTGTCTTCACAGGCTGGTCACTGATGGCAGCAGCTCCCTGGCTCTGGGTTGTGCCGTGGAGAGAGGAAGGTTTGGCTCCCACGACAGCCCACCCTGCCCCAGCAGTCATTTTCTGCCCTCTTTGCAGAGGAGGCCAGAATATCACGTTGAATGATCCTATGTATTATTTTTTTGTTTCAAAAATATCTTTTTGTTTCAAAGGACTACCGGCACCTTTTTTCTTATTAAATAGAAGCATTAGTTTTATTTACAACATATGTTCAAGCTGCTGTAGTCACATTTTAGACTTTTCCCAGTTTTCTGTGAAAAGATTCAATATAGGTCAATTCAATAAATCAGGTACCTTTGTTTTCACTAGGATTATGCCGTTTTTTTTCTGAACAATTTTGAGCTCATCCAAAGGTAAAAAAGTTGGACTGGTGCTAAAATATAAGAGGAACCATATGCTGTGTAAGCATTATGCTCTTCTCCCTAGAAAACAAGGACAAATTTTGGATGATGGAACAACGTCGGACCACGTTTGAAAAACGTAATACAGGGCACTGGCAAAAATGTGCTAAGGATGAAAAAAATGATGTACCATGAAACACTGTGAATGTAAGAATATACATTTTGGTCTTATTTGAAGTAGAAATGCAAGAATGTCCTCCGATGAGTATGTAGCACAGGCCAAAAAATTACAGCTGCTGAGACACCAGTGGTGGTAGTGGAAACAATCCAATGTAAAACAGGTGTAAAATGACAGACTGGGCCATAGTCACTGTGTAATAAAACTTGAATCACTCTTGAACATAAAACACAGGTGTCAAATTAATCCTTGACAGTTTGCCAAAATCACAAGCATGTCAGGTTTTTGTCATAGCGAATAAAAGGACATAATCTACAGTTTCAAAAGAAACAAACAGTTAAAGAAGTTTCAATAGTTCAAGAAATTATGAGGCTAATCTTCCTGATATTAACCTAGAAAAATACAGAGATTACTAGTTGTCTCAGTGTCCTGTCCAGCCAGCATGGGTTGAGGCTATATTGTGCTCTCTGTGGTGTTTACACAGTGCTCATGTGCAAGCCGGTCAAAGTACAGACAGGCATCTTCTTAAAAGCTTGAAGCAGTGGCCACGATTCTGCAAAGCATTAGGAAGAGCAAAAAGACCTGTGTAAACACTGCAAACTGCAGGAAGAACAAGGGACTGAGAGTATGAGCACTTGTGAAAATGATCTGATTTAGCGTCAAGTGTCAGAAAATGCAGTTCACCTAGCAGCTTGTTCTGATCTGAAGAGAGACTCCAGTCTGGCACCTTGTGTCCCAGCCACATCAGCTCTATTTGGTCATAGTGAAAAAAACCTGAAAAACTAAGTGAAGAATTTGCTGAGAACAGCATAGAGAATAACAGACATTCCTGGCATTAATGAGGTCTCTCTCTTGCCATTTAGAGGGGAAAAAGTGTTAACACCACTGCTTCTAAACAAGAAGAGTTAAGTGGTGATACCATAAAGCTTTTCATTGCTCACTTACTGGATTTTACAACACAATAACATTCATACTGCAAAACTTGAAACTGTTCCCTTTGCACGATATGAAGGGACACAAAATACAAGCCCAAAGCCAAAACCTTCAGAACAATTTGGTTTTGAAATGTGTACAAGGGGTATCACTGTGCTTACCAGCTATCTGTCTAAAATAGATCAAGTTATATCCTAAATACCAGCATCATTCAGTAGGGAAAGAAGGGCAGTAGTGAAAAATGGAGACTAAATTCACTGATGCTTTAGAATGACTGACTAGTAAGTGTTCTTTTTAGAAGAACAACAGTGTCCAGGATGAGAGTTTCGAAGCTGGGGATTGGAACTGATACACACATTGTGCTGCTAGGTTTTGCACTCATCTCTGTGTGTTCAGTGACTTAAGTCTCTTTGAAATATGAATCTTAAGTCCCTGGATTACTTCTTTGCTTTGTTCCCAGGACTGACCTTCATCCTATGATGATTTGCAATGGAACCTCTGTTCTGATATCTTCAAATGTACTGTAGAATCCTTATATTTTATTTTTCCATTTCTAATGATGCTCATACACTCTGTGCTTATCAGCTTCAGATTCAAGGAGTCTGAGGTGAAAACTGCAATCATCATACAATTTTTTCTCCATATGCTACTGTGTGAAAAAGGTAGGGAAAGCTATGTTTAATGTGAAGATAATTTTCATGTGGACTGGATTTACTCAATACTAGATGGCATTACTGCATTACTGCTACAAAAAACCAAAGCCCTGCTAATTACAAGCAGACAGTTCTTTACAATGGGCTGCAGAGACAGCAGCAATTCATCAGTGACATTTGCAAATTGTGGCACTGTGTTCCCCTTACACAAAAGGCACAGCTGCCTGCAGATAACATCAGTTCAGCAGCGATGGGGTCCCATTTGTTTTCTCCCTGCCTCTCACTGTCTCATTTGCGGAGCAGGTGAATATCAGCTGGCTCAATCTGCTCGACCTCCGGGGCTGGTCTTCTGGGAGGCACAGCTCGGGCGGCTGGGCAGCAATGCACTTGTTTGCCTTGTTGATTTGGGCAAGCTTAGCCCAAAGGGTATTGCTTCTCATCTACATTTCAGCTCCAAGCTCTGAGAGCTGTGGGAAAATAATCGCACACATATGTACAGACCTTCCAGGGGAGTCCTGCTGATTCATGTTATTCATGCTTGCAAAGGTTTGCAGCCCTGTGCTGAATGTTCGTTAGGGATAGGGCCATAAACACTGTGTATTTCAATGGTGGCTCCTGAGGCGGTGAGAATTACTTCATGGGTGGTCTTCCCTGGCTTTTATGTTTTAATAGGTCTCATGTAATGTGACAGTGTGCATCATTATTTGGGCTTCCCCTGGTACTGTGTGGGTAGTTATGATGGCCACATCTATGAAGATCCTTGCATGCTACCCTTGTGCCTTCCAGCTTGAGGATAAGATGGAAAAAGTCAGGAAGAAGGACTATGTCAGAAACGCAAGTTGCAACATATTGGCAGTGGAAATCATTCTGTTCTTCAGCTGGATTTCTGCATGTTTGGGAGGGCATATTGTACCGCAGGGGTTGACCTCATGGCAATAGAGCAGCATATATTTGGAGCAACATGTACAGTACAGAAAGTCCCAGTCTTATGGAAAATCTAGCCTGGTGCTACACTGCCCAGCATAGAACACAGGAAAGAGTGCAGAAGGGGAGATGTCAAGACTTCTTATCTGCAGTGCTTATTACACATGCATGTCCACATGTGATGAATGGCTTCAGGTTGGTGTCCATTCTTCCATGGGGAGGGAACAGATGGTGAGTGGTGACCCTGAGAGCAGGTGAGCACATTCCCCCTATGCTGACTCCACTGGATGCTGCAAACATGCATGTTACATGGCATCAGATGTTGCTGTGCACTTTAACACTGGTAGCTTCTTTCCTTAAGTGTCTGGAAGACGGAGTTTGGGCTGGGGCCAGAGTAAACCAGCCTCAAGGGCACAATGCTGCCTACCTGAGCTTGATGCCCCCAGGGCAGCGGAGGGCACAGGGCAAGGGCTGGCACAGGACACGCTGCAGTGACTGCGTGTAAACTGCAAATTTAGTCAAATGCTTCTGACTGTGCAGAGCGGTGTCCTGGCCTTTGAACACCCACTGTCAGTAATACCGCATCAGTGACTCCCGAGGAACTCCAGTGACTCATTTTCAGGGGAAACCAGCTAACTAACAGTTGTAACTATGATGAGCATTGTTAGATGTTTGGTATCTGCTTGAACTTGCCACAGGTAGAACTACTCACTTTTACTCAATCACAGATATGGAAAAAAAACCCTCAGAGAGAAAACACAGTGAGAAGTACTCAGCCTGTAAGAAACAAGTGCCAGTTGTAATATGTAAATGCACAGCTACTGTGCATGGAAGTGACAAATCATTCTGGGTGAGGCATGCACTAATCTTGGTGTGAGTTTCCCCATAAAAAAAACCCCAGTTGCTATATGATTATTGAATAAAATGTCTGTATTCAACACCAAGAACTAAAGATCTAAGTTTTCTATTTCTGGATCACATAGCTTATGCTTTATGGCAGTGTGAGAACTATCTCTAGGTGCTCTGCCTTACAGTATAGGAAAAAACAGGCACTGGATTGACTGCCTTATTTCTTTGTCCCAAAATACAGCAAACACATTGTGTGAGGGCACTGGCTCTATCTTGGCAGCTGTTCCCCAGGTGACATTTGTGACCTGCTTTTGTCGAAGAACTGAAAGTGTGCAAATACTGTCTTGAAATTTCTCACAGTTCGAGAGAGGAGAGGGAGCTACTCTGAGTAGTTGTAGCCATGAATGATTTCTGAGCACTGGAGGCAGTCTAGATGGGAGGTAAACCATGGGAGAAATGCCACTGGAGTAATAAATTTTTTTTTTTTGGTAGTTATCCTAGTCTTAGACCTTCTATTGCATGATGAGGTTGAGCAACTAACTGGGGATGCCCCTGATAGCATGGTGCACAGCCTGAACTTAAAGACATCTTGGGGATGCCCCTGACAGCCTGGTGAACTGAAAGACACCTTAATTTTTTCAGCATGAGGAGGAACTCACAAGCTGTGATGGGAAATTTTCAGCCCACAGGGCCAATCCTGAAGATAGCTAAAGCAAAAGTATTTAAAGAGAGCTCTAGAAACTCAAAGGCTGATAGAAGGATGCGTGGGAGAACACCTTACAAAAAGTCTTCTCCGTGGCAACCACCGTAAATAAGGTGCTTATTGTTTAAGAAAAGATGGTTACAATTAATATTAGAATCTTAATATTGAAAAGTACAATATCTCAGCTGAAAGAGTAGCACTACTACATGTGACAGTCCATATGCATCCATTTAGAGCAGTGAGGTTGTTCTTACTTCAGCCTAAATTGATCTTCTTGTAAGGGTATGTATTTTGTGATAGCAGTATTGTACCCTACGCTTACCGTATTACAGCAAACTAATGTGGAGGTTCAGTGAAACTGATCTGAAAAATTAATAGTCTCTGGCGACAGAATTCTAATTCTGACTCAAATAACACGTTTTCCCTCAGGTATGTTTACCAAGAACCTTCAGGAAATCTGCGTGTCCAAAACTTACTGTGACATCTACATATATAAAAAGTTGTATGTGAGACACGCTACTGGGCTGCACAACTAGGGTTTTGAACAAGGGAATGTAAGAGGAGACAGGAAAAAAGCAGTTTATCTTTGTGATTAAGAAAACAACTGTGTCACCCACAGCTCTCAAACGCGGGCCAAACATTTTGGAAAACACCAAACAACTAGTTTTCATCACTCTCTTGTGCTGGAGAAAGGGAGTTGGTGTGGCATGCGTTGTCTGCGTCCTCTGAAGTGCATCAAGATCCTTTCTCTTGTGAGTCTGAACAACGTGAGGCCCCAGGTGAACTGTGCGTGCTGCGGCTGGCGACTAAGTGAGCTCCACATATAGCTGCTGGATAATCCTGATTTATATCCCGAGTTAAATCTGATTCCTTGAGTGAGCCTGAGTGCTTGGCATGGGCTCAAGGGACTTTCCATAGGAAGGAATAAATCCTTGCTGGGGGCTTGCGTAGGGTTTCCTACGTTTGTTTTCTAGGTTTGTTTTCTGTGAGTACACATCCTAATAAATCCATACACATATGCATACCCTGATTCCACTCACTGTGCCATGCCCCCAGTAGCCCTGGGTCAGTTTCAGTGCTTTTTAGAGGGACTTATTAACAATATATGTGTAAACATAAAAAAAAATAAAAATTAAGGGGTTTCTTCCTCAAAGTTTTTTCTCATCTCTCTATAAACCAGGGTAAAAAAGGAAAGGGTGGGGGAAAAAAAAGCCACTACAGAGCTCTCTCAATCTCTGCAATACTTGGAAGGAAATTTCTCTCATTGCTGCTTTTGTCAGAGACAAGAACTTTTCTCTTTATTGTTCCAACCCTGCCCCAACCTGATCATTTACTTCTTGTCTTTTTTTTTTTTTCCTTGCAGAAGCTTAAGCACAACTGGGAGAAAACATACATTACTGCATGAATTGAGGGGAAAGTGAAGGAGAGGAAAAGGAAAGCTGGGGAATGTGCAGAAGACAAGACAGAAATTCTGGCCTGGGTGGTTTGAGCCTGCTATTGATCATCCCATCCTTTGCAGTGGGCCTCAGTGACCAGACGTGTCAGTTGCATTTCACATTTAATGGGTTGGCAACAGTTTTGTTCCTTCCCTATTCCTGCATGTTGCCCTGATGCAGCTGGACTATAAATGCTGGCTTTTTTGTTCCTAATGTTTTCGACGTCTGTATGCATGCAGACAGAGTGTGCAAGTGTTCAGTGAGATGGTGCCTGCAGCTGAGCAGAGGAAGGAAGGAGGAAGGTCTTGTGGTCATGGCACTCCACTGACACTCACAAAAGCCTGGCTTTGCTGCTGCTCGACATTGTGTGCTGCCTTCCTGGCTCCCATTCAGCAGAGCTCTTACAGATGCCCTTTGCCCACAGCTTGTGTTGGCTTATACCTCTGCTCTACAGAAATGCTTCAGCCTGGGTTTAGCCCAAGGAGAATTACAGTTAGGGAGGCTGAAGCACCTGCTGGGAGAGCTGCCTTGCGGCCCCAGGGCTGGTTTGGCAGTCCCGGTTACAACACAGGAGGAAGGAAAGGTAACACTGACTGCTGTGAGGATGGGGCTTTAACCCCCTGCGGTGCTGTCATGGTCCTGTATACACCCTGGAGGGGTGGAAGAACAGAAACTTGGGAAAAGCAGTGGTGGTGGGGAAGGGAGATTTGCAGGCACATACTTGGTAAAGTGCTTGGGGAATGTCAGGCACAGAAGCTGCAACGTTATCTGAATGCAACCACATAAATACATTATTCCTTAAAGCAACATGAGCAATGATTTGCCGTTAATTACCATTAAAGACCACTCAGCCAACTTCTCTTCAGTGTTAGCAATCTTTGTTTTAAGAATGAATGACTGTCTGGGAATTCCCTCTTTTGTCCAGAGCTGTACCAGCCTTTCCTTCAGCAGCTCAGTGAGTCCCTCCTTCAGTTGCCCCATGTACTTTTCCATGAACTTGAAAGTCTTGCTTGGCAATAGCTCTGTCTGGTTGAGCAAGGTAGCACTCCAGAGCCTCAGGCCTTGCAATGGTACAGGTTTGCAGTTTGTTGGGGTGGTGCTTTCTATGATGGATTGCATTAGCTGCTTCTTAGCACGGAACACCCTGGCTAGTCCTGTGGGGACAGTCAAAACTGGAGGCCTCAAAAAGCAACTTCCGACACTGCAGCACTTTCTATGCTATCAGGACACAAATGATATCACATTAATTTGTGCACAACAGAAATTTCAGCCTGGGTTCTCACTAGGCAGTGGGTGCAAGACTGCCCCATTGCGGGTATCAACATATTGATGTTTCTGTTCCCAGTCATTTTCTACAATTGCAAGATCTGCTGTTTTTTTAGCTCAGTTG
This sequence comes from Columba livia, assembly GCF_036013475.1. Taxonomy (NCBI): domain Eukaryota; kingdom Metazoa; phylum Chordata; class Aves; order Columbiformes; family Columbidae; genus Columba; species Columba livia. The sequence continues at coordinate 49,292,262 of NC_088642.1, read as the reverse complement.
TAGCCCTCTCTGCTGGGATTTCCAGATAAGTGTTAATGCTTTTCTCAGAGGATGCCATTTTCCAGGGTGGGTGGGGGAAGATCTGTTAGTGCAGAGTTTTTCTTCTTAGTCACTTTCAGGAGATAAGATTGAAATCAGGTGAAGGTTCACGCTGGGATCAAAACCCTGCGGCTGAAGGTCCTCTCCAGTAGTGTCAATGAGGGGTGAATCATCCCTGTGGTGGTGCATTGCCTGCCACCGGGGCATTGGGTGGGATCTCGGGTGTGCTTGGATTTACCAACAAACAGACCCGAGTCCTGTCCCACATAGACAAGATAGGAGTTTTTAATCACCCTGCTGGTCCCCTGAAAAGGAGGGAAAACCGAGGATATCAAGGAGCAGGTAGACGATGTAGACATTTCCCTCTTTTCACTGCTCCACTTACTACTCCCGAGCCTTCCCATTTCCGCAGTGAACCCAAAACCAGCATGAGGGTGGTCCCCATGAGGGGAACCACAGTGGCAAACAGAGAAGGGACAGAGCCTCCAGGGAAGAACAAAAACTTTGAGCTTTAATAGTAGCAAGGTGGAGGCCATGGGTGGCTAAAAGGAATTGCATGAGGTAGAAAGAAGGGTGTTACATTGTTAAGGGCTGGGTAAGGAAAACAACAGCAGAATCTGTCATCTTCTGTAGAGGGTAGCATAGGGGATGGGGACATCAGAGTGGCCAGAGAGGCCTATGATGGTGATGGGGAAGAAGGAGGGTCTTGATGACAGGCTTAGCATCAGAGAGATGGAGAGGTCCTTGCATTTACCTGTTAAGGCTAAAGCAGTGGCCAGAACCCTCAGGGAAGACATCAGAGAGAAATTTGGAAAGGAAGGGTGAGGCAGGTTACTGAGTCATCACCGCAGCGATGATAGATGACGGTCAGTCTTTCCTAATCCCACACAGACAGCATTTGCCATGACCTTGGCATGTCTCCTCCCAGCCAGGGCTGCCCCACCACTGTGGGGAGCTGATGTCCACCTGACTTGCCCTCCCCGGGGGTGGCTGTGTGCCTGGGGCCAAGTAAAGGGAGGAAACCCCTGACCATCTATCTGTCTGTCCATCCCAAAGTGTCCCATACTTGCTTCCATGGCATGAGGACGTTGAATACGCAATGTAGATTCAAAGCACTTGGTGGTGGGGAGACATGGCCAGGGCTATGGCCAGCCAGGAAGCCCTAACCCATCCCAGCCTTTGCATTGGCCTCTGTATATCAGACTACAGGTGTTTTCTTTCTTTTATTTTGGTTTTAATTCTATCAAACAATTTAATTTGAATGGTAGGGTGCTGTAGTCTACAGTTTATCCTTGGGAGAGAGAGATCTGCTTTATACCAGCAAGACAGTTTGATAACCTCAAGGGGTCCTCCTCCTCAGACTCCACAAATTCCTGAGAAAATAAAACAGTGAGGGGAAGACTGCATGGGAGGTAAGGCAGCAAGCTATGTTCAGAGTTGCTGAAAGCAGCCTCCTCTTCTCTGTGCCCCAAAATATTAGTACATCGAGACAATTTTTTAAGGAAAATGCCAGTTCAGGTCAGACCTCCAGCAGCCAGGTGTCCATCATATAGGTTTTCCCTCGGGTACTATTATTTATAGCTGGAAAATCTAGTGATTTAATAGTAAATAAAGGTCCCTGTGATCAAATTCTGGAAAGCACTGTAGTTTTCTCCAGAATACTTGGGTGAAATACTATTGTCCAGCAACAGGTTCCTACCTTTTCAAAGTTAGTATGTCTTCATCTTCCTTGTTTTCAAATAATAAAGCCGTAAAACCAAACAAACGCTCCACACATAGGTACGCTTCACTGTAGCAAATATTTTACAAAGTCACTATAGACCTAGAATATAACAAATAATGCAAATGATGGCTTGAAGAAACATTTAAGAATGAACTGAATGTTCAGTGCTAAGAAATGTCGGTCGAAGAACTGATTTTAAGACACGTTTTTTTTTATGTAATTACTTTAATAAGAGGAAACTATGGGTTACAGCTGAAGACTAAGCTTTTATCCACACTAGACAACACTGGAGTATTGTCTTCAGTATTAAAGGGTGCTCAGTTCAGTGATGCAAAATATTCCAGATGTGCTAAAGGTCATTTCAAGCTGCTTTGTTCAAGATTCAGGCTTACCTTAAAATGCACCTGCCCAGGAGGCTTACCTATAACTCAAAGCAAAACCAATAAAAATTCCTATGACACCAGCTGAGTGATGACTTAAAGAGGTTAATTAATATTTCTTTAGAAGGACACTTTTTTTTTTTCTGCTGCAGTGGTAGAGCAGCAGTCTATCAATGTAGAATCATGGACTTCAATGTTCTGTGAAAACTCCAGTGATCACCCATAAAAAAAGAAAGGTGCTGTGTGGTAGTACTGAGATTGAATTGGTAATAAATAATACATATATATGTATGAAGTGACGTCAAAAGCTGCCTGGTGTGTCCTTACATGTGTTTTTACACTGTACATTTCAGAGAAAATTGAAAAACATCAATAACAGGGCTCCCATTTCCCTTCATTGAACACTTGCTAATGATTTGAGGTAAGAGTTCACTTACATGAATCATAGAAGCACACACCTCTCAAAATGTTACAGGTTGTTTACAGACCTGCCATAACTCCGGTATTGATTTGCCACCTCTTCTTGTCTTAAAGCTTTCTATACAGTCCAGGCATTGCGGAAGTAGCACTATTTAAGTGAAAGCTTTCACAGTAGAATATGTTGTCTGTTAGAAAATCATCACCAGTGTTTTTCCACTGAATTAGCTAACTGCAGGCCTGAGGAATGTGCAGATACATGGAAGCAAAATTAATGTGTACCTTTGTGTTGAAAAACAAAGACATTATGACCAGCCCCTTTTCTGCAAAAAACATTCCAAAATACATGACAGTGCAATAAATGGAAGAGGTATAACCCTTGTTTTATCTATCTATCTATCTATCTATCTATCTATCTATCTATCTATCTATCTATCATCTATCTATCTATCTATCTATCTATCTATCTACTATTTTAACTCTTTCAGTGCATGGATCTCTGTTGCAAGTGTGATACTATTACTAAGTCTCTTGCAAAAATTTCTAATCTAGGTCAACCTCAAAGTAGTGTGCTGCATTAAAGCATTTTATTCTCTTATTTAAAGAATTTATTGTATAGGCTTCATACAGTGGTACCTGTACACGTTTCTGTCTGAGGTGGACCATGACACACTTGGTCTTTATCCACTCTATCCGAATGCCTTGATAATGTGACATGAAGGTATTTTTAGGGGTTGCCTGAGAAGCTGTTCCATGACTCTGTTCCACATTTATTCACAACTATGTCACAGATACCCCAAGAGATTACAGAATTTATTTCAAGTAAATGCACAATTACAGCTCTAATACAATTATTAGATTACAGTAGTTCAATGTAGATCAATGAGGTGTTAGTTTGTAAAGAAACTCTTGCTGGCTTTATGGTTACACTCCAACTTTGAATCCAGATTTTGGCTGTGATACTGACAGGTGAAATGCCCAGAGACCTGCTGAAATATGATTTGCTGCATAATGGTACAAACAAAGACCTAATTAATTTTGTGATCATGAGTTAAACTGCTGTTGTATCAGTAGCAGTACTCTTGATTTTGCTCCTAGATACAGGCTGGGGGATAGTTTCTCCCCCGCAGTGTTGTGGAGTTGAGTCAGAGGAGGTGTGTTTTGCTGGCAGAGCTCCGGGTGATCCTCCTTGTCAGTTATCAAGGTCTGCTTCTGCCGAAGTGCAGGAGCAGTACTTTAATTCCACTTCTCTACTTTTTTCAATGCCCAGTTGAAACTCTGACATACTATATCATTCCAGCATGTGATTCTCTCACATGTAGTTACAAAAATACTGTTTTTCCATGCTTGACATTTCACACAGCTGTAGAGAAGCATGGGGACAAAATGTGTTAGCTCCTCAGCATCCATGTAAAATTTCATTTTTCTTTAAGTGTCATTTTATCTTTGTGCAAGTGTCTGCTCTTTTCTGTTGGTTCACCTGTGTTGTTCCAAAGTAAGGATGGCCAGCAGAAGCACTGTTGTCTTCCAGCATCTGACAGTTCCCTGGGAGTTTCCATTTCCTCTGCATGAAGTTTTTCTCTTGCAGCTGAAAGTGTACAAGTTGGTCTTTCTTATTTACTTGCTGCCCATTTCTATTTGCATTTCCAGAAACAGGGAAGCAATAACCAACCATCAACAGAAATGTGATTTTTCTCTTCATCTGAGGGAATTTGAACTGCATGCAAAATATTCCTGCACAGCTTAATTTTTTTGCATATTGAGTCCCAAATCTGTGGTTGGTTGGTTTGTTTTTTTAGGGCCTGGGTCCCCAGAATGCCAGAACCGTGTTTGTGTGCAAAGCGGGTGTGTGTCCCTGGTGCAGCCTACCTGCCTGCAACTGGAAGGTGCACAGGCTCCCTAGGAGGTGTTTTGGTGACAGGGCCATTATTCTTGGGATGCTCAGGTGCTGGGATGCTTTGGTATGACCCCTACTTCCCTGGGCAGGTAGTGGAGAAGCTGATGTGAAAAGCAGCTGCTGTCAGCCAGGGTCCCTGCAAAAGAGAAGTTAAGAACTTTCAGTGAAGTGTCTCCCCCAGAGACAGATAATTCTTGTTGCTTGCTTGTTGCAAAACAGTCCGTGTCTGCTTGCAAAACCAGCTTGTGGTGTATAGGGGTGGAAGTGTTTGACCTTGGATAAGATCTGCAGGGCCTGGAACACAGTACCTTACTTAGTATATTAATTGTCCCTGTCATGTCCTGAAGAAAAGAAGAATCTGTGATTGCTTGTGGCTGCTGATGGTTCCTGTTAATTTTGTCTACCAGACACACCGTGAGAGAACCTGGTGGCATCTTCAGTTATTAAAGTATAATATTTTCAAAGGCCAAATGTATGGCAGATGTAATGCAGATTTCACTAGAGCAAAGTGTTTCAAACAATTACGTGAAGGACAAAGGTTTCCAATCATCGAATGAAAGAAGGAAGGGAACAATTTAAAAATAATGTCTCCTGTAAAAGTAGATGAAAAAAATCACCTCTTAACTTCATGTACTCATTAGAAATGATAAGTAACACTAATAGCAACATAAGAGGTGTATCTTATAATACATCATATAAATCCTGCCAACAGAGAGCTTGGTCATGCCTATTCCCTTTTATTGAGTGGTCTGTCTGGCAATTATTTACTTGCTGGTGAGCAAACTTAAGCAGGAGAAATGAACAGCCTTGCCAAAGCAAATGTACTCAGTTCCTCCTCCAGGATGTGACGGAGCTGTGCTCTGTTTGAGTTTTGATGCAAGAAAGAAAGCTGAAGCAGTGGCAATGATGAAAAAACACCGTACCACAGCTCAGCAATTAAACCTGTGATGAAGGGTTCTGATAATCTGCTCCATGGTAATCTTTACCATGCTTTGCTGGTAAAGAGGTCGTAAAGGTTGGTCTGGGAGATTGTTCCGGGGTAGGAGAGGGAAGGATGTGAACATCAGGATGTGACCCCACTTCAGAACAGGTAACATCAAGGAATGACTGCAGATGGCAGCTGGTCCCTTCCTGGAGGCATGGATGTGATGAGTGCGCTGGAAAGAACTTAAGGACTTTCAGCAGCGGCTCTAGAGCAGCAGCATTTTGCACATTTTGTCAGCCATAGGAAATATGGTGAGATTCACCTCAACAGCTAGTGTGCTCACTAAAACAGACAGGCCCAAGTGTTCTCTACACCTACCTGAAAGGAGGTTGTAGCATGGAGGGTGTTGGTCTCTTCTCCCAAGTAACAAGTGATAGGACAAGAGGAAACTGTCCCAAGTCACACCATGAAAGGTTCAGATTGGATATTAGGAACAACTTCTTCACAAAAAGGGTTGTCAGGCATTGGAACAGGCTTCCCAGGGAAGTGGTTGAGTCACCATCCCTGAAGATGTTTAGAAGACATGTAGGTGTGGTTCTTAGGGACATTGTTCAGTGCAAGAGTAAAGTTATGGTTGGACTCGATTTTGAGCATCTCTTCCAAAAAAAATGATTCTACATTTTCTGTTTCTGCTTTGCCTAGGTCCCTGCTTGGAGTGAATCAGCATAGTTCCCATGTTTCAAGTGGACTTTCGCTATTTGATGCTAGCTGAAGAGGTTGCTTGGCATTTTCTCCCCAAACAAGTTGTTCTCTCTATACGTCTCATTCGTGCCAAGTAATGGCCAAGTGTCACCGACAAAGAGACTGAGGGTAAGAGGGGTGCTGGGGCTGAATTGTACCGTGAGGGAGTGTGGCACACTGCCTGTATCTGAAGTATCAATTCTCCCTATGGTACATCTTCTGAGGAAAAAGGACTTACGTTTCCCCACCTGTAAAATTTGCCCTTGCGTAAGTGCTGGTTTCCCACACAAAAGGAAATGCACGAAATGAAGAAACCTCTGGTCTGATGGCTGAGGAAGAGCAGGAAATGGTGTTGCTAGAAACCTGATGAGAGATAACAGCAGAGGAGTACAGAGCTTGAGACAAGTGTATTTGGCGAAATGCTGGTTTCACCACTTTGCTGGGCAGAACGGTACCTTGCTGGGATGCCTTTCATGATGTGCTCATCTCTGTAGTATCTGTGTGCTTCTTTTTGCCCTTTCTGTGGGCTTGGGAGAGTCCCTCTGTGACAAGGAGAGTTGTGCGGTGTTTATTAATGTTGACTGAATGTGAAAGGAAAGAACCACGTTAAGTCTTTCCAGGGTTACATGCCTGGGCTGGGGGTGGTGTAAACTCGGTACTACTGCAACAAACCATGCTGTACTCTGCAGCTGTTCCCGTGGTGTGTACGGTTTATGCAGATCAAGTAGAAAGTTGTATTTTGCGTTAATCACTGACTTGTGAAGTGCATTTGGCCAGGGGATTTTTTTTTTTCAATCTGAAAATATCTGTGGCTATATTAAGGCTGTGTAAACTTTCTCAAATTTCTCTGTTCTGTAAAAATCAATTCCTTTGGCTCATGTGTCCGCAGCTGTTAGGAAGGCAGTCTTTGCCATGGATTTAGTGGTTTGCTTGCATAAACTAGCAGGGCAGGACCCAGACATTCAAAGTGGTGCTTTACTGAACATGAACACTGTGGAGAAGGAGAGGAGAGAGGAGAAAAGATGCAAAGTTTCCAGGTGGCCTTCCTGCATAGACCTATAATTCCCAGAGACGACCAGGTCCAAATAGGTCTGTATTTTCAGCTGACAGTTTTGCAGTACAGGCTTTATTTTGCTAACGGGCAGTTTTGGAAAGTGTAGCATGGGATATCGCACAGTCTCTGAATATAACTTATTCGGAACAGATTCTTTTTTTTCCTTAGTAACACTGCTGTTCATGCAGATTTGCTCTGTAAAAATCAACGACATGCTACAGTCCCATCCAAAGCTGAGCTCAAATACAGAAGCAAAAGCTTCCAAAATGTTTTTTTTTGGGACACAGAGACAGAAAATGCGAACCAGACATAATTTTCTATATAAAATTTCTGCAGACTCTGAAATATTTATAATAGATTATATAGTTTATGTTTATATGACATGTGAGTTTGAGCTCAACTAAATTGTTTTCAAACAACATCAGAAATTTAAGACAAACACAATGTTAAGTAAACAACTTGTCTATTCAATTTTTTTTTTTATTGTAGATTTTTGTTCTTCCAGACACAAACACTGGAGTGAAGGTTACAAAATGACTCAGAATTTACCAAACAATCATAATCTAATCACAGTGGAATAGCTGGGCAGAGGTGTTCATCAGCTAAACAACTCCAACAGCACTTTCACTTGCACATCCTAATAAAAATGTTATACGCTCAGAGATCTTCTCTGAAGGACAGGAAAATCAGATTCTTTGTACAAATGAGCAAAACAAGACCAAATGCCCCAGTAAAATTCATATATTACAGAAATACGTAGTTTTAGTAGATTATGTTATTTTTTCATTTTCTACCTTACACACGTAGTTATCATAGCTGACTTTACAAAACTAATGAGTACCTGCATTTGTTTTTGTGAAACAGATCTATTTTCAATATAAACTGTTGTACTGTATGAATCAACAAGACATTTGTTCTTCCTCAGATTCACCCCTGTGCCTTTTCTTCTGGTTTGAGAAATTCAAATCTGGGAAAAATTTACATGACTCTCTGATTCTGGAGAAAATTAGTTTTTGTGAAGTCATTTATTATGATCCCTGGTAGAATGAAGTTCAGGTAATACTTTGATTTGGTCTCCCACTGGGGTATAGTGGCTACTCTAGTGACATTTGCAAAACATAACTGACATGAGCCCTGCCTTCTACGAAGATGATCTTCTTTCAGGGCATGCAGTGCCTTTGGCATTCATTAATATGTGTTTGGACTTGTGGATTGTATGTTTAAACACTTGATGGTAGCCCTGTCCATATTTAAAGTGGGATTTGTGCATGCATATTTTGCATGTAAATGAGTTGTAGATATCTTCATTTAAAAAAAAATCTGGATAGTGCTTTTCTCATCAGTTAAAATTCTGATTTTATATAGTGCTGAGAGCACTTTCAAATGCTTTTTCATGTGTTATCTTAACTCAGTTTGTCTCTTCTCCGTCACAGTGACATTTGACAGATTCGAGCCATCCACACAGTGTAGAGTACTTGGCGAGAAGTTTTTGGGGTCTACAGGGGAACATACTGAGGTGACATCTTTCTGTGGGGGTGGGTACTGTGGGCTCTTTCCCTGAATATCCCAAGGAGAGGGGCAGGTGGCGCAGCCAGCAGCAGGGCTGGAAGCACACACCGCTCCCTCCGAGGCTGATCCTGCCCCAGGCGCTGAGCCAGCCTCAGTCCTCTCCTGCCCGCCCTGCCCCGGGGCAGCAGTGCACGGTTCATAGCACTCTTGTGGTACAAAGTCCCCATGACTGAGGAGAAAAACATGATGCCACCACGAGACAATTTGAAGAATGCTGTTTGCTATGATTGTTTCTTTCATAGGGGCTTTTCTAGGGGTTTGCCCCAATTTTAGTTGATTTCCCTTAACTGTCTAGATGTTTTATAAACCATGACTAGTAAATCCTCTCATCCTGGCAGCCAGCAATATTGTGGCAGAAGGAACTATGATGGTGAGGTTAAGTTACTTGCCCAAGGTTACAAAGCCAGTGTCAGCCCTGTCTTTACGTGTATTTGGCCTCTGCAAACCACCTCTCCCAGTGTGGGTGGCCAAGCAGAGATGGTGTCTGTGCATTAAGGATGACATTTCTTTCCTGGCAGAAGGGTTGGGACGTGGCCTGAGTACGTCCCAGTGATACACTGTGTTCTAGGCCCATTTTGCCAGGGGTTGAGCTTCCTTGCTAACACCACCACCTCATATACCACCTCTGGGCTGTGAAGTACTGCTGTGCTGTGTATTTGCCACAGTACCAGTAATGTAATGATTTTAGGGAATCCTTACTGGCAAGATCGTGTCACTGAAGAAAGAAAATTTAGGTGGGGGTGCCTTGGCTTATTTGCTGTTTTTTAATATGGGCATAGAAAACTACGTCTGAAACCTGTCTTGAATGTGAAATGTGTAGTCTTTTCAGAAAGCATCTAGAGGGTCAGATTTCCCAGCCCATTGCTGGATCAGAGACAATAAGTCTAATATGATTCAAGCATGTTTTATGGTGACTTTCCTGAAAGGTGAAAAATGATGGACAGAGGGTTTCTGTCATGCATTGCAGCTAGCTGAATAGTTAAAGATTGTTTAAAATCTTCCACTTGGAGATGACAGTGCATTTGAGATTCTCTGTCTGCTTCCTCTTCTTGAAGGTACCTGTTGACATCTGTTTTCTTTCTCTGTAATACAGCCTTCTGTATTTAAGAAGGAGCTTTTTCTCTGGGCAGGGTTTTTTGCTAACTCCTGAAATGTAGTCCATTTGCTATTAGTCATCAGTTGAATTCTGCTGCCCACTGGGTAGAGGTAACAAACACAGTAATGAACCTTACTGTAGGAAACCGGTGCCTGTGGTGGTGCCAGACAGTTTGTGCATTTGCCCTTTTTTTTAAATACCAATTTCAAGTAGCTTCCTGCTGCCTACTTTGTTTTCTGAACCCTGACTTGCAGTTCAATCCTTCTCTTACCAGAGGCTGGTTAAGAGTTTCACTCTCTGCAGGAACAGAGTGAAACAAGATCCCTTCCTGCAGACCATTTCTGTTCTGATCTGTCAGTATTTGACAGGTTTCATACCTGGGGGCTCTGCTGCTTTGTAGGAGGACAGCTGTGAGCTGGCTTGGGCTCTGAGGGGCCTACTCCATCCCTGCGTGCAGAAAGACCTGAGGAAGACTGTGTTCTTGGATGGGGCATTGCAACAGGGCAGGGGACGAGACTCCTCTGCCCCTCACCTGCAGCCCCCTGAAGAAGGCAGGGGGCTGTTGTCTTCCTAGTACTGTTTTGTTGCTGTGAGATCTTGACATGGGGCAAGGGAAGGAGAAGGAAAGCTTCAGAAATAATAACAATAATAATAATAACAACAACAACAATAACAATAACAATATTAATAATAAAAAGTCCTTCACCCTGCCCTAATTTTTCTCTTTTAATATTATTACAAGTCTCATGCTTTTAGTTTATTTCCTGTTTTTTGGGGAAATGACCAGTGTTTTGAGGCTTACAGTTCTTGACACTGTATGGTTTCTAGTGTTCTTTACAGTAGGCAATAGATTGTTTATAATGATCACATTTTCAATTTTAGTTCTCTTTTTCTTTTTATGCTGATTCATCAAGCTACCTGCACTTGTTGTACTTTACATTTCAGGTCTCTTCCAGAAACACCTGCATACTCTTCAATACATAGGTTAGGTCGTGTCCCAGTGACAAAGATGTAAAAACTGATTTGTTGCTACTTCCCTTCCAAGCAGAACAGGAGTAGACCTGTGGCTATAACATACTCTTGGTTCCTATATTAAGTGAGAAATATAGTTTTTTAGCTTTGAGGGGTGGCAATTTAAAATAAAATATGTGTAATTAATATCAGTGATGAATCAGCGGTGATTCAGCTGTGGTGCCCTGTGCCTTGCAGAGTGCAGCCTGATGCCCTGGTTAGTCCTTTACCTAACTGCCAAACCATGCTCACATGGGGGTAAGGGCAGTGCATAGCTATGCACACTGACTGTGTCTATATTTGTAAGCTGAACAGTGTAAGAAATGTTCCCAAGTGCTGGAACCTGACTATCTGTACTCTTTAATCATTAAAGCAGTCCCACTTTCAGTTTCAGCCCCTGCCAGCTAGTGCTCTCCTAGACAATTTCCAAGCACTTATTTGGAAGATAATAAGGGCCAGAGCCCACATACAGCAGGCAGTTTGCATCCAACTATCCTCTTCTGGAAAGAAGAGAGGTTTAATAGTACGGATCTGGGCTACCCTGTGCCAGCTTCCCTCCGTGCCAAAGAATGGTCATTCACATGCTCGATTTACTCAAGTAGCTGCAGCTACTGTTTTTTGCCCTTTCCTGGTGGACAAGGAAGCCAGATAAGCTGGCAGAGTGAGTCAGGAGGCCTGACGCCTCCTCTGCTAGAATATTTCTTAGCAGGAATACACACCACAGCTGTCTAATTAGCCAGTGAGATTAAGGAAAAGCAGCCTAAGTTCCTCATAAAATCCAAAATAAACTTCATGCATAAATAGCAAGTGGCAACAGAGGAGTGTTTGTTACCTTTATAGCCACTGCAGCCTGGCCAGGGGTCCTGGTGGTGCACAGTGTACATTTGGCTGATGCAGGAGATGCCCTGGTGGGGCACAGTGGATGTCTGGCTGATGCAGGAGATGCCCTGGTGGGGCACAGTGGATGTCTGGCTGATGCAGGAGATGCCCTGGTGGGGCACAGTGGATGTCTGGCTGATGCAGGAGATGCCCTGGTGGGGTACAGTGGACATTTGGCTGATGCAGGAGATGCCCCAGTGGGGCACAGTAGATGTTTGGCTGATGCAGGAGATGCTCTGGTGAGGCACAGTGGACATTTGGCTGATGCAGGAAATGCCCTGGGGAGGTCCCAGCCCTGTGGTCCCTGTGTGCAGCGCAGTGGTGTGGTGGGGACCTTGCCACAGGGCTCACTGTGCCGGCCTTTCAGAGCTCAGTCACATAGGCACGAGAAATAAGGCAGGCAGGATAAACATGTGGATTATTGCCATGATGTACCATGGATTATTGCCATGATGTACATCCATCAGAGGGAATGGAAATGTCAGAGAGTTTTAATTGCATCACTGCCAGCACCAGCGCTTCCTGTGAGTGTGTGGCCTGGCTCATTGTGACCGGGTGGACCGATGGTCTCTCTTCCTTGTGCCTTTGTGCTGCCAATTTGTTGACAGTAGTCACTGACAGGTGCATTACACAATGTGCTTGTGGTCAGTCTATCTGCTTTAGTTACCACTGCTGCACACCATCTTCCTGTGTCTTCTTCTGAACACATTAATCAAACTGTTTCCCATGGGTGAAATAGCTGTCTTCTGTTTTTTTGTTTTTTTTTTTTACCTTGCTCAACAGCAGAGGGAGGATCTATGCATGTGTCATATTCCCATCAATTTCCAAATGAAATGTGAGCACTGGTGAAAACCTTCTGTCTTGTAGAAACTCGGTGTACAGTGATAAATATGTGAAATTGCTGAATAACTAAATGGCACACTCCGTCAATTTGGATGGTTTTTATTTGTGTCCTCTCCACTACAGAGTGTATAACTGGTGTAATAATGAAAAGAGTGACACTGAGAATAATGCAGAAATGGATGATATGCCTCACGGTTAGAACCCAATTTACAATTTTTTTTTTTTTTTGAGAGGCTATGAAAAGAGAAACAGAAGACTGCCTTGGGTATTCCACTACAACTTGAAAAATAAACAGCCTTGTCACTTCCTACCCAAACCAAACAAACAAGGTACCTGCGAAAAATGAAGGGGTTTTCTGTGAGATGCACATTTGTGCCAGGCTAACTTTTTGAAGGTTAAGCTATTTAAGTCAAATTGCTTTTGGCAGTATCATAGCTATGCATATAAATGATAGGAAAAAATACTCTGAGTTGAATTTACTTTTATAAAGTTTGTAAACACAAATAATAGTTAGAGTTGCAAAGCTCTTACAGTTGTCAGCTCTTTGTTCCCCAGGACCTAAATTTTACTAGAACCGTGGAATCACAGAACAGTTTGGGTTGGAAGGGACCACCAAAGGTTATCTATTCCAACCCCCCTGCAATGAGCAGGGACATCTTCAACCAGATCAGGTTGCTTAGAGCCCTGTCCAGCTTGGCCTTGAATGTTTCCAGGGATGGGGCATCTACCACCTCTCTGGCAACCTGTGCCAGTATTTCACTACCCCTATTGTAAATTAGAGATGTTAACAATTATAATTATTAGAGATGTATATTTAACACATCATGATTTTTTTATCTCATGTAAACTTCAGTGTAACTGCAAAACCTTATTTTTCTGCAATACTGTGTTCCAGGAACATATTCTTCATAGAAGAACGTGTTCACCATTATTAATTGGTAAATCACTGTTTGTGATAGTGTTTCAGTGTGCTTAGAAATAGGGTAAAGCATCAGGAAGTTTTGACGGAACTTGATTAAAAAAAATCCCCTTCTGTTAGAACAATTTACTTAATACGCTAATAACCTTTTTGACGGTGAGTGAATGTTTTTTCTGTTTTGTCACAGTTATCTGAATTTTCCTACCTATAGAAATACTCAACCTCCTGCAAGTTAGAGAACACTACAAACAAACTCTGCTAGAAACAAGGGGAATGTGGATCTTCTCCCATATGGACTGAAAGAGGGTACCTTCCAACTCAGTGATTTATCACAGTCTGAATTTTCATAAAAGGATTTATTGGACCTAACCTATTGTTTGTATTTTTTTTTTTTTTTCTTTCAGGTGTGTTATTGCCAGCCCTAACACTGAGCTTTGGTCTTCAATGGTTATCTTGCAGACGTCACTGATATAGGGACTGCAGATGACAGTGGGTTTTTTTGTGTGTTTTTCCCTGGCTTCATTTTCACAGAACTGCATGTCCCCTGTTGAGCAGTGGCCTTCTTGGTGTGGGCATCACTTCATCACTAGCACATGTGCTGCTGAAACACTGACGAACACATCATCCATACACTGACGCAGGGTGTACCCACTTACTGTTTAGTCTTCGTAGTACTGAGCTTTTCAGGTCATCTAGTGCAGATAGGGAGCTAACCTGTCTGTCTCTTCTGGGAATCCAAATACGGTACTATACATCTTCACCGGCCATTGAAATAGCATGGTCAAGGACAGACGCAAGCGGAAAGCTCGGTGAGAGGGTCATGTTTCAAATAACAGGAGCAATTCTTTCTTTTTTTTTTTCCTTAAAACAAACATGCTTTAATTTGTTGACAGCTACATTCCTAGTAAAACTGTTTGAAGGTTTTTGAAAAATACAATAAACACGTTAGATGGCTATTCCAGAGGATATTTATTCATAGCTTGCTAAAAGCTTTTTGGATGAAACCGTAATAAGCTACTAATGACTTTTCAGAATTACCCTGTGGCATATTTCTTGGTAATATTTTCCCATCTCTCTTTTTTCTCTCTTCAGTGCAGCAGGTTATTCAAGGAAATTCCCATCACACCACCTCCTTACCACCCTGGAGGGCCAGCTCATGAAGGGACACTGGTGCTCCTTGTTTTGGCTGTGCTGCAGCCCGGTGGCTCTGGAGGAGCTCTCTGGAGGTGTCCATTCCAAGACACAGTGCCTTTCCTTCTGGTTTAAGCATCACAAAGTGCAAACTGGTGTCCCAGTGTTGGGGTGCTCCACGCAGAGGGAAGGGAAACCGCGAGGCTGAGTTTTGTCTTATCAGTGTCCCCCTAAACACGGGGACAGGGAATAATGCTCCAAGGACTAGTGCACTTACCTTTAAGCAGAGGAAGAAGGAAGATGGTGAAGGGGGGCATTTTTCCTCAGCATGCAGATTTTGAGCTACTTGTAACCCCTCCAGAAAAAGTAAGAGGGAGAGCATGATAAGGCTCTGAAAACCTCTGCCCCAGGTGTTGTGGTAATAAAAATCCAAACAGGATATGTGGCAAATACAGGAAAAAGAAAAAAGAAGCATCTGCTGGGAGAAAAACTGAAGACGAAAAAGTTTAAGAGGTAGAAGTTCCTGCCAGGAGAGATGGCAGTGCACAGGACACACTTAGAGGACATATTTTACGGTCTGGAAAAGGCTTTGAAGGAGTCATTAAAAAAAAAAAAAAAAAAAGGAATAAAAAGGAGAAAAAAAGCCTTGTTTGAATTCTATGTCCCCCAAGCAGTAACCACATCCTCTCTCTCCCCAGCTGCATTTCTTTAACTGCCCATCCAGTGCAGCTCATATGGGCAGTGCTCACATTAGCAGTGGGAATCTGTCACTTGGCCATGATGAGGAAACACTTCCTCCTGACCTTTCTCTTTGTGTGTTTTCATAATTTACAGCTGCAAAGTTTGTTCAGCTGCTAGGCTGGGGTCGGTGTGCCACCTTCCAGCCCTGTTATGTCTTAAATTTGATAGACCAAGGAAAGAACTGATGTATATCACTGCAAGCAGCCAGGACACTGAACATTGCCCTCCATTCCACCCACACATTGTTATATGTTTTGGGGGATTAAGATGAAGAAAAGAGCTGGGTTGTGTGCTGGCCTTGACTGGCAGAGTAAGGACATATAAAAAGCATTCTCATTACCAAAATTATTCAAAGCCAGCATGTTACAACATCCTTTCGGCCCTCTTAGAAGTGGTTTGGTGGTGGAAAGGAGCTGACACCACAACCAGGCCTTGGCTGCAGGTGGCCCTGGGTCACAGCAAATCCTTCAAGGATGAGGGTCTGCCCCTGGGAAGGAAGGACCTGCTTTTCTGGCACCCTCGCATCCTCCCTGTGAGCAGCAATGCAAATGCTGGGGTCTGTATTTTTGGGACAGTCAGAGCTTTTATCCTAGGTACATGGAACAGCAGCTGTTGATTTTGCAAAAAATGTTCCTTCAGAACAGCACCCAGCACATTTGCAATAGCAGCAGCTTCCTTCTGTTGAAGGCAGGCAGTATCAGAAGCCAGTGTCATTTTGCCACCTTGCAGTCTGTAAGTCTTCAGCAGGTGATGTTGTTTTGCAGCTGAATCGCCCAAAATTCTCCGGTCCTTTGCTTTACTGAGAACTGAATTAGCTATTCCACTGCAGCTAATTTTTTGCTGGTGTTGCACAAATGTGTAGTAATGCAATCAGAAAAATTGCCTCAAAGGTGACAAAATTAGATGAAATTTTTGTTCTCAAAACCATATGGGAACTTCACAACTTAGAGCATCTTTAGGAAAAAAAAAAACAAAACCACTTTGCAGTTTCCATTTAGCTTTTTTTACTTCCTTAATAATTTTTCTCTTTACCTCCTTATAATTTTTCCTTCCTCTTCTTTATTATCACCTTTTGTCAGATTATCTTCTAACATTTTAAAATATACAAATCAGTAAAAGTGACTTCCAAGACATCAAAAACCAGACAAGATTGGAATTGAGCTACCCAGGAACCATATGAAGTAAGCTAAGTATTTCCCAGGGTTACCTTCTTGGTTGTCAGTTTTATTTCACCTGCATGTTGATTTCAGGAGTTGCTGTGTACAGAGATTACCAGCATTTTCAGGGGAGGGGAGGATTTCTGTTGCCTATAGCCAATCTATTGGGCCATGTGTGGTAAAAAACCACCACAATACATTTGTTTCCCTCTCATCCCAGAAAAACTCTCAAAGAGCTGGCAAGTTTACAGAGATGAGAAGGAGGGGGTTACTGCAAATACCTCAGAGCTTGCTGCCTATCTGAGACAAAGGAGAACCAGCTGGGAAACTAGATCTTGGAGGACACAAGTGACAGATCTTATTGATGTGGCATTGCTAAGAGCAAGTGCTTGCCTGAACAATGGCTCTTGTCTTGGTCCATGTCAGAAGAGATGCATCGGTGTCAGCACCAGTGGGAAATATGTAGCAAATTTATTCTGTTGTGGGACTGTTTCAAAACCTACAGAAGGCTGGACTTCTAATCTGGAGAAAACGGCTTTACTTTAGGGGAGCCATTAGCTGCAGCATGCAGTGTGAATGCTTAGCGGTGTCTGCATGGGTTATCCAAGCATTGCGATAGAATAAATCATTGTCACGCCCTCTGTACAGGGCAACCTTTATTTCAGATGTGCTTTTGCTAGATGACATTGCAGGATGAAACAAAAACAAAATGCTGCATTCTCCTCTCTCTACCTGTTGATTCTCCCACATGCCCAAACAGGTAAATCAGTGCTTAGCAAGCTGGCTGCACTTTACAGTTTGCTGTGCTTCTTCAGGATCTAAGAAAAGTCACAACAGTTTTGACTGCAAGGGTCACCTGCATATTTCTGGGAATGCTGTTAGTGTTTTGAAATGCAGCCTTTCCAAATGGGCCAAGCAACAACATTTTGATGAGGCAAATCATTTGCAGTTACCTCTGTGATTAGAACTTACCCACTGCAATTTAAGGTTTTGAATACAGTGTGTTGGAGGGGCTACTTTTTAGGCAAATCAATGCATACTTTAGAAGATCTTCAATGTTGAAAATACGTTTGATATGAAGCTATTGAGCTATTGTTTTTCTTGTGAAATGTTGGCATGCATACTAAAATACTATTTAAAAAAATCAAAATGTGATCGGTCTTTGTAAATGAATAACATCCTGCACACTTTTTCTTCTCAGTGAGTCATCTGAATTTATTTATTTATTTTTTTTTTAAATGTAGCAAGCTCCTCTTTGATATTTGTAATAAAACCCACAAAACTTCACCAGTATTTAGCCCTTCTGAATAATCTTCCCACATAAGAGGGGAATTTTTCTTGTGGTTTTTCAATAGATTCTCAGCCTGTTTTGGTTATGCTCCTCTGTAAGTTTTTCTTTTAAGTCGGAGGCTTTTTCATGAGCTTGCAGGTGGTTTAGAAAACATAGTGCTCTGCTTTTAACTTTCTGTTTCTGGTCTATGATAAAAGAGACTCTAGAATCTTTTCTAACTAGCTTTCTTATAACTAGGAAGAGGCTTGTGTAAGAAATAAAGAACATCAAAGGCAAGAGGAAGTTAACTCAGGTGCATCATTGGCAGATTGTCTTAGATGTGGAAATTCCAGGCTATGCTACCAGTTGAAAATACTGTTTCATTTTCCCCTAATTTCCTTAAAATAAATAAAATGAAATTACTTAAGTTCTGGAAAGTGTTGTCATGAGGCTAAACTGACCTTAAAATTGCAATCGGAGGAAGTTCATTTGGGCACAGGGCTCAAGTCAGCTGCAAATTCTGCAATTTATTTAGTTAATAATCCTACAAAAATGTGCATATTTGGGGAATAAAGCTGGAGCAAGTACACGAAACCTTCTAAAGCCCCACAGAAACTGCTATGGTACCACGTTGGTTTGTTTACTGTGCTATTCAGTGCCTGTTTACGTGCACTTGCATTTCTGTGCACCCAGGAGATTTGTCTGACTTTCATTAACACTTAAGTTATGCTTCCTAGCACATAGAATTATTTATATAGTCTTCTGTTTTCAAAGGATAAGTCTTGGCAAAAGCACACAAACTTGGATTGAGCTTGGACTATGCTCCCACTTCCAAACTGTGACTTGCTGTGTGCTGTTAGAAGGAGCCAACATATTCCTTGCAAACATTATTTCTTAAAAATAGTGTTTGCAGACAAGATTTCTGTACGTTGTTTCTTTTACACTGTACAGGTTACATGGATTTGTACCTTCCACATTACGTGGTTGACCCTGAGTAATTGGAGATTTTTTTTTTTGATGGGGTGAATCTGTTTCATTTGTGAAATGATGGTCCCAGGCAGAAGAGTCATCCCTATAACCTGCATCCTTGGTACTTCATGCTCTCAGAAGTTGCAAAGCTGGGGAGTATTGGAGCAGTAAGGGCTCAGTGATGCCTCAGCTCTTGCGGGTCTTCAGATGCCTTCACTGGAGCCTCACGCCTGAGGCAAATCTACGTGACCTGCTGGGACAGCAAGCTGTGGTCTTCAAGGCATGCTAATGTCACAAAGCTGTGTAGAGAGTCCTTGGCTTTCCCAGGACCTTTGCCTGCCCCTGCCCAGGACTCAGAAAGGGACCAGGTTTCAGGGTGACACCGCTTTGATGCCTCCCATATGAAGGAGTAGGGGAAGTGAGGCTAGGGGATTTCTGTGCTCACTGGTCTGTGCAAGTATCCTGTCCTGCTTGGCTGGTCTTCCTATCCTACCCTCCTCTGCAGTTTCATTTAAAGTCTACTCCTTTCTTAGCTAGAAATGCTGCCCAGAGTGCAGCTGGAGCAGATCAGGTCTGTGGACATTTGCCACTTTCCCAGCACTGTGGCAAGTCCTGCCTTCTCCTATGCAACTTTTGTCTGTAAAAAGACGAGAGTTGCTGTGATCTGGTTGCAGGTGTCCTCAAGCCACAATCATCTGCAGGACTCTGAGCCAGTAACTTTAACTGAAAGACTGCAAGATGTTTCAGGGGTCAAGCAAAATCAATAGTACCTGCTGCATTAAGCATGGGTGACATCTGCAGAACCTGAATAACTCCAAGCGGTAAATCCCCTGTTTCTGCAGACACTGGGTTCAATCATGTAGTTTTTTTCTGCTGAACTATGCTAAGATACAGCACTTTTCCAGGTGCTCCTCCCCAGCTCCCCATGCCTCCCCAAGCACCGTTCAGAAGGGCTGGAGAACTGGCACCTTGCTCTAGGGTTATATTAGCTGTGCTTAGTGATGGTAGATGCCCATCAGCAGCTTGCTGCTATGTCAGGTTAACATGCCTCCAGGCACATGTAAGAGGTGCCTATAAAAGCAAGCAGCTGCATTAAGAAGTGCACACTGCTCTTTCAAGTATTAGAAGAATGTCAAAGAGATCAAGCGCTTGTTCTTTTTACAAATTAGCTGAGCAAGTATTTTCTGGCAAGATTCTTGTTGCAGCCCTTTGCTTCATAATCTGCAGGGCGCTGAGATGCTGGCTGGCATTTTGCCATGATCATGAAATTTGACTTGTCCTTCTTAATTCAGTGTTCAAGGAAAACAAAGTAGGATTTCTTGGTTTCATAGATCACTGGAAGAAAAAGGTACTTTGCTCTGAAAAATAAAAGGCGGCCTGGTCTTTTGGCAGCTCCCTCGGGGGTGCTGTATGTTTGCAGATGTACAGCTAGGAGGAATTTCCCTTCTCTGTAGTTAGTAGGTTAGTAAACTTTTCAATGACCTATATTAATAAAATCTCAAAGCTGTTTGTTAGAAAAAAGTTCAATTGATCAGCATCTTCAAAGGCAAGAAATTCAAAGATTATGACGGGCTCTGCTCTTGAATTAATCTGCTGTTGAAAGTTTGAAGCATAATGCGATTCTAGGTACCATATTGTTATCTAACTCACTACCTTTCATTGAAGGGAATCAAATCCTACTCTTTCAAGAAGTGCATTTTAGTTGCTGGGTCTGTGGCTTGTCCACATCAAAGAACATCTGTATCAGAAGAAAAGGGGCCCTATACGCTTTGTGCCTTCAGAAGAAAACAGTAAAAATTCAGTGAATCTAATTCATGAAGTGTGCACAGCACTTCTCATGGCTGATCCTCAAGTATTTATTCTTATGAGTGCATTATACCGCTGTAATTCATTAACTAAGTAATACAATATTAGTAAATATGTGACTAAGATCATCCATGTCTTTCAGTCATAAATCCTGCCACAGTTTGTTATAGCCTTTCTCTTAAAGGTTTTGATTAGTTCTTCCACATGCTTTAAGGGAAAGTTGATGCTGTCAAACTTTAGGCGTTCAAAATTCAAACTTAGGTTAAATCCGTATGTTAGTGGAGCTTCCAAAACACCTGACCATTGTAAATTTGATTTTTTTAGGTTGCATGAAGTACTTCATGCAGAACCATAGTGAATGCACAGAGAAAAGGTTACTACCTGCTAAGAAAGGACTGAGGGCAAAAGGAAGCCAGGTTTTGTAGAGCAGGGAGAAAAAGCTTACCCTGATGTTACTTCAAAAGGCTGAAGTGCTATCCAAATGAAGAAAATGAAAAGGATCATAAATCCCAGCAAATTTAATGTATAAATATAATTTAACTGTCCAAAAAAGAGGTTGAGCTACAGCTAAGAGAAATAGCAAATCTTTCTTCAAATGCATCAACAACAGAAAGCCTGCCAGAGAGTTTGTAGGGCCAATAAATGATGCAGGTATCAAAGGATCACTTCAGTAAGATAAAGCTGTTCCAGAACAAGTAAATAGAGTATTTTCAGAGTAGAAGGAGCCAGGGAGATTCCCATCTTGGAGCTTTTCTGTGTGAGTGGCTCATCAGAACATTGGCCCAAAACTGAACTGGCTTAAAAAATTATAGGGCAGTAAATGAACAGTAGCACAGCACTAGAAGCATATGGTATTAATTTAAGAGTTTTAGAGCAATTCAGGGATGAAATGTATAGATTATTAACACTGGTGTGTAACCCCTTGCTTTGCACTGCTTTGATAGCTGGTAAACGTGACACCAGACTTTAAAATGCATTCCAGCTGAGGCCCCGGGGAGCTACAGAATGTGAGAATAATGACAATAGCAGGAAAACTGATAAATATGGTAAGAAAAAAATGGAAATAGTGAACACACAGGTAAATATGATGCGTTTGGAAAGAGTTAAGAGTAACTTATGTAAAAGGAAGTCCTACCTCAATAACCTATCTGTCCTTTGAAGTGGTTTGCCAAAACATGTTAGCTATGACAGACCATTTGATATGGACTACCTGGATTTCTGAAAGGCTTTTGGCAATGTTCTTTCACCAAAGGATTTAAAGTATACTAGATAAACAGTTTAGGTGTACAAGGGAAGGCACAGATAAGTAATAAGATGAAAGGTAGAAACTGGGCAAGGGGAAGGGAGGAAGTGGGGAATGGTCAGCTTTCATGTTGAAGCAGGAACACCAGTAGAGCTCCACGGGAGTCTATGCTAGGATCTGGGATGTTCATGTTCAATTGTACTCATGACCATCCTTAATAAAATGTGGTTATCCACAAGTGGAAAGAGGATATTCTGCTACATAAAGTTCTGACCTGACATAGTATTGCTACTTCTACTATGTTAGGTTAGGATGCAATTCTTCCCCATTGCATCTCTAGGGAACGTTAGCTGCCGAGATTGGTATCTAAATTAGATGAGTAAAGGACAGATGTTATGAACTTCCACTAAACTTTTCTATACAAACTTTTGAATGTTTGATGCCTTAAAGGTAACAGTGGTCACTCATGACTCTTAAAAGTCTCCTTGGATCTCTGTGTAAATGCTTCATTGGTGGTGCAGCTGTCCATTCATCTGTGGTTCACTGAGAGATGTATCCAAGCTTGAAATGAAGAGACACTCTCTGCAGGTTCCTGGTGTCAGTGTATATCACACCATTTCTTCAGCAGTCAGAGTAATTTTAGTATAGGACCATACATACATATGAATATTGTGTAGTTCTACACAATTTTATAAAAAAAGATTTTACAAAGCTCTGAGCAGACAATTAAGTGAGATGTGAATCTAAAGGAATAAGGAAAGACCAGTCTGGCTATGTAAGTACTAGGTTTGTGTTCTGCGTTAGAAAGTCCCCTGTGTCCCTTGGGTTTAAAAATGCTCATGCCCACATGGTACCAACCACAGTGCTTTTCTGTGGGGACTTAATTAGCTAAACTTCTGGTTTTGTGCCAAGGAATGAACTTGGCTCATCCCAGGTGTCTACAATGTCAGTTTAACTTGCGCTGTGTTTGATTCAATGGTTCTGCTCTTAATCTTTGCTGGTGGAATAGCTTGCTGTGAGATCCCTCCAGATGCAAAATGTGGACTCGTCATGGCAACTCCTGGCATCATGCTGTGAAAAATGCTCTGCTGGACTGTGATGTAATTGCTTGCTTTCTGAACATTTTGAATAGAGAGATACAGAAAAACTGTTCTTGGGTTTACAGGCGCTTCACAGGATCCCAAGGAGACCTGGGTAAGTAGAAGTGCGCTAGGAGGCCCAAGCCAAGGGCAGCGTTGACTCAAGTCAGCACGTACTGTTCAGCTTATGGGCTTGAGTGGTTGGCGCAGTGTGGCCCTGAAGGGCAGTAGAGACATGGCTGAGGGTGAGCCTAGCATGAAGCAGCATGGTGAGACACCTTTCGCTGCTCTGGCATGGTGATGGTGTCAGGCCTTACAGGGAAGGAGGGCACCAGTAGTTCTCAAAGGCAAGGCTATTCTTATGTGGTCAGGTGTGTCATGCAATTCACTCACAGGAAGGTCAGAGCTGGGCCATGGGATCACAGAATCACAGTATGTTTGGGATTGGAAGGGACCTCAAAAGATTGTCTTGTCCAATCCACCTGCCAGAGCAGGAACACCCAGATGAGGTTACACAGGAACATGTCCAGGTGGGTTTTGAATGTCTCCACAGTAGGAGACTCCACAATCCCCCTGGGCAGCCTGTTACAGTGCTCTGTCACCATCACTGAGAAGAAGCTTCTTCTCAAATGTAAGTGGAACCTTTTGTGTTCTAGTTTGTACCAATCACATCTTGTCCTACCATTGGTTGTCAAATGGGTGAGATGGATGTGTAGCTGGTCAGAGAGGGGATGGTTGAGCTATGGGGAAAGTGCAAACAGCTGACCCTATACCCCAGTCTTTAGTGAGTTCTTCACATTTCTTTATGACCTTTCATTTCAGAGGTATCCACTCTCTTACTTTCCCAGTCTTATTATGGGTGCATTTTTAAAATACAGTTCTGGTGCTTTTTGGTGATATCGCTGATTCTCTCAGTATTTTGATGACCTGTTTGTTATTATGATAGATTTTCAAGCTAGGATTAGTCTGTCTGTGATGAAAGTACACAGTGATTCTTTTGTGAGGTTTTTGGCTTCTGGAGTGTTTAACTCCTAGATATCTTTTATGAGTAGATTTTAAGAAACTCCAGACTTTATCTGACTGGAGGAAAATCGGGTCCAAACGTCCAATGGAGGACAATGTAACAAGTTTGTTCCATTTCCTGAAATAATATTTCTGATTATATGAAAAAGCATGAAGGTCAATAACACTAAGAATTTTAAGTTGACTCATGAAAGAGCTGAAAGAAGACCGTAGGCTACTATAATGCAATAAAGGCATTAGTGGAAATGAAAGCGTAATTTCCACTGTTTGTTGGTTGTGCTCATGCATAGAAATTAAATCACACACAATTACATAACAATGGCAACGATATCTGCAAAATTCTAGTCATATTTAAAACAGGTGCTGCGTTTGAACTTAATTACATAATGAAACAAGCTATTCTTGCAGCACTACAAATATAAATATCACAATGACATCCTCATTGGATAAGCCATTGTTTTTTGATGACACACAACAACTGCAATGAATACAATCTGGTTTTCTATCAGCAATGCAGGACTTGAAGAAGCTGAATTGCAGTAATAAATTTTCCTGCAGAAGCTTTATTTATATAAAAAATGGTCTCAAACTTGATAGAAGTCCAAAGTATTTGTAGTGGAATATGACCAACAGTGCCTCTCTTATGCGCTGATCCCTTGTGAATCACACTTGGAACTTTTTCATGCAAAGATCTGCAAAATGCATCCATTAAAAAGAATATTCAAGGAAAAATGTACTGTTTTGTGAAGTTGTTCAACACTATGAAGATTTGTTTTACAATAAATGAAAGAGGAATATATTGGTTGAAAAAGCAAAACAAAACAAAATCTGTTTGCAAACTTTCAGTGGTCCCAGGAAGACCTGAGGGTGCCAACAACCTTGTAATTATTGCATAAACCATTTAATGATGTATTTTCCTTTCACTGCTAAAGTTAGTACACTTCAAATTGAGAAATGAAAGTGCAGAACGTTAGGGATAGATTGAAAACGAGAAAAAAAAAAAAACCACACCAAAACAAAACTCAAAAATAACCATGATGAGCCTTTGTAAAAGATTTGTACCAGTCTACTGATCTTTCCACTCCTCTGAGCTCTAGGTTCAGTTCACATTTCTTTCACAGATTATTTCATAAGAATGTAACTCTATTTTAAAAAATCCCCCATGCTAATCTAATTTGAAGGCTGTTGAAAGAGAATGGTACTTCTGACATCACTTTGGTGAATGTTTAAATCAGGGCCAAGCACTTTTGAACATCTCGTCTTTACTGTCTGTGCATGACCTCTTCATTTGGAAAAATGATTGCAATATTTACTTTCCTCCACTCCTGATCTCTCTGTCTGTCTCTTATGTAGTTCAGGAGGCTCAGATCTTTAAAGTCTTTCAGAAGTCTACGTCCTCTGGAAGCTTGAAGCTTACACTGAAATCATGGAAAGTTGGATGTCTGATACTCGTGAGGATGTAGCCACTGAAGAGCCTTTGTGTCACACAGCACTGCAAAGACTGCTCTTCAGTGGCACCAAACAGTTTGTGTTTGACAACTGTTTGACAACAAACAATCAAGAAGTAGGTTTTTGTATTCTATTTCAGTGATTGGTACTTGCTGCCGTACAAATGACTGAAGCTGATCTTTCATACTGACTTTACATTGATTTTATCCATTAGAATTACAATAGAATTCTTCCTATGAAGGAAATAAATATTGTGAAGCTTAATTAATGAGGAGGACATCTTCTGACTCACCTTTCCAAGCATTCTTAGCAGGTTTGATAGGAGGAAGTTAAAGTACTTCAAGGCATGATACTATAGTGAGTCACTGAACAGCAGCCCCAGGAGTACATGTGGCAGAATGATTTAGTAGCAACATAATTATGGGAATTGCTTGGCTGAGAGAGTTGTTTGTGCCAGGGCAAAAGGTGCAAACCTGAAGAAAGGAGGATGTCAAAAAGCTATGAAAAGAAATGCGAAAAATCATCAACCCTCTAAAACAATTTTCACTAAGTTGCTCAAAGTTTATGGTATCGCTGGACTTTACTTTCAGCCTTCCAATATGACTTATCTATTTATTTCATCTGGGATTTCAAATGTAGTTTCTAGTGTGGAGTTAGACATATATATGAGCACATGTATGGAGACGATGGAAAGATCACCTTAACTGACATCCTGATAAAGACCTCAGCTGCTTAACTGGGAAAATGTTATGCAGTGTGTTTCATGCCATATACTTCTTGACTGTCACTAATAAGATCATAGGATATTTAATCTATATACATCACAAATTGATCTTACCTGTCTCTGACTGTAGTTTCACAGTTACGAATAAATATTTATCAAAATATTTCCTTCTGTGTGGTTCTGTGACTGTTAAATTAATCAAACGTACTTAAATTATTTTTTTATTTTAGGTGCAAGTTATCAAACTAAATCGCCTCAAATTAGGTGATTAAATGCAGTAGTTTTCAGGTGTCTCTGCAGTCTCTAAGGCAGAGAAGCCTGCATAGATATAGCTATGATCATTTAAAGCAGGGGTGTCAAACTCCTTTTCACTGGAGGCCACATCAGCCTGATGGTTGTCTTCAAAGGGTGAATGTCATTTTAGGACTGTATAAATGTAGGACTAGTTAAATTTATACAGTCCTAAAATTGCATTCAACCCTTTGAAGGCAACCGTGAGCCTGATGTGGCCCTCGGTGAAAATGAGTTGGACACCCTTGCTTTAAAGCATCACTGCCCATAACTGTTCACCACATCCTTCCAGTTGCATTCAGCACCTCCTCTGTAGTGCTGTCAGGTGGGGTGACTGCCTGTTTCAAGCTTCAAGGGTAATGTAGCTGCACAACCTCCCAAGGTCAACAGCTTATACAAACATGCTGTGCTGCAAACTGGACTGGCTAAAATACGCATAAATATCCCATATTTTCTACCCTGCCTATGGGAATAGTAGCAAAACCACCTTGCCCTGGTGTAATATGTCAGTGCAGTTAGGCGCAGAAAATGATTTAGCACAACTGTCTCCTACTGCCAAGCCTACCATCCCCTTGTGTAATATTAATGTAAAAAATGAAGTAGGGTGAATGACACTAAATATGCAGCATTTGGTAGAATGGTTCTCTATTAACACTGATGCACCTGCAACAAAACTGTCTCCAGGTGATGCCGCTGGCAGGAGAGCCCAGCCTGTGTATGGGTGCTGCCGTTTGTGGCCACCCCAGCAGCCCGAAAGCAGCTGTGGTGCCCCCTGGGACAGCGCCTCCCCAGGAGCGCTGCTCGGTTTGCCAGGCGCATCCCTGGGCTTGTGCTGTGGCTTGGAATGCTGCTGCTCTCCCTACCTGGAGACTAAGGACTTCAGGTAGATGGCATGAGACCAGGGAGAGACTGGGCCACTGTATCTGTTTATGTGCTGACACAACGGAAAATTTAAAACAGCTTTTGTGGGATAGGGAGGTCAGGGAAGGCATCCTTCACTTGTCACACTGACTGTGGGAGGCATTACTCGTGCTAGTGTGTCTGCTGTTTCACTGAGCTGCTGTGCTTTGGCACATGTGAGTTCAGTGTTCAGAAAATTCTAACAAGAAACATCTCACTGGCCAGTTAGTGTCCTGCTGTCCTATATGGCTTCTGCCTCTAAAATGTACCACAGAAGCTAGATAGTGTACATGCAGCATCACCATGAGAGAGATTAAAATGGTGTTGGAGAAAAAACCAAAATTTTATGATAATATGTCCTCTATGTATTCTTTTGCATCTCATTTTCATTAATTGGGAACCTTCATATGATTAAAAATATCTTTGAGGCTTAAGAAAACAACAGTCTGGAGAGGTTTGCTTTTGCCAGGTCACTGCACGTGGCTCCTTTGTGATGACATTAAAGTGCTTTCAAAACAGCTAGCTAAGCTGTGCCTGTTTTCTGTTTCTGAGCAAATTTTTTGTGAAACAAGTACTATTAAAAAGATACTTGTTTCTTAGTGGTGCGTTCCTGATCAAATGTGATTGATGCATAGGAAAGGATAGTCTGGGTTCTATCATTCTTACTAAAAAATGCTCCCAGGAAAGGATAATAGATCCTATTTATTGGCAGAGAGCCCCAGGCTGTGGTTTCAGCTATAGGCAGGGTTACACTTAAGCAGTGTTGCTGCTCTCTCATCTGCACTAGAAAGACAACGTAGTTCCAGAGTAGATGTGGTCAGGTATGTATATCAGCTGGATATGACCCACTAAAATCCCTCAGTGTGTGAATTTGAGCAAAGGTGGCACTGCAAATACTGTTTGCCTGCTCTTGGGGTGAGTTCCTCATCAAATAAGTATTGAGGTCCAGGAAGTGCAGGAAAGTGAAATTTTCATGTGTCTTTGCCAACTCTTTATAATTTAGCACAGTTGACTACATTGTGACATCACACACAGAGATTCTGATTCTAAACAGTGGCATTAGTCATCTTCTTTTCAGCTCCTATAACATTGTCATGGATTTCATGACTTATTTGTTTTAACAAAACGTGTGAATAAATAAATATTACATCCAATGCAAATGACTCAATAAGAGAGCAACATTTTCTCTGCTAGTGTTTCATCAGATTTCTGATGTTAGCTGCGTGCACAAAAGATGGCTTTCTGTAACACCTCCCTGCAGGAGGCAGAAGAGGAAGAGCAGAATTTGAGATGCAGTGATTAACCACAGCAGAGTTAACCAAAACATAATACCCTGCCAAAGACTGATGCAAGATTTACATGAAATTGCAATTGGCACGGCAGTCAGAACCTGATGGTAGGAAATTTGATAGCTAAAATCTAAGAAAGGGAATAAGAGGATGGGTTTATTTTGTTATTGTAAACCTACCTAATGGCTATCTGCTTTTCTTTCTTCTGCACCCTCCTGCACATGCACGCACACAAGACATGTGACAGTAAGATAAAATGTGTTTTGCAGTTTGCAGACTAGTGTGCCATGCTGTGCTGAACACCACCCTCCTGGCCTGTTACCTTACAGACTTACTGAAAGCCTTTCCAGCCCTGTCAACTAATGTGTGACATGGCTATTGTGTACCTGGCTCATTTATGCTCTAAGGAATTCGGTGTGCCCAGACTGGGCAAAGCTAGAAATGCCTGTTTAGACTCCTAATGGCAAAACTAAGGTAACTCTTCTTGGAGGCAGAGTGGTCCAAGCAGCAGCAGTGGTTGAGGGTCACCTTCTTGCAACATGGAACACATTTGATGTTGCATGGTGGGGCTGAATCCAGAACGTATGTTTTGTTTAGTCCTTCAAGGTGTCTACTGCATCTGCTCTGGGTATTATATGCCATCACCATCCTAATTTCATCAAAACCCCCACTGAGGAGAAAGTCGGAAAGCGATATCATAGCAGATACGACTTCAGCACTGAGCCATTTTCATTTTGCCATAAGGTCTGCAAACTTGAATTGCCTACGTGAACTCTCCTTAAGGCTGAATGTAACACATTCTGCAAGCAGAGTGGTCTTATAATTCAGTATGTAGGCCCCCTGGACCAGAGGTTGTTTCATTAACCCTACTGTACATGGTATTACTATATACTTACTGTGGCAAGGTTCATCCCTGCGAAGGTGTTTATGGGAATCATAGCAGGCTAGCTGCCTGCAACAATGAAATGAGAACCTCAGTGCCTACTGTCGCTTGCTTTGTATACTCTGTTAAAGGCTGCTGAGAATTCAGGGTGCATCACACAGGACCATGGCTTTGCTCATGCATATGTCTGCTCCTCAACAGGCTGGATCTGAGTGTGTTCCACGACTTAATGAACTGAGTTCTATTTTCGTGTCTGTAGCACAGCAGTATTCTGGTCCCAATCTAGGGAACGCAGTTCTAATGCCAACATAATCACAGTAGTAACAGGGTTTCTCTGGAAACCCTCTGTGTTAGCAGTTGAAATTTTCAGTGGAAGGCATTCAGCCATCTCTACAACATGACATATGGTTCACAGACTGTTTTTGTTTTTAAGAGTGTTAAATATGCTCCCATGCCATACTGTACAGGCAAACTTTGATAAGAAAAAAAGGTGGCTTTTAAACACTGTCAACTTTCCTAACCCATTCAAGAAATTATGCCTTGGGGCTTTGCTATGCTTACATAAAGGGTCCTATTTCTTTCTATTCCTTGATACCTGCATGCAATAAATGACATCTTACAATCTTGGCTGGCCTGTTACTATAAAGAGAGGAGGGATCAGTCAGTCCGAAGGCTTTGCATGGAGCAGGTTCCCTGAGTCTTTAGTCACTCTCAGGGGTTTAAAACTGTTCATCTTCAGACTTTAATAGGACATGTTCATAACTGACAAATTTAACAGATTCAGCTTTTACTCTGAGCTGTGAAACAGGCAAAATTAAAGTTATGGGCTTGTCTAGAGGTTTTGTTGTGGAAGAAAGAGAGGGTTCAGTAGAACAATTTGTTTACATAATTTAGGATTCCAGGACTAACTTCCCTGTGAACATAGTGTAAATATAGTATGATCAGGAAGCTCTGAATCTCAGGAATGGCTACTTTCCAAGCCCAAGGGCCAAAATGTGGAGTGCCAGTACTCTGTCCTTCAGCTCTGGCTCAATGCTCAATTATCCCAGAGCATCAGAGGTCAAAAGCGGATAAGCCCAGTTGCAAGTGAGCTGGATTTTGATGGGTGGACATGTGAGCTGGGGTTTCATTCCCTCAATGCAGGCATCTTGTGCTATCTGAGATGATAATGAGTCTCGCCTGGGAGCCCCCCATTTGCTTCTTCAGAATGTCACAGAGATCTTGCACCATCTGTCGGCTCTATTCAGATGTCTCAGATACCCCTCAAAAATCTAAAAAAATATTAGGTGACTATGTTTCTGCAACTGTATCTTACCCAGAGTGTGGAAGGTGCTTTCCAGAGTTTGAAAGTGAGTTCACATGTCTTTGTGTACACAGAGCCCTGAGAAATAAACGATTTACTGTATATGTGCTTGAACTTAATGTCTGTACTGTATTTTCTTACGCACAAATGCAAACTTGCTGCACATGCACATGCTCACAGGCCCTGTTAAGGCAAGTACATATGGACTTGCCCCAGGTGAAGTTAGTTTTGATGCTGAAAAATTGTTTGCAACAACAAAAGACTTTTAAAACAAAAAAAGCACTTTCACTAAAACACTTATAATAAAGTAATTCATAACAATAAAATACTTTCAAATATAAATGAATGCACTACTTTACCTCCAAAGTTGAGAAAATGTTGACCTTCAAAATCTAGCTGTTTTTTTTTCTTTTTATTTTTTTTCTTCTATGATAATGCAAATTTGCAAAGTGTGTTTCTTAGCGGTAGAAAAAATGATGTATCTTTTTTGAGGCTGAACGAATGAGGAGCCTTCTATGCAGAATCACCCTATCCTGGTGGTAGGAATGGAGTTGTGGAAGTCCTTAGGACACACAGTTACCTCTAAAATCACTTTTGTTCTCCTCAGGCTGGTTACATCAAATCCAACACAGTCATTTTCAGAAGGAGAAAACTGCTAGCAGCAGTGTTTTCAGCTGTAATTTAACAGATACGCACAATCATGGGAAACTCCATGAGGAGAGGTGAAGCATTATTAACTTAAAATGGATTATAGTTTAAAAATCTGCAAGGTACCTTGCCCAGTGATCAGTCACTACCCAGGTACTGTGCATGACCAATAAATGTCAAATGAATGGTTTCTTTTGAAGTAGAGCTGAAAAACTTTCACTGTAGAAGACTTACGTCTGCAACACTCCTCACCAAAACTCCTCTTCTTACCTTTAATTATGACAAAAGAAAAGCTGACAGAATGAGAACTTCAAAAATACAGTGTGATATTCCTCCCAGTACGTGAGGTTTCTGATTGGTGTAGTAAATCCCACCTGCCTTTAGATTTTTGCTTGCCAGAGTCCATTGCCAGGATGAAAATTCTTCATTCATGCTGTGCCAGTGATGCTATACAGCAGCTTTTTCTGGTGTGTGTACAGGAAAAACATAATACAGAAGGCAAAATTAAATGGGAATCCATTTAAGATTATAACAGTTATGTGTACATCAGCAGGGTAATTTCAATAAAAATAAGCCTTGCTGCCACACCTCAAAGGTCCTGTGTTCCTTAGTGAATGCTGTAGATAACACTGCAATAACATGTCCTACCCAAAGTGCTGCTGCAGCATGTTTTGTTGCATTCAGTGTGCATGTTAATGGCAACCTTTACCTTCCACCAGTCTTTTCTGTCACTCTGTCACACGCAAATCTCCATTCCCTTCGTTCCCAAAGGAGTACACAAATGGAAAGAGCGGAAAATGAGTCCCACTTTATTTTATTTTTGTCTTCTAGTGGCTATAAATGGGATTGTTGAGACCAATTTAGGACGAAGAGACTCTAGAAGAAAATGGCCATCCTACCCTATACGACTTGGTCCTGATTACGACTATGAAAATGATTTGGTACAAAAGTACATTGGTTTCTAAAAGGAAGGGTGATCAGAACTGTGGAGTGGGGATTTATTACACTTTTGAAGAAGGAGACAAGCAGTACACTGTCAGTATAACAGGTAAAAAATTGATACTTTTCTCTGTTAGTTGTGCTGAATGACAGAATTTACTAGAGTTAGCCAATGTCATCTGTCATGCCTTCATATACAAATAGTGCATGTAGTATTTCACTACCCGTATAGCTGGATAAGTGGATTGGTTGAACTGATTTAACATGCTGAACTTCTAATTTCAAGTTTATGAGAAGGCAGGGGCACAAGCTTTGGGGTAGAAGGTCTGCAGCCTATGACCCATCCTCAAATGTACCTGCTTCCTCTTATCTTTTGGCAAAACAATATGTGCTGACAACAAGAGCGAGTCAGTGTTCAAGGCTTGGATATAGAATTATAAGGACCATTTAATTTCCAGCAGTGTGCGTGGCTTTCCAAAGGATCAAAATCTCTAATTTCAGTGAAGAACACAAAGAAGTCTGAAGTGACTACCCTTTGCTAGTCAAGCCATTTGTTCCAGTTCCAAATGCTGCTAATATTCAGTCATGCTAACAGCATTGCTTCTTAGCCACCTGTTAGAAAAGCCAGGAATATACATGACATGTTCCTTTGGTGCAAGAACTGTCAATGGGACACATTGTTCCAAAAGGGATGCATTTCTGCTTTATCAGCTACTGTGCAAACAAACACTGAGTAGTGTTGCAGAGACACAAGGAGGAAATTATTTCCTTAGCATACATCCAAAATTGACATTTTAATAATGGTTTTCTTCTTTTCACAACTGCCTTGGTGTTATAACCAAGCATTTCATATTGGTTTGTAAAACACGTGAAAATATGACAGTCAGACAAAAGCAGGTGGCTAACTAGTCACCATGGATTTTTAACTAGGGGTAATGTTACATTTTATTGATGCGAAAATTACAGGTTAAGGAATTTATTTTTTTTTAAGACATGGTTGGATACCAAAGTAAAGAAAGTTTCCAAAGAATTACCAGCTCTTCTGGTCCCATAAAGAAATCTCCATGCTGTCAGGGGCATCTCAGTTTTGCCAAACAAGAGGGGTGACTACACCTTCCCTGTGCCAGGGGAATGACAAGAACCACTCAGCCATTTACACGATGCTCTATAAAGATCGTCACATGAGAAAATAAGAAATTCACGCTGAGGAAGGGCAAAAGGTAGAAGACAAGTAGCCCAGGCTTCACTGCCACAGTGTCTAAGCCTGACTTATCACATGCATTTCCATTGGTGGGGCCTGACCTGGTGCTGTGGCACTGGAAGCACACTTGGCTCCATGGTTCTATAATGCTCAAGGAATTTTTAGTCATTAAATTAAATGTTGAAGGAATAATTAGTTTTCTCTTTCATGGTAAAGCAGTGGACAAGTAGATATTGTTGGTTCTCTGTTGCATGTAGAAAAGATAGATTTTATATATGTAATTTTTTTCTTCACAAGCAATTAAAAATTCAGGTCATGAGTCCTCTTTAAGTGGTTGGGGTAAAAGAAAGATACTGGTATTTTTGGTGCGTGGTGGTTCGGGAAATACGAGAGGATGTGGGAGGCCAGGTGCTACGGGAGTCCCAGGTGAGTTTTTGAGATGCTGTGAATATAAAAGGTACATTGCCATTAGAGGTGGAACAAGTGTAGAGAGACAGAAGGCAAAATGTAACATGTATGCATTTTAATTTTCACTGACTTGTGATTCTTCTAAACATTTGCATTTTGCTTTGAAATTATGAAGTAGAATACATGCTTTAAAAGTAGCAAGCGGGTTTTTTATCGTTTGCACTGCTTCCCAAATTTGGGACTCACAGAGAAACAGGTGGCAGGGAGATGTCTCCAGATGGTTGCCCTGACCACTACAGTTACCTTGATTTGATTTCAGCTGAGAGCAGCAGTTCTCCTCCTTGTCTGCCATGATCCAAAGTGTTGCCACTGAATCCGGCATGCCAGGGCACTGCTGTCGGCATGAGCAAGAGGGAATTTTGCTCCCTCAGCCTTGGTGCTGTGCAGCTGCCAGCCAGGACAGAATCTGTGGCAGAAGGGGAACTCTGTCTGCTGTGGCCAGCATACATCCCCGTGGCAAAGCCCAGGAACCGCCCAGGAGCCACTGCACCAGGGTCCTCACCTCTGATCTGGGGATTTGCAAGGTGTGTTGGGGCCCCAGGGCTCCTTGTGATGGGGTTGAGGGGACATGACTGTCTCTTCTAGTGCTGCTGTGCTTAAATTAGCCCCAATGCTGGATTCTGTGTGGACTCACTGCCTTGTGAAGAACTCAAGGTTGGTTCATGCTGGTGTTTGATTCAGGAACTATGCCACTGCCTCTCATTAGCAAAATAAAGCAAGTCACAGTGCATTTTTGCCCTTGGCATTTGTGAAGTATTTGATTTTATGATATTAAACAGGGAGATGTTTCAAAACACACAGATTTCTCATTAAGATACCTGTTACATTAGATAATTAAATACCTTTGTTTAAACGAGTTTTATCTGCCATTTCATGCTTCTTTAGAGCCTTTTCTCTGTATAAAATGAGCTGCACATACGCAGTATTTTCACTGAAATATAGTATAAGTCCCAGACTCCTGAGGGTTTTGAAGCAGCATAGGAAAGCTAAAAATTACAGCTTCCTGGGGGTCACATGGAAACATCCTGCTGCTTGCAGCCCTTGACCGCATTTTATTTTAAGGGATCTTTGCTGATCCTAAGATTTATCTGTAATGAACTATCAGGCCAAGATTCTGCTTGTCTATGCAGTTACCTACACGAGAACCTGAGTTTAATAATTTTGATGAAGATGGAAATGCATTTCTTCCTTCTGCTCTGCTTGGATTCTGGAGTCAAAGTGACAGCAGGTATTTCTGAAAGGATTTCGGCTGGGTATCACCTGCATGACGAGTGATACCTCATCTCAGACCATTTATTCTGGCAAGAAGGGAGCAGTTCACGTCAGCCAGAAATGTGGATATGGGTGAGGCAGATATGGAGCTTTGCCAAGCTGGGATGAGGACAGCAGTGAGTGCTGTGCTCTGTGCCAGCCTCATGCGCTGTTGCACCAGCTCAGGCACTGCTGGTTGCTTCTCTGCTCATGGCATGGTGGAGTAGCAATTGCTTGGTGGCTGTCACTTTGTGAGACTGTATTTTGATCAGTAGCCTGGCTGTGGGGTGAGGAATAACTTCAAAAATTCTTTTACAGTGGTGATGGCACTTATCCACCTTGGTTGTGCCAAGTCACAGGGCATACAAACGTGGTGGGGTCGTAGCATTCTGCTTCTGGCCCTCAACAAAGACTGTCTTCTTGCCTTGTTATCTGCGTGGGTCCCTGAGCAAATGACAAGATAGGCATGGGAAATATTGTTTGCACAGTTGTGTTCTGCGCACGGGGCACAGGCACTGTCCCTGTTTTTATGAGCCTGTTCCGTGCACGCTGTTCCCTCCATGGGGGAAGCATGATGATCAGCAGGGCAGCTTTTGGAATCATGTGCACTAGGTCAACAGCTCTCCAGGGCTTCTATAAACACAGCCGTCTGGGCACATTGCCATTCCTGTTTGGCCTACTGAGCAAAGATTTCTGGCTTCCTGCAGGACACAGAGGGTCAGATTGCTACAAGTGCTCCTGTAACTCCAGGAAAGTACCTGAATTAAGCACACATGCTGCTGTAATTGCTTTGAAATCACTTGTCATCTTCCTCCAGTCTCTTCATGCATAACTCTTTTCTCTAGTAGTCAGTGACATGAAGTGAGGAAAGCAAGTGGTTACAGACCAGCCTATTAGCAATGAGCCTGGAGGTGCTCCCACTGAAGTTCCCAGTCCTAGTGCTTGCACTGATTACCGTAGGACCACTCAGATGCTTAGATCTCAGCCGCTGAGAAACACCAGGAAACAATTGCTACTGTTACCTCAATTTTGGCCTTGACCCTTTGAGCCTTCAAAAAAAAAGAAAAGAAAAAAGGTAGCAGGAATACTTAGACTCGAAAGGTGAAGGCAAAATTGTTTTTGCATGCTAGTGTTCATTGGGGAGGTAGAGCCTGAAAGCATTCTGAGGAGGTTATCAAAGGGAGTGGCTTGGGCAAACTCACCTGCCACGTTTGATGTTGCTTGTCAAACACTCAATGGCCCCATTTGAAGTGGCAGGAAGTGAGGAAAAACGTGATGTGACTGGCAGGGTCTGCAACCTGATGCCTGCAGATCTGCAGGTGCAGGGACAGCAGCTGCCTGCTGAGCTCCCTCATGGCTCCACAGCTTGGCAGAAGTTGCCACGGAAGCCTCCCCATAAAGGGCTGCTCAGGAATTTATGGCTTGTGGGGTGAATCCCTGAGGGTTTTTTTTCTAATACAAAGCACCAGGAGGTGCTGCAAAAAATCTAGGTAGGCCTGAAGGAAAGAAAAGGCTGTTGGGGGAAATCTCTGACCTGAGGAACAGTGTCTCTGGCTGCATGTGCATTTAGGGAAGGCAAAACAGTAGACCAGCCTGTCACTCTGATGTCTGCAGGGACTTCTGCCAAACAGCTGGTAGAAAAGTCGCCTCTGAAACATAAATGCGACACAGCTACTAGCTGACATCTGCTACAGTAAACACAAGGGTCGCATTCGAAGAGTGTGCATGCACTGATTTGAAATCAAAACTTTGGCAGCTCAAAGCCTACACACTTGTGATTAATTTGGCTCTAGGTCATGAAATTTAGGGTGTAGGGTTTCTTTTCCTAATGTCATACCTAAAAGTACCACTGATGTGCTGTGCAGAGGAGTACAAACCACACTTGAAGGCTCTGATTCTGCAGGTGTGCAGTCATTTTTTTACGTATGTAAAAAGAAACAGGCACTTGCAGGAGATTATACAACGTGGTATATGTGGCTGTGCGTTTTACATTAGTAACTGCAGATAATTTAGGGTCACACAAATATTTCTTAATAACTCTTTGCAAATGGAACCAGTGATATTTTTGGTTTTTAGGTAAAAACAAATGAGGTCTAATTACTTCCTTTTTGCTATTTTTTGTGTTCATGAGTACTTGCCTAACCCATGCAGGAGGTTTCTTTCCAGTTTCTTCCTTCTTTCTTCTTTTCTTTTGAATGGGGATTTCCTTGTTCTTGCAATTATGTACTAAATTTCCAAAACAGCCTCTGAGAATTAAAGCTAATTTTCAGAGTTGTAAGGTGCAAATTTGCAAGGAGGAGACAAAGATATATCTGCTCCTGCTCATGCTGTCTAGAGTCAGACATTTTAAAAAGTGTTCAAACATCTAATACCAATTTAGGAAGGACAGCTTTTACATAATTATACAAAATGATGCAAAATTCTTTGATCATCTCTAGGTGACTGATCTTTGTAGCTGGAAGTTGCTGTCAATAAATGTTCTTCCTAAAAAGACTTCTAGAGCTGATTTGTTTTGTAAAGATAAAAAATAACTGATGGTTTAGTGCTTAAAATGAAAATGTTCAAAATGCAGTTTCAGAGATTATTTATGCATTATTTGAAAGTAGTTATGAGTGTTTGCATTGCTACAGTAAGTCTTCTATGGCAAGGAAGAGTATGAACCAGTTTCTTATAATTAGTTGGCCCCGCTATGCTAATGCCTTTCCTCTGCCTGAGATCTCTGCTGTCACCTGCTGTAGGCCAGTACATGAGTCTAGGAATTATTACAGGACATGCACTCAAGGTATCAGCCCCTGGCTGAGCAGTCTGTCAGAGTTTTTGCATGATTAAACACTCCTTTAATTTTCTGTCTTTTAACAATGGGCGTATTTCTGTGCAATCCATCTGTAAGAGCTGGATTTGTGCCTTTGACACGTGTGAAATCTGCAGCTGTCAAAATCTTTCTTTCTTTCTTATGGAGTCCCAGCTTGGGAAAAAGAACAACAGTTTTGCCTGCAAGACACCCATGTTCTGTGATATTGATTTCACTGGTGGTTCCCTTGCTCTGTTGGTCAGTGGTCACAGAGACCCACAGGGACATTTTTGGTATGTGCCTCTAATCCAACAATCTCAGTATATGCTCCTGGCTTGTTATACCTCAAACTTGGGAATGACTGTCCCGGTTCCTGCAGGTCCAGGACCTGGAGCTGCAGTGGGATGGGGAGGGCACTGAGTTCACAACATTGCTCCTGGGGTGCCCAGTTGCTTTTTGGTGTGGTAACGTAATCCTGTATCTCTGCATACAAAAGTTCGTGCACTCCCTGCACATGATGGTCACAGGCATGTGATGAACTGCAGCTCCATGTGGTAAACTGCACTGACTGCTGCTGAACACTTTTTGGAACTGGGACTATGCCATATGCTGTTGCTTTGTAAAAGTAAATATTCCCCTCCACAGTGAGACAGATGACTAAAGAATTATAGTATTTGTTTTCCTTTGATGTGGAATACTAATTTTTGTCAAGTAAGCATACAGTTATAAGCACTAAAAATACAAATATGCTATTTGCAGGCATAGGATCCCTCTGGATCATAAAGCCTAATTTATGGAACACTCACTTCACTTTGTGATCAGATTATGTTTGTACAAAAGGTTTTTTTACTCACTAATCACTGTAATCTGCAGCCAAATAGCTTTATTTCTTATATTTGAATGGTTGGAGGAGCTTGTTGATTTCAGCTAGTGTTCAAGTGACATTTCTCACTGCTCCGTATGTGTTGCTGGTCCTCTGTGAGTAGGAGGCGTGAAGGAACAGGGTGACAGCAGGACAGGGTTACAGCATGCCCTTCAGAGGGGAGCACGCTGGCAGATTGTCCAGGCCAGCTGGAACAGCACTCCCTGTACCCTTCCCAGAGTTCACTTGCAGGAGCAGCAGGTTTTAGAGAATAAACAATCTCAAATCCAAATTGGGTTTTACTTTTTTCTGCAACCTGCAGTAAGGTTTCCTTCTCTATGTGTGTATTTTACCTGAGCGGCAAAGCATTCCCCATGGCCAAGGGCTGTGGAGAGGGTGGGTGTGTGGCGGGGCAGCTTCTCAAGTACAGTGCTGGGGTTTCATTAGGTACCATGTTCAGACAAATTTTGATAGCTCCACTCCTAAAGGAAAGCTATTTTCACTGTACCGTGTGGCTGTTTTGATTGGTACTTGTGAATTTTGAGTGCAAACTTCGTTCTCAGAAAGCGAGACGGCATGCATCTATACTGCAAACTATTATGTCTAGTTCTAGACAGTTTGGAGTGTTTGCACTTGAAAGGCAGACAAAGTTTATTGTCTTGCTGCTCTGTGCAGTCAGTAAAACCATATCAGACAGGTTTTTTTGAATGCAGTCTCTGAAGCCAGGTAATGAAGGAATAGCAAAATGATGGAAGTGCCAACAAGCTCCAAGCGTACAATTAAATTGACACTGTCAAAAGTAACAGGTCTCTGAACTGCCATGAATCCTAATGTGGAGGAATTACAGTTGCTGTTGTAACAAAACATAATGCATTAATTTTTGCACGTCAGGTCTTCTGTCTTGAAGAAGGTGTCATCAGTGCAAATACAGCAGTGTGTTTAGTACTGCCATTGCCAAAGAGGAAGGTAATGCTTCCCTGATTCGAAGGGACATTTTTCAGAGTTATTGCAAAGTAATCAACTTATTCAGCAACAAAGTGCAGTACTTTTGAGGCCAAAAGGTGACCACCATGACTACCAAAAGAAACATGGCACAGGTGTGTCACGCAGCAGCCACATACCCTACCTTGGAAAGAAACCCAGCCCTTGTGTGTCCTTGCAGCTGTGCTGTGCTCTGTTTACCTCACTGCTTCTCAGTGCAATGTCACCATCTGCATAGGCAGAAATCTTTGAAGAGTCATGGCCTAGAGCATGAAATGAAGTTTTCTGCATGTGCTTTGACCATGCAGGGACAATACCAGTAGGACAACAGTGTACTTTCCAAACTGACATTTGGCCAGGTTGCTGGAGTTAATAAACTAACTTTGATTGTGGAATTAAAAGCACTACAGGAACCATTAAAGGAAGTTTTCATTCACTATTTGTCTTAATGCCTCTGCTGCTCTGGAATGTCAGATGATAGCTCTGAGGACAAGCCTGCCACATGTTACCTGCACACCACAACTGGCCTGGCCAGTGCCCTCCAGGGAGAAGCTACCCCCTTGCTCCATTTCTGAGGTGCCTGTCAAAACTGTTCAATGCTTTGATTCACCACTGGAGTTTCTGAGGTGTGGACATGCAGTTTTCATTCATTTTCCAAGGATGCTGGACCACCCATCTCCAAGGAATGGCTGGCTACATTACCTGCCACTTCTAGAGATGCAATTTGCTACCCCTCTGAGGGGAAATGGGCAAACCATGGCTTCTGTATTCAGAGAAACTGGGCAGTTATTTAGACAAACTGATATATTGCAGGGCCTATGTTTCTTAGCCTGTTGATATTTCTATAGTCCAAAGAAAAACAGCTACAAACCCAGTGGCCTTTAAGTTATTCAGGAAATGAATGCATGAGAACTAAATGTAACTAACACAAGGATATTAAAATAGTTATTTAATAAAACCCAATTTGTGGTGCATAAGTGAGCCATTATAAATAGGTCCTTGAGTAAATCTGAGCAAGGTGACAAAAAATCAATTTGCTTCTTGTCAAGTTCAGAATAATCTCACAAAGCTCACCCCCCTCTGCATGACTGAACTGATTTTTCTCATGAGTTACACTGTGATGTTTGAGCTAGATGGTAAATTTTAGCACACATGCAGACCAGGCTTTTTTTCTTTTTCTTTTTTTTTTTTTTTTTTTTTTAATAGAAACACACAAAATGGAATAATTGGATGTTTTCTCGTTGTTAGCCAAATCCACACCACTTTTTATGCTGTATGAAAATGACCATGTGAGTATATTCCTTGAAGTCTTAACACGGCATATGAGTTTGCAATTCTTCTTCCTTCATCTTTTATTTCCCCATTTGTGGGGAGGTAGGAGATCTCAATTTGCTTCTTTTCAAAAGCACACCAGAGCTGTTCTCAGGCTGTGTTTGATGTCTGTTTATCTATCGCTCTCCTAAGAAAGCACAATCCACTTCAGTTGGACTTAGGTTTGCAAATGAGAACTTACTTTGCAGCATCAGGCCTGTTTCCAATTGACTAATGCTTTAAAGACACAGTCAGTCAGAAGGAGCAGCTTCAAAGCCTGTGACCACATCAGAAGGAGAGGAAATACATGGACACAGGCTCTAGCACTTTTGTGAGATACACAGACTTGTGATAGTGTCAGTTAACTTCAATTTTACACTCTTGTTCACTAGTGTGTCCCGCAAATATGCGGAAAAAGTAACTTTGAAAACTGCGGTCTCATAGACACCTTAATTTTGCAGCTTTTAGTAACCAAGAGAGCCATGGCCATGCTAAGGGTGTACCAAATATCTCTTCAATCTCTACTGGTGTTGTTGACACCCATAGCTCAATGCCTTTGAAGACAAAGGTATTTGTCTCAGTGTTAGTGTGAAAAATAGCCAAATTTGGGTCAGTAGGTATGTATAATGAACAAAAACTTTGTAAGCCTAATTTGGCTATCTTGGACAGATGTGTTTTTGGAACTATCCTGAAGTTAATGGAGAGATTTTTGCATGGTGAGAAGATGAAATACCTTTTGTACAGTGTGGGTTGTAGGTTAAGCAAGGGCTGACGTAAGAGAGATAAGAACCACCTCACTGAAGTACAGTGTGGTATAGGTTATGCTCTTATTAACTAAATTCTATGTCTGAGTACTCCTTGATGTGAAAAATACAAAAAGCATCCAAAGGGATGGCTCTTTTAGATGTCATTGCAAAGGAATAGGAAGAACTACAGGAGAACAGAAACATGCCAGCATTGTGGGTGAGGATGGTCAGCCAAAGACTGACTTCGGGGAGAGGCCAAACAAGAAGGCAAAACTAACAGACTTTTAGAAAGCCAGATGATAGTGAGCTTGAAATATATAAAGATCCCATAGGAAAGGTGTTTAAATGGGAAAAAAGAAGTATTCAGGAGGGCTGATAGTCCTGTAAGGGAAATATGTTGAAAGTGCAGATTTAACCTATGTCAGTGGGGGAGGCTGGAAAGCGTAGCAAGTAGATTATCTAAAATCTTTACTATAAAAGGGGAGATATAAAGAGGTGCAAACTAGTTCAGCCTCTTAAGACTGGGTGTGAGGGTAAAGTGTGAAGAGGAAGAGATTAAAGACGGTCAAGCCATGGACTGAGACAGGAGAGAGTACTAAGCAGCCTTCTGTAAGGACAGTGCGATTAAGAGGCAGAATGAGAGAAGCTGTAATCCATCAGTGGGTGGGAAGGAAAAGCTAGACAGTGCTGAGAAAGCTAAAATGCTTGATACTTGTTATGGTTCACTCTTTACCAGAAAGGCCAGCTGACTCAGCAATAGAGAATTAAGAGTCGAGGACAGGCTAAACTAAAGTATATTTAGCTAAGGCAGAGATTTCGAGTTTGTCTGGACCTGACCTGAACCTGGAGGACTGGCTGAGGCCAATACAGAGCTGTCATCTTCAGGAATGTCTGTTCTCACCCTGGAAAGACTGGGAACTGTAACAGGTAACAACAGTTCACAGCTTTAAAGAAGAGGAGGAGGAAGAGGCTGTCACTGTTGGCTCTGAGTATAATTTAAGTTCACACAAAAGTAGTGGAACATAGACTTGAACTGTTTGAAAATAAAAAATAAATGTGGGGATGAGTAAGAGCCAATATTAACTTCCTCAGCATGAATTATTCCAAATCTGTCTAATTTCCTGCCCTGACAGCATGACAGGCCTTGTGTGCATCAGTTTGCTTTCTCTATCTTAGTAGGACTGCCTGACTGCAGATGACATCCTGATAGACAGGCTGAGGGGACAGAATATGGCAAAACTGCTCCAAAGTGAGTGCTCATTTGATGGGCAACAAGGCTCAAAGTGTGCTGTTTATCTGCCAGAATGGTGTGATTTTGCCACAGCCCTTTCTGCTTTGTGCTCTATTCAGTATTTCTGTAAATCACTCGTAAAATGGAGTAGAGAATATGTTGACTACATTTACCTGGTACTCCACCGAGAAGAGCCAGAGTTGCACCGAAGGACAGGACTAGTGCTTGACAAAATCATGGAAAACTGGGTACACTGGACTGGTACATTTGGACACTGGACTTCCAGAAATAGGTAACTATCTATAGAAAATCCAAAGTAAAGCAATGAGAAGGATCAAAGATCTAGAAAATATCACCTGTGAGGACAAATTTAAATAAATGGAATGGTTTAGTTAAGAAGGAAAGACTGAAAGAAGACCTGATAACAATCCTCAAGCCCAAAGAAGGTAGCTTCAGAAAAGAAGGGATTAGTCTGTGCTTCGGTTCTCCTTTTGCTAGAAAATAAGCTAAAATTTCAGTAGGTACTTGAAAGCAGCAAGTACTAGGGAAGTCTTACTATTAGGAAAGTCTTACTAGCAGGATGAGACAATTAGCTGAGTCTACTAACATTCTGGCGGTCTGAGGAATCTCTCAGGGTATTTAAGAATATTACAAGTATCTTTAACCCTGGAATAAGAGAGGACATGGTCTGCAGGGTAGTCTGGCATAAAATTAATATCTTTGAAATGAAACAAAATTGTGTGCTGGGGATTTCAGCTATGGATTTACAGATCAACAGACACACTTTCTGCATTATTGGTAGCCCTTCTCAGTGGCACCTTTTTTTGACATCCTTTGCAGTCCTTTTTCCTATGCTAAGAATTTTTCTACCCTATGGCTCCTAAGAAAGATAAAGCAGATAGAGGCCTGTTTCAAGGTCTTTCATTTAGCTATATAATGGTCCTTCTTTCGTGTTTGTGGACTCTATGGATGCCATGCAAATACGAGAATTTCCACTCTGCAATCTCACTCAGTGGTTTGCTTGAGTTTCCCTGCTGACTGCAGAGTACAGTACAACAGAATCTAGTGCTTTAAGTATACCTATAGAAAGCCACAGA
This sequence comes from Columba livia, assembly GCF_036013475.1. Taxonomy (NCBI): domain Eukaryota; kingdom Metazoa; phylum Chordata; class Aves; order Columbiformes; family Columbidae; genus Columba; species Columba livia. Next base: position 49,247,985 of record NC_088642.1, on the reverse strand, counting down.
TAAGATAATATGTGTACCTTAAAGTGTGGTCAGAGATGTGAATAGTGAATTTTCTTATTGCTATGTTTTCGGTTAATGTCATGAACCCGAAATTTCACTATACCTCTAGATACAGCTATTGATATTTACCTTCCCACATTATCCTCAAGTTTAGCAAAAAGCCCACATAGAAAAGGTGCCAAATTTGAGCTAACACCTGAAAAGTTGGTGTGTTTTTCCCTCAAGTCATCAAAGCATTGTGGGTTTGCAGGTCTAGTGATTAGAAGCCCTAGATAAAAGCAGGGGTCTGTCTTTCATAACCTACCCGAGCATAACTTCTGAAACTACTAACAGAATGGTTGCTTATCCTATCTGATTTGTACAGTTTTGACTGAATTACTCATGAAGACTTGCACTAGGCTGAGACAGCTGGATGCATTTATTTTTTTTCTTTATTGGTGGACATAAGATGGAGACTGTCTCAACATGTTTTCCAAGATGTGCTACACCTGCTGGATGCATTTATTTTTTTTCTTTATTGGTGGACATAAGATGAAGACTGTCTCAGCATGTTTTCCAAGATGTGCTACACCTGCAATGGCTCCCACCAGCTCTGGCTCTTGCCGAGGAGCCAGGAGATCAGAATGAGCAGGGCCACCTTTATTTATGCTAAATTTAAATCTCAGGTATCTGCTGTGTGTAAAAACAAGTTCCTTTCTGCTCCAAGTCTGACGTTTTTCTAGTATCTCACTCTTTGCTTAGGCAAATGATAGGAAGGGGTCTATGAGCCAGTAAGGAACTGCAGCTTTTTTCTCCCTGACTTATACTCTCATCAGGGCTTGTGCTTCCTTGTGAGCAGCCACGAGGGTGATTGCATAATGGTTGACATAGTCCTCAGTTCAGCCAACAAGTAGGGTAAGGTCACTGGCAAGCTCCCAGTAGGCTTGCTTAGAGGCAATCTTTGCTGTGCTAATATTCTTCCAAGCAGCTGCAGATTTAATTAGAAAATTTGCAAGGGAATTGTTCCTTCTAGTGGAAAGAATAGCTAATTAGCCCCATGAAGACTATTGTCAAGTAAAGATGTTCTAAAGATGCATTTCCTGTCGACTCAATAAACATGTTTAATGCCTTGAAGATGGCTATAGTTTTATTTACAAGCCATTGCATACCATGCAGTCATGTGGATGCTTGGGGTAGGTGTGGCCTAGTGCCTGTGTAAAGTTTATGTTTTTTTCTCAGGCATAGTAATGAAATGCATATTAGCTAAGCAAGATAATTTATCTTAGGTGCAATTGCAACATGAGATGCAGGAAACTGAGGGAGAGTTTGATCTAAGTTGTCATTCATTGAACAACCTCTCTGTGAATTTTATTGGTGTGACTGATTGCTCTGAAATTTGTGGCCTTGGTTGTGAGTAAGCTGAGTAATATTTGGTCTAGGACACCTAGAACTTGTGTTTTTGAGGTGGATTTAAAACATGCAGCAAGTTTAACCTTCCTGAATTTAACTTGTTATCAAGTATTGGCTTGTGGCTTACAACCAAAAACTAAAAGAAGGGTATGCAGACAAGAACAGGCACATTCTTAAAGAGAATTAATCTATACTGCAGGAACTTTTCATTAAGTACTTTGCTTTCATGATCTTGGGGAGAGCCCTAAGCTGATCTGCTTCCCATTTCAGGTCATTTTAGTGCAGTTCGGAACAGACCATGGAGGGAGTCAGTCCTGCTGCAGCAGTGGGGTTAATCCTAAACTAGACTTATCTCCTCAGCCTCTCCTCAGATAAGTTTAAACTGAAAAACAAAGAATAAAAAAACAAAGAATACGTAAGTAGGAGTGGAGGCTAACAGTTGTGTATGCTTACTACCATAAAGCAATCGCATAGCCTGGCTTGCTCAAGAGAGTTGTCCTGGTAAATTTTAAATTAACCTCAAAAGTTCCTTATGGGTGACTGAAAATGGAAGCCTGTTTTGTTTTGTTTTTTTTGCTTTAGTTCTATTTACTGTTATCTTGGGTCATTTTGCTGAGCTGTTACATGATGTGGGATGATGTAATTGGAATTGCATCAGGATCACATGAGCCTGAAGATGTAACAGTGGCACACACTGAAGGAGCTCTGGGCTGAGTCATGCTGTGCAATATCTTCTGCATGAGGATGGCATGGCTGAACATCAGCCCCAGGTCTGGTCCTCCTGCAGCTCTGAGTCATCCTACCCAAACATCACCAAATTCACACATACCCTTCCCAGCAGCTGGGCTGTCAGGGCTGGGAAACCTGAAGTATCTCATGAATCATCGGCGCTTAATCCATTCAAAAGTTAATTCCCTGCCCCTGGAAGCTGAGTGACTGAAAGAACAGATGGCATAGTGGGGATTCCAGGCTGCCGTGGTGGTTAACCTGTTTTCCTTTTAATGTTCGTTTACATCATAGTTCTTCTGGGGCTTTGGGGAAGTCCAGGGAGAGAGCTGAGAACCTGAAGGACTTCAGGCTGTGGGAGGAATAGCCTCAATGCAGGAAACATGTGCCCTGAAAGAGATTTTTTAAAGGGGAAAAAGGGAAGTGTGAAATCTTCAAACAGAAGGAAGGTCACAATTCCACAATTGCTTTGGAAGCTATCTAATGAGTTTAACACTAAAGTTCTAAGAGTCATTTGAAGTGTATTATTTTTGACTATATTTAACTATTCTTAGAGGTGGACTTTACAGTGCTAGGTTAGTGATTGGACTTGATGATCTTAAAGGTCTTTTCCAACCCAAATGAGTCTATGATTCTGTGATTCTGTTTTTGAAACCATTCGTATCTTGCCAAGCTGGAGGAGGGAGAGCCAAGCCTGCTAAACTTGAAAAAGAGAAATGCTGACATTTTTCACTAGAGAAGGCTGTTTTAGGAAAATGATACAGGTTTCAAGGGCAGACTTATTCTGATGATCTGTGTGTTTAAAATGTTTATTTATTTAAAGTTGAGCACCTTTTAAAGCATATGAATTTTACACTTTATGAATGACATATTTTGAAAGACTTTTTAAAGATATAAGTGAAAAATTAGAACCTTCAAAATAAAACATGTTTTATGAATTTAAAGAAATCAGATAATTTTTAATTACTCTGGTTCGGTGTATTTTACACACTATCAGTTCATGAGCTTTTCAAGATTTTAACTTCTGCTTCTGCTCCTGCCCAGAGCATTTGCTGAGGTTTCAAAATCTTAGTGCTATTGGCATGCAGTGGTGCCACTGGAAAATTCAGTTGTTTGTGACTTTAGTAGCCTATAGGGCATGAAATTCTGTATGAGGGAACAGGAGAATTAGTTACACAATGCAACATTTTAGATTCCCTGCAGGGAAAGGGACAATCTGGAGATTCAAAGATGAAAAAGAAAAATATTTTATCAGTTTAGTTTTGGATGGACTGGAGAGAAAGTTTGAGTGTAAAGACTACAAACTTGGGGGGACTTGTTATAGATAAGATGGACAACAATGGGGTTTTTAGCTGAGGTTTTTTGGGGTCATCAAAAAACAGGTCCTGTAATAAAACACATTCTAGGTGCTTGATACTGAGTAATAAGTTTTCCTATGAGGAAGTTCCTATGAGACTGCAGGCTGTAGGAATTTTCTGACATCTTTCTGAAGCTCTTGCTAATAGCTGCCATCAAAAGGAAAAGCTGGAACAGACTCTTCTTCTGTAGCAGGAGAAATGTTGCTTATAAAGGATAGAGAAAGCAAATAAACTAAAGCCACTCCCACCCTGGACACTGCCTTTGAAATGGAGTAATTACTTTAGTAGCATGAAGAACAAGTGTTATGGTGGTAATTCAGCCCTTCGGTCTGGGCCAACTGCAGGAGCAGCAGTCCTCCCTCCTTCTGCCTCTGGGTGGTCTCTAGCTGTTTGCTGCTTGACTGCATCAGCTTTTCATGATCATTAATTCATTAATCACCACATATGCTGTACGATATTCACATCAGCTTGAGAAGAAGCAAATATTTTCCAGGAGGCACTCTGGAGGCGGCTCGTGTTTCACGTGAGGTGTCCCGGTGCCAATATGCTCTGGCATGGAATGACATCAAACAAACAAGGGATTTCCTTGGAGTGTGTCCTGGAAACTTGAGGAGTTCTTGATGGCATCTGACATCCCGTTTGCCTTGAAGTTAACATTTTGATGACATCTTGCGTGGCTGTACCTTTATACAATTATAAGCTGTGGATTTTAAGCTGTCTGAAAGAGATTAAACTGTTTTCCAAGCAGCTGCCTGAGTCTGATTCTAGGCATATGGGTAATGGTTAGGGTTACCAACTTAGAAATGTGTGGAAAATCAGTAAATACCTTTTATGAAAAACAGTGTAGAGAGACTGGTGAAATTGATCATATAACTAGAACCATGGAACCTTTTCTCCAGAGGAACACATGCTTCTTGTTTTCAATTTCAACTTCCTGTGCATCCACCACATATAAAAGCTCCTGTTGTCACTGTCTCAGGGAAAAACAACAACAACAGAAACAAAAACCCAAACCAAACAAAAAACTGCCTGCTGTTGCAGATGTATATGGCCAGACCTTCACCTCGCATAACTGGTGAACCAATTCTCAAATCAGTGGTGTGCCATCACTTCACATAAAATGAAGGTCTGCTACACAGTCAAGACATATTCGTGCTCTCAGAAGGGTTTCATGGTCAATGAGTGTGTGTCAGTTGTTTAAATATAGGTATAGCTCTCCATAGGTGGTATTACAGCACTTCCAGCACTCCTTTCCCGAAGCCATTCCTGGTCCAATAGTCAAGACTTCAGGGTCTGGGCTCCCTTTCCAGCAGACCCCTCGCCTGTGCTGGTGTTTTCTGGGGGTGGGAGGGATGATCTCCGCCTGCTTTGGGAAACAAGATTGCCCACCCTAAGGTGAGCTTGTGTGGCGGCTGGTGAAAAGCGGCTGAAGGGTGGGCAGGTGGGACTCTGCCTCCTGCTCTGTCACAGGCACAACTCCGCTCAGATGTCATCTTACAGTCTCTGTTGATGTCTTCTGAAAGACTCAAAGTCCTGGTTTAAAATGCTCAGTTTGGTTCAGAGAAGTGTTGTTCTACTCCAAAACTGGGTTGCTGGTGGAAGAAATAAGAGCAAACTAAAAATATTATGGTTTTCAGAGGGGTGATTTCTATTAAGGCTGTAAGCTGTCTATTGTGTGAAGGCTTAGGAGAATTATCTATGCCTGTGGAGCAGCACAAGCAAGTCACAATATGCAGCATGATTATGTGTTGCAACTGACTGTATTATCGAGTGTGCTGCAACCCAGTTAGGGAAAACACGGTATCTCCTACGCGGTAGTAGTTCAGGTAGTTGTAGATTTCAATATGGGCAGTTTTTATCTTTCCTTAATAAAACATGAGATTGGATTTACAGCTTTTCCAAGATGTTCCCTCCCCACTCTGTTTCTAAAATATTATTTCAAGGTAGTTGCCCACACAGTGTCTGGAGAAGTCATACTATTTTATTATCTTACAAGAGACGGAGTATAAAAACATGCTGGATGTCTGTTGGAAGACCATCTAGACCAGAGCTTTGCTCCTGTGTACCTCCCCAAGAGGTATCTGTGTTATGACCATGATATTTTCACTTCATGCTTCTTTGTGATCTCTGCATTTGCAGGTCAAATGCATAAGTCAAAGCCTTGGAAACCGAGCATGTTTGCCATTTAGGAAATCCAAACTTAACTGGCTTGAAGGAAACCATGAACTGAAGCAGCTGAAGCAATACTCTCAGGCTGTGCTTCCTCCTTCCCAAAGACATTGGAAAGCTAACAAAGAAATGGCACAAAATGAAAGGAAACAGAAGACTGCCTCGTTTGAGGAGGACGAGCAATGAGATCTGAGGAGGTATTTAGCCTACAGAGGTCAGCCTTGGCAATGATGCCTTGCGTGCTCTGGAAACATGAGTTACAGTTCCCAGCCCACAGGTGGGCCCAACGCTGTGCATGCAAGTTGGTAAAAGGTCCCTGCTGAAGGCACAGAATCCTGGATGCTACTGGCACCCAGGGCTGTGGGCTGCGGCTGCACCGCTGGGCTCAGGATCCTGTGTGGTGGGGTGAGGTCTGCCAGTCTACAGCCCAGAGCCGAAACCCTGATGGCTCACAGAATTGAAAAGCAGACCACAGCAGGATATCAACTTTAGGAATGTAGGAGTTGCCTCAGCAGTTGCCAAAGTTGTACCTTCAACACTGATTAAAAATATTCTTTGTGTAGGTTGAAATGATGACATGACGTTGTACTGAATTGAGGGAGAGTGGAAGGAAGTAATTTGATTTATTTTCAACAGACATTGTTGAAAGGGGCCCTACGTGTATACAGACGGTGTTTTCTTTTTGGCACCTTCACAGTTAAATTAGTCTAAACTTAGATGATGAGGGTATTGTTTTTTACATTTGAGGAGTTCAAAATCTTTCCATTATTAACATTTAAAACCAGAAAAAGGCATCAGAACTTCCCTTTGGACATGATGCTACTTGGTCTAGAATTTTGCCATTTAGTCCAATGGGAATAGCTCCTTTAATGAATATAGACATTTTAGAATAAATGCTTAATAAAACATTCTGAAATATTAACTGTAATAAATGTCCTATTGTTAAGATGCAGAGCTGCAGAAAAGGCCAGCAGTGTGTCGACACAATAAAGAGATCCAAAGTACAACAAACGAATAAAAGAACAGTTTGTTGAAATGCGGGGTTACTCTGAGATTGCCCTCCTAGGGCAGATGGACACATAATACAATGAAATGATTTTTAGAAATTCCTGTGTCTGAGAAACCTCTTAAAACAAACTTCTCTGCAAACTCTTTATACAGGATTGTGATATTGCTGGCTCTGATTCTTATTCTCTAATTCTAGTGAGCCTCTCATAAAATGTATGTGGAAGCGAAATGAGACTTGTGGTTTTGGCTGTCGAAAAATTTCCTTGACATTTATTAACTCTGTAGTGCACTTTACCAGGGCATTTCAGTCATTACTACCTGAATTGATGGGGAAGGGTTACACCTACTGATTTAATATTGGTTAAGGGGTCATGTATCAGACCTTTTGCATATTACCATTCTCTGCCATGTATCAGTGACTACTGTATGATAGTCAGACACCTACTACTTTGCCACGGAGCAGTCTGACAAGACAGTGAAACACAATAGAAACTCAGTGCTTCAGGTTTTGTTTCTGTTGAAGTGACTGGATGGGAAAGTGGCATTAATTTTTGTAGGTGCTACCTGAGCTTCAGAGAGGAAAGTTGCTGCAGGAAGATACTTATTCCTCACATACCCCTGCCCAATGGTGTCGAGCTTCGGTGTACCCTGAGAGCAGATGGGGTACAGCAGTTACACCAGTCTGCCTCTGCATCATATTCTGTTGTATGCAACCCATGACATTAACTTATGCTACGACCACAAGCGAGAGGTGAATCTGCAATGTATAAAACTTCTGCCATTTCTCTCCTGAGTGTCTGAGGCTGGATCTGCAGCAGCATTCACAGTCCAGATGTCACTTGGCTTGCTATGAACGAATGGCAGCAGCTGCATGAACTGATCCCTGGCAACTGAAAAGCTGAGCATCTGCACCAGTGGTGGATTGCCACATTTTTAGCTAGGATTTTAGTCTCTTCTTTAAAAATTATGATTATTACTGTTGTGTAGGTCTTAGGGAATGGATAAGAAAAATTTGGGAAGATGGAGCCTAATTAACTTACCTTTCCAGAGGGAATGAATCTGCATAGATTCATTGACTTGGCTGGAATTTTTTGTTCCTCTGCAACAGCTGAGGGAAATAATATGGTTGTACGAATCGGCTGCAGTTGAACTAAAAATGAAAAATAAATCCCTGCTGTATCACAAGCTTCAGACTGCAAGAGCCAATCCCTGTCTGCAGCACCACTCATCGGGCATCAGGCAACTCCTGAAAATCCAGATGTCCTGAGTTCGAGGGGACCCACAAGGATCATCCGTCCAACTCCTGTCCCTGCATATGACAACTCCACAGTTCACACCATGTGTCTGACGGCGTTGTCCAGTCTCTTGAACACTGTCAGGCTTGGGGCTGTGACACCTCCCTGGGGAGCCTGTTCCAGTGCTCCACCACCCTTTGGGGGAAGAAACTTTTCCTAATGTCCAACCTAAACCTCCCCTGGCACATGTTCCTGCCATTCCCTTGGGTTCTGTCATTGATCATCAAAGAGAAGAGATCACCCCTCCTCCTCCCCTTGTGAGGAAGCTGTAATCACCATGAAGTCTCTCCTCAGTCTCCTCTTCTCCAGGATGCACAAACCAAGTGACTTTAGCCGCTCCTCATATGGCTTCCTCTCCAAACCCTTCATCAAAGGATGCCACAAATCAATTCCCCCTACTTTTGTAATGAAGTCAAAACTCTCATTTGAGATTGACAAGGTGCTGTTCAGCTTGGAGGCTGTCCTGCACAAACTGTATCCCCCTGAGGAAAAAGCAAAACTTGCCTGTGAAAATCCACAGGGTCACTGGACTCTCATCTGATGCTGACACCTCCACAAAATGTTCACAAAATGACCTGTCCTCCCAGGTCACTGTAGCATGGGAATGTCTCTATACATACCTTTCCTGGGTATGGACCTTAGGAGAAATCAGCTATTTTTGTCAGTCAAAGAGGAGTCAGGGGTATGACAGTTGAGGAAGAGAACTGACCAGATGCACACATAGAACAGATGTTTGGTAACTTTAGTAGTTATTTTTAATCTTGGACTGATGAGCTTAAGGTTTGTCCTTGAGTATTTATTTTGTGCCTGAGTGGGTAGGTACACTGGGGACTGGAGGGGCTGTGTTGGGGAAGGACCTGTGCAGACCCTGAGCAGTGGGGCCAAGGAGGGAGCAGTGCGGGAAGGGAAGAAAGGTTGTGGTACCTGGGTGTGTAACCCTGTCTGAGACACCTTTCTTTGCCAAAGTACATAACGCCTTCTCCTGATTACTTCAAGAGGAAAGTGACTTCTGCTACCTGGCTAGTTTTTTGTTCTTTTCAGTTATATCCCTTTTCCTTCATCTCTGGCTCATTTTTTCCCCCTCTTCTGTGACGGGCACCTGTGATTTTCACATCACAAATTGATGTAATTTTTCTTCCATATGTAAAACAGAGGAGAAAGTACTTTCAGCTGCTGTTATCTGCACTAACTAATGAAAAAACTTCCCCTCAAATTCCTAGTAACTGTGATAGTTCTTGATGTCCACAATGCCTGCCCGGGTAGTTTCGAGAACAGGATATTGCTGTGTGGTGAGTGAACTGGAGTTCCTGGAAAGATGCTGCAGGCCCTTAACGGCTGGGCTGACTCAACAGTCGATGCCTGCATACATTTCCTCGGATTTAATTCTTTTTTTAAATCAATCTATTGCCTAGATGCTACTGCTTGCTCAGTTGTGTGTTTCAAAAGCAAGAAGGGCAAGAACGTCATTAAAATTTTGCTAGCAATAATGCTGTCCATAGGCTTTCTGCATGTAGTAGTGGGAATAGATGCATCTGCAACTGAAGTTTAAGAAAAACATTAGTTGCATGAGTTATGAAATTGAGATATCTTTAATTATAAGCTTTTTGTTGCTGTGTTAGATATTGCTTTTTGTAGGGTTCAAATGACTCCCTTAAAAAGAGATAAAAGTCCCTGACTACATTTCTTAATGTACATACTTCTGTACTTGTTGTGACTGCAAAAATTTATCCAAGGTTAAATTTTGCTGGGATTTGAGAAGCGTAATTTTTAAAATACTGTGTCACAGTTCACAAAAAGGGCATTCATTTTGTGCTAGTGACATAAGTTACTTCCCTGCCCCCAATATTTCTTGTTAAATAAAAACTTTCAATCCTCTACAATTTTAAGACAGGTGAAGATTAGAAAATCTTCACTTTATAGTATTGAAAAAGAGACATTGATCATGCAATAAACATGTAGGTTTTAAAGAGACAAGCAGTGATGACATAAACCTAATCATTCATTGCCACTGCTGAACTGAAGCTCTGGAACAAAACTCACTATGACTTTTGCAGAGGCAACTCTGCTTAGCCAGCTAGGTTGCAAAGAAGAAAATAGGTGAACTGGGACCTTCTAAAGTAGTGTGCATGCCTTCATGAAGATTGCATCAATCTATTCCCAAAGCAGAGGGGGATAGATATTCTGAAGAATATCTCATATTTTTCTCCTATTATTTCAGCCGAATTTTACATTATGTTCTGACTGAAAGAAGTATTCTGCTTTTGTCACTGGAGTTAATAAATTTGTGCAAAACTTCATTTTACTCTAAAAGCTTCATTAAAAAAAAAATCCAAAGTATTCTTCTGAGGACTTCTCAGTGATGCTAGAAACTCAGATTTGTCCCTGTATGTCAGATGACAGTTGGGTACTCACTGATATATAAATACAGCCGTGTAGCTTGCTGAACTGTGTGTGTTGTCTGCAGAGTATTGAAAATTCCCCAAGAAGTGGCCTAGGCACACAGATGTCTCTTCTAAAATATTTTTTCAAGTCTAACCTCCTTTAAGCATATGGCACTGCCCATACAATTTGAGGTTAAATCATGGCAATGCTGGAGTGGGATGTATTATACAGGAGATTGCGTAATTCACTAGCTATTTTCTTCCCTGAAGCCATCTCCTGAGCTCTTCCTGCACAGATAATACTGGTGGGCACCCCTGGGCAGGGGGGTCTCTGCTGACTCTGGGGTTGCTTCAATTCACCGCTCAAGTTGTGGAGCTGTTCCCAACACCCTGCTGGCTGTGAATACCTTGAGGCACTGTACCCAGCACAACAAAAGTTGTTCTTCTTTCTTCTTTTTTTTTTTTTTCTTCATTCAGGTGTACCCAATGAGTGTTATATAGATGTCCTTCTCCCACTGGATGAGATGGCACTTCTGGGAGCACGACATGCTGGAGTGGGACAGTGCAAGCCCACCTCTGGGGGTGATGGGCAGCAATGAAACAGAAAGTGCAGAAAAGCTTCTGTTACGATCCCTTTGTACCGGTTTGCTAGGGCAATGTGTGTAATTCCCTCTTATCTTGATTTCTTTTGGTCCTCATGACTTTTGTAAGAGCTCTGAGAAAGCCAGAGGCTTCAGTGTTATTTTATTGAGCCTTTTCTTAGGAGCTAATAGAACCAGGAAAGGCTGAGGGCTTAGTGGAATGCTCTGCACCAGGATACAGAGACTGTTGCACAGAGACCATAGGGAGAAGTGGCTTGGTGTGTCGAGAGTCAGTTTGCAAGTGACTGGTGGAAGTGTTATCTGAGGGACTTTCTGTCCTCAGCTAATAAATGCTGCCAGGTAACGTAAAGTCTGTGCTGAGATGGGAAATTCTGCATAGCTTCAGCATAGTGTACCTAAACCTGCCAATATGCTGCTTGGAAGCTTCTCTCCTGGGCAGACAGCTGGGTTTTTAAACAGCTCATGCATCCAAGTCACTTCTTAGACCAGAAGTTCTCCTAGGAAGTGAGAAAATACCTATAGTAAAAGGAAAGCATTCTGCAATATATGAGCTAACAAAAAATACGACTGAAGAGGTACAATTGTGGAGGAACTTGTTTTATTTCCAAAATCTAGAGTTTCAGGGATGAGAGAAAAGAGGTGGAAATGGATCCATCCTTGTACACAGCCTGAGGTCTTGGCCTTTCTTTAGCTAACCCGCACGAAAACATACTGTCCTCCAGGAAGTCAGGGAGCTCCAGGATGCAGAGGTATTTCAGGTAATCTAAGGTCCTTTCACTGTTATAGTGTTTTGTGTAAAAGCTAGTATCTGAAAAATTTTTTTTTTTTTTTTTAAATGAATTGGTTGGAGGTCTCAAGCTCTTCTGAATGAGCTGGTTTTGCCCTTTTTACTCTAGAAAGCCACACACCCAGAAGCTGTTGCACTCATCTACAGGTGCATTTATTTTCTTTTGTCCTTAATACAGATTCTCTTTGCATTTAAAAGCACAATGTCACCTCCTGACCTTTAGATCAAAATTCCTTCTGTGGGAAGTGAAAACCTAACTGAGTTCTCCACAGATTCCTGTGTAGGTCTCTTTTACCTCCACCAAATGGGTGACAAGTGAAACTTGCTCTTGTCCAGTGTGTTCTGAGTTGTGGGATTTGTGGGAGTATGAAATTCTTAACCCAGAAATGTTAAATGTGCACCCAAATTGCTGTGTATCACATCAGTTGTGCTAGAACTATATAGACCTTTTAAGATTTAGCTATTGCAGCATTCTGCTGGAAAAGGAAAAGAATATTAGATGTAACTCCACCTAAAGCATTGAGTTTTTAATAGTAAAAAATTACTCTGTCAGTTAAACACAGCATCTAAGAGGAAGATGTGCTAGTGCATCTATTTGTATGTACACTTTTTCATGCTGTTTTCCTGTAGCAACTTCAGAGATGCCTTTGTTTCCAGTGAGTGAAAGCTGGTAATTTAGCAGTTTCACAACTGCCCTGACTGTTGTGGCTGTTGCTGTGGTATGCACTAGGCCACACTTTTGCGAGACTCCTCCCATATACAGATGATTGATCACTTGCCTTTTTTTTCTTTCTGTTTCACTGTGTGGGGAAACTGATGTCTTTTACTATTTTTTTTTCTTCCCAGAAAAATATGGGACCTACTTTGCTTCAGAACTGCTTCCTGCATTGGAGTTTACAGAGATCACCCTGCTTTCATTTGCTTTATACTGGGCTCAGTTTCTTTTTTTCTTTTGGTATTGGACCTCTTCAAATTTTGCACAAATAAGGTACTCTAAATTGGATGAAAAAGGTAAAGGAAAACCAAGTAGATCTAGTGCCTTCTATCCCAGGGTCTTTACCTGAGATCTAGGCTATCATTAACGATAGTTAATTCTTCAGAGTAGAAAGCATTGCACTCCAATATCTGGTGACTGAGTGCTTAAAACAAAAACAAGGTCTATAGTGTCTTCATTTTTAAAGTCTCCCCTTAGAGAGAAAAGATGAATAAAAATAGGGAAGAGGAACTGCTTCCACTTTCTCTTGTTTCCTCATCTAGGATGGTTGCTGCTGGCTGGGTTCATGTCCACAGCAGTGCTTGGGTCCTTATCATGAATACAGAGTCTAAATATTCACAACATTTTTTCCAGAGTATCGTTCACAGGCAAGCTCTCCTCCTTTCGTCATTGATAACAGAGGCTTTCTGGCCACTGCCCAGGACTTTTGGAGGCAGTTGTTTTATGAAACACCTGGTTTCCTGTCCAATGCACTGGCAGACACCCAGCTCCTGCGCTGTATTTGCTTTTATTTCTGCTTGTCATTAGGTTTAGTGAATGTGGTGGAAATTTGTCTAATGCTTAATGTAATTTCCTTCAGCATTGGCTTAGACATTTCTGTGATTTTTGACTCTCCCAGCAGTATTGGAGCTGGACATCAAGGGCTTCATCTTTGGTTTTCTTGTCCTAATTAATTTCAAACTTCGCTTTGCTTGCTATTTTTGCTGTGTTGATATCTTTGAAACATTTATAGGATAGAGCTGAGTAGCAGAAAGTTACTGGTAAAATACAGGCCTTGTTGGTAAAACACAGGTATTGCTGGCTACACCAGCCCTTCTCTTGGTTTCTTTGTCTGTTATTAGAAATAACACTTAACAGCAGTGAGAGAAGAACGCAGTTCTGGTTCCTGTCACGGGTAAAGGCTGCGCTGGGGCTGCTGACCCCTCAGGGGGCTTGCTTTCCAGCCTCCCATCCTGCACGCAGGTGGTGGCTGCCGCCAGGACTTGGTGTCTGTGGTGGGGCCGTGGCCTCCCCCAAATCTGCAGCGAGCATCAGGAGTGTCAAGTTGATGCCGAGTCTCCTGTCTGATGAATCCCCAGCACCTTTCCTGCTGCTTGGTGTCATGCTGAGAAGACATGCCCAGTGGTAGCCATCAGTGTGATTTCAATCTGTTTGCACAAGTCAGTGAGTTTTCCCTTTTTTGGGTATTTTAACACCTGTTGAATATCTTCCCTGGTGTGTTTTATTACTCTACATTTAATTAAGAAGCTTTCAGATAGTCCACTCAAGGTTTTTTAAGCATTGCTTCTTTGATTTGATAATCTCCTGCCATTTGATTGTTTTTCAGCTTCTCAATTGCAGCCTGGGATTTAGAATAAAATAAATAAAAATGGAATGGGAAAATTCATCATTACCTAGGAATGTATTTTAAAATCAAAATTCTGTGAGACTTGGTGAGCTTAAAAGGCTCATTTCTCTTACTAAATGTCATGCTAGGCTTTCTATTGAAAGCAGTATAATTGGATTTCCATAGAAAGAATATTTCAATATAAATGCATCCTTGCAGTGAGAAGCTCTTCATTGCCTTACACTTCGTTACCAAAAGGAAACAAAGACATTTCAGGAAGGATACATTGTATTACCATGGGATGAGTGGAAATAATGTCATACTGTATCTAAGATAAGATTGAATTCAGGAGTTAAGCTAACTAGCAGACACATGAACTCCAGAACAAATGTTTTACAGAGTTTTCCCTAGATAACACAGGAAAAGGCATGCAGGAAATCTTACACATCTCCACAGTCGCAGGCAACTGCCCATCTTTCTGAGTTTCAACATCTCTGACACGTGTGGGGAAAGTGATGTGTCTGAAATGTGTATTGAACTCACAGTAATAAAATGCTCTGACAAGTTCAGTAAACAAATGAAGCCAATGACAATGTTCAAACTTATGGATATGTAAGGATCATATATATTGCTTTTTCTGCATTAAAAAAAAAAAAAAGTCCTTATGCTAATATATTCAGACTAGACTGAATGCTGAGTTTAAAAATCCTTGATGTGGCTATTCACTGCCTTCCTTATAGCCTTCAGCACATCCTTTATGTCATGTTTAATAAGTATACAAGGTAGAATGTAAGTAACTACGAAAAGGTAAAACAAGATTTTAGTTGAATCACAGGTCAACTGAGATTGAAAGTGCCTTGGAAAATATGCATCATTATCATTTCCAGATAATAATAATGAAATAGTTTATGCTTCTGCCTTTGAAAATGTGATCATTTCTGTATAGGACAGTAGTTTTCTAGTGGAGAACTTCACTGGTTTCTTCTCTGGAACTTCACTGGATAGGTCTCTATAGATAGAGTTTTTAGTAAATTTGGGATTTCCTCAGTCTTTGCACCTTCTATCTAGAAATGTTATGGCGTCAAGCTTAGAAAACATCCCTAAAGCCAGATTTGTTTGATTTGACTTGAAACCATCTTTCTTCCCCAAAACCCACGCTTGGACAATAGAGAAAAACATGGGTCCAGTTCTCAAATGTATGAGTTTATAGAATTGTCTTGTCTTTTCTTGGAAATCTTCCCCTTTCATTACAACCCTTCTTTCCACTGTAAAAAGACCAAGATTGATTTAATCCATTTATGGGGTGAGGAAAAACAGATTCTGGAAGTGTGTTCAGCTCCCTGTACATGCAGAAAATGTTGAGAATGGAAGATTGTCTTTACACAGTAATTTTATCAGTTCTGCCCTGAATACCATCAGTCAGTCCAAATCTCCCTTCAGCTGTTTTGCTTCTCTGTTGTCACATGCTCTACAACTTCCTGGGGTTGTCCTTAGGAGTCAGAAAAACACCTTAATCTTTCTAACCTAATAAAGGTGTTGTTAGCAGTACCCAGTGGAACAGCTCCAGCTCTCCAGACTGAGAGTTTTATAAGCATTCACTGATATGAGCTGCTGCTCTTTCTGGTCTCCTTCTTCTGTGTTTTGTAGCAGGTTATCAAAGGATCCAGATCTGGAAATAGCACTTGGGTGGGATCTGGGAGACAAAGATCTGATGAAGGAAGCTGTGCCAGAGAATTCCTACAGCGGGATGCATGAGACTCCTCTGTTGCACGGAAATAGTTCAAAAGAGTTGATTTTAGCCCAGGAAGGACAGTCAGCAGAGGACCTATCCTTCTGAAGAACATAAATGAGTTAGAAAGGAGGCCTAACTCTGAACATAACATACATCTGGAGCTTCCCACATTGCATCTGCACGGAGCACATACCCGTTGCTTGAGCTCTAGCAAAATAGCTAGCTGATTTTTTATGGTGCAGCTTTTTATTATTAGACTATTATACTTCTTAAAGGTCTGAATGATCAGCTGCAGAAATAAAAACTTATGCCTAATTCATAATACACAACTCTGCCCTAGGCCACAAGGCTGATTTTGTCTTGGACAGCACTTTAACCACATAAAAATCAATAGCTTCAGCTAGAAGTTAGGCAAGCACCCCCACAAAGAGAATTGGGGTTTTTGCACTCACATGCTTTTAGTAGACAATGTGAGGGTGTTCAGTAAGGAAGAGTAGCAAAATTATTGTGTGACAAGCCAGGGTATCTGGTCCTTTAGAAGGGATTATGCTCTGGGGGATGTTATTTCCATGGACCCAGATGCCCTGCAGGCTCGATCAAGGGGCAAGTTGGGTGAGTCTATGCAGAAAGCAGGTCATACCACTATTCTGCGTAAAACTGAAATGGTAGTGCTAGGAAAAGCGATATTCCTATTGTTTGTGGATGCAGTTGATTTATTCATAGTAACTTAGTTTTGTGCTGCCTGTTCTCAGTAAAGCAGAGCAGATTGTGGTAACAATGGACAATAATAAGTTATTAATAACTTATTTCCTTACTGCAGACTGGCAGTTTTACAGTCCATTTTAAAAACAATCAGAGCCAGAGCTGCAAGCAGCACTTGAAAGGAAAGGGTTATTTCCTTTTATCTCCTTACTAGGTGCAGTAAAAGCAGTTTAACTTTGCGTTTTTCCATCTTGCCCCAGTGATGGCTTTCACCTCCAGTACAAATGCCCATGCTTCTATATCATGCACTCCTTCAGACACTACCAACCTTGCCTGAGTTTCCACCCTGCTGCTCTCTTGCAAGTGGTGACTAGCTGAGGCCTTGAAATCCCTTTTTGTATTTTACATATACTTACAGTTAAGCTGGTTCTGTGAATTCAGAAGACAATGAATGGCTTTCACCACTTCCTGGTCTAGTGACACCAACATTTTTCTTCATCTTAGAAAAAACTCTTTTATGACTTTTTCAAGGCATTTTTATATCATGATAGTATTTATAAGTGAAGCTATCATCTTGCAAGATATTTTGTTATTAACAAGTTTATTAATTTTATGCTGTCTCCCACTCCTAACCACTCATAAGAAGTGTTGCTAAAATTTTACTCACCTGCCATGTATTGCAGTCTGTGTACACAGCCTTGGCTCAGAAACTGAGTAGCTGGGGACCTGTCTATTATAATCTACTGCAACAACTTCTCTTTGGAACTTTATATGTCATGAATCACAGGTTCACATAACGGTTAGGGTTGAAAGGGACCTCTGGAGACCAGCAGAAGGCTGTGTTGCCATTCAACAAGACCCAGGACAGAGAACTGGGTGGAGAAGAACCTAATGAAGTTCAAAAGGGGTAAGTGTAGGATCTTGCACCTGAGGAGGAATAACGCCAGGCACTGGTACAGGTTAGGGGTGGTCCTGCTGGAAAGCAGCACTGCAGAGAAGAACTTGGGAGTTCTGTTTGACAACAGGTTGATCATGACTGAACAATGTGCCCTTGTGGTCAAGAAGGCAAATGGTATTCTAGGGTGCATTACGAAAAGTGTGACCAGCAGGTCGAGGGAGGTTATCCTCCGCTTTTACTCTGCCCTGGTGAGGCCTCAACTGTAGTACTGTGTCCGATTCTGCGCTCCCCAGTTTAAGAAAGACAAGAAATTTCTGGAAGGAGTCCAGTGGTGAGCTACGAAGATGATATGGGGTCTGGAGCATCTTTCTTGTGAGAAGAGACTGAGAGAGCTGGGCCTGTTCAGCCTGGAGAAGAGGAGGCTGAGAGGGGATCTCATCAATGTTTGTAAATATCTCGGGAGTGGATGCCAAGAGGATAGGACCAGACTCTTTCCAGTGGTGACCAACAATAGGATGAGGGGCAAAGGGCACAGACTGAGGCATAGGAGGTTCCATCTGATTATGAGGAAAAACTTCTTTACTTTGTGGATGCCAGGGCACTGGAACAGGCTGCCCAGAGAGGTTGTGGAGTCTCCTTCCCTGGAGACATTCAAGACCTGCCTGGACACATCCTGTGCAATCTACTCTAGGTGAATCTGCTTTAGCAGATGAGTTAGACTAGATGATCTCCAGTGGTCACTTCCAAGCCTAACTATTCTGTGATTCTGTGATTCCTCTTGCTTTCTGACATGTTATAACACTGTCATACAATAAGCCTGAAATTGTCTAGTGAAAAAAGGAAAAAAAATAGGTAGTCCATGGCAGAAAGAAACTAGGGCTTTCTAAGTATCGCCTTATATGTTTGTGTATGATGATCGTGTAAAATATCTGGCTTTGTTTTATGGTAATATCTATTACTTGTGAAGTAATTCAAAATTAATAAGGCAAAACTATCTACTCGTGCAGTTTTTCACAGATCTCTTTGCCTTCATGAATGAACTAATTAATTCCTTAATAAATTTCAATCTTTAAATTATTAAGAAGATTTTCTGTAAAAAGAATAATAAACCAGGAATTAATAGTGATAGTAAACAACTTGCGGGTTTACGACATGATAAAATTTTGATCTAATCTTTCTCATGTAATGAAACCGTAAGCACTGTTTTCATTCCACAGACAAGGAAAATGAGGCTGAGCGGGGCAAAAATTCACTCACAGTTGCATGGCCCACCTGTGGCACAGCCAGAGCTTTCATTTGGGACTTCATAGTGTCAAAGGAGTTGAAAGTATGTAAGTAAGTTTATGGTTCAGAAAAAAATAGTTTGGTGTTTTATTTTTTTTTCTTTTTTTTTTTTTTTCTTTTTTTTTAAATTTATTTTTTATTTCCCCCCTCCCCCCGCCCCAAATCCTCTTGTCACCTTCAGAATATGAGATTATTGGGAAAGGCTCATGCTAAATATTTTGGTGTTCATCATGCTAAACTGCTCTGTCTTTCGTGAAGGTGTTCACAGAAGCAGCTCTGGTTCTCTTAACTAATCAATTTTTGCGGCAGAAGGTGGTGCAGAGAAAATTATTCCTAAGACAGTCACATGGCCAGTTGGCAGAGGGATTGAGTCAGAACATGGGTTACTTCGGCCTTTTGAAAGCCATAATGCCACTTGATGACTCCTAAGGGCCTTAGGGAGCCATGTTTCCTAGGCAATGGATGCTACAGAGAGCAGAGAGCAAAGCTTCTTCCACATCACAGAAATGAGTGTTTGTCTTCTGTTTTCTTGCAGAGAATGCTATCTGATCAGAATTATGTGCTGTCTATATTATCCTGCATCTTGCTGAATGCTATGAACATAGGCACACCTTTAGAATTATGAATGGTTCATTATGCCCAGCGGTCTATTCTTAGTTTATCCCAGCTGTCATGAACATTGATACATTTTCAGAGGATTCTGCAGAGCAGATGATCCCAGGAAGTGTTGTTCTCTGCCACACCAATGTTGTGCAAAGAAACGGTCATGACAGTTCCATAAATAATGAACTATCTTGTTGTGCAGCTTTTGCTTGTTGGAACTGATTTCACTTTACATTTGTTTTTCCCCTTCTTCTGTGGGATACTGAGATTCAAATGAGTAAGGTCAAAGCTGCTCCTGTCCAGTATGATGCCATGCTGTGTAACTACATTTAGTTACTCAGAGGAGGGATGTGCAGGAGTACTTTGAGTGTCTGCTTTATTAATATTCGTGTCCCTCTGGGTTTGTCTGAGAGTTTGTGAAACAGCTAAGAGTGTGTGGTTAGCAAAAAATGTTATCACCCCTTTACTTGTGCCTTGAAAAATGAAAGGAGGCTACACGAAGGGAGACAGGCGAAGTGGTTCACAGCTATGAGTGACTGCGTGACATGGCTGTGACTTATGTGCACATGGCACTTTTATTCCTGGTGGCACAAGAGTGCTTCAGGGATACATCATTCCCGCACCCACTGTGGAACGCTGGAGTTACTTCAGAAACCAAGAAAGGTCCTCAAGGCAGAGAGAGTGTACATCCCATGGTGAGTGGTGGGAAGAAGCAGTCCTGCCTCTGGGCGCTGCAATGGCTCAGTGTGTCTGTGAGAAGTGCCTGGGGAAGTCCGGGTGCCCAGGCAGAGCTGCCAAATCCTCCTTTACAAACCTTGCCTGAAAGCAGAACCACTATACAACTCTCTGATAGGGGACCAGGATGCACCACCAGCTGTCTGGGATGGATCCAGGTGCACCTATGCCACAGCTAGGCTATGGCATTTCTTCCTGGCAAAAGTCTTCTGCTCAAATAAATGTTAGATTTCAGGAGAAGAAGGAAAACGTTTGGTAAGTGTATGGTAGGACAATAGGAAAGACTTCAGTAGAGGCTAGTACTTAGATTGACATTTCAGTGTTTCCTCCATGAGAATGCTGTTAACATGATGAGAGAAAAGTCTAGAAATCAAAATTATTATATTTTAAATTCTGTGTCAGAACTGGGATTCTTTGACCTGTCAGAGTATTTTATTCTTCCTGATTTTTATGTCTTCGGATACATTTGAAAACTACAGTTCTCTTGGTTATTGAGGGATAGACCTCAGCAATTAGGTATTGGATCTCTGGGTATTTATTTACAGCTAAGAACTTCTGGATCAGAATTCCTGGTTCAGCACTTTGAAAGAAGCAAACTCCAACATCATAGCCCACAAAGTGCTTTTCAAAAGCATTTGACTTTCGCTTGTCCCTTTTCGTAAATATGTATACCATGGGATTAAAGGTGCGAGCAAGCATGCTACTGTAAAGTAAATTAAGGTGTCCATTTACAGTGTGCCAGCTACTCCTTGGTAACTGCCCCTGTATGTGTTCCTACACCACAGTAAATGTCAGGAACATATGGCTCAGAGGTGTGGGTAAAGAACTTTGTGTTTAAGGAAGAGTGCTGCAAGGCAGGAGCACGTACCAAGCGCTCACTGCAGGAGACGGAAGCTGCTGAGAACTGTCATCACAGTATATTGCAGTAGCTTGTTTGTTTACTTTTAAGTCTTAATTTCCTAACTGAACATCTGTATTTTCAGTAAAACTCTCCTTCCTTCTTAGGCCAGGTCCTGTTAGTGTGAAAGAGGTAAAAACTCACGCTGTGACAGCTGGGAAGATTTGAGTTTCCAAATAAGGGAAGGTGGAAGTTCACGGCTGTGCCAAGTCACAGGGATCTGTGCTGTAGTGTCCTTGGTGTCTCAGGCTCACTTGTGAAACACGGAACACAAAACAGTGTTTTTGCCAAGGCGTGCCCTCCAGATTGCAGCTCACACAGCAATAAATTTCTCTAGATGGAGGAACACTATTGAACCATAAGGTCATTGAATCATAGAAAAGTTTGGTTTGGAAGGGAGCTTAAGGATCATCTAGTTCCAATTCCCCTGCCATGGGTAAGAACACCTTCCACTAGACCAGGTTGCTCAAAACCCCATCCAACCTGACCTTGAACACTGCCAGGGATGGGGCATCCATGACTTCTCTGGGCAACACGCTCCTCATAACCCTCATGGTGAAGAATTTCTTCCTTATATATAATCTAAATCTACCTTCTTTTGGTTGAAAGCTGTTATTCCTTGTCCTATCACTACATGCCCTTGTAAAAAAGTCCCTCTCCAGATTTCTTTTGGGTCCCCTTTGGATATTGGAAGGCTGCTATACGTTCTCCTTGGAGCCCTCTTTTCTCCAGTCTGAACAACCCCAACTCTCTCAGCCTGTCCTCATAGGAGAAGTGTTCCAGCCCTCTGATTATCTTCATGGTCCTCCTTTGGACCCTCTCCAACAGGTCCGTGTCCTTCTTATGTTGATGGCTCCAGATTCGAACACAGGACTCCAGGTGGGGTCTCGCCAGAGTAGAGTAAAGGGGCAGAATCACCTCCCTTGACCTGCTGGCCATGCTGCTTTTGGTGCAGCCCAGGATATGGTTGGGCCTCTGGGCTGTGAGCACACCTTGTCAGGTCATGCTGAGCTTCTCATGAACCAACAACCCCAAGTGCTTCTCCTCAACACTGCTCTCAATCCATTTTCTGCCCAGCCTGTATTTGTGCTTGGGATTGCTTGTTGATGTCTAATCTGACAGGTGTGTAACCTGTTCAAATAAAATCTTTCACTGAAGCAGTCTTTGCCACGGGGTTTCACTACACTTACAGATTTAAAGACCTTGTTTTCTAGTCTTCCTTGCTCTAATTTAAGCCTGGTTTTTTCATGGTAGTTCTCACAGTGGACACACATGAGGGCTGATGAGCAACTTCACATGTTTAAATTCATACCTCTGTAACTCCAGATCCTTCATCAGTGTACTGCTGACCAGTTAATCCCTCTTTCAAACTTGCACATTTGATTTTACTTCTTTAATTGAAGCCCTTTTCAGTTCTCTTTGCTGAATTTTATCATGTGGATTTCAAATGTTCCTCCTTTTTTCTTGGGATAATTTTTGACTCTGCCCCTGTCCTTGTGAGAGTTTGTGATTCCTCTTGTTTTTGACAAGTCTGACCCATGCAAATAAGTAGCTAATGAAAATTTTGAACAGGACAAGACATAGGACCAGCCACTGTACCTGACCTGCCGTTTTTCGTGGCAATGAGATTAGTATTTTGAATGTTCAGCTATACTGTTTTCCTGTAAAATTCTAGTGCTGCTACAGTTACTATTTCTCATTATACTCAGTTGTTATTTTTCACACTTGTGCCATACAGATAGCTGTGACCTGAGCCATGTTGTGTTAATCAATGTGCATACACTAAGCAAAACAATGCTCCTAGACTGAAAGACCTTGCATTTTGAGTAGCGGAAAGGCAACAAGTTGATAAAACAGGCTGTGAGAGGAGCAAAGTATGAAATTTTCTGCTTGGAAAATGGTTTCCAAACAATAGCATGTTCCATAAGTAGAGTGCTGTTCTGAAGCAGTGCTGTTCAACCTGGAGAGCTGAAGTGCTGAATGTCATCAAAATCTCATTTTTTCACGCACACAAAAAAAAAAGTCTGAAGATGCCTATTCTGATGTGCAAAAAAAAAAAAAAAAGAAAGAAAACAAACAAACAAACAAACAAACAGAAAAATAGCTCTTTTAGATGTCACAACCATAATTTCATTTCACATACATGTTCACTGAATTTGTGCCTGTGCTGAGATATTTATAAATGGCTTCAGTAAGCCAGTCTACTAATTTAATCATTCAGTAATGAAGGGGACTGTAGAATTAATCCCAACTCACCTTATCTTCCTTTATAGAACCTTGTCCTTGTTCTGAGAGGGAAGACACACTTTACATATGACCTCTGTAGGAGCCATGTAATGTTTTTATTACCATTTTATGACACCAGTGAAATGGGTTTGCTCTTTTGTGCCTGATTCACATGATCCTACCACGAGTGTGTCTTATATTTTTTATCCTGCTTTCTTAAGGAAATGAGGCTTTTGTGTTTGCAACCTATGTATGCCATCCATCCCCAATTAATCACTTGGGAACCTGCCTGTAAGTCACCTAATGTGAAAGATGGTAAGACTGATAGTGCTGTTGGAGACATTAGAAAGTATAAATGTTTGGTGAACAAAGGAGAGAAGACAATATTGTTACTCTTACTGAGAGAAAAGTATCAGCATGAGCTTAAATAACCTCTAGCAAGCAAAGACAGGTGACAGCAAGGTTAGGGACACTGCAGCCATGAAGAAACCTGTACTCTGATCTGTCACCAGTTAGACCCTTGAGACCGCAGTGACATGACAAAATCTATCGGAGCACATGCTTTTCTTGTTCTCCTGCTTACAGAACAGTTTGCTATCTCTGGTTTTCATGTATGCTTTAATAAATTAACACTCTGTAGTCTTTATGAAGGCTAGCAGCTTCTAGCTCAGGGCCAGGAAGCAAAGAGACCCCTGCAAAGAAGCTTGAGCCCTCAGTTAGCAATGGGTGTACATTCAGTTGGAGATACCAGAAAGGAAAACAAGTCAAAGAAATAAAGGCTCCTAAAAGGATCAGATACACGAATAAGCAGAAGTAGCACCTGCTCCTAAGCAAGAGCTCCACATACCCTGTTTGACAAATAATGCTAGCACCCTCCTTCCTCTTGCAAGAGGCTGTCCACTGAAAGGACATGACCAGAACAGAAAGACTGGCTTGACGTTGGAGAATGGAGGGATTAAGGAGGAAACCTGAACTTCCAAGGTAAAAAAAAACAAGTCATGGCTCAAAGGCTGCTACAAGGAGTGACTGCAGCTTGAGGAAGTCACTGGGTACAGGTGCTGCCACAAACCAGTAAGATACTGAACTGTGATCTGGAAAAGCCAAAGTGGTATTTTTTTTGTTTGTTTGTGGGTTTTGTTTGTTTGTTTGTTTGTTTGTTTCAGAAGAAGAAGGTTCTCTGTGCATAATGCATTTGGCACTGTTGCCATTGCTGTTGAAAAGTGAGCAAAGTTTTTGAGATAGGTAGATTTCTGCTGGACTTGGGTGGAAGGCTCTAAATCACTTCATGTAGGCTACATGACAGTCTGTTTTGTCACAACATCAGCAGACATCTTTTATTGCCATGAGCAGAATGACCTGCTTTGAAGACAAACTGAGAATTGGAAAGCTACATTTATGTGCAAATAACAGTGAGAGAAGAGTGAAATTTTTCATACAGAAGATGTTTTACATCAATTTCTGGAATGGTGCAAAAGATAATACCCCTCCTTGGGAGGGAAAAGATTTGCATTCTCCTTGGAAAACAAAAGTCAGCCTGGGATGGATGTGCCAGATATGTTCTTTGCTGTGTGAAAAAGAAAGGAAATTTTCTGCTGCTCTTGAAGAGGAAACATTATAAAATGTTAATAATTTCATATTATCTTGCTGGAACTTGTTAGGTTTTAGAGGAGGAAAATAGCAATGAATGCAAACATAATCATGATCATTTTACTTTTGGAATTTGTTTTGCATGTCTTGTTCTCAAGGAGGAAAAATAGCAACACATCTGACAGCTTTTCATGTGAAAATGTGCCTGCATCCTTTTCCTGCTGGTTTGAGAACTATAGTTTTTTGTGTTCTAGCAAAATGCATAGCATGAAATAAATCATTTTTGCAGACTAGCAATATCAAATAAAATCCTGGTCCTGTCATTAGTACTAGGAAAGGCACAATCTCTCAAGATCTCACAGAAGCTGGGTGGCTCACTTGTCCATACCATTGCTGTATATGGTCCTGGATGTAAAGTGGGAAGAGCATTTGGGATAGATGTATTTGTGGCATAACCAATAACACATGTTAATACTTTACTGCTGAGATCCAATCATCCAATATAATAATGTAATTCTACAGTCAGATTTGGGGGTGTTGCCCCTTGAGTCAGGCATATTACTCAGTGTGAATAAGAGTGACAGAATCAGCCACAGAGAGGGGTCCAGGTCACGACTGGTGAAAAATGCTACTTGTTAAGGAAAGGTTGCAGTTTTGCTGGAATGGTCCATGTGAAAAAGCAGTGACAGCTTTAGTGAAGATGATGCATAGGCCGTGGTGGATTAGAAGATCTGCTCGAGAGTTATTTTGCTTCCTGCCTAAAGATCTTAAAGTAACTTTAACAGCAGGCAAAAAAACCCAATGGCCCTTAGCTTTTTTCTTTTTCTGCAGATTTATTGGATGATTCAGCAAATTGCATGAGGCTGTTTGCCTTACACAACTTCATGTCAGGTTATACAGCTGATGTAGCCTGATGTAATTATGCTGGCATATGCAGAAAGTTCAACAAGAGGAAACACGTGTTTCTGAATAGCAAGATATTAGAGTAGAAATTTTGCTGCCTTTTTCTTTTTTTTTTTTTTCCTTTACTGTTGTGTTGGTTGGCAGAGAACAAAGATCTAGACTTTGTGATGACAAAGCTGTAGGACGGGGGAGGTGATGACAATGGAGTGACTGGGCAATTATGCAGTCACTGCCAGGGGAGATTCTTTGCCCCATAGTATTGAGAGATCAGTATCACCGAGACTACTCAGTATCACTGAGACTACTGCTGCCTTCCCCTGTCTCACCAAAAAACAATGAAGACCTGCTTAGTAGGTAGGACTTCAGTGCCTGCGTTTGTCCCAGGGCCACATCTTAAGATCGGGCATCCTAAAATCACAAGAGCCAGTTGATTGTAATTTTAATGACATTTCTGTGGATGAAAACACTCTTTAGATGTCTAAGCTTTTGTGTCCTACTCGATGCACTTTCTGCCACCCCCTGCTCTCCTGTCTTTCATTCCTGCTCACTTTCTGGCTTTCTCCAAATAGCTTGATAATAAATGCTTCTGGTTTTGTGTTTTTTTTTTTTTTTGTACAGAACAAAAATATTGAAGTTAGAAGCCATGTTATTTTCTTGCAGTGGCAATGAACTGTTCTTTAACTTTTTATTCTTTATAGCCCACCATTAGCCCTTTTAGACACGGATGCTTGTTCCTGTAGAAAAGAAATGTGGCAGAAGACATATGACTTTCTCAGTCAAGGGGCTCAGTGAAATATAGGACATCAATCAATAAATTAACCTGTGTGATTACTGGAGAAGGTTTTTAGTCACACATCACATGAGGTGCCATTACTCACAGTTTGCAATATCAGTGACTTTATATAAATACCGATAAAAGCCAATTTTGGTGTTCTTTCTAGCAAGTTCCATTTTGGGGTACACTTATTCATCTAGGGAAGGGAATCTGAAGCTTGCCAAAGACTAAATTAGCATTGTGCTGGTGGGTTTGTGATGTGCAGCCCCAAGGGTGACAGGGTTGCATACTTTTCTTTGAAAGGGTACATTGTAGCCCGACATTTTCACAGAATCACAGAATCACAGAATGTCAGGAATTGGAAGGGACCTCAAAAGATCATCTAGTCCAATCCCCCTGCCAAAGCAGGAACACCTAGATGAGGTTACACAGGAACATGTCCAGGCGGGTTTTGAATGTCTCCAGAGAAGGAGACTCCACAACCTCCCTGGGCAGCCTGTTCCAGTGTTCTGTTCAGTTACTTGGGTTTGTGGGTCTTCTCAAATATGTTATGTATGTGGAAATAACAAATGGCATAGCTAAAATTCAAGGTTTGGGTCATATATAATGCGCGGAAGGTTTCCCATGAAGCTCCATTTCAGGACCAGACATTTCAGGGTCAGACTGGTACATACAGCTGCTGGGACTGACTTCAGGCTTGGAGCCATAGGAATTCCTCATACTAAACGAGGTTCAGTCAGCCTATTTTTAGGCCAGCCTTTGATATATAACATGACAGTTACCATTGTTTGTGAGCTTCTGTCAAATAGGTGTGAACAGATGCATTAGGAACATGTATGTTGCTTTCCCCTCACAGCATAATGAAGGTGTGCATTCCTGTTTCCATACCCTTGGCTTCCTCTGGTAAAATCTCCTCTGCTGTACATGCATCCCTAAAAGATGTGTGGATGCCTGTCTACCCCAAATGCTCTTTCTATTTCACATTCAGGACCAGGTGCCCACCTCGCAAAGCATTTGTCTCCACACCAGCAGCATGGAGGCCAGGAGCATCCCAGGGTATGGGAGGACTTTGGCCCCACAGCTGCCAGCCCTCCTTTCCTACTTACCAGAAGATAAATGTTTAGGAGCTCAAATCTCGTGGAAAATTCTATAAGAATAATGCCAAAGTCAGCATAGTATTTTACGTGGCCACTGTTCCAGATAAGGGAGCCCTGTTATACCTTGTGTCCCAATGCCTGGCTGCTTAGTCCCCCTAGAATTGCTCTTTCCTTTCTGCTTGCATAAATGCTCCTGTAAGCCAAACTGACAGGCTCCTCCATGAGGCTGCTGTTGAAAATTGGGTCTTGAAGGCTGCATAAAACAAAGTCAAAATTTCTGTCCTGTATGAATCAGGAATGGATTTCCATACCAAACAAAGGGAAAAAGTTGAAAAAAATACTTTTATCATTGAATGAAAAGTTCTGAATAAATGATTAATAATTAAAATGCTTCAATTTACTCTGTTGAAAGTGTATCAACATGTTTCACTTTGAGTCATTTTGAAAATTAAACCATGCTTCCCAAGAGAAATTGTTTTCTCTCAGTAGCTGCTGTTCACATGTATTGTGCCCTTATTTTCTCTTGTGGGTTGGATTATCTATAAGTCTGCATTTTCCCAGGCATGAAATGGCCTTCTGTCTCACTGTGGTTGATGTTTATGAATTTTTTTTATTTTCTGAAAACTGTATTTTCTATCGAAGCCGGAATTCCTGGCCATGTCTATTAGTCATCCCCTCAAGCACTTTCGGAGCCTTTACAATGAGCCTCTTTTTAGCCCTGCTCTCCTACTGCCTCTTAGTCTTGTACACCGTTTTGTCTTCTAAAGAGGCCCTGCCATCCTGAGCACCCACGGTGCTGTACCTGCTGTCCTGAGAGACAAAATCACATCTCATTGTTGCTGTTGTTATTGAGTGCTGCAGTATTATGGAATGTTTCCTATATTCAGTATTCCACTGCCATTTCTAAATGCTTTTGTCTACCTCTTTCTCAATTCAGAAAAAGTGCAGTGGATATCTTTGAAGACTGAGCATGGGTATATTATAGTCACCAAAAAAAAAAAATATCCACAGGGTTAGACTCTCCCCTCCCCTTCAGCAAATCTTTCCACCTCAGTTTTTCTTTTAACATCTGGTTTTCACTGTGGGATAATTCTTCATGAGACTGTGAAAAGGGGTTGGGCACACCTGCTCAGGAACATGCATCCAGTTCTCCAGTAGTTCCCCACTCCCCACAAACCCACATGTCCAGTTCAGTTCTCTATTCAGAGACTGATCAAGTCAGCTTTGCCAAGGGACAGAGTGGTGCAGCTGTAGCTCTCAGTCCCTGAACGGCAGGGTGGAACAGGCTTGGCACCCTCTGCTCCAGGCGCTCAGCCACATGCATCCCCTTTCACAGTCATCTCTGGGCAAGGATGCTGATCTTTAGGGTCTTTGGCTCTTGAGCTTTGCCACAGCTTCGCACAGGGTCAGATTTTCCATAGAAAGACTTGCAGAGGTAACATAGGATCCCCCTGTGCAATCTGTAGTAGGCAGGTGTGGCCTGAAATTAGGGTTGCCTGAAGGTGGCAAAAGGTTTCTTGACCTTTTTTGGGGGAAGTCTGCATGTCACTCTATTAATTTTGCTGTTTAGGTTGGGATGTGAGACTTTCTTTCCATCCCGGTGTGTTGGCTTTTCTGTGGGGGTTGCAGCCAGGGACCACACCAACCAGCAGAATCCCAATGTGGTTTGCAGATGACACCTAGGTCACCCAACACAACAAACGGGAAACCCCGTTTGATGGTATTCTCTGCAATCATGTTGGTGTGGGACATGCTGATGAAGCAACTATTTCTGTTCCTGTTACTTCTCCGGCATGTTTAGAATTTACAGAGTTCTTTTCTCCCCTTTTCTAGCTCTCAGAAATGTATGGAGACCATTTCACTAGCGGCCTCCAAAATTCTCAGAGCTGCTTTTGATTACTCACAGTTTCCCTAGATGTTACTTATAAGATTCTATTTATGCCAACATTTGATAATCACACCCAATTAGTAACTTAATTAAGAGCTCCACCCTGAAGTAATTTGAAATAAATTCTACTCTGGGTGTTATCATACCAAGATCAAATCTGTAGTCTCCCTCTGCAAAAGCTAGTATAAATTCCAAGACATGGTTATCTTGACATTAACTGAAAATATTTCTATGACCCATGTATAAGCTGAACTTTTTCACTTGTTCGTATAGGATTTAGTAAACCTGTCTCCTGGCCACAGGTGGGGAAAATGCCCCTATTTATCTCCTAGTCACTTACTTTGTTATGCAGAAACCTCCATAAATAAAACCTGCAGCAGGCAGCTGCATTCTCATGCCTATCTGTCTGGGCTTATTACTCTTTCACTCTGTTAGTGTAATTAATTATAATTAAAGAGTCATCTTCAAGTCATACAACAAATAGTATATCTGCCAGCACTTCCTGAACCTCCAGTATCCTTGTCCTTACTGTGTCAATTCCACAGGCTGCTGTGCAGGCCGTGCAGATGATTTAATACCCAGTTTTCACGCAGATGCGTAATCCCTCACAGCATTTTAGTTACATCTGCATGTGATCTGATGGTGGTTTGGTAGCTCCTGGAGCTACTGCTGGCAGGCTTCTCCACAAGCACCCTCAGCGAACCGGGTGGCCACATGATTGCAGCATGGTGTGGGCACGTTTATATGAACTTTAAGTTCATTCAACTGTGCACTGCAGAGCTGGGTGATTTCGTTCCTCCTGCAGCTGGTGCTCACTGAGGTGAGCTGGGGAGTTTGAAATGGCAGCTGTCCTCCTGGCTGAGACGAGGCTTCTCTGCAGCCCTCGCTGTGGGACGGCTTACCAGCTTTTCCAGCAGCAGTAGCTGCATCCTCAGACCCTTCTGACAGTGCCACAACTCTTGGGATCCTTCTCAAGACACTACTTGGGGCTGCTGCTTTTCTGGACCTTGGTCTTACTGATGTTTGGCCACATGGTGCTCTTTCTGTGCAGACCCATGACCTCTACAAGAGCTGGCAGCTGCACCTTCCACAGCCTATCCTCCTCTCCATGGTGGGACAATTTTCTAGCATGGATTTCCCTGCAGGACCTTCTCTGTTGAGAGGCTGGTTGCTACATTGCTTGGCTTGCCTTGTCAGCCTTGAGATGCCTCTTGGCCTAGTGTAGCCAGAAAGCGTCTCTCTTTCAAGCAAACACATTGACTTTTCCCAGTCACAACTTCTGCTGTTCCAGTGTTTGGTTTGGGAAACCTGAGCTGAATGAGTCAGTGGAGCTGCTGTTCCAGGCCTTGCATACATATTTCAGCCACAGCTAAATAAATATCCTGACAGGAATTGGGTTTCCTCTTGCTCCTCATGTTCCTGGTGGGAACTACTGTGTCTGCCTCCTCAAATACCTCTTGGCCTTCTCCTGCCTCCCTCCATTTTCTCTTCTTTCTCACCCTATGTTTAATAGAAGAAAAGAATCTGAAATTAGGATGTTCAAGAAAATGCAGAGCAAAAATAGCTTGAAGTAGAAGACCAATAGGAAACTATGAAGACAAGAAAGGAGACCATAGAATGGAGAATTTTTTTTTTATTCTGAGACACATTAAGCAAGTCTACCCATAAAGGCTAGTTCAATACCTGTCTCTGACATAGTATCACCATTTTCTATTCACTTAGCTCTTAGAATATCCTGGTTTGGAAGAGACCCAAGAGGATCACTGAGTACAGCTCCTGTGCTATTGCTTAGCTATTGTTCAATTAAAATGTACTTTGTGAACTATTGGGCCAATTAATATTTATTTAGAAGGGGAAGAGGAAAATGCTCAGTGAACTGTTTCACAGCTCCAGCGAGCCTGGGAAGAGGCTAAGCAGCAAAATACTGTGTCTTTTCCTACTTCACGTGTCCTTCGAACACTGCCTCAAATCCTTTGAGATGCAGACAGTCTGTAGCTAAAACTGTTTTTACCAGTGAAAGAAAGAAAAAAAAGCAGTACAGTGAAAGCAGAAAAGTCTTTCAAGTGTTCGTATTCAGTCTTATTCTGCAGAAATGGGTCCAGATCTGCCTGTAACCTTCCTGTCTGTCTGACAGTGGCACATGCAATGAACAGATGTTACCTTTCGTTGAGGAGACACACTCAAAGAGGCAGATTTTAAACAATAGTCTCTATTTTTATAGCAACAAATGCAGGCATCAGGAACTGTAGGATCTTGACATAAGCTAGACATCTAAATATGTGATTGTGCCTGCAGGCAAACTACTCAGACATTTAAATTGTAGGAATTATATCATAGTTGTTTGTGGGTACAAAAATGGATAGGTAAAGCATGATGAAGACCCAGATTCCAAGTTTCCACTTTATTTGCCCATTGAAGGTTCACTCTCAGTTTTTCCGTTCCCATGTTATGCAGCTGGGGCTCTAGCCCTCATAAATATACTAAACCATTATGTAAGCCATCACACCAAAAGACTGACAAACCTAAAGCTACACTATTCCACTTACCTTGCAGGAATGTTTTTATTGATGGCCAAACAGTGGTATTTGACCCTTAAGGAGGTTATCCACAGCAGGATGAAGGGAATGCACCATGTGCATTAATAAAACTGTGTGTAGCTCAGACATGATATCTTCATGGAGTACCATGGACCTTTCAAAAAACTCCCTGGGGTGACCACAAGAGACTGCATTGTGCTTCCTCATGTTCATATTTTTGCAGAAGTTGAAACCACCTTGTGTTGATGAGTTTTCTGGCCTTTGTTCGTTAGCTGTCGCAACTGTTTAGTGTGCTGACTAGACTGTCCTCTTTCACTGCTTTCCTCAAACCTTGTATTTATAAAACACAAAAATGTGTCCACTTCTGTTGGTAACTGTCCTGGTAACATTTCATAGCAACATATGGAGTTCATATCAGAAAAAAGCTAGTTGATTGGCTCCAGAGAGGAATGAAGTATAAATTAATGACACTGACCACACAACACTGGCACCTACAACACAGCAAGGTGCCACGTACCACTTGCAGGAGAAATGCATAGATAGTTGCCAAAAGTGTGGTGGTATCTTTCTTCATATCAATACCAAGAAAGAACCATCAGTCCTGCCATCTGCGAGCTCATTTCTGTCCGAATCATTGGTGTTCAATAAGTGTTAGTGCATGGTGTTCAATAAGCATTGCTGGCTGCTCAGCTGGCAGTCCTTTTAGGTACAGGGCTGGCCTTTCATGCTAGGGAATGGGATGTATGCTCCAGGTGAACAACGGTGTGTTGCCAGGCCCTCACAGACCTCAGCGCATAACCTCTACCACTACCAATTTATTATCATCTTCCAGTGAACTGAATAATTTGTGTTCTCTGTATGTTCTAAGATTTCTGTCTCTGTTTGAGAGAGAGAAAGAGGAAGGGCTGTGAAAGAGCTAGCAGAACCTTCTCCTCTCTCCTCAGCTGACCTCACCTCACTCCTTTTCTCCTCTTTAAAATGCATGTCATTTTGTGTTGCAGACTAATTCCTCCTAAGGTGTGGAGGTGTCTGTGTCTGCAAAAGATGTTTTCTGTATTGACTAGGATAGCTTGATGGAGTGAAAGTAACCTCTGGAGAGATCTGTTAGAGAGAGTATAATGTATAGTCAGTGCTAGCAAGATCAGCAAGGAGAAAGAATAAACCCAAGGGAGGTAATCAGTGTTTTGTGTAGGTGTTAAAACTGTCTGATGACTAATGACTCACGGGTAGCAATGTGAAAATTTCCCACTCCTGAAGGCAGCAATAAATACATTAAATAAAACCAGCTTTTTTTTCTGAATATTGTGGTTTGCGATGTCAGGTCAGGTAGCTCAGTTGATGCTTAGGGAATATGAAGTAAAATAATGAATCATAAGAACTCGTATGGATGAAGTAAGACTCCACTGGCAAGCTCCAGCTCTCTAGAGCAGAACAGGCAAAATAGTCACCAGAGACGGTTTAGTTTTCTCATTGCTAAATATGGTCAGTTCTTTGTTTCCTGAGGATTGAGTTATTGCCCAGCTTTAATGACATTTGATGCTAAGTAATAGTGTGAACATTGCAACTGGGACTGCTCATCAGAAATTAGTCTTTGCATTATTTTGCCATCCTGCCTCTTGGGTGGGAATATTAATGCACCTATTTCAGTGAGCTGTGTAATGCATTTTGTTTGGTGCCATGGGAGCCAAGGGGAAGTGGCCAAGACTGGGAACAATGGAAATCAACTGCAGTGGTGACAGCAGTTTTTCAGCAATTCAGTCCCTCTCCTGTCCTGTCCCATGGAAGATTTGCAACATGCACGGGAATAGGGAGGTGACAATGGAGAGACTATCTCCTATTTACCTCACCTCTCTTAGGAAATCATTCCTGTTAAGTGTGTCAGTGTTAAGGTATTTTTCTTTTGTCTCTGCTAACCAGCTTCTACTGTATTCATAAAACAGAGACTGTGTCACGGAATTGAGGTAGGTGGGTTTTTTTGTTTTGTTTTAAAGAAAGCAGCTGTACTCTGTGGATTTTGATTCTTCCCTTTCCTTCAGATATGTTCCATGTAGTTTGATTGTTGCTTGGGTTACAGCAGTGTGTTGCTTTGTTAGACAAGCCAAAAAATACCTCTTCCCCCTCACCCTCCAATGTTCTGAGAAGAAACTACATAGCTTTATAAGCAATGTTAAGCTTAACTGACAGTACTATTAAATTAAGTAAGATTAAATACAAGAAATCCAGTGCAGTATGTCTGGCCATAAACTGCTGCTTCAATTCCACTAGTTGCTGTAACAAAGTTTTGTTAATAAAGAGCAGCCCTGCAGAACCATTTAATTACAATCAAGGACTTGCCTGGTTTTGGAGCTGCTTCATTGGTCAGACAAGTGTCTTAATGATTTTCAATATAAGAATAACTCAAAGCATATCATAGCTGTCTAGCAGCCTTATTGATTTCCACTAGATATTTGCTATGGCATCTTTATGCAAACTGGTTTTGTCCTTTGTTTACAGGTCCTGCTATCTGATTCTGCCAGTTTATATGCCCAGAAAAGCATGCACACCACACACTCCAATAATGTACAGAACAAAAGGAGAAAGTACAAGTGGCACAAGATGGCTTACGCTGCAAATGAGGCTGACGTATGGTAAATGCAATTTACAGCAAAACATGCACCAGAAATTTTCCAGGGGGCTGTGTAAGTAATTAATAAATAATCAGTAGAAGAAAACTTAGATGAATGTGTGTGCCTGAGATATGCACGTCTGTCACCTGCTTCTGTGCATATGCCTGTGCTACTTGCAAGGCAAATCCAGCTGGTGTGCAGAGCAGCACAGGGCCCTGTCTGCACCCCTCCCTGCGCCCCCCGGCTCCTTGCCGCCCTGTAGCAAGCATCACCCAGATGTGCCTTCATCTCACCTTCCTCATATTCCCACCCCACTCCTTGCACACCACTGTGTCACCTTATAGTACTTAAACCTCTTGTGAACCCAGGTGAAAGGAAAACCAGGCTCCTCCCTGAAATAAATTTCCGTGGCAGGGAAGTCATCTGGGCAGCTGCAAGGTTTTGGTTCTAAATGCATATATTTGAATTGCTGGAAGAAGCCTATAGGGAGGCAGGCATACATACGTGTTTGTGTGTGTTTTTTGATGTGTCTGAGAGAGAAACACAGTCAAAAGATGACGAAACACCACAAAAGTGTTCAGAGAAACTAGTGAGTAAAATCTTAAAGTTTTGGGCATGATACCAGCCAGAAAACACACTTGAGATTCTGAACAAAGAAACTGCTTTCTATTCTTGGGTTTCTAGTGCCCTGAAATAAACTGTACATTTCATAGCTTCTTTTCAAATAAATAATGTTACAACCATACCTGATTCATCATTCAGTTCTCCTCCTGGTGGAATGAATTTGCAAGATTTTGAACATCTAGAGCCTAGGTCATGCATTCAGACAACAATGAAAGCTTTGAATGTATCTATTGATAAAACAGTGAAAATTCAAAGACTGGATAGATTTAATTGAAAAAGTTGATTACAAATCTTTTGGAAAAAAGCTTTCATGTGCAATTTCTCATAAATATTACAGCTGTTTATAGTGACTTTACATGCAACTTTTTTGAAGGCTTTGTATTTTGAAACTTCCTATCTTTTAACAGAGAAAATAAAATTACATAAAACAATGATCTAATTTTTGTGTGTGTGTGTTCTCCTTTCTGATCTCATCCTTCACCCCTGAAAACACTTCATTATGTTTTGAGGGTCTTGTAATGTTAGTTGTTTCTTTTTATTCTTATAGTTACTTTGTTCTGTCTTACTTCATGCAGCTCAAGACTTCTGTTGTCCTCAGAGATGTAGATAACATATTCCAACATCGTGCTTGGTTTTGTGGGCACTGAAGATATTTTTAAAAGAGAGGGAAACATTTCAATAGGCATAATTTTCAGTGCATGCTGTTAATTACCATGGGATTGTTGAAGTATCTTTTTCAACTATATAAACTACCACTACAAATTAATGATTACATACCATTTTCCATCTATGTGTTATCACTTAGAGACTTCATGATGCTCCAACAAGTTTGATTCCTGTGTCCCTATTTTACGAGAAGGTTGCTGCAGAGATTCATGCCAATTGTCCAGACATCCACTAGATTTTCTGTTCTTACTTTTCAGATTCTTAACTACAGATGGCTAGAGCCTGATCTTTTACAAGAGCTGAGAATCTGAAACTCCAAAGAAAGGCAATGGATATTTAAGGACATTTACTACATCTCCATACACAAAGGTCCAAGTATCTTTAACTTATTACTTCGGAGTTGAGTGACTTCACTTTATGTTATGGCTACAACCTTGATTTTGAGTTCAATGTGTTCACAACTACCTTTCCTCTGAGCTCTTTGGCAGAAGGAAAATTCTTCAGTCTTTTTCCAATTACAATTTTGTCAGCTCTTATGTTACTATTGGTTCTTGTTTATGTGCAAGAACAGTTATGCTCTGTGCCTCCATAAAATGTTGCATGCTAATCAGATAATCAAGTGGAAAATAATTTCAGTAAGTGAACCTCCAAGACAAATATTAAAATATAAAACCACCTTCAGAGTTAATCAGTCTTCATTTCTTAAGTTTCTGTTTTCCTTTCTCTGAGAGCCTTTGTGTGCTGGACTGACTGTACAGTAAAGAAGTATTTCGTATTCAACAGCATGATTACAGGCAAAATATTGTGAAGGTGAAATGCACAAATCAATCAAGAGAAGAATTAACCCAGAGTGACAGTATATAAGTAGATTGTATGAGATCAGTGCCAATGATATAAACACAATGGCATTTTCCAGCCTGCATGCCAAAGGAATACTTTGGAAGCCCTGTACACAGTTTGTGTTTACAGTCTACAAAAGGTTAATGTGTCCTGATGCCTGTGAGTGCTGTGGGAAGGCTGGCCAAAGCTGTGCTACAAAAGGCAGTTCTTACACGGGTAAAACAAGATGTTCTCATGGTCCGAAGTGAACTTTCTCCCTATGTTGGTCTGCTTCTAGGTGGAGAGCTCAATTAAGAGTCTGCTGCAAACCAATCGTGTGCTTTGTAAGTGCACCAGTAATCTCATAGAGGCGTGTGTCAGCACCTTGAGCCAAATATGATGTCAGGGTCATAATCTGAAACCCTCACCTCAGCTTTAGTGAATGCTGAGATAACAGCAGCACATGCTTTTACATGAAATGTGCTGTAGCCCTAGTGAATGAATAAGCTCTCAAGGCAACATGATCTACAGACAGTGTGAAGTTGAAGCATAATATTTTCATTCACTGCCTGCAAGGGAACTTGCCATTTATTATACATTGTAAACAGTTTTTCCTTAAACTGCCTAAAATATCTGTTGGAAACATTGGTGAAGAGCTCCTGGACCTCAAGACTTGTTAATACTGTTAATGCTGTTAATGCTTGTTGATACCTAAGGAGATAAAAATGAGTCATAGTGAACTGACTTTTCACAGGGAAATAAAATTATGATTAATTTAACTTCCTAATTTAAAACTGATGTCAAATGCCACTGTTTTGTAAAATGTCCATCAGTCCCTGATATAGTGTTGACTTACCATTCTTTTTATAGGCTATGTGTACCATGATGCCAGAAAAAAAGGCAAAGCAAAGTGAAGCAAAACAGATTTGTTCCTCTAGGACAACGTGATTAATGTGTTTTAAGATGTAGAAGGCAGTTAATGTAAAGAATATAGAGAATAAATAGTATAGAATACCCAAATTTTGTATACACATATATGTATGCAATATGCATATGTATATATGCTTACAAAGTAAACTAAAAAAGAAAAGCAAAACTCCGTTGAACTAGAGCACCAAAACATTTGTGAAAATAGAATGAAGAACTACATTGGTGATTAAATGTAACAGCAATTTTCTGGGGTGAGAATTCACATGGGGTTCAAACTCCTTGAATACTTAAAATCCTTCCCTTGTTCACATGGACATGGATGCTCAGCCATTTTCAAAGACTTTGACGAAGAACTGGCTCAAGATTTTCAGCAATTTAAACAAAATGAATAATGAAGTGGTAGCAGGAGGATGGCTAAGAGGGGCTTTAGAAGCCAAGGGTGCTCAGACAGGCAGTGAAAAACTGAGAGGTGCATTTTGGGTCATTTATGATATTTCTGGTCTGGATTGGACCCACAGCTTGATTTTATATGCAGTCTTAACAGATTGTGAGCCCTTGGAAAGGTTTCATGATGTCTGAAAAAGTTTTGAGCTTTTGGATGCTTACCTGCTTCAAATAGTCCAAAATTCAGAGTTTTCAGAGCGTATGATGCTACATATCGTACCTGTCAGAGTATGCTCTGCTACTTGCTGAAGAGATACCTCTCATTAGGAACAACTGCTGGAATATAGCCAAAATGAGTGTTTCCATTAAAAAAAAAAAAAAAAAGAAGAGTTAAGCTATGGGTAGTTATAATGCCTTTAAAAAAACCCAAGCAATTTTATCACCAATTAAAATTTCATAATCGTATACATAGGGTCCTACTGAATGTGGGACAGATATGATATTAGCAATTCAGTGGAGGTGTTTAGCTGATTTGTGTTTGTAACACAGCCTTCAAGCACTCAAAGTTTTTTTTTTGTTAAAGGATCTGCTTGTGTCCCTATAACAAGCTTCTCTTTGCATACATTTTTACAAAAAATTTATGGCAACAGAACCCACAAACTTTTCCACGGACTGAAAACTACAGTGCAGCCAGTATTCAGAAACTTCAGATCATATCAGGTTAAGATGAGCAGAGAGTAGTATGAAAACCACAGTTCTTAGCATACTTACCTCTTTTTTTCTCACTTCCTGCATACTGCAGATTGCTTCCCTTAAGCGTCTTAAATTCAAAAAAGGAAAAACAAACTATAACTTACTGTCATTAAAAATGATAGGGATCTTCCTGCAGGTCAGAAACTATGATTTATCAGCCAAAATAGAAGGCACTCAAGGCTGATTTGGGGAAAAATGGATAAGTTACATTGTTCTTAAAGGAAACTCATAGGGGATCAAATAAGCTTGTAGGAAGTAACAGGAAAAGGAAACTTCCTCTTTTATTGATGGTGACAGCTGCTCCAGTCTCCTGCAGGTAGCCTATTCGCTTTATCTGTGAACCTTGGCATGACGCATGAATTTCTCATATTTTGTGCTGTACAAACACAGAATAAAATGAAGGCTGCTGTGCCATAGACTTCACAAATGCTGAAAGGATTTACTGGGAGGTGAAGTGTGTTGTAGCTCAACTAGGAGCATTACCTGGTGCAAGGTGAGAGTTTGTGCATCACCTGAAAGGAGGTTGTAGCATGGAAGGTGTTGGTCTCTTCTCCCAAGCTGCAAATGATAGGACAAGAGGAAATCGCCTCAAGTTGTGACAGGGGAGGTTTAGATTGGACAACAGGCAAATATTCTTCACAGAAAGGGTTGTCAGGCTCTGGAACAGGCTGCCCAGTGAAGCAGCGGAGTCACTATCTCTGGAGGGGTT